>NC_092809.1:94573397-95773397 GCF_040954645.1 Diabrotica undecimpunctata
CTTCTTAGAGATCATCATACATTTAGTTTTCTTAATGTTTAGTGAAAGTATGTATCTCTCACTCACTTCTGTGATTCTATTCATTAACTCATGGACAGCTTCATAACTGTCAGCGAATACCACCGTATTATCCGCGTATCTGATGTTATTGATACATTCCCGTTAATTAGAATTCTGGCTTCAACATCTTCTACTGCTTGAAAGATTTCCTCAGAGTATATGCTAAACAGCACGGGTGATAGTATACATCCCTGTCGGACCCCACGTTTGATTTTGATATCAACGGATTCTCCTGCCTCTGTACCGATAGACGATGTTTGATTCCAGTAAAGATTGCTAATAATTCTTAGATCAAAGGTGTTGATTCCAATATTTGTTAATATCCTCATCAGCTTGTCGTGTTTTACTGTATCAAATACTTTATGGTAATCAATGAAGCCTGCATAAATATCGCAATTCACATCTCTACATCGTTAAAATAGCACTTGTATGCTAAAGAGAGGCCCTCTCATACCCACTGCATTCCGAAAACCAAACTGTGTACGGCTGATTTTTTCTTCTAATAGTCTATATATCCTTTGATGTACTGTTTTTGGAAATAACTTTAAAGTGTAGCTCATTAAGCTGATGGTCCGGAGATAATTGCAGAATCCGAATTATTTTTCTTTGGTAGAGCAATAAACGTTGACTACAGCCATAATCTTGGTATTACTCCGTTTAAATATATGTCATTGAATATTTTTGTTAGTCGTTGAGTACCGTCGGTGTTAAATAGCTTTATGAGTTCAGCATATGCATTGTCAGATCCAGGCGCTTTGCTATCTTTTAGTTGAGATATTGCTTTTTCCACTTCATCTGATGTGATTGGTAAGTGGTCATTACATATGTAGGACGGAAGTTATTCGGACCTATTATCGTCAAAGAGTTCTTGTTTCATATGCATAATTCTTGATTGTTATCTGTGATGATGTTCCCCTGTTGATCTTGCAGTTTGCTAGCTGTGTTGGATTTTTTAAGACCAGCTGCTTGTTTTACCTTTTTATGCATATTAAATGTATCGTGTTTTTTCGTTCCAGCAACTCTATTATTTCACACTGTGTTTTTAACCAATTTTCTTTAGCCTTTTGTATTTCGGTTCTTATTTGTCTGTGAATATTTTTGTACATTCTTTTGTTATTCTTTAATTTTCTTCTCTCTTCCATGAGTTGCAGTTTATTGTAATTCATCCAACTTTTCCTCTTCTTTTTATTTTCTATTAGATGGTCTTCTCTAATCTTGTTAAAGGTTTCACATATATTCTGGAGTGATTCTTCTGCATCATATGTTTGCTTCTTGTTACTTAGCTTTTTTGAAAGAATCCGTGTGACTGTCTCCTTTGTTTCCTTATCTTTTAGTCTTATCTGCCATTAGTACAGCCAAAGTTGATGAATAATGGCCAATACAGTTTTTTTGGCAAATATTGGCCTATTTTGAAAAGCTGTATTGTAATGAATAAATTAGTAGTTTCTTGTGCTGAATCGCTCCATAATATAATGGTCCCAAAGTAATTAATATATATAATATATATAATAATATAATATAATAAGTAGCATTCGACAATCAATAATAAAAGTAAAAACTAGTAACAGAATGTCAATGATGTGGTAAAAACTTATAAAAGGTTTAATCTTGTTGAATCTCTAATCATTCTAAACTTTTCCCTCAGTTTTCCACATTTTCCGTTTCAACTGGAGTCTATTCTAATTACAAAATACATTTTAGAGATATTTTTACAAAAATCTACGTCCAGTGCATTACAATCAGCTCCAAACAAATCACAACAGTCAAAAAAAATTAGTCAAAGATAAAAAAAAAACTATCAATAAAAGATATTAAGAAAGAATCAAAAAGAAAAAATTAAACGTTAAGCTGCCACAGTCTCGGCAGCTTCAAAAAGATTAATAATATATTACCGTATTTTTTATTAAAGGCAACATCGTAGATGATTTTCTTTCTTATTTAAAAGTAAATCTACTCAAAGATACAACCGACCGTCTATTATTAAGAATTTGCATATTTTATCCAGTGTAAATTTCCTAGCTAAATGAAGCAATTAAAAATTCACCTCGGCTTTTACACCGTTTTTTTTTTCGTGTTGTTACTTTTGTTACTTACCTCCTTTCCACTCAACCGTGTTTATCCGCTCTTCAATTTTTCCCCGTTCAAGTAGGAATTATGCAAATCACAGTAGCCCGAGAGCAGTTCAGAAATAATTAATGCTTGCCCTCTATCCTGTCTTTTAATATTTGCCATTTGGTATATTTCTCATTTTATGAAGCAAACAGGACCAATTTACTCTACAAATAGTGGAGACTACACTAGTTTAAGCCTTAGTGGGTGGTAGTTCAAACATGCAACAATGGTTATTCTTTTATAAATTCTGAAATCTCTGGAAATAAACATATTTATACAAAACGTTACGATTTTTAAAGCACGTCAGAGAGTAGCAACGTAAAATTAACTATAGTTGAAACACAAACAAAATAACATAAGACGAAACAAAAATCAATCAGTCAAAAGATGCAATGAAAATAACAATGTAAGAAAGTTTCTTCTTCTTTTTCATTTTGTTAACTACTTTGTCTGTATCCGTTTTAAATATTTGAATTTAGATGTTTCATCTTTTCGATCTTTATTATTGGTTTTTTAAATGAATGTTAGTTATGATCGTTAATATTATTGTTTTTGGGCAATGCCACCTGATGATCTTTCTCATGTATTGTCTGTGTTTATTCAGTTGTTTTGTATCAAAATCTTAGTCATATAATTAAAGGGTTCGAACGCATTCTTCTTTCTGGTGTTATATTTACGACATAAAAGTCAAGAAATTCTACGAAAAATTGTAAACAACGATCGCCAACATTTCAAATAAAGAACTTACCTTAATATGCGGTAATTTTAACGCAAAAGTCGGCAACACTACACAGAATGATGACCTAAAGAATGTACTGGGAAAGTTCGGTATATTTCAAAGAAACCAAAAAAGAGCCTGCTTAGTTGAGTTTGCTATCACAATCATCATCATCATCTAGCCTTCATTTATCACGTCCACTGCTGGACACCTTAAACCCCTCCATTCTTTACGATTTTTTGCTCTTTGTTACCGATTTTTGGTGATACGCCTGATGTCGTCAGCCCAACGTGTAGGTGGTCTTCCTCTACTACGTTTGTCTGCTCTCAGCCTCCAATTTGTAATTTTGCTCGTTCATCGTGAGTCAGCATAGACCGTTCCATTCGTCTCTGTGCCACTCTCAATTTCGAAGCCGTAGTCTTAGTTAGAGTCATAGTTTCCGCTTCATAGGTAAATTTACTAATGTTTGTATTTTGAGAACGATTTCCGAAGTGGAAATTGAAACGTCAATAAACGTATTTAACCTTTAATTGTGGCTTATTCCCAGTTAAATAGTAATTAATTCATAGGTCATGATCAGTAATACGCATTGGTCTTATACTTTTGTTTTGAGACCAATTGGTATGTAAGTGTGTTTCGCAGTTTTCCAAAGGCTGCCCACACTAAAGTAATTCGTCTTGGGATTTTGCATGTTTGGTTACTTCTACCAGTTCTACCACTTTGTCTTGAATAGTTAAATGGTTATTGGGGACCATATTTGTCATAAACTTAGTTTTGTCAAGTTCATTCTGAGGCCCCTCTTTGAACATTTGAACTTTGAACAAGTCCAATTCATTCAACATACCTGTGGCTTCTAATGAATTATTTGTCATATCCTGTCATATCATGATTGTCATCATCAGGAAAAGGTCATCTGCGAAACGGAGATGGTTAAGCTTTTCGCCGTCTATTGTTTCTCGTTTGTCGTTTTCATTGGCCATCTTAAAGGTATACTCTAATGCCGTTATGAATAATTTCGGTGACAGTGTATCTCCTTACCTTATCGCACGTTTTATTTTAATTGTTCGGGTTTTATCGTGTATCTTAACAGTCATAGTGGCATTTTTGTAAATATTGTAAATGAGTTTACTATACCTATGGTCAATCCTGCTGTCATTCATTGCTTCTATAAGGCTGTCTATTTATGAATTATTCACATTTAATTTATGAATTTCACATTACCCATTCGTTAGCTTTCTACGTAGAAGCTTTAGACTTTTACTTTCCTGTATAGTACGTTTATTATTATCAATTTTAAATTTCCTTTAATCTCTTCTGATTGCCTTGGAAACAGTTTTATTCATTTCTCTTAGAGTGTGACTGTCTGCATTTTTATCGCTTCTCATTTGTCTTATTTAATCCAGCAGCGTTTTAGTATATGGACTTATTTTACTATCTAATCTTTCTTTTAGGATAATGCACTCGGTGACTTTCTTGCGTTTATAATGCGATTATTAAAGTCGTTAAGATCAGTTGAGTTTTCTATCACAAACAACTATTCTATCATGAATACTCGATATAAACACCATGTACGCTGATTGTATACTTAGAAAAGTCCTGGAGATAGGCCTATAAATCAAATTGACTATATCCTCACTAATATTCGCTAGCGATCATCAATGCGAACAGTCAAATCATATGCAGCAGCTATATACAAATCAGATCATGCTCTCTTCGTAACTAAAGTAAAGCTCATACTTAAAGAGCCCAACAAACGAAGAGAGACAAAGAGGATAGAACTATTCTTTTTCTCCTTCAAGTGGATAACCTCCAAAAAGTGCAAAAAAGTACGCCTTCTATTGGTAAGGGTACATCACATGAAATATAGGAGACTATTAAACATTGAGATCAAAGATCACAAAGAAGACAGTGGGACAGTACCAATCTAGATTCACAGAAGGAAGATCTACAGTACATGCAATACACACAATAAAACAAATATTGGAAAGAGCAAACGAATATAAATTGGAATTGGAAATGTTATTTATAGAGTTAAACAGGGATTTAATTCAATTAAAAGGAAAGGAAAGGATTAAAGATAGCACTTAAAAAATTTAAAATTTCACATAAACTTGACATAAAATTCAACATACACAATTAATCGAAATGACAATGAAAACTACAAAAATTAGCATAAAGACACATAGAGGAGAGACAGAGGAATTTAGTATAAATAAAGGGATGAAACAAGGAGATGGCTTATCAACAACGCTATTTAATCGAGCCTTAGAATATGTACTACGAAATATAAATAAAGAAAATCTAAGAACAAGAGGTGGTCAAATAATCGCATATGTAGACAATATGGCTATAATTGCAAACAACAGGAAAATAATGAAAGAAATGCTAGTAGAAATAAAAGAGAAAGGGAAGGTAATGGGACTAAGAGTAAATCAAGAAAAGACAAAAATATTAAGATTAGGGAAAAAGCCAATAAAAGAAAAAATCAAAGTAGGAAGTTCTGAGTTTGAAGAAGTAGAATATTTCAAAATAAGCAAAACCGGAGAAAGGAAGTCCGAAAGAAAAGAAAAGATATTGGCAGCAAATAAAGCTTCCTTTGCCAATAAAAGATTACCCAAAAGTAAAACGCTGACTAAAAAAATTAAAATAAACATTTATAATACCATAATTAGGCCAATATTATTAAATGCTGGAGAAATAATAATGATGGTCAAAAACGAGGAAGAAGACTCAACAATAGCGAAGAGAAAGATTAGATTGAACAGAGTAAAATGAATATAGAAGCAGAACAAATGCAGAGATTAAGGAAGACCTTAAGAAAGACGTCGTGACTAAAATAAAGCAATGCAGAGTTAGAAGGTTAGGTCACATTTGGCGAGTAGGAGATAAAGCAGTGACATACGCAATAATAGAATGGAATCCAGGAGGAAGAAAGAGAAGGGAAATAATAATCCAAAGGGAAGGGAAACCATAATCAAAGTAACTTCAAGAAGTTGAAGAAGACCTTCAAAGGGCAGGAGTCAGAAACTGGAAAGGAAAAACTAGAGACAGAAAAAAATGGAGAGACCGTCAAGAAGATAATATAAACAAAAGGGACTAATCCACCCAAGAAATAGGATCTAGAAAGCATTCGCGGTTTAACATCACGCTGGGGTGTACAGCCATTATATATATATATATATATATATATATATATATATATATATATATATATATATATATATATATATATATATATATATATATATATATATATATATAAGAAATTGAGACCTCGATCAAAACAAACATCCAAGGGATCTATTTAGAAAAATACATAACAAGAGACTTAAAGCCAAAACTTGGTCCATTAAAGACCACATAGGAAACCAGAGAACCCACAGTGAAAATAAAGCAGAGATATGAAGATTGTAAATGAATTGACCACAGGACAAATAATTTAATTTTATATGAGCTAAAGGTTAGCAAACGGCTTTCCAGCAAAGTCCATTTGCAATAATTAAAATACTTTGGACATGTTGTGATAGCAGACACAGAAGCATAGAAAGACTTATTATGCAAGAAAAGGTTAAAGGCCGAAGATTACGAGGAAGATCCCCAACAATCGACCAAGTTACAGGAATATGCAAAAGATCTATGCATGAGTGACAAAAAAAAACCAGGAACAGAGATCTTTGGAGATGGACAATACACGACATCACAATGATCATTATACACCCTCCGGGGGCCTGAGGGTATATAGTGATAATATGTGAAAATTTTTGTGAACGACTTTTCTTGTATAAAAAATATAAAAATTATACATAACAATTATTTTTATTATAATGTTCTCAGCAATCGACATTTACTATAAGGGTCCAAACGGCAATATATCCTTTTTGGTCTAATATTTTATAATGTATGACTACACACGTTATTATTCAAATCAGGGCCACTGGTTATGGTGAATAGTTGTCCCGGTACCGCAAAAGATCTTCTTTGATCATACAGCAATGCATATATTATATTAAATGTATCATATAGCATCCTATTTACACTCGAGCTAACAATTATTTAATGTACTGTATGGAATACACTATTAACATAATAGCGTGATCATAGCTGGAAACTAAGGTGATTACAGGTTTGTAAGTTGCTTCCAATTAAAAAATTGTATACAATAATTGTTGTTATTATGTACAGTAACATATGTTATATACCCTGTCATGATTGACATGATAAAAACAATGGCAAATCTTATAAAGTAAAAAGATGAAGAGAAATCTTACAAATCAATAGAAGACACGTAGTTGGAATGGATATTAAGTCTAAACTAAATCAACAAATACTTCACAATATATATATATATATATATATATATATATATATATATATATATATATATATATATATATATATATATATATATATATATATATATATATATATATACAGTGTAGGTAAAAGTTTATGGTCGGTATGGTGAAATTTAACAGGGTATCATAACACAGATACAAAATCATATTTTCAGCAAGCAGACAAAGATAACAATCATATTTCCCCTTGGTCTCCCCTCCCTATTTCTAATAGACGCACGCCTATTGCCCATTAGTGGGACGATTAAAAAAGAAGAAAAGAAAAGAGAAAATTTAGTGTGATTTTAAATTTCAAATATCTCATTAAAAAAAACTTTTTGTTTATTCTAAGGGACTTTTGTCCCTCGGTAATAATGTATTCTTTCATTCTGCGTTTAAGTTTTTCAAAAATATTTATTAGTTTTCTCAGGATTCGAAAAAAGGAATGCATTTTACAAGCATTGGCCCGAAATTTTGCGCCTACGCTCTTAACGATAAAAACGTCAACGACCCACCTCTACTCGTTACCTATGTCCCTAGTTTGATTCGGTGCTTTGACCACGCGACAGAAAACGTTGCCAAATAATTTTGTATGAAGTTTTTTTATTGTGGCATTATATGCAGTTTATTATTTTTATTGGAAATAAAGCACAATCTGACTTTAAAATAAGCTTATTTTGATGTTTAGATTTTTAATTCGGAAATCGTACTTAAAATACGAATCTCGGCGATTTAAAGGGCGGACCTAATATACCTCTCTCTTTTTAAACAGGTGTTTCTCACCCCATCTCACGTAAGGTCCATACCGACCATAAACTTTTACCTATACTGTATATATATATATATATATATATATATATATATATATATATATATATATATATATATATATATATAAACGGAGGTAAAGGAACTAACAGAACCAAAATATATAGTAAAGGGTTTGTAAAGGGTAAATACGTGGATTGACTACCTAAAAAAGCTCCGAACAAACGATGCTAGAATCGGAAACACCAGAAATTACAACAAATAAAGAACTTAATAATATAAATGTAAAGGAAGTTCGGAAAATAATTGAAAACCTGAAGAACAGAAAAGCAGCAGGTAAAGACGGGAACCAAGCGAACAAATGAAATATTGTGGAGCAGCAATGACAGAACAATTAACAACATTAATTAATAAAATTATAAAACACAATAAAATACCAGAAGAATAGAGAACGAGCGAACTAATTATCGGCATAAAAACAGCCAGAAAATTACAGAGGTATAAACTTGTTAAATACTACGCTAAAATTTACAACTACCATTTTACGAGTACTAATAAATCAGAGGATAAGTTTAGCAGATGAACAACAGGGTTTTCGTAGTGGAAGATCATGTACAGATGCAATATTAGTTATAAAGCATATTACTGAGAAATACTAGAGGATAATAGACCAGTATTTCTGTGTCTGATTGTCCTAAAGAAAGCTTTTGACACAGTAAGAGTCAAAGATGTAATCCATCTTCTGTATAATAGAGAATTTCTCTTAATATTTTAAAAACTATCGAAAATATAACTAAAATTCAAGAAGGTACTGACTTGTTCAGAGTTCGATCTTCAACTGAGACTAAGGTTTACTAAGTGCTACGTGTGGTCAGTGCTGCTATATGGCGTAGAGGGCTGGACACTCAAAACGAGGGATATAAACAGATTAGAAGCTTTCGAAATGTGGCTCTATCGCCGTATCCTAAAAATACCATGGACAGCGAAAATCACAAATATAGATGTCCTTAAAAGAATAAACCAAGAACGCCAACTTTTCGAAACCATCAAGAAAAGGAAAACGGCGTATCTAGGTCACATCATGCGAAATGAAAAATACCAGTTCCTCCAACTTATAATCGAGGGTAAAATTGAAGACAAGAGAGGAATGGGACGCAAGAAAATGTCCTGGCTCCGAAACATAAGGCAATGGACAGGGATTAACGACATACAATCTCTGATACATATTGCAAGAAATAGAGAATTAATGGAAAATGTGATCGCTAACATCCATTAGTGGATTTGCATCTAAAGAAGAAGAAGAAGATCGAAAATATCTACCCAAACAATATAATGGAAGAAAATAGATGGACAACTTACAGAACCTTGTAACCGTTTCAAAAGATTTAAAAGAAACTCATTATATATTTCGATTATATTTTTTTTGTAATAAAACTAATAGCCCCATCTATCTGTCAAGTACCTACCTGTAGCCGACTCAAGGATTCTTCTGTAATTCCCAAATATATCCGGTAGATGAGCATATTTTTCAACTTGTCACTCACGCCCAATTTCCAGATTCAGGCGCCATGACAGCGCTTCGCTCTTTTCTGTTAAGACCGTCCAACCGTTAAGACGTGTTTCCAAAGTGGGTCTCAATTCAGAGGTGAGTTAATAAATCCTTTTCTTGTCCATATTTCAGTTCAGATAGATATATTATTTTTTTAGACCCTTATTGGAGAGGCTATAATGCTGCTATTATATTTCTAATACTCGTCGCAAGATAGTATTGCTATGGAGTTATTCCAGATCATGGCCCAGTAGCAGTATTTTTTTTTGGAATCCCTAACCCCTCTTATCTAGGATGGTGGTGATTTTATATAGTACGTAGCTGAATCAATGGTTTATTTGGTGACTTATTAAACAAGAAGAGAAACAGAGCAGATTAAGGTTGTACCAATTTTTATTATACCTACTTTCAAGACAACAGAAATGATTATGAACTCAAAAAAAAATGAAAATATAGTGAAGTGTTCTAATTTAATTTAAAGGTTTATTTTCTTCATTGTTGCTAGTTGATAAATAACTATATTATTTTCAATGTAAACAAATTTCGAAATTTGGGGTTAATATATATATATATATATACATTCATTTTCTTTATAACCAATTCTTAATTTAATACGATACAAAGATTTTTTGTTTATGATAATGTTAACATAAAATAATATTTTGGAATCCCTTTGGGATGACGTAACTTTTAATGTTTTCTTTTTGTTCATTACTAAGAAATAATAAAGAATAGTTTTCTTGTAAACTTTCAATAAATCTTAATTTTTTTTCTCTTCCCCTTCGAGGATAAACCAGGGGTGGCGTCCAATAATAAATTATAACTTCATATTATCTAATTGTGCTTGGATTTAAAATACGATATAGTTTGTATATGTTTATGAAAACCCCGCCCAATTCTCTTCCGACAGTGAGCGATTCAGGCCTTGTATATATTATTGTAATACGGCAGTGTTACAAAAATGGCGCGCCAATCGTGGAGCGTGTATCTTCAGAGTTTTTTTCAATATTATTAGTTGTTTTGTACCCCCCTGTATATGTGGTTAATTAAGTCTGTATGTTTTGAACCATTTTTTTGGTTAAATTGTGTATTTGTTTTATCCAATTTTTCATTAAATCAACACTGCTACTATTTTAGAATTTTTTGCAAAGTATTTATATGTATTCGTTTTTAATCTTCGTAAAATTGCGTAGAAATATTCTCGTCGTATTTTTAATTTTGTGAAATACATAATACGTATTTGGAATGTTTATTACGTGTGCATTTTAATGGTCGTATTTTGAATGGTAAGATAATCGTCTGTTTATTCCCAGTCCGTCTATGTAAACATTCCATAAGTGAAAAATGAACTTTGTTTATTTCTTTATAAGTGTTTGGTATGGATTGAAACCTTGAATTTATTCCGGCTAATATGTTCAAGCATTTTATATTCTAGTCCTCAATTCATTTTCTTTGCAGTTCAGTCTTTTATTTTGTTTATAAGAACCATAATAATTATATTCCTCAATGTGTTTATTTTATTGTGTTTATTTTAAATAAACGAAAGGCTCTTGTTATTTGAAAAATCAATTAAGCAAATTCTATTTATGGTTTAATTTGTAGCAAACAACTGCGAATTATATCTATGTACAGGGTGATATAAAATATTATTTAAATATTTTTTTTGATAAATAATTTTGATTACAGTAAATAACGGTGACAATCTAATATTTTCTTTTGTTTTGCTTTTGACGAATTTTTTTAAAATGGAGTCTTCTGTAGTACAATACCTAAAAAATAGTGAGGTTGATTATGAATTGTTTATAAGAGGTGTGAAAACGAAGAAAAGCATTAGTGAGAAGAAGACAATGCTTCGCAAATTGCTTAATAAAAATGCTGTTATTAATTTGGACGAAAATAGGTTAAATTTTGAAGAAGAAAGAATTCAAATTGACCTAGCATCATCTGATATTCGTGTTTTGATTGATGAGTTTGAAGGTGATATAAGCGACTCAGTCTATCGTAGGGCAAAAGCTCATCTCTCCCATTTATCTCTTAGAATATCCAGATTACCGGTCGAGTTTGATGAGGAAATCGAATATAAAAATGAGGCGTCTGCAAATTGTTTATTGTTGGAAGGAGAATTAGATGATAAAATTATTTCTGGTCAACCATCCACTTCTTCAAATGTCGTTTCTCCACAGCCCGTCGTTAATATTCCAGCTCCAATTGTCCAAGTATCTCATCCAATTAATTTAGCTGACTGGAACGTAAAATTTAATGGTGATGCAAAGAGTGTTTTCCCATTTCTTGAAAAAGTAAGAGACTTGGCTGAATCTCGCAATATTGATCATACTATCCTTTTTCGGTCGGCTGTTGAACTATTTTCTGGTAGTGCTGCAGTGTGGTTCAGAAGTATTCGTGGTACCGTTTCCTCATGGAACGATATTATTTGTCTTCTAAAAGCTACTTTTCTCCCTCACGATTATGATGAAGATTTATGGAACCAAATTAAATCTCGAAAACAAAAGAAAAGCGAACCTTTCGCTTTATTTCAAGCTCAGATTATGGCTCTAGCTAAACGTCTGACAACTCAACCTTTAGAGAAGATTCTTGTGCCTAAACCTCAACGTGAAGGAGTCATCAAGTCATGTCATGATCCAGCTACTTGTGCACATCCGGGTGTTTACAAAACTCTTGCTCGAATTCAAGAACGCTATTACTGGCCGAAGATGCGAGAAGACGTCGTTAGTTATGTTCGTGCTTGTAAAATATGTGGAGCACAAAAAGCACCCAATACCGCACAAATGGGAAAAATGGGTAAGGAGAAAAAAGCTGAGTATCCGTGGCAAATTATCGCTGTCGATTTGATAGGCCCTTTGACTAGAAGTAAAAATGGTTTTACGTGGCTCTTAGTTTGTGCTGACTGGTTTTCGAAATATACATTGTTACATCCTCTGCGCAAGGCTACTGCCTCTAACATATGTAAGTTTTTGGAAGAACAAGTGTTTCTAATGTTTGGAGTTCCCCAACATCTCATGTGTGATAACGCTTCAAATTTAAATTGTAATATCATGAAGGATCTTTGTAAAAGATATGATGTCCAAAAAATCTGGTTTTCTGCTGTTTATTCACCACAGGTAAATTTTGTCGAACGAAATAATCGTACTATTGGTACCGCGATTCGAAGTTATATTGATAACCATCGTGATTGGGATAAACATATTCATGAAATTCGTCAAGCCATTAATACCGCTAAACATGAAGTAACTCAATATACTCCTGCATTTCTGAATTTTGCTAGACATGTACCGTTATCTGGAAATTATTATGGTCAAGTACCCAATGATCCTGCTGATATTGAAATCCTACCGGGTGATCGTAATAGTTATGCCTCGGAAGTCAAAGGTTTAACTGAAGTTTTTTCAGTAGTGCGTAGGAATTTATCTCGTGCATATGAGCGAAATGCCAAAACTTATAATTTGCGTAAACGCGACGTACAGTTTAACGTCGGTGACCAAGTTTGGAGGAAAAACATGGTCCTATCTAGCGCTCCAAAACATTTTATGGCAAAATTGGCTCCTAAATATATTTTGTGTACGGTTATTAAGAAGTTATCTCCTTTAGTATATGTTCTTAGAAATCCAGATGGATCAAATGCCGGAAATTGGCATATAAAAGACCTAAAAGCTTATCAACCTGTCAGTATTTCGTCGGATAATTCAGATTTGTCTGAAACCGAATAAATCGGTTTTCTTAAAATTTTAATACCTTTCTTCTAAAATGTTCAGTCCATTCTTAATTTTTAATTTTTTAGTTGATTCCCTTTACGCCTTTGTGTACTTAATCTTTGCTACCTTCTCCAGCGACTATTCAACCCCTCCGTGGCCCGTGTACAGGAAGAGTTGCGCTAACGCGAACTTTATCCTGGAGAGGATTCGTTTCCTTTCCAAATTTTTTTGGCGTGGGGTCAGTACAGCACTGATACCCTAGTACTTAGTACATTGAATACCACTTTGCTTCGGCAAATCTGTCCCTTAGTGCTTCTTTCCCTTCAGGAAGTTGACACGTTTCAATTTTTTTTTGAGCTGTCTCGACAACCCTTGTTTTATGTCGGTGGTGTTGACTATTAGTCAGGGAGCATCCTGCTATAGTCAAGTGGATTAGTGGACCTATCCCTATTCCAATTAATAATTTTGTGTATCTCAGATGTTGTCGCAAAGAGACGAGCCTCTGGAAGTAGTGTAGGAGACTCCGCACGTCGATCTCCAGAGCAACTCAGTTTGGCTCGCACCCCAGTTCGTTGAACTGTTTTACTTTTTATTATTATAATATTGATCATTTATTGTGTTCAATATGTCTATATATATATATGTATATATGTCGTATTTCTTTTCGACATAAATTTTATTTTTATCTTATCTTATTCTACTTCGGTATTATTCTCTCTCTAGTTTGTATTGATCGAGATATTGAGTTTGTGCTACCCCGACCAAGAACCTATATTGATTTTAAGGGTGTTTGCAAAATTTAATCTCATTTTATTTTTAGAATGCCTTGGTAGAATGTGATATTTTTATGCTTATGTTAGTTTATATTACAATAAATTGTACATACCTTTAGTTGTCTTCAAGTGGATACAAAATTCAATTTATCTTATTTTACGGATTTATAAATCCAAGTAATTTTTTTGGTATCTATACCAAAGATATCAAGATTCCTCTGTCTAGTTACCAATGATAGTTCATTATAGTATCTGTTCATTTGCCTAAGTTTTACTCTTAGTGTGAGGACCTTCGAATTTCGACTCTCTATTCGAAACCCTCCAAAATAATGTTTGAAAAGATTATTGCTGTCTAACATCCTATATTCTGAATGGCCAGACACTGAGGAAGGCTAGGGATGAAGTAAGCGGATTCCCGCTAGTTGACTCGTCGGAATGATAAGCCATTCATAATTTTATTTCAGTAATAAATCTAGAATAACAGCCTCCCGCGTCAGGAAACTTTTTTAGTTCTCCACTACTTGTTTAGTTATGTAATCTAGAATTATTTAGACCCTACCCGAAGTTGACCCTACCCGAAGTTGACCTACCAATGTTGTCCCTATTATAGGCGGATGATACACGTTAGTTATCACAAATTCTAGTTGTCATACTAATAACTAAACATCAGCCTTTTTTTGTTTCTAAATATAGATGTGTCTTACAGAAATTCTGATGTCTACCTCTCCCAGTGAACTTATTAAGGCCTGTCTTTGTAGAACTTTAATGTACCCAATTTTGAACTATTAGTAACTCTTTCCTTTTATTTGTGTATTTCTAAATGTGTCTATAATGACGCGCTGCGTTATTACCTTATGTTATTCGTGGATTAAGTCATAGATGAAAGACTCTATGCTTCCGAACAAACGATGACACATTTGTATTTTGTATCTTATTGCGTTAATGATACGATTGTATTATTATTCTTATGTTATTCGTGGATTAAGTCATAGATGAAAGACTCTACGCTTCCGAATAAACGATAACAATATTTTTTTTTATGTTTTATTGTGTTAGGTCTCATAACGACTACGCAGTAAATTATCTGTTTTGTATCTTGGTGACAACACTAGTATGTTTTGCTTTATATTACTTATGAAATTTCAAATAATAATATCTTAATTATATTGTTTCGATTGAATGCGAGCATTTGGTCTCAAATAATGATTTGTAGATATGTTTTGTTTTATTCCGCTTTGTTCATGATATTGGTTATAGGTGAAATACCCTATGAATTTTGAGAGTGAGAATGCAATTTTTTTTTGTTTACATTTTTATAGTTGAGTCATAAATATTCTATGCGTTCTGTTTCGCTTTGTTCTGAAATCTTTGAATTGTTCCCACGTGAGTTGTGAAAGAAGGATTCTGTGAGTCCAGATTGTAGCTACATTTGTCCATTCTGTTTGTCTTACCTCTCCGTATATCTATTTCCACTTTTGAAAAGGTTAGTATGGTGTGCCACCATGCCTAGTCCGATTCCACGCTGGTACCCAGTTGAAATCGTGGGGAGGGCTGTGTAACCGTTTCAAAAGATTTAAAAGAAACTCATTATATATTTCGATTATATTTTTTTTGTAATAAAACTAATAGCCCCATCTATCTGTCAAGTACCTACCTGTAGCCGACTCAAGGATTCTTCTGTAATTCCCAAATATATCCGGTAGATGAGCATATTTTTCAACTTGTCACTCACGCCCAATTTCCAGATTCAGGCGCCATGACAGCGCTTCGCTCTTTTCTGTTAAGACCGTCCAACCGTTAAGACGTGTTTCCAAAGTGGGTCTCAATTCAGAGGTGAGTTAATAAATCCTTTTCTTGTCCATATTTCAGTTCAGATAGATATATTATTTTTTTAGACCCTTATTGGAGAGGCTATAATGCTGCTATTATATTTCTAATACTCGTCGCAAGATAGTATTGCTATGGAGTTATTCCAGATCATGGCCCAGTAGCAGTATTTTTTTTTGGAATCCCTAACCCCTCTTATCTAGGATGGTGGTGATTTTATATAGTACGTAGCTGAATCAATGGTTTATTTGGTGACTTATTAAACAAGAAGAGAAACAGAGCAGATTAAGGTTGTACCAATTTTTATTATACCTACTTTCAAGACAACAGAAATGATTATGAACTCAAAAAAAAATGAAAATATAGTGAAGTGTTCTAATTTAATTTAAAGGTTTATTTTCTTCATTGTTGCTAGTTGATAAATAACTATATTATTTTCAATGTAAACAAATTTCGAAATTTGGGGTTAATATATATATATATATATATATACATTCATTTTCTTTATAACCAATTCTTAATTTAATACGATACAAAGATTTTTTGTTTATGATAATGTTAACATAAAATAATATTTTGGAATCCCTTTGGGATGACGTAACTTTTAATGTTTTCTTTTTGTTCATTACTAAGAAATAATAAAGAATAGTTTTCTTGTAAACTTTCAATAAATCTTAATTTTTTTTCTCTTCCCCTTCGAGGATAAACCAGGGGTGGCGTCCAATAATAAATTATAACTTCATATTATCTAATTGTGCTTGGATTTAAAATACGATATAGTTTGTATATGTTTATGAAAACCCCGCCCAATTCTCTTCCGACAGTGAGCGATTCAGGCCTTGTATATATTATTGTAATACGGCAGTGTTACAACCTATAGAAATAGGCAGGAATAAGATAATGGGATTCATTGAGCCCCATGCTCTTTAATTTGATCATGGATAAAATCATCAAAAGCGTAAACAAAGGAAGAGGATACAGAATGGGAAACAAAGAAATAAAAATACTCTGTTACGCAGACGACGCAATATTAATAGCCCAAGATGAAGATAGTCTACAAAGATTGGTCCACAGATTTAACATAAGAGCAAAAGAATTTAATATGATAATCTCATCTCAGAAAACTAAATCAATAGTGGCCAGCAAAGAACCAACCAGATGTAAAATAGAAATTGATGGCATCAGTATTGAACAAGTAATGGAAATAAAGTACCTGGGAATTATACTGTCTAGCTATGGAGACCTGGACAAATAAGTAAAAGAGCAAGTACAAAAAGCAAATAGACCGGCAGGATGCCTTCATAACACTATATGGCGAAACAGACACATTAACGCTGAAATGAAATCAAGAATTTATAAAGTCAGTATAAGACCAATAATGACATATGTTTCAGAAACAAGATCCAACACAACCAAACGTTATGTATAGTGTATAAATGAATGGACACAAAATAGAAAATAATAATGGAATAACCACATAAGCACAAGTATCGGACGACCGCGCAAAAGATGGAGTGACAATCTTCCATAGACGTATTAATCCGCCAATGAAGAAGCAAAATTGCATATAAAGCGGAAGCAGAAGAGGAAGTTAAATAACAATAGGGACTGCCGATTTCCCTAACGTAATCCAGTGTTTACACAGTTTAAGCTTAAACATCTCTTATATTTATAAATTATAATCACAAAACAAATTGTTGAAAATATCAACCGATTTACATCATCTGATGATTAACTTCTTTCCTTATTGTCCCATGCGCCCACTTAAGGGCTAAAAAGTATTAACTCTACCAATCTAACTTATTGAATACAATATTTATAATTACTAAAAAAATAATGGTATTTCGATGTATTATATAATAAACGTTTAAAAAGTCTTCTACAAAGAGAAGATAATTAATTTGACATATACGTATGGCATGTTGTATTTTATTGTCAAGAAAACCAACTTACGTCGTTAAACTAAAATGGAGAATATTTATCATTACTTAATGAAGAACAAATAATAAATAGACAGACTTATACATTTTTTAGAATTGTTTTGTATCTAATATTAAAAATAAAAAATTACTCGAATATATTTAACATTTATTACGACGAAAAATATGTCTACTAAAAGGTTGTTTCATCTGGTTTTTATTAACAGTTTTGTCACATGGGAAATCAGTTAGTCCTGAGACGAATACTGAATATATTAGCTTATTTTTACCAAAAAATATTTTAAATTTATTAATCTCGTCTTTTATTGCAGTACAAATATTAGTTGCTTACTTAGTTTTATCGTAAACTATATGAATATTTATGATGCTATTAGAATAGAATAGAATAGAATAGAAATATGCTTTATTGTTATTGAAAATTGTGCAATTTTATGGACAAAGCTTACAAAACGTCAAAAAAATAACAATAACAATTAAAATTTACTAAAATTACATAAATCATCAATATCACAAAATAAAAGATATATTATAATCCATTGCAAAATTTCACTAAATTGCAAATTGCATAAAAGAACTAGTTTACGAATAAGTTTAAGCTGCTGCATGTGATACCCAAATATATATAAAAATAGTTTGTTGCATGTACCTAAACCTACTGTAATTTCTTAGTTATTCGTTAAGAAACTCTTCCACTGAATAATATGGTCTTTCAGAGAGATAGGCTTTTGTCAATTTACGGAACTTAAGGAAAAAAGTTGTAGATTTAAGTTGCAAAGGGAGATGGTTATATAATTTTTTTGCCGAATATAATATAGATTTCTTTGCTAACTCAGTGGACGGGATCGGTAAATACACATCAAAGCTTGAAATTCTGGTGGAGTAGTCATGAGTAGGTCTTGCTGGAAAAACATGTAGGTGTTTACGAATTATGCAAACAGTTTCTAGAATATATAAAGAGGGAATAGTTAAAATCCCGTGATAGGGCTTATCCCAGACAAGCTTATCTAAAAAATCACTGAAATTATATTTCACGTCCACAGAGGGAAAGTGCCACCTAGAAGTCAAGCACAAATTTTGGAATTTACGAAAGTTCTGAGCGGAAAATATCCTACCTAAACGTTGGGTTTTCGAGGATTGTTTGTTAAGAGTGTTAAACTTGGTATACACTGCTTTATGGTCAGAGAGTACTGCATTAATAATTGTAGAACGTACATCAAGGGGAGAGAAATCTGAGACAATATTATCAATTATGGTAGATGTTGTTTTATTAATTCTTGTAGGAGAATTAACGTGCATTATGAAACCATATGTTTCGAATATATTGACCCAGGATAATTGGGTAGCACAAGCAACAGTGTAATTAATATTCAGGTCACCGCATACAATCTTTCTGCTTTTATTGGGCAGGTCGTCTAACAAATTTAACAGGTTCTAAAAAAATAGTTCCATGGAAGAATCAGGTGACTCTATAAAAGCAAAGAATGTATAGATTAAGATTCTTGTTATAAACCAAAGAAAACTCAAAAAAGAGTATTTGTAGAAAGAATTAGGGTGCCACCATGAGCTGAACTTGGGCGATCATACCTAGCAATTATGGTATATTTTTTTACAAAAAAAAAGCTGGTTAACTTCAAGCCAGTGCTCGGTAACCGCAACTATCGGGGGAAATCCTAATTCTTCTAGAAACAAAAATAATTCATCTGTTTTATATCTTATACAACGAATATTAATCAGAACCATGCTAAAGTTGTCATCACTATAATAATTTGAGGTTTCTAGTCTCACAGAACATGTCATATTATTTAAAAATTTCGTTTTGGAGAGGCAACGGAATAGTAGTTTCGGTGACTTTCCCTTGATTTTTGTAGCTGAATAACTCTTTCCGAAGTGAGAAAGGACCTAAAAGCAGCAAGATCAGCTTCCAATTCAGTTGGACCAATTCCATGGGCATCGTTAAATTCTAGAAGGATTTTTCGTAGATTTTCAGTCTTAGTGGGAAGTCCTTCGGAAGCCAAAAAGAGTTAAACGCTTGTGTTGGCGAATCCTTCGTAACATACTGAAGTAGGTTGGTCGAGTAGAAAAACAAGATGTAGTTTATTGGCTTTTAAGATATCCAGTTCCCTTAATCTTGTTAGAAGATATCGACTGTTCGAGTTATTGGTTAATCTAACTTTTGGAAGGGTCAAAGGATCCATATTTATCGATGGTTCCGAAGTATTCTTCTTAATGAAGTTAATATGACAGTGGAAAGCATTCTTAGATTTGCAAATTTTGATGGCCTGATATTTTATTATCATCATCATCATAATTGACTCGACAATGTTTATTTGATCTTGGCCTGAATGCAAAGAAGTCACCACTCCTATCGATTTCTAACAAATTCCCTAAGTGATATTATTTACCGAATGCAATTTAGTATGTACGTATTTCTACTTGTATAGACATTATACAGATACAACACTTGGTAACCAAGGAATTAGTAGTAATCAAGGAAGTAATTATGGATGATGTACATCATCATTTCAATCATCATCATAATCATCAACCTGTATGCTTCCACTGCTGAACCTTTCTCACTCAGTTCCTTCCATCTGTGTCTGTTTTGTGCGACTTGCATCCAGCTATTGCTAACACGCTGCAAGTCGTCAGTGCATGTGATTTGTGGGCGGCACTATGGCCTCTGCTCCATAGTGCTCCATGTCTTGGTCTTCAATCAACAATATGTTTTGTCCATCGGCTGTCTGATAATCTTGCGACGTGTCCTGCCAAATTTCATTTTAGTAACGACGTATTTCTTCGTTTGGAACTCAACGTGTCTCAAAGAGACACCCAACATCTGGCGCTCCCTAGCCTTCTGAGTCTCACAAATCTTATTCACCCTTTTTTTTGTGAGAGTTAATATTTCCGCTTCGTAAGTGAGTACAGGTAATACACATTGGTCAAAGATTTTCCTTTTGAGACAAATAAGTGGATCCTATTTATAAATAGTTAAATTTACCAAACGCTGCCCAGGCTAATCCTATGCGATATGTCTGGTTATCTCTGCCCAACCGAATGTCATGTCCTAAGTACTTATACGATGCAGTGTGCACAATATCCCTTCCATCAACAGTAATATTTCGATTTAGCACCATATTAGTCATTATTTGCGTCTATTCATGTTAATCTTTAGTCCGACCTCCAAGAAAGGATATAATCCTTTAAAAATTAATATTAAATTATCCATACGATCGACTATAAAGATGATGTTATCTGCGAATGTCAAATGACTAAGCTTCTCTCTATTTATGTTGATACCATGTTGGTTTAGATCTGCCTTCTTACAAGTATGTTCTAAAATCGTCGTGAATAGCTTTTGAGAGACAATGTCTTCTTGTCGTTTCCTCGCTGTATATACAATTTATTTGTTTCTTCTTTAGACAGTCTTATGATAATAAAATAGCGATGATCTATTTGGCATTCCGTCAATACTTTTAATATTTTCCGCTGGCTTATGATGTCGAATGCTTTCTCGTATTTCACGATGATTTGTTGTATTCTGCAGGCTTCTATTATCAGGTTCTTTATCACCAGCAAATGGCCGTTAGTGCTGTATCCCGATCTAAATCCAGCTTGTTCCCTAGGTTGATAGATGTCTAACTTAGCCTCCAGTATTTTTTGATAATTTTTATGAAAAGGTTATATATGTGTGAAAGCAAACTAATAGGACGGTAGTTTTTTATATATGTTGTGTCTCCTTGCTTTTTTGATAAAACAATCACTCCACTGTTTCATTAAGAAGTTCTCCTCATATCAATAGGAGACAATAATTCGTTTTTTCCTGAGCATAGATTATAGTCCTATCTCAACTCTAATTCTTAAATACTCCTGAATCTCGTCTTAGCCCAAAGCTAAGGTGATATCCAGGTTTTCCTAACCTTCCGCTGGTATACGGAGATCTATCGGTGGTTACCATGTATTCTCTAAATTCTAGGATACGAATTTATAAGGAACAAATAAACAAAACTCGCGATGAACATCGGCCCGCACTGACTAAAAACGAACGAGGAAGCATCAGCTATTATGAAAAGGTTTCAGTAATTACAGAATAAATGCTCAAACTAAAAGAGGATCAAAATCACATGATAAAGCTTATCTGACAGTTAAAAACGCAAATATATGTGAGCTCTAACTAACTGCTCAGTTAATTCAGAAAAGATGAAACTTTCCCCACTTTTTCGAGATTTGCCCCTGCGTCTCTTCGCTATCTTGAGCTACTTTAATTGCTAATCATATCTAAAATATTTATTTTAATTTATTTTAATACCAACTGAAATGAATAATTTTTCATTTTTTCTAAAATAATTAATTTTGACTAGAGATCTATAAACCCAATGGGTTTATTTTTTCATTTACTCACTAACGAAAGCAGTTTCAACGCAATTGATTTTATCAGTAAAATAAGTGCAAGGTCTTTCTTACAAGTGTTTCTAAAATAAAAAGTTATTTCCAAAGCAGCTTGACATCTCCACATCTATACTTTTTTGATTCTCATTTTACATTTTTTAAGAACGAAACGAAATAAATCTAGAATCTGCTTAAAATTCATTATAGCTGGTACTATCTTAACCCTTTATTATTATGCCTGGTCATACGCGTCGAGTTTATATAGGTCTAGGCCCATACTTTTGTTTATTTATAGTTATAATAGGTTTCTGTCCTATCAAAATATTGAATTAATTGGTCACTTTCCTAGATATCCTATAAAACTAAAAGTTTATTAATATAAGGAATATCTATGTATATTTTCTTTCTATATATATATATATATATATATATACACTCGCGATCATAAAATCCGGGTCATCTTGAAAATTTCAAGTTTCTTAAATATTTTTGCCTCTGGTGCAGTAATAACCTTTTTTTTGGCTAATGTATTTTTTATTTGTCATCAATGTTTGTTTTGAAAGAAAAAAAAAAGGTTTTTTATTGTTTTTATTGAAAAAAACAGAAAACAAATCAAATTGTTGATAAAACAGACATACGAAAAAAAATGGAAAATACAGAACGTGGTAAAAAATCAGTGAAATTTCAATGACCAATATCGTGTATTGCCTCCCCTTGCTCTAATAACCTCTTGCAGACGACAGGGCATACTCTCAATTTTTCTCCGGATTACATGTTGTGGTATGTTATTCCACTCTCTCACTAACAGATCCTTAAGCTCCTGTGCATTGTTAGGAGAAGGTATATGGGTTTGAATACGTTTTTTCAAATCGTCCCAGAGATGTTCGATGGTATTCAGGTCCGGAGACCTAGCTGGCCAGGGTACCCTCGTAATTCCAACTTCGTCCAAGTATTACATACTGATCCTGGCAACGTGCGGTGGCACGTTGTCCTGCATAAAAACGGCGTTTTCTCCAAGCCCTGCCAAGTTGGGCATAACATGTTCTTCCGGAATCTCCTTAATGTACCTTCGTGCAGTTAGGGACCCATTTTCGATGAAGGGTAATTTTGTGTGGAAGTCGGAAGATATACCTCCCCAAGCCATGACCGAGCCTCCACAAAATGGCATTCTTGGAGCAATGCAAGCTTGTGAAAATCGTTCAACGGTTCTCCTCCAAACTCTTACACGTCCATCGGATCCAGTTAGGTAGAAATGGGATTCATCTGAGAATAACACTTTGCTACAATCTTTAATTCCCCAATGCGCGTATTATCGAGCAAAAGCTAGTCGTGCAACTCGAGGCACCCGGCGAAGTGGCGGTTCTCTAGCATTACCCGAGAAGATAGTCAAGAGGAACGAAGTCTTCTTCTGACTGTTGCAACACTAAAATTGCGATTTCGTACTTCCTCTAGACGATTTTGATGCATAACCGCAGTTGAGGTCCGGTTTCGTAAAGCCTGAAACACAAGGAAACGGTCATCTAGTGCCTTGGTCGTTCTTCTTCGTCCAGAGCCAGGTCGCCTGGTTAGCAAACTTGCCTACTGAAAGCGTTGAAGCACTCGTTGAACCGTAGAAAGGCTTACGCCAACAGTTCTTGCGACTTGCCGTTGAGTGTGACCGTCTTCCACAAGTGCAACAATTTGTGCCGTTTCAACAACAGTCAAAGGCATTTTTGTCAAAAAATAAACACTAATAATGGCACTAATAAACACTAATGGTGGCAATAATAAACGTTTGTCCGTTACATTTGAACAGAAAGTCGAAGTACAAACGAGACATTTAGAACAAGCGGCGTTACAGGTAGCGTTCATTTTGGGAAGTGTGCACTTTACCGCGAAATCGGCACTATTGGAATTCTTTGTTACAAAGGAAACCGCAACAATTCTCAGAAACATGCATTAGTTTGTATTTGTGTTATTATTATTTACGATAAAGCTCGTTAAAAATGAAATATCGGTGATTTTCAAGGTGACCCGGATTTTATGATCGCGAGTGTATATATATATATATATATATATATATATATATATATATATACTTTATATATGTTAAATTGATTTAATATGCCTTAGGTTTAATTTTACAAAAACAAATAAATTTATTTATTTATTTTAATTAAAATTTGATCTCAGGGCTCCTTTTATCGTTAATTATAATAAGTGGCTTTACAGTATTCTTTAAGCAGTTGCCTTTGAGTAAAGGATGGACAATAGGAAAATAAATTAAACCAAATAATTTTGTGATACTAAACTATTAAATAAATTATTAAAACAGAATTAAAAAAGTTATTAAAATCATGCAATTTTACAATTAATCAAAAACATTATATCATATCTAATCCGTATCCGTAACTAAAATTACAAATTCATTAAAATTCCTATACAAATTATCAATAATTGTTTGGACGTTTATTCAAATAAAAGATCTCTTCTCTGTGTCTTCTTTAGGCAAAGAATTTTCTTTTACGAAATATTACTTCTTTTAATTTTTTTATATCTGAATTAAAAGATTATATTTATTGTGAAATGAAATCACTGAATAAAATATTAAACAACCAAATTAATTAGTTATAATCGTGGTTGAAAGTCTTTGTTGATTATATGGCACATTAACCTTTTATTTTCAAGAATTCTCTACTGGCTTCTTTTCTTCTTACGACTGTGATCTACCCACCTTCTGCTTGTACTCTCAGTTGCTCTACACATGTCTGTTATCTCCTCTGCTTGTCAACGTCTCTTGCACACACTATCGCCACAAACTCCTATCTCACAGGAACCCAGTTTCTTTCTAGTCGAAAGGATTTTTAGTTAATCGACTAGTATCAAATATATTATACACCTGTTTGGTTATTACAGAAAGTAGTTTCGTTGTCCACTGCTATCAATCCTTAAGATTCTCATTCCACAGATACAAAAAACCTTTCACAATTATTATTTGACAGAAGCTCTGCTAATTTTCACTGTAAAATCTGGAACAAAAACAACTTGCTTCTTTCGACGTTCAAATCACAGTAATCTTCCTTTTTCCAAGCAAAACATGACTTCCTTTACTTCAATCTATCCTTCTCCTTTTCACCAATCAGACATACATCCTACATACCATGACATCCCTTTCGTCCAATCCAGTTTGGTGTTTCCAAATTTTACATAAATAAGATCTTTACATCATACATACTGTTACGAACATGCTTTCGGCATGGCCCAGGTAACGGTTGCGTTGCATCTCTAAAACTCTTCGAGAAGATTCGCGATCTATCGAGTGCGAGAGAGAATAACCGATCACCTAGGCGAATAAGAGGTGGGACTACGCCAGAATATTCTCGAACAGAATACTTTTGGTATATATATGTAACAATGTTAGAAGTAGTTTTTAGTTGATAAGAGAGTACCGAACTGTAAACTTATAAATAAATATATTTGTATAAATTCGAACCACTCGTTTTATTTAATCTCGCTACAATACATAAATAAGATCTTTTGTTTGTTTTGTTTGTTTTCAAGTTTCTAGAGACAATATAGCTAATACTACTTCAGTTATTGTATACTTGTCCTGACCACAAAACTTTCTAATTCTTTGTCCAATTTCTTTGTAAACAAAAGATTTAAACCTTATAATCTAAAAGTGCTATCTTTGGGCTATTAACATTATTCGTTTATACGAAACTCTATTTTTATCATATATCTATTCTCCTACAAATATTTATTCTCCTATCTGCCTACTTTCTACTAAATTAGAAAAGTCATTACTCATTCAAATATTTGAATCTTACAAATCTAACATTGCTATTATATAGATTTTAATAAATTTAAACCAGAACAAGATTTGAACTTGAATTTAGGTACTTAGTGATTTCAAAAATAATATTTTTTAGTTGTGTTTTTCAACCTTGAAAATCGTAATTTTGGGTTTTTTTCTCAGCATTAAATTGTATATAACTCGAAAACAATCTAGTTTACAGAAAAATTACTAGACACCTATTTTATTCAGAATGGCGCGAAAAATTAAAAAAAAATGATTGTTATAATTTATTTAAAAAAAATTTACCTGGGCGACCGCTTGAACCTCATTTTGAGATATCTCATGAAACAGATTATGCAAAAAAATTTCATGGAAATGTTTTTCCGAAAGAACCGAGCTTTTCACCTTGTGTATAACCGATTGTGAGTATTGTAAGTAAACTTTTTGTTATCGCTTTGAATATCATTACTAATGTAGATGATTCAGAAATTGTTATCAACGTGACTCTCATATAACTGAGAAACTCCAGTTCATAAAATGACCTGAATCTGGAAAAACAAACATTTATCCTCGAAGCGATTATCGAGCAATTTTAAACAAAACCGGTAAACTCATTTTTCTTTCCGCTAACAATTTCCCTGTCGAGCTTCCAAGAAAAATCTTTAAAAATGTAACACCGACCTAAATTTGAGCGTGCACAATATTTCAGTGATTTACCAACCCTCATCCCCTATCCATTTTTTCTTTAAAAAATATGAGCATCACGTCCAATCATAAGCTTTATTAATAGAAGCAGACAGAAAAGTGCTGCGGTAGGTTTGATGCCGAAACCAAACAGTGAAGTGGAAAACGTTTTTCGTTTTTATCGCAGCGTAAAACCAGATATTGGCAATAATCGTGACAAATCGTCAGATAACTTGCTCCGGTCTTTAATTTGGCGGCTATTTGGGACAGAGATTGGAGTCTACAAGGGTAGCATCAAAGTTTGATACGCCGTTCATATTAAATTCGGATTTGGAGGAAAAAAAATGTGACAGTATCGATTAAATGTACGGCTATAAAATTTTCAAGCGACCTAAAAAACTTTGATTCTGGTAGGACATATAAATGAACGTTACAACGAACTCGTAAAAACTCTTATTAGAATTAGCTATAGAACTTCTTGACAAGGTTTGTTTATACATTGTTGTTTATAATGTTTTATATAAATATTTTATTGTTGTTAATATATTTTCTTTGAATATTTTAGGCAAAAACTCCTGGTAAAAGATAAACAAGAAATTAAGATGGCGATCTTACCATCATTTAGAGCGAATTAGCAATGTAACAAATTAAAAATCGAAGGACCATCCACGAATATGGAAATAAAAAATTAAACATTTAACAAATATTTAATCTAATGTCTAACTTTACCACTATTACTAAAATACGATCTGGTCAAAGTCCTTTCGTAAAGTACTTTTCTAACCTATTTAACACCGCCGATTTCACTAGTCCACCGCGAAACACCAAAACACTAGCACTATCTGCAGTCATTTAAAGATAACTAACTATAGTGGAAATCACATTAAGATGGCAGTGTACTTACGGATATAAAATAAAAGTGATGTCAATTCTACTGCTCTTGTAAATTTTGCTACTTATGTCAAATAAGTAGGGTCAAACTCAGGGTAGACTAAGATATGTCTGTATCTGTAGAGTTGGGACGGCGAGTTAAATTCCACAGCACTTTGGCCACAATTGGCCCATTGTGCATCCTCCCAGGGAGCTGTCGTAATTAGCTCATTGTCCATCCTGCCATTTCTAGAAAGGTGGACAAGTCACCAGGAGACATCTCTCTTATGTGGGCAGGTGTGGGCCAGGACTCACCGAACGCGTACTCTCGTATTAACGATAACTCCGGGCATTCACATAGGATATGCACTACAGTTTCGTCTTCTCGTTCACACTTCCTACATAGAGGTGTGTCTACTAACCCCACTGTGTGGAGGTGTTTGCTTAGTTGAGAATGACCAGTTAAAAAACCAACTGTCAAGATTAGGTTTTTCCTGGTCAAGTCCACTTGATCCAAAATTCAATGGATAGTTATTTGTCTTTAAATTATAAAAAAATTCGTTACGTTACATTTGAACAAAAAAATTGTCTCAAAACCTTCAAACAATCAAAATCCGACTCTTGGGAGATACAAGGTCTCCCTTGAGAGTGCCAGGACTGTTTTGCGTCAGTTTTCTCTGTCGCACTTGGTGAACGGTCTGGTATTGCAACGCTCAGTATATCTTGTATTATATGTCTATGGTGAGTACAACCTCAGTTTAAACTCAATTCCTTCTAATATGCTGTCGTTAGCTAATCTATTAAATTTAAAAAGTAATTTTTTATGGTTCCTTAGACGAGAAAGGAGTGACCAGAACCATAAAAAAATATTTAACATTATTATAATATAGAACCACTTAAATAATTTTCGAAAACCAACAAATATTGAACAATTCGTTCTTCCTCGGTAGATGCCAGATGGGACTAACACAATATCGCTATATTGCGGGTAAAGCACAGCCATTTGTAAACGTGTATCGCGTTGTTAGGTAATATGTTAGGTTAGGTCGGCCCGATACGGATACGCAGATACAATGGCACGGCAATAGCGCGCCAGCGACAAATAGAAGAAATTGATTGCGACGACCACATTATTTGAACGTGACGGATATTACATTTTTCCTTTGAACCTTCCACGTGTAGTGTATTGTATTTCCATTAGGCGTTTTTAATAGACTTATGGAGTTTTCTTTATTTATTTATTTATTTTTTTTGGTTTCAATACTAACAATTCACATAGAAGGCGTGTTTAATATAAAAGTGAATGTATATATACATATATATATATATATATATATACATATATATATATATATATATATATATATATATATATATATATATATATATATATATTGTTATGGATCAGTTTATCGATCAGAAATAGAATAAAGAGTTTTTTTTATTATTTTAATATACCGCGGGCATATAAGTTAAAATACAACCCTGTACTTATTTGTAATAGTTAGAATAAGAGAAAACATTGTTCCGTGACGGGACCCTGACGAGTTTTTCCGTGAAAGACTGAGTGAATAGTGAAAGGACAATGGAACCCGTATAATTATAGATTTAGGAATAAACTTGTAATTGTATTTTGCGGTGGGCATTTTTCGAAAGTAAATAAGAATTAGATTTAGATATGAGATAACAAGAATTTGGAAACTTATTTCTGTTGAAAAAGGCAAAATTGTTAATGGTTTCTGAAAAGTAATTTGAGTGAAAGTAGTTTATTTGTTTTAAATATCATGTTGGAAATTTTCTAAATCGAAAATAAGTGGGAAAGATGAATGCTTATGATTGGTTAAAAAGGAATGGTGGGAATGAGAGAGTTGAGAAGGTTGTCTGGGAGAGATTGAAAGAATTATTATGTTACCGGCAGACCAGAAGAGAAGACGTGTTTTCGTGTAGTCAATCTGAGTACCAGTGTTTTCGTTTGTTAGTGAAAAAGGTGGAAGCTGAGAGCAGATCAAAATCGAGAAGATTAATACCTCTTTTGAGTCTGCATAGTCCACGAGATATAATTGAGAAAGAAAGGAGAATTTGTGAATAAAGAGTACCGGTCAAAAGAGGCTTGGGCTTGTGTTTTCGGAGGAGTAGTTTGCTGGTATGCAGTTTGGATCGATGCTGAGAACGGGAAAGATTTGATGGTAGCCGGACATAATCAATCAAGGAAGGAACTGTGGTTTGATCGAGAGGAGACATTATTGGTGTAAAAAAATAAAGGTCAGTCAAATAATTTGAATGAAAGAAAATTTTAAGATATTCTAAAGATAAAATCAAATATAAGCATACGAACTAAGATTCCAAGTTTCAAAGAGTTATTTTTTTTGTAAATAAATTATATTTTTTTATGGTCATTTTTTTAGTAGATATTATTATAAAACAGATCAATAGATAGTTTGTAATTAAAATTAAATTTAGAGTATAGGATTTTGTTGGGAAAGATAATTGCCCACAAGTTATTTATTAATATTCATCGTATTGCGTATTGAAAATAAATTATAATTTGTGAGCATATTTATGTTGTTTTAATGTTAGTTCCGTTTCCTGTTCTATCCCGATTATGAGCAACTAGGAGATACTGAATCCACTAGAAGAGATATATAAAGTAAACTGATTAAAGTAAAATTAAAAAGGCACCCTGAGAATTTTTAATAGTAATTGATTTGTATGACTCTGCATAAATTAGTGAATTAATTAATTAAATAATTGGATTAATTAAATTAGTGTTAATTAATAATAAAACATCATAAAGCAGATCACAACAATATATATATATATATATATCTACGGCATAAAGTGGACTCCGCCCATGTTAAAATTCAGGTTTAATTGAGCTCCGTGGTCAAGTGGATACCGATATACGGAGCTCACTTGACCATTCCATAATATTGGTTCTGTCGATTCATCAACATGTAGAGTTTAATAATTTATAAAAATTTTTTGGAGCCCGTAAATACCCCTGTATCATAAATGTATATCGTTTAGTTCACGAGTATATATTATAGGGGTCGTTCAGATCTTTTTCATTGTATATTTGAACCATACGTTTATCGGTTTAAGTAAGCTCTGAGAGTTTGGCAACTGTGCGATTATACCGTATATTTTCAACATATACCCTGAACGGTTTATATGGGCTCCTTATTTTTATCTACTATTTGTAGACAGTGTAATGTCATATGCATTACACTGTGTAACAGAGGATATCTTATTACCTGGTATAACTACGTACTAAAAGGTAACTGGTTCTTTAAAAAACAGGTATATAGATACAAAAGGATTTCGGCTTATTATTTAATGAAATGTTCGCTTGCATAGAAAATTTTATTTTTTCTGCATTTTTAGAAATATTGTTTTTTTATTTAATATAATTTATTAGTTCAATGCCGAATTCGATGTTTTTTTTTATTACAGAAATTTCGTAATGTATTTTGTTTACGTGAGTATGTCTTTGTACGTTTTATGTAAGCACCCGATTAATAAAAACTACTTTTATTTCATCTACTCTTCTGCGATATCTTGTATAAAGCTTTTTTATTATTTTAGTTCTGGTCTTATTTGTATACTCGATATCTCGTATACTATATCTCGATAGAAGGTTATCTCAAAATAAATATGGTTAAGTGCTGCAATAGATATTTTTGTGTTAAAATGGGTAGTAGTGTTGTGCACAAAACGAAAGAATGGTTAATTTGTCTATCAAGGTATATTCGGCAGCAGAAGCATATAGTGCAAGCGTCTATGTTTTAAAGGCGGAAGGACGTACGCCTCATTTTTAGCTGACAAGCTTGCGAAGAATATTATTTCTGGTCCTCAATTTACCTTTTAGTTTTAAACAATGATCTGTGACTGATCCCGTGGGATACAAACTATTTTCAAGAAATTTATAGGAAGTCTACAGTTCAACAATTTCATGACATTATTGGATGTTCAGTTTGTGAAAGCGTCTATGTTAGGGAAATTGAGGAGCGCACATGAGTTTTTCAGGGGTTTTGGCTGAAAATTGATTCATAGTTTATTTTTATTGTGCAATAATAGGTGTATCGTCTTTATAATATTAGTCCTATTATCTACTGGTATAAGTTGATCGTTTGGGTAAATGTTATACAGTGTAGGTGCTTTTATGCTACCCCAAGCGAGACCGTTCTTCATCTGCTATTCTTAACATTGAGTGATACAAAAAATATTCTCTTGTGTAGGCATACGCAAATAATATAAGTGAGTTTGTTATCTAAGGGAATATCATATAGTTTTTCGAGAAATATTTGGTAATTTAAGGTGTCATAAGCGGCATTTAGATTGAAAAATACCACCCCTGATACCCGATATTTTTCGTACCCGTCTTTGATGTGTTGGGTAAGATTTAGCATTTGTAATGTACATGATCTTCCCTATCTATAGCCACTTTTGTCTTTTAATTTGAGATTTTCTTAAAATATCGGTGAAATCATATTAACGATCTTGTGCAAAAGTATTTTAAATAGCTGATAAAATAAAGATATTGGCCGATAGTTTTTGTGTTCGTTGGAGTTTTTGCCAGGTTTAAGCGAAGTAACAACTTTGGCTTGTCTCTAGATTTTGGGTGTTTCCATAATTTGAATACAGTTGTTCATCATCCGGATAAGCCATTGTGGTGTTTTTGGTCTAGATTTCGTAATAAGCTTTGTGCTCAGATCCTCAATGTCGGTAGTTGTATTATTTTTCATTAAATATGTAAATGGTGGATCCAAGCTCAACATCGTTGAAAGGTTCTCTGAAAGCTGACTGGTGTTGTCCTTTCTTACTTTGAGTTATTCTTTGCTTTTTTTCCGACAGAGATAGCATGTCTATAATTATAATGTGGTTTTCAGCGATAAGCTTTATACCAAATACCCTACGTTAGGCCCTATATGTGTTTCCTACACTATAAATAAGTCAGATTCGTGTTTAGCGCATATGTCTGATAAGTTTAAGTAAAGCAAAGTTTCTTGATCTCTAGATATACCCTTAACAGTTATAAACATATGTTATTAGAATAGTTGGTCCTAAAAAGGACCAATTTAACAAAATCATATTAAAGGGGTGTCTTCTTCTTCTTTTTATATAGACATGACTCTGTCTGTTTTTCAATGTGTCTCCAGTAAGTTGCCGTTCCATGGTTTTCGTGGTCTTCTTACTGATCGTCTTCCTATTGGGTAACCGTCTCTTGCCATGTCTACTACTCCATTTGTTGTCATTCGGCTTATATGATCTTTCCATTCTACTCTTCTATTTCTTAACCAGTTCTTGATGTTCTTCACCTTGTATCTACATCTTATATCTGTACTTCTAGCTCTGTCCCATAGTGTCTTACCATCAATTTTTCTAAGTGTTTTTATCTCTGTTGTTTCTAACATCCTTTTTGTTCTCTCTGTGTCAGGTATTGTTTCTGCTGTGTATGTCATTATTGGTCTGATAACTGTTTTGTAAATTCTGCCTTTGGTTTCTTTCCCGATATTTTTATTTCTTCATATTGTTTCATTTAGGCAGCCTGCGGCTCTGTTTGCTCTATTCAGTGGATCTTCCACTTAAGTTTCGAGTTTTCCGTAGCTAGATAATATGATACCTAGATATTAAAACTCCATCACTTGTTCTATTATCTGACCTTAAAACTCCAATTAACATATTAGTAAACTTGCTGTTGTAACCATGCATTTTGTCTCTTTTGAGGAAATTAACATGTTAAATTTTCTGGCGGTTATATGAAATTGGTGTAGCATACGTTGTAAATCATCTTCACTTTGAAAGAATAGTATTGCGTCGTCTGCATAGCAGATTATTTTAATTTGTTTTTCTCCCATTTGGTATCCTCTTTTATTTCTTACTTTTTTAATATTTCATCCATAATCCGGTTGAACAATAGAGAACTCATTAAATCTCCCTGTCTTATCCCATTACCAGCTTCAATAGGGTCGGTTAGTTTTTCTTCTACTTTTACTTTTATTGTGTTGTTTTGGTATATATATTCGATTGTTTTGATTATTCAATGAAATTGACATTAATTTGATAGTTTTCATTTTATTAGTACTGATGGTATATAACTAGCATCTGTTGGTACTATATATCAATTTGAACATGTGGAAGTAAGAGAACTCTCTTGTTAGTAATTTCGGTGTAAATTATGATGAAACCAGAAATAACCCATAATATTATCCCACACCTCAAAGGTCTGCCTCGCGGTATCTGGGAGACGCAATAATTCGCTTTTGATAGATAAAAACAAAAACCCACTAAGACGAACACAACATAAATCAAAAAAATCCGTCAACCTGTCAATAGGGACATACAATATTAGATCAATGTCTACGGATGAAAAAGTACATGAATTGGAAGAAGAATTAACAAACATAAAATGAGATATCATAGGCCTATCAGAAACTCGACGAAAAGAAGAAACCCGAATACAGCCTATGTCATACTTAAAATAAGAAGAACATCAATTAAAATTATCCAGGTATATGCCCCCATGACAGCTTATGATGACGAAGATATCGAACTATTTTATGAAGATATATCAAAGGCTATGGAAAAACATAAAAATCGTCTTATACTAGTAATTCGAGATTTCAATGCCAAACTGGGTAGAAAACTAAACAAGGAAGAAACTAAAATAGGAGATTTCGGGTATGGTCAGAGAAATGATAGAGGTGCTACTTTGATGAACTACCTAGAAGAAAAGCATCTATACGCAATGAACTCCTTTTACAAAAAGAAGCCCCAACGAAAGTGGACATGGATCAGCCCTAATGGATCCACAAAAAATGAGATCGACTACATACTGTCCACGGAACGATATATCATTAAAGATGTAACAGTTCTTAACAGATTCACAACAGGTAGCGATCACTGGTTGGTCAGAGCAAAACTTAGTATTAACGGTAACTATGAAATAAAAAGAAAAATAATTAAAAACTGGGATCTAGTAGATAGAAACAAACTAGGGCAATATAAAGAGATATACAAAGACCTATTAAAAGAACAACTTACTTAAAAATTAGACAGTGATGACAAAGATATAGATGAAATAGACAACATACTTACAGCAACGATGATTACTTCAGGAAAAGAAATAGCAAAAAAGGATCTAAAAAAGAACAACTATATATCAACAGAAACAAAGAAGCTTATGGATAAAAGAAGGACGCTATAGAATATGTAGAAATCAATAAAACAATAAGCAGAATGATAAGAGAAAATAAGAGAAAAGAACAAGAAATAAAAATAGAAAAGGTAATACAAAACAACAAAAATATGAAATGCTTAAGACCGAAATTAGGTAAGTGTGAAATAAACAAAATAAAAGATGAAAACGGACTAGAAACAAACATTAAAGATGACATTATAAATATTATCCACCATTTCTACTCAGAACTATACAAAACAAAAAAGGAACCACCAGAAACAATTAAAAACCAACTTAAGGCTAAAGTAAAAAATGTCAACTCAGAGCTATAGCCAGAAATAAGCAAATCAGAAATAAAGAAGGCATTGAAAGAAATGAAAAACAACAAATCGCCTGGAAAAGATGGGATAACTGCAGATACGCTGAAATATGGTGGAAAAGTGGTAATTAACACTCTACATTCCCTTTTTAACAAGATATTAAAAGAAAAAAGAATCCCAAACAACTGGAAGGAATCCGTAACCATTATCCTACACAAGAAAGGGGATAAAGCAGACATAAAAAACTACCGTCTCATAACACTCCTCAATGTAATGTATAAACTCCCAACAAAAATTTTAACCAATAGATTGACGACAAAATTCGATGGATACCCAACAAGCTGGTTTTAGAAAGGGATTCAGCAAAAGTGACCATTTACTAAGTATAAAAATACTTATAGAACGAGCAAATGAATACCATATTCCTCTATATATAGCGTTCATAGATTTCGAAAAGGCTTTCGACAGTGTCGAACATTGGGCAGTGAAAAGTTCTTTGATTAACAGCAGAATTGACCACAGATAAGGAAGCCAAAACAACAATTAAAGGATATGAATAAACAAAATCAATACAAATAAATAGAGGCGTGAGACACAATATCACCGAAACTTTTCAATCAGGCTCTGGAAGATATTTTTAAAAGATTAGAATGGGAAGAAAAAGGTATAAAAATTTGTGGACAACACTTGAACCATCTAATATACGCTGATGACATCGCATTGATAACAGATAAATGAGAAGAATTATTTGAAATGATGAAAGAACTGGACGTAGAAGCTGGAAAGATAGGCCTTTTTATGAATTACAGCAAGACCAAAATTATAACAAATACAGATGAAAACATCACAATGAGGATCGGACAAGATGAAGTAGAACAAGTTCAGGATTATATATATCTGGGTCAAACTATAAAACGTAACAAAGAAAACCAAACAGCAGAGATAAAAAGACGAGTTAGACTGGCATGGGCGGCATTTGGCAAACTAAGCTACATTCTTAAAAACAAAAGATATCCACAGCATCTTAAGACTAAAGTATACAATCAATGCGTACTCCCTGTTCTAACTTATGGTTCTCAAACGTGGACATTTACAAAAGCAAACATGGACATAACCATAAAAACCCGAAGAGCAATGGAAAGACAAATGTTGCACATAAGACTAATGGATAAAAAGAGAAACGAGTGGATAAGAGAGAAAACAAAAGTGAGGGATGTTAGACAAGAAGTTGCAAAATTGAAATGGAGATTTGCCGGGCACAATATAAGACAAAAAGAAGACCGATGGAACAAAATTCTTATAAGTTGGAGACCGTGGGAATATAAACGAAGCAGAGGAAGGCCCCAAATGAGATGGGCAGATGATATCAAGAAGCACGTGGGCTCTAGGTGGATGACTATACCGACAGACAGAGAAGAATGGAAAAGGATTGGGAAGGCCTATGTCCAAAGATGGACCGAAAAGGGCTAATTAGATAGGGACAGATTCTCCCCGTGTGATCTTAGTATTTCCGTTGATTGAATAGTATAGGGTATCCAATATTTTAATTAACGGTATGTCAGAGTTTTATTAATTTTTATATATATTTGCAAAATGAAGAAGAAAGTTCAGTACAGGCAGTTAAACAGCTGATCTGTCAATTTAGAAGTAAGAGCAAGTACCAACTTGCTGAAAAGCATACCATACACAAAAGGGATAATAAAATGTACTGCACAAACTATAGCGATATAAGCTATATATAAGCTATATATCTATTAATTATTAGGATATACAATATTTTTTCTAATACACCTGGAACGATTGAGTGAATAATCAATTATTGACTATTAGGCAGTTAATTAGAAATGTTGGGAATACAAAAAAAAACATTAAATTAGTTATTTATAGATTTTAAACAAACACTGATATAATCATAAGAATAAAACTATGAAATACCATGGCAGAACTTACTGTCGACTTATTTTCAAATGTATTGCAAAGAGCTTTAAAAAATGTGAACGAATTATTAACAGCTGTTTTGAAAACTAAATATTATGAGACGAATTGGGGATATTATATTACACAAACTAAACCGCTTGCCTACAAAAATATTAGGAAAATATGATACGACGCGAAAGACTAATGACTTTACAGCTAATTGCCACATAAGTATCAATGTAACTATAGCTCGCAAAATGGGTTCAATTACATTGCAATTTTTAAATTTTTCGTGATAAAATGAAGTGATTGATTGTTGTTTTGAAAAGGTACGTTGTTTTTTATTTTTGTATTCCTATCATCTGATATTGTAATATCAACAACATTTTTCATAATATATTCTGAAATGCGCTTTCTCTTACTGATAACGAACAAAAGTTTTATAAACTTCTCGTTAATATAATTATGAAGGAATTTAGATTTTTATCTTGTTCTTACTATAGTTCTAAAGCACAAATGTAGTCATAGTCTACCGTATATTTTTCATAGTGGTCATAGTTTTTAATTGTAGTATAGCTTATGTGTTTATAATAACTAGCGCATAGAAAATAATAAAAATTTTTACCCTGTGCTTTATGTTTATTATCCTTTATTGTATTGGAACATCTAGAAGTATAGCAATACATTTTAATTGTTGAACAAAAGAGAAAATAAAAACACTTTTTGTGGTGTGTCACTTAACCATACACAAAATTGTACACAAATAGTCAAATGGTAGTAAAAGTTTCCGATATAGGCCGCCAAACGGCAGAGGCACCGCCGCGCTCTATGTCTATACTATGAGATGTTTTTCATACAGTTTTCGGATCAGATTTTTTCAAAACATCAAATTACATCTTCTTTTTGCCTTTCTTTATTTAGGCTAACCGCTACTGTTTTTTTCTTCAGCGTTTCTTCTTAATCTACATTAATGTTTATATTTACAATTCTTTCTGGAACGAGCTATAATTTTTCTCAAATAACCATTTTGTGTGGTTTAGTCGCCTTAAGGTTTAGCATGCTTTATCAGATGCTCTTTAAAGTCCCTTTTAATATTAACATCGTTTGAGAAATTTTTCCCAGATACTTATATTTCGTTTTGATTTTCAATCTTCTTTTAATGTTAGTTTAAATGGTCCAGTAGTGTGTTCGTACAGTTCAGTTATAAGCAAAATTAGGTGTTGTTGTACACCTAATTCTTTTAGTATCAGTCATAAGTGTATCCATTTGACTCTGTCGAACGCTTTACGATAATCTATAAAACAAATCCATAGTGGGATATTGAATTCCCTAGACTTTTATACTTTTTTTTGGACTATTAGAATAATAGCTTTAAAATTAAATGTTTAGTGAAAATCTCTACGCGACTTTAATGCATTAAATATTTTAATTAAAAATCGACATATCTATTGAAATTAGGCAGTAAAAAAGTATGTTATTAAAGATAGATTTATAAATTATTGTAGTTTAAATTCAACTACGCTATAAAACAAACATTGCATGTCTTAAACTGCAGGAATCCAAAAATTACAAAGATCTTCCTATTGTTTGAGTTTTCTTTAATTATATTAATAGGAAAACAAGCATTATAGTCCTACCAAAGGGGCTTCTACTTTCATAAACTGTTACACGATTACTCTATCCGATGTACGTACATTTATGAACTAAATGTTTTAGTGACAATGCCTTTTAATAAAAAATACTAATTAATAAAAATGGAAACTTAACTTTTCCACGTTTATAATAGACACTTTCTTATGTTTAAAAATATATAAAACAAGTAATATAAATTACCGCCTTGTTTATTAAAACTAAAAAGTAAAATAAAGGTATATGTCGGTTAACAATTTATATTTAACTACATAAATTAGCCAAATAGTCCTCAAATTCCTCCATGATTAAATTAATGGATATTTAAATAAATTTCCAGTTCCAGAATGTACCTGCTGTAAAATTTGAAAATCTACTACTAATACAATTATTGGCAACATCGCAGGAGTTTAGAAGTATATGCAATATCGTAAATACGGATCCCACAAATGGTTTATCCTTTTGTGGAGTCCACTTAATCCTACGTGTTGGTCGGAGTCTACATAAAGCGCTACTCAGATAATAAAATACACGGTGTATATTCTACTGGAGTTAGTATAATACCGTTTTAGAACGGAGCTTACATTAACCGCTAGATGTATATATATATATATATATATATATATATATATATATATATATATATATATATATATATATATTACTAGAGCTCGGGAAATATTTAAAATGCATATTAGGTGCATATTTGCATATTTTGGATGAATTGTATAAGTGCATATGCATTTATTAAGAGTGCTTATTTTTAGGTATACCACAATATATAAGACAGACAAATATCTGAGAACGTAAGTAATGCAATTTAGCGAGGTATGTAAAAATATCCCTCGGAAATACCCCTTAGTGGTATTAGCATAATATAACAATATGAACAATAAAACGCGATAAGCCGGTTGCCGACATCAAATAAACTCATAAATCATAAATCAATAAGGTTTTCTCCCGAAAGATTAACAAATAACAAATTACCAGAAATTGTATTAGCAAAAGACAAAATGCAATTGTCGGTCTGTCCGCAGTAACAGTTAGTTCAGTTTGGTGTATTCTTTGGAGCTTGATTAATGTTTTTTTGTCTGTTTCGACTAAGGAAATCGCCCTTTGTCTTAATATTTTGTATATAAAATTTAAATAGAGGTGACATCCAATTAAATTTAAAGTGGAGAAGTAGTACAAGTTTATTGGTTAACTTTTTTATTTCCAATTTTCAAATTGTATGTGAAAAAAAGATTCAAATTGATCAACACTTAGGCATTGCAACGCATAAATCTCGTGCACAAAAGCCTCAAGATTCGGTTCAGCAGCTTAAAACTACAAATAAAATGAAAGTTTCTTACCAACAAAATTTTAATAAGGTTCTCTGCAGTTTGCTGATTGGTTGCAATATTCCAATTGCAAAATTTGATAATCCATTATTCCAACAATTTTTAGAAGTACTGTAATAATAATGCTTCTGCTAAGACTCTACGAAAAAAATATGTAGATTTCAGCATGCAATTTATTGTTGAAGCCATAAAAATGCAATTGGAAATTATCCAATATGTATATATATTGATGAGACGACTAATGTTAAAGGAGGTATATTGCAAATTTGGTTATAGGAAGTTTAAAGGGGAGTGAGTGTAGGACCGGATATTTAGTTCCCGTTAAGAAGTTGTAAAAAACCAACAATGTAACTCTTTGTAAATTGTTAAATTAATGTCTGAGTAACTTTTTTTACCTCAACCGATACCAACAGAAAAAAATTTGTTATTTTTAAGTGATGCTGTGCCATATATGATCAAAGCTGGATAGCATTTAAAAATATTTTTTCCATATTTGATACACGTTAGCTGTTTAGCACATGCTTTAAATAGAGTAGCAGAAACTGTCAGGACAGAATTTCTAATGTTCTGTACCGTTGTATCAAATATAACAAAAATATTTTTTAAAAATAACATCGCGAGTACGGGCGTAAATAGATGGTTTACCTAATGTACCTTTACCACCTGAATCGGTAATAACTAGATGAGGAACATGATTAAATTCAGTAAATTTCATAACCCATTATTTTAAGGAGAATTAGAGGCGTCATTTGTAATTTCGATGTAGATAGCTTAGGTGCTATAAAAAAATATGTGGATGTTTTAAAAAAACCGTTATTCAAAAGTAATTTGGTACATATCCAAACCAATTTTGTAAATATTGCTGAATCAATTACTAGATTAGAAAAGGGGGGCATTTCATTACACCAAAGAATTTAAATTATCAATTCATTAAATGAAAACATTAAACACCTTGGGGAAACCAACAAAATGTATCAAAAATTCTGCGCAGTGTTAAAGAAAAATGAGGGATATCAAAAAATAATTCAAATAAATAATATTATTAAGATGGGGAATTGTAAGGATAATTTAATTTTACAGGCAGAACCCTCAATTATACAATATTTTAAGTGCTTTTTTTAACTTCATGTGAAGTAGAAAGAAGTTTTTCAGCATATAAACAATTATTATCAGATAGACGGCGAAGTTTTTCTCTAGAAAATTTGGAGAAACATTTAATAATATATAGTTTTAACTGTAATAATAGTACAATAAGAATGATAATGATGATGAATCAAAGACTAATTAAATATAATGATGTAGATAATACAAATTTCAATAAATATTTTTTGTGACTTTAGCATAAAATAAATTAAATACCTTCAATACAAGTACTACTGCGTTTTTTATTCATATGCATTAAATGTATAAAAGCATAAAAAGCATATTTTAGTGCATATTTCCCGAGCTCTATATATTACACAACTAATTTTAATTTTGTATTTAATTTTTATTATTAAGCAATTTAAATGTCAGTAGAAAATTAATTTCGAACTAATATTAACAGCTACTCCTTACTTCGATTTAAATAAATACATAAGAGGTGTGACAATTTTTAAAATAACTGATTTTATGAACTTTTAACGTAGTAACTTTAAGATCTTTCAAGATATTACCTGTAGGTTACACATAATGTAATTTTCAATGCAAGATATAAATCAAACTACCAGTAAGTTCATAAATACTAGCATTTAAAAACATAAAGCTTACGGTCGGTGTATAGTTTATCTTTTTCAATGTTTCTAACTCATCTCGCCTCTTTCAAGTTCATTAATAATTTAGTTAGGGATATCCGATTGCTCAAAAATAGTGATTTAATACCGGTGCCCTGAAGTTCGGCTACTAAATAATGTAGAATTTCAACGTCTTTTATTTATAATTTAATACCACTACTTAAAAATTAATATATTAATTCCAATGTCAACGATTCTACATTCCAGTCGTAAGAAAGATATTTCTGGCAACTTATTAATTGAATTATTTATATATTAGACAGTAAAATAATGTATTTAATTGTCGAAATTAAAATTTTTATACTTTTCCATTTAAAAAATTTTAATGAATCGGAATTTCCATTTTGAGCGAACACTTATATATATATATATATATATATATATATATATATATATATATATATATATATATATATATAAATACTATAACAAAACTTACTACATCCGAGTAATATCACAAGTTTTGAAAAACATAAGAGATTGGACTGGTTTGGACTCACATTTACTATGTCGAGGTGCACAATATAGAAATTACCTCGCTAAGATTATTGCCAGTCTTCAATGAAGATAAAGCCATAAGAAGAAGATCGCAGGTTTCTATCTGGTTTCCCTGATCATTCATGACAATGTAGTTACTAACAAAAGAGTATTGCTGTCATGATTGGGTATTATCAAATATGTAGAATTAATTTGTATTTGAGTTCCAAGCAGCAAGGCTGCTTCAGGTCAAAATATTTTATTTATCCAATGACTAGTAGACTAACCAAATTCATATTTTCTTGGTAGGAAATCCCAACGTTCACATGAGAAAAGTAACGTGACACGTAAAGCAATCAAGAGTCTACACATCCCTATAATAGAAAAGAACTTATCTCCACATCAAGAACAATGTAAGATTCGCTACCAAAGTCAACGCCCTCATCATTGCGTCATTTTATGTCATTATGTTTATCCAAAACACGGGATGGTTCCCTGAAGCTCCTTTGCATCTTTAATATGTTCGTTTTTTTTTGTTAACAAACATAACAGGCATATATTTTTTTTAACACCTGTGCGGTGTTTGTATACTGCTATCTGGTCACAAATGACCAATTATTAGTTATTTTCTGACCTAACATAATAACAGCAAATGCTTAAATCTAAGGCTTACCTTATGGCTTACTCTTATTTTATCTATTAACTAATGCACTACAACTAACATGCAATAATTTCACAGCACTATACTCTGCTTTTTACACTAAACTGTTACACATTTACACTAGCTCAAATGGTTTTGTCCTTATGAGTCTTCTCTTTAGTTCAGTGTTGTCAAGAAGCTGGATTGCCTCGACATTCACATGACTATGCAGCCTCTGCTCGTGACTTGCTGCTGTTCTCTTGATTATTTCGATCACAGTTTCCATACCCAGGTCCTGGTGGAGGTTGCTGTTACGGATATACCAAGGAGCATCAACAATGTTTCTCAGTACTCTGTTTTGAAATCTCTGGATAGTATGTAGATTACTAGCTTTGGTATAGCCCCAGAGTTGGCATCCATATACCCATACTGGCCTCAGTACTTGCTTCTAGATGGATAATTTATTATGAATTGATAATGTTGATTTTTTTCCAATCAGCCAATACAATTTCTTATATCTAATATCAAGCTCCCCTCTTTTCTTTTTGACATGGACTTTCCAGCGCAGCTTCGCGTCTAGGGTGATGCCCAAGTATTTTGCTGATGTCGCATAAGGAATTTGGGTATCATTTATTCTAACTGGGAAATTTTCTATTTTTTTATTTGTAAAGTTAATGTGTGCAGATTTAGTCTCATTTAATTTTATTCGCCATTTTCTGGTAGTTAGTAGCTAGTATTTTGTTCCAGCTCTGGAATGTCACACGTATACAATAGGTACAGGACCGGACCTAAGACACTCCCTTGTGGCACGCCAGCTTTAATCTCCCTTAAGTCGGTGTACACTTCTTCTTGTTTTACTCTGAAATATCTATTCGCAATGTATGATTTCAAGATTTGTGAATACTGTTTAGGCATGAACGTTCTTAGTTTATAGTTTAAACCGTCATGTCAGACTTTATCAAACGCATGTGCTACATCCAAGAAGATTGTGAAGCAGACTTTCTTCTCTTCTAATGTTTTTTCTATTATATTCGTTATTCTGTGAACTTGATCTATAGTGGAATGTTGATTTCTGAAACCAAATTGATGATTTGGTATAAGATTTTTTCTTTCTATTATTGGTTTTAATCTTTTCAATAGAATTTTTCAAATAGTTTTGACATCACCGGAAGGAGTGATATTGGCCGATAGGATGTCACTTCATTAGGAGATTTACCTGGTTTGGCGATCATAATCTCTTCGGCTACTTTCCAAAGTCTGGGAACATATCTCAATCTAAAAGCAGCATTTATGAGGTGTGTCAGCTTAACTATATGGCTTTTCTTGGTAGATCTTTTATTAGTTCTCCTGTTATGAGATCATATTCTGGAGCTTTCTTAGGATTTATATTCTCTTTTATCTCTGTTGATACTTCTCTAAGTGATGTCAACGTTATTCTTTCTTCAGTTTGGAATGGTTCTTCCCATCTCAGTTCTTCACCATCATTGTCGTTGGGTTTAAACGTGCTTTCTAAATGATCTGCAAATAGTTCTGCTTTCTGTTCGTTACTTCTAGCCCAGTTGCCGTTTTCCAACTTGATAGGAGGAGAATAAATAATTGGTCTCTGCATTCTTTTTGTTGCCTTCCATAACGAATAATCTGTAATCTGGTCAGTTGTTAAATTATTTTAAAAAAGAATGAATTGTTGAATTTTTTATATTCTGTATCCTCCTTTTTAGTTTTTGTGTAGCATTATTTAGACTAGTTTTGTCTCGTGGAGCTCTGTATTGCTGCCATTTTTTTCTTAACTTCCTTTTTTTACTATGAGTTCTCTGATTTCTTTTGGATAGTTGTTCCCTTTTGTTCTAGAAGTTATTGTGGGAGTACTTTCCCAAGCTGCCTGTTGGATATTTTTTATTTTTTAACAGGCATATAACCACTATAAATGAAACAGAAATAAAACGAATACTTTAGTTAGGTAAATAAAAATGGAACACTGGCAGAGCTTCTCAAAACAGAATGCAATACGACTTCTAGGGAATACAAAATAAATAATGGAGAATGATCACAGGATAAAGAAAACAGATGAACGAACTAATAAAAACGAAACACATTCAGAAGAAAACATGAGTAGCCTACTTTTGATCCCTGTTTGCTAAAGGTAACGATAATGAACAACCAACACCAGAGGTGACGAGAAACGATTGCCATTCTCAGCAAAATTCAGCTTGTTCCTATGATTTTTAGAGGTAAAATCTCTGACGACTGGACTATATATTATTTATATAAGTTATTTTTCTAACGTTGCAATTAACAAATAAAAAGATAAAAAAAAACAGGAAGTAAATTCTACTGTTCCTTGTTTATACGCACAGAGAAAAGAAATTCCATACAACTTGCCATCAGTGGTCCATTACAGTCGGCATTCCAAAGCCAACCAGATGCTCCCTGTTTGAAATTGTTTCATAATAACTCCTATGCGAGGAATGCCAGCAATGCTAAAGTTATTTTTTAACATATTTTATAAAGAAACTGAAGAATGTTACCCTTTTAAAGACCGTAAGTTACTTCAATATTCCACGTTAAACATGATTGAAAATGAAAGTTATGAAGCGATCTGACATTAATATTTGAAAACATTTTTAAGACATTTTGATATTCAATCGGTTTATATGTTTTGTAAAACATAAATAAATATTTATTATTTAAGTATTTTATAGTAATAAAATTAAGTAAATAAGTATTTTATAGCTTGAAAATCAATCACTCAACAATAACTGCGGTCTGAGCCAGAAACTTTCCCCAATTAAGGACATGCGGCCGCTGTCACGTCTAAAACAGATCTTCACCAGTTCATTATTTAGTAGACTTTGCTTTGTAGACCAGTAACTGCACAAGATCTTTCAAAAAGAAAGTTTCTTTTAGTTTGAGAATAGCAAGTTAAGAGAACTAAGCAAAAATTATATATATACAACTAAATAATTTGTGCTCATAATCAAGTATTAAAAAAATTACATCCATCACAAGATCCAGCTTAGCAAAAAATAAAAATTATCAAATTGTTCTTTTGTATGATGTACAATGTGGACAGAAAAGTCAAAGAAATGGTTGGACACACCAGGAAGAACATTATTGGAAATATCTCCGATGAGCAAGGAAATATAGTATTTAAAATTAACGAAGTTAAAAACTTGGCAAGACTATATTGAAAATCCATTCCGGGATAATCATCATCATCATCAACCTGTATGCGTCCACTGCTGAACATATGTCTCCCTCAGCTCTTTCCATCTGTCTCTGTCTTGTGCGGCTTGCATCCAGTTATCGCTAACACGCTTTATGTCGTCAGTCCATCTACTTGGTGGGCGTCCTCTGCTCCGTATTGCTGCTTGCCTTGATCTCCACTCTAAAATAGTTGTCTGGTCTGAATCTGGGGACGTGTCCTGCCCAATTCCATTTTAACGACGCGATTTTCCAGCGATCCAGTCGGACTGGATGAGGTTCCAATAAAGATATTGCAATATCTGGATAATAATAATATAGCATTACTTTTAACATATATAACACCGATCAGATACTAGAAGATTGGCTGATGTCTACATTTGTTACTTTACCAAAGGAACCCAAAGCTAAACCAGGCGATGAATTTCGGACAATTAGTACAATGAATAATGTTTCATACGCAAAAATGTATATGTAAAAAACTCAAATGAGGTTCCAAAGTGGTCTTGGAAGACGGTAAGCTCTGTTCGCAACGCGGATGATGATTCAGAAATATAAAGACGTGTATCATGATAACAATCCCGAAAAGATGGTTAATACCACAGTAATATATGTATGCATAGACAGTATACCAGTACTGTTAATTTAAATCAAGAAAGGAGTCCGTCAGGGTTGTGCGCTTCTCCATTATTGTTCAATCTATAATCAAAATAGATTTTTAGAAAGACGTAGAAGAGGGAATCAAAGTGAATGATGAAGCCATTATCAATATTCGATATGCAGGTCATACGTGATACCATATTAATAGCGGATAGTTTGTGAGGTCTACAATTTCTTATCGATGTTATTATAACAATAAGTAAGTAACATGGACTAAAATTTAACATTAAAAAGACGAATATATGGTCAGAAATATGTCAAAGAACCAACGCGTGCCAAAGTTCACATATGTACATCTACATATAACGAAAAATAAGATCACTCTCAGGAAAAAAAATGCCAATCGAAAGACCTAGAACATTACTTGTAAAAATAAAGAGTTTACTATGTAGTAAAAGTGTAAGATTACGACCCAAAAGGCGCCTATTTCCATATTTCTATTTCCATATAACCCATGAAGAAAAAATTCTCAAAATTTCATGGATCGCAAGAGAAGCAACGAAGAAGTACTCAGAAGAATGAAGTGTCTGCCGGACCTGCTGATAATTAAAAAGTAGAAAACTGCAATATTTTGCACACATTACACGAAAGGAAGGAGAATATGGATTACTCTAGACTATATATATTCCAAAAAAAGATTAAGGACAAAGGAGGTCCAGGAAGAAAAGGAATTTCTTGGCTTGCAAACCTGTGCAATTGGTTCAACATCGACTAAGGTAATCCGCAGAGTAGTAAATAAAGTTCGCATAACCTTGATGATGGTCAAGGTCCGAAACTGATAAAGCACTTTAAAAAGTAGACTTTTGTACAGATGTAAATATATCTAGCAAGCTGCAGTACTCAGTTTCTGAATGCAATTTTTGCAAACTAAACAGTTTGCAAAAAATGTTATGTACCTTTCAAATATATCGAAAATTTGATCAAAAAATTGGAGATAGATAAACTTCTACATCTACAGTTAAAAATACTAATCCTATGCAATATTAAAATTCAAAAACACCTGTTTCTCCCATTGGCTACGCCGAGTTAACCAGTTCTTCAGGAGTTCTTCTAGAGCAGGGGTTCCCAAACTGGGGGAGGTGAGGACATGTCAGGAGGGGACGCGAGATAAGTCAAAAATTAAATTAAATTTAGGTAGTCTTTATAAAATTCTAAAATAACCGTGATGTTTAAAACAAACCAAGCACTGACTCCCACCTTCCCTTCCTCCACCAGACGCAGGCCAACTAACCGCAGCTCATGATACTATGAACTAACTAAGTCATAGTATCATTACTGGAAGTCATAATATCATGACCGCAGCTAATCAATTGTGAGTGACTCAGTATTTGAGATATCGCGGCCTAGCCTGCACGTATTTTTGCATTATAAAAGCGTACGTGTTGTGAAATTTTAATTGTCGTAGTTGACTTTCATTGCTTTCGTTGATTTGAATGAGAGAAGTTATTGTAGTCAAGATGATCTCAGCAAAGAAAAGCAAGTATAATTATGATTATGTCAAATATGGGTTTATTTGTATGCGCAAAGATAATGTCGAACATCCTCAGTGTGTAATTTGCTATGAAGTATTAGGCAATGATGCAATGAGACCTAATCGTCTTGAACGACATTTGTCATCCCAACATAACTCTTTTAAAGACAAACCAAAGGAATTTTTTGCTACAAAATCTGAAAATTTAAAACGCATTGAGTTGGATAGTGCTGGTTCTATGGCTCGGTCAAAAGTGTTTGTAGCTTGATATGAGCTATCACTTCTCATTGCTAAAGAAAAGAAGAGCCATATTAGGAGAGACGCTTGTTAAACAGTGTTTGTTAAAGGCAGCTAATATTATTCTTACCGAAGACATACAAAACTAGTTAGTTCATGCAGTAAAACAATCGCCATTTTTTGCTATTCAGCTAGACGAGAGTACAGACATAGCACAATGTTCTCAGTTAATTGTTTATGTTAGGTAGGTATATTGAAAACGAAAGAATGAAAGACGAGCTACTCTTGTCTACAGAGTTGGAGACCACGACAAAAGCTATTGATGCTGTGAAAGCAGTGTCAGACTTTTTTGACAAACATGAACTCCCTTGGCAAAAACTGATAGGTGTATATACGAATTGCGCGCCTTCAATGCTTGGTTCTCGCTCAGGATTTGTACAATTAGTAAGAGAGAAAAATGCTGATATGATTGGGATACATTGTGTTATACATCGACAAGCCTTGGCAGCAAAAACTCGTTCAAATGAACTGAATGCTGTCTTAAAGTTGTGTATTAAAATAGTGAATAACATAAAAACAGTGCGTTGAATACTCGACTGTTTAAAACTCTTTATAAAGATTTAGGGAGTGAACACAAAACACTGCTATTTCATACAGAAGTACGATGGCTCTCAAAAGGAAACATGTTGGCAAGAATATTTGACCTTCGAGATGAAGTAATCACCTTCTTGAAACAGCAAAGGCAAAATGAACTAAGCGTGGCCTTCAAAAAACATTATCTCCAAGTATTATTGGCTCCAAGATGCCTTTGAGATGTATATATACAGACGAATGTTGAGGATTCCATGGGTACAAAGAGTTACTAATGTTGAGGTACTTCGTCGCATGTGTAAACAAAAAGAATTACTAAGAATAATCAAAGAGAGGAAAATGCAATACTTGGGTCATGTGCTGAGAGGCGAAAGATATGAATTACTTTAAGTTATACTGGAAGGAAAAGTACAGGGCAAAAGATCAGTAGGAAGACGCCAGAACTCGTGGCTGAAAGACCTGAGGAGATGGTTCGACCGCTGATCCGCAGAGATCTTTCGCGCAGCAGTTTCCAAAACTACAATTGCCATTTGGATCGCCAACCTTCGAAAGGAGACGGCGCAATGAGAAGAAGATTATTGGCTTATTTGTCAGACATCTTTGACTCGTTGAACAGCCTTAATCTAAAACTTCAGGGTGGAAACTCCAATATAGTTACTCACCGTGATGCGATCAAGATGTATATTGAGAAATTGCAACTTTGTAGGCATAAAATATCAGGAAACCCCTGCAATTATTCGAGTTTTACTAAAATAGAGTCAATCTCAGAAGAAACACGCTTCAAGGACATTTATGAAGGATCAAGTTTGAAAATCCAAATATCAAACTATTTGGAGAGCCTAATTGAAGAGTTCCAGAAATACTTCCCAAACACTTGTGACGATAGTATTTTCAGAATGTCAATTGATTCATTCCATGTCAACATAGACTCCTTGCCTGAATCACTTCAAGAAGATGCTTTTCAAATAAAACATGATTCCTCTGCCAAATATAACTTTGATATAATCGACAAACCTTCATTTTGGTTAAAATATTTCAAAGTGTATCCTAGTGTATCACGGGAAGCTCTTCGTTTATATTTGCGTTTTTCAAGCACTTATTTGTGCGAAAAAGCATTTTCAACACTTGTGGTAATTAAAACAAAGTATCGGAATAAACTTGATGCTGCTAGTGACTTGCGTTGTGAACTTACTAAAACTCAGCCACGAATAGGCATACTAGTAAAGAAAATGCCATAACATCCATCTCACTAACCAACCTAATCTATATTTCTTTTATTAATGATTTTTGTATTTTATAAAAACTGATATTATTATATCTTATGGCAATATAAATAATTTTTTTGTTTTCTATGTAATACTTTTTTGTTTTGTTCCTAGGCCCATATGATTTATTGTTAAGGGGCGGGGGGCGCGAGAAACTTTCATTCCAACAAAAGAGAGCGTGGTACGAAAAAGTTTGGAAACCCCTGTTCTAGAGGCATCTACAGTTTGGAAGACCATCAATTGATGTTTTTAACTCAACTTGCATGTAGAACATAACTATCTGGTACCATCGGTATAACTGTTTTGTCCCCAACAGTCGCTTTAAATCCCAGCTCGTCTTGGTGATAAATCGCCTTTAGCTTGGGATAAATAAAATAACAGATTCCTATGGAACAGGAACTGACCCCAGAGTCTAGGGTAGCAGGTCTTCAGAACCCCCTATTATCATATATACAGATTTTTCTACTTCGTAGCAAAATAATAGTACCCAACTCATCTAATATCCCTATTACACATTTGTGTGAATTAATGTACAAGCCTGTTGCTGTAATTCTCTCATTCATACCTAAGAGACTTTTTACCAAAATCGCTATGAAATTTATTATTATTGTTTGTACGTTATTTTAGATTGTTTCAAACGTAATCAAATATGATATAAAATATGTTAATTATTTCTTATTTATCGTGTTACATATTGAACCCCAGTTCCGGATTTGGAAATAGTTCAAAGAGGATTTTCTTCTTTTATCCATGTAGTATTACTCCCATAAGAGGTATACTTTGTGAACATCTTCCGAACAAAATATTTTTCATAACCTGAAATTAATTAATTAATAACTAAATAATAAATTAATTAATGCCCTCGCTAGACCTATCCGCAAATTAATAATTTTAGTAAAAATTTAAACATTAAAGTATTTTTAATTAGAGGAAAAATATCGTATTTTATATAAAATATTTTTTCAGAGTTTTTGTAATAATTAAAAATGTAATTAAAATAAAAGTTACAGCTACAACGTGAACTGGCAGTATTAATACTTTACTCGATCAGATTTTACCTCGTTAGTGAGTTAAACTAACAAGTTTTCCTAATGAAGAAATTTTACCTAAATATTTATTTTTTATTTTTCTATTTTATGCATAGACCCATGGAAAATCATAGTTTAAGAGAAGGCTTTGAAAATTAAATGTGTTATTTTAAAAACTTTAAGTACTTCCACAGAACATCATTTTGACGTCAAGAAAACAGTTTTCAATTGATACTTTAACCTAGGTAAAAGCTGTTCTGAAACTGTTTTCTTATGGGATGTCTAGGTTAAATCTTATGTTTATATAAACATCTTCTTCTTAGGGTGCCTGTCCGTTCCTAACGTTGGCGATCATACTGGCTATGATGACTTTGTTAGTTGCTATACGGAATAGCTGTGTTGGTAATACCTCATAATAATAGGCTAGCAATACAGGATATTCCTCTTCGTTCTGGGGCCCTTTTTCCTTTAATTTTACTTTGCAAAATGCATTGGAGTAGCTTATATTTGCCTTGATTTCTCATTATAAGTCCCAAGTACTGCAACTTACGACCCTTCACGATGTTGACCAAATCCGCGGTTGTGTTCATCCTCCGTAGTACTTCTTCATTAGTGACTTTGCCTGTCCATGGTATCTTCAGGATCCTTTTGTATAACTATAGCTCAAAAGTCTGAAGTTTTGATAGAATTTTCGCCTTTAATGTCCACGTTTCTTCTCCGTATAGAAGCACTGAGTACACGTAACATTTAAGGAGCGTTATTTTTGTTTCTATGGTGAGGTCATGGCTCTTGAACACAGAGCTCATAGTCAAGAATGCACTTTTTGCCTTTTCGATGCGACATTTAATCTCTTGGGTATTGTCCCACGACTAATTGATTTATAGTTCTCAAGTAGTTGTACTATGAGACATGTTTAATTCTCATTTGGTTCACATACAGATTTGCTCCAGTTATGTTTTTCTTGCTGATTATCATTAAGTTGGTTTTGCTGGTGTTTGTATCCAGTCCGCACGCTCTACTTGTTTCCGTTATTTTCTTCATTAAGTTTTGCAGCCCTTCTATGGTATTGAAAAAACTATTGTGTCATCTGCATATCGCAGGTTATTGAGATTGACTCCATTTATTGAGATAATTTCATTAATATATTTTAATTGTAAAATTATGGACCCCTGTCTTACTCCCCTTAAAATTTTGACCTGATCTGTATATTCTCCATCTATTTGGAGCACCTCTGATTGATTCCAATACAGGTAAGCCATTATTTTTAGGTCTCTTCCGTCACACCCTATCCTCTTCAGCACTTCCATTATTTGTTCATACCTGACTCTATCGAAAGTCTTCTTGTAGTCAATTAGGCATGCAAAAACATTAAAGCAGACATCTCTACATTTCTGAAACAATATCTGCACGCTAAATAAAGCTTCCCTCGTACCAACGTTTACAAATCCCAACTGATTGGGCGCAATTTGTTCCTCGCATTATTGAGCCACTCTACTGGTATTTTTCCTGCCTTGTATATTTTATTAAATATTTCACTTATTATTTTTATTTGTTCTGCATCTAATATCTTCAGCAGTTTTGCAGGAATTGCATTATTCTCGGTGCCTTTCCATCCTTCATTTGTCTGACGGCTGCCGGTATTTCTACTGGTAGGATTTTGGGACCTGAATTTTCTTCAATGGTGGGTTCTTGTATTGTTCTAAGGTCTGTACAAATGATGGTATGTATTCTCATATATTCTTAGAGATTTTCTTTGTTTTTTTTCCTTTTTCTTGTAGTGCCTATCATGGCAATCTGTTTTTTGCAAACTGCTGCTCTGAAAGATTTGTGCTTGTTGTGTTAAACGTAGATTTTTCAGTCAGAAAATTCTTCACCTTTCTGATCCTCGTTTTCCTTCTACTCAATTTCCTCTGATCCATAAGTTCAAGTATTTCTTGGGTCATCCACGATTTCCGTTTCTCTGTATCTTTCTTCAGGTGTTGTTCTTTTATTTCTCTTACTGTTTCTTGTATGATGGCCAGACTTTCCTCTATAGTTTCTACATTTCTGCATTTTAGCATCTTTACATTGAGGTTTTCACTTACCTTTAGTCAAACATTGGGATCTTTCAGTTTTCTAACATCATACTTCTTCATCGACTTACTTGTAACCTTCTTCATTCTGACTTTAAAATTACCTACAACTGGTACATGACTAGGATTTATGTCTGCCCCGGGTATGTTTTGACAGATGTACAGCTATTCCTATACCTCTTATTTACTAGCATGTAATTTATACTATATAAACATAATATATGTCGAAATCGATGTTTTCCCTCCCACCCTACGAGGAAATTTCAGAAGAAGCCCGGATAGGAGAAACAATTTTTTGCATCTTTTTGAGGTTCCAAAATTAATACTTTCAGCAAAATTCAGCTTGTTCGTATGATTTTTAGAGGTCAAATTCATAACGACAGTACAATAAAAACTCAAAAGTTTATATCTTTATACTCGATTAAAATGTTCTAAATAATTTGTCTTCTTGATAACTTTATATTACACATACGTTTTCTCCATAATTGTAAAATTTTCTCATTTACGTATACATACAAAGAAAAAGAACTACACCATCTGGTACGTGGTCAGTAAAAAGTGTTACAGTTATCCAGTCAAAGAAAAGTTGTGGAGAATGTTTTGTGAGATTCCAAAGAGGTAAATAAAGAATCGTTGCTATACCATTAGCTTTAGTTTTTAATTAGTCAATAGTAATGACTAATACTTATTAAAGTGGTTAAAGGAAAGAGGGAACATCCCTATGACATGACTTAAAATAGCCCATAAGCTGTTTACTATAATAATTTAGTCAATTTTAACTAAAACAAATCTATCACAACCATAATACTTAACAGCAATAAAGCAATCAACAGCAAGCTTTCTGCAGAGACAGGACTATTTATTATACGTGCAGACTAAGTTTCAACCCGCTCAGCCTGTTGTAGAAGTGCCGACTAGAGCAGAACGGAGCCTGGCAGGTGAAAGATGCAATTAGTCGGGGACACACAGTGTGCTGCGGTCAAACGGACAGCGGGATAAAAGGGAAAGGGAGGTATTGAGAACGACCTTTCCCTCCCTGCACCTATTGGCGTTGGGGAGTCAATTAAGAGATACCGGATGAAAGGGATGAGGTGTTTTAACAGAGGACTAAACGGTAATTCGATTCATTAGATTGAAATCTAGAAGGGGTATAAAGGAAGGACACTTCTGTTTGAATACCGAAAATATATGGTGCATCGAAGTAAATAACAATTTACTAATGTTCTGAAGCTATTTTCTATTTATAATTTTTTATAATATATTTATTTTTAAATTTACTATAATTTTTAAATAGTGTTGTGGTCAAAAATGAGTTAATAGGAGTTTAGAATTAAATAAAATAAATAAAATATTTTACTTGGTATTATTGAAGTGTTATATGTCAATGTCAATTGTCGGACCTCATTGTTATGAAAATTTTCCAACCAAAAAACCAAAATTTTCATAACAATGAGGTCCGACAATTGACATTGACATACAACACTTCAATAAGACCTAAAATAACTTATGGTTCCTTACCCTACATTCCAGTTCTGACACCTAAGCTAATGAACATTTCCAAAAATGTTAATGGCTTGAAAATTACAACAAAGAATTTGAAAAAGGTATCGAAGTTATACACAAAGACAAAAGATCCTTTCACAATACAGGAGTCACCGAATGTTGTTTATTCTATACTGTGTGCCAATTGCAACAACGTTTACATCGAAGATTCATCTCGTAATTTCCACAGTAGGGTGATCTCACATTGCGGTGACATAAAAACCAACAAAATAAATACATGTGCACTCACAGAACATGCAATAACTCGGAAACATGAGTTCAATTTCAAGGATTCCTGTATTTTGGCAAAAGAAAAAAACCATGCAAAACGTGTTTTTCTTGGAAATATGTTTCATAAAATCTAGTACATCTTGCATTAATAAAAAGTCTGACATAGATAAATTGACCAATATGTATTGTTATTTACTGGAAAAACATCATATATAAAAACATCAAAACATATATATATATATATATATATATATATATATATATATATATATATATATATATATATATATATGTGTGTGCTTTCTGTGGTTTTCCGGGTATATATGCTTTCCGATGTTTCGGCAAGGTCGCACTTGCCATTGTTAAGTTAGGTAGTAACGCTTCTAGCTGGGGCTTGAAGTAAACTGTGGTCAAAATAATGGTTTTTCTGAAAACCAAAATTATTCAAAGCAGTTCCGAAATATTTCCACGGTAAGTAAAATTAAACCTAAAACTAAGATTAATAATATTACAAGAATTAATATTAAACTCAACAGTCTTCCAAGTTCACTATCCAATGCATTACTGCTACTGGGAACAGTGGACGGTTCATTTATACCATGACGTGGTTTAGGTCGAGGTTGGCGTGGGGATTACCGTGAGGATTGGCGCGATTTCTGGTATTTCTGATCGTGGGATTTTGATTGGCGGGTAGAGCGGACGATATTTTTTTATGAGAAGTCGCCATGTCGAAGGTAATCGTATTCCGTAAATAAAATTTTTCCATTCTAGCGTAGTTTTAATGACGCAGAAAATTATGTGGCGAAAGCTTAGCTAAGAATAGAAGATAATCACTTTGTAGCACTCGTTTTTATTGCTTCCTTAGTACAGTAGCAAGTTGTGCTTCACTGAAGGACACGTTGTTGGAATATGAAGGTTTGAATGTTAAAAAAGGTTTAATTAAATTTAAAGAATCAACAAAATTAGCTTTGACCTCCTTCAGGATCTTTAGATTCAAGTAATATTTTTTTATTTGTATTTTCTCTTTTGTTGTTTCTTATAGCAACGGTAGTTGCATAAGTAGCAGTTCGTTTCGAATTGTGTTTTTCAGATATTAATTTACTATTCTATTAGCTATTTTTGGAATTTACACAGATCAGCCTCATTTTTTACTATCTCGATCTGTTAAATATAACACGATTTTACCTCAAGCAAGTATTCGACACACAGTAGAACCATTATAAATGATTATTAACCAAAGTGATTTATTATTATTGAAACATGTATATATGGGAATTGGTGACTATTAGACCTGCGACAAGAGGTATATATCATACCGTTAAGTGCCAAGCGTAATAGTCAACTTAGAAAAGATGAATAGCATTATAAATTTTTGATTAAAGATACGGGATACGGTAAATATTCTTCTGTTTTATCTCAATGTAAACAGCAACTTAATTAAACATGGTACTTCCTAGGTACACGATGTAATAGATAACTCGTATTATTAATATAAGCGAGGGAAAACTGTCTTAACTAAGAAAAACACATGATAAGTGGCGTTACGTAAAAGCAATATTTTCAGTCATAGCTAAACATAACGATGTATGGGAGGACTACTATATACTACTAGAATATTAGATAATTTATCTATTTTACTTTTATTTATTCTATTATTGGGCTATTGATTATGTGCAAGAAAAGAGGGCTAAAAGACATCAGAACCTTAAAGCGTTTTATTGTTTCATATAGTCAATTAACGAATGAACCCCCAAAAAATGTACAAAAAAATTGAAAAGTCATGTCTTGCTTAAAATTATAGCTAGTACCTTCTACAATATACCATTTTAAAGATAATTGATTTTTCTTTTTATTGAATGTATCACTCATACACTTATAACTGCGTTGAAAAAAGTTATAGAACAATGTTTGCAACAAAATAGGGAACATGGCGCAAAAATGTTGTGAGCAGCGGCCTTCTACTAAACCTTGTTTTAAAGAGAAAGGAACGTTTTTTTCTGTGACGCAATGCTATAAGGTAGCTATAACACCGTGAAAAAAAGTTATGGGGCAAAAAAAATCGTGTTTTTTGCTGCTTTTTTTTGCTTCGTTCTTTGAATATATTTTTGTAAAAAAAAAATATTTTGAGAAAAGATGGTGACAGTTCGATAGAAAATTTAATGTTGAAAATTTTTGAATTAAATCCAACCTGTTGTTAACTAGTATACTCTCCTTATGTCTATCTCGCTAGTGTATTTCGTCAGCTTATATTCCATTGTATAATATAGTATATCGCTGTTCCAGATGTATAATGACACAATTGAAAAATTATTGTGTTGGAGGGATCAAAACAGCATTTTCTATTTTTTTTTAAGGTTAAAATGCGTTAATTTTCTATATATTTTTAAATCATTATAATTGTACGTACAAAATCAGAGGCCATAGCAAAATTCGTAATTATAATTACGACGATTTACAAATATGTAGAAAAGGCAGTTTTGATCCCTCCAACACAATAAAGTCATTATTCAAAATGTTACAGTTATGTCATTATACTTCCGGAACAGCGATATGATCTACTATCTATTTGACTTTTATTATAGGTAATATGAATATTGTGTATATACTCTATGGTCTTTTAGAATTTTCTATTAATTAAAACTTCAGCAAAACAGCCTACTCAAAATAATATTTTCACCCGTATCCGGTCGCAAGGAACGTACGTACCTTACGAAACCAATTTGCATTTTAAAACAATTCCCCAATATTAACAGCCTTGTAAGCAATTGATTTACAATGACCTATCCCCTTTAATTTATACTTTGTGTTCATTTTTATTCATGTATGTGTATGAGGTGCCTAACGGGCCGGCGCATATTTTAGAGCATGTTTAACAATCGGCCACCCGCTGGCCGTTAATTGTTTGTGGTAAGAGGTAGCCGGAATCTTTTTCTCCTCTATCTGTGTTGCTCTGATTTTACACTGTAGAAAATTTTATGTTTTCTTCTGTAAAAACAAAGGATATAATAATTATTTGACTGCTCTGCAATGTACATTTTTTTATTAACTCAACTTTAATAAGCAAGAGCACGGCTGTATAATCAAATATCCTCGAACTTTGTGGTCTTCCCTACACATATATTTGTTTTGGAAACTCATTCTACCTGATTATTGCCCTTAATTTTGGCAAAACATCTAGCCCAGTTTAATTAGGACTAGTATTTTATAAAACGGGGAAATCATGGTTAATCTCTGTGCTTTTAACGAACTGAGAATCAATAAATCATTTTTTGACCATAAGCTCCAGTATAAATATACATTTGAAAACTCCAGGGGTTACAAATATATGATTGATTTTATAGCCACTAATAGAAAAATCAATCCAAAGCAGATTCTAGATATCCGAACTTTAAACTCAGCAGACGCAGGGAGTGAACACAAAGTAGTACTAGTAAAAATAAGAATGAAAATACGCTCTACTTAAACTGTCGTCAAACAGTCGTGCACTATAATGCCGTTAACAGCTATGGCGTCATTCTGATGATGCGTTTGACGGCATTTTCTTCAGCTGCAGTTCGCTTGGAGGCTGGCCATCTTAGTATCAATTTCTGATAAATAATTTATTAATATTAGAAGATTTTCTTATAAACGAAAAAGAAAACAAAGTAAAGTATTAAAACGTATTATGGGTAATGATAAATACATAATTCAATTAGTCTTTATTTATTGTAAAACCTGTTGTAAACTAAGAAAAAAAAATAATTATAGAAATTTAATCCTTTCTTTGGAATGGAACCTTGGATTTATTTGGAAATGTTTTGGGGTTCCTTTTCTTTTTCTTTGGTAGTCCTATTGCTATCAGGCCTTGTCCTTTTGGGCGTTCTCGTTTCTTTACTCCCACTGGCGTTTTAATTGTCGACAAAGCAACATCGTTCACTTGAAGAGTTTGGTGAGTAATAGTAAGTTCATTTTCTGGACTTGACTCTTGTATATTCCCCTCCACGTTATCTACCCTACTTATCTCTTGCCGAACCACCTCACCACACAGCTTATTTTCACTTTCAAATACAACTTCATCATTACTTTCAATAATAACTTGCGGGTCGTTTTCAAATACAACTTCATCGTTACTTTCAATAATATCTTGCGTGTCATTTTCAAATACAACTTCATCATTACTGTCAATAATAACTTGCATGTGATTTTCGTCTGTAACATCTATAGGTGTAAGTAGAACAGCAGTATCATTGGCCCACAGTGTCTTGAGATTTTTTAATATATTTAACCTTTGCTCAAATAACATGCCCGTATGTTCTGCAGCTAAATCTGCTAGTTCATTGCATAACAAAAGACATTTTTTTCTTCTTTGTGCATAGGAACTTGGTGGGAGATACCCTTGTGTGGTCAATGATATAGACATATTATCACTAGATCTACTTGGTAACTCATATTAAATATAAAGACGTTAATGTTCGTTGGTTATTTTTATAATAGTTTATTGTCCATCTATGATTTATTATCATTTTATCAAAAAGCTCTAATTGCAAATGCCGTCTCAATGCAAAAATATGCTTGCAAGGTAAAATCATTAAATCATAGATTATACGGTTGCACGAGGAAACAGAAGTATTTGTGGAACCCTGACTGAAATTAATGATGTAATCACCGTCTGCAAAAATTGTAATATCTCTGATTTGTTTAGAATTAGGAATTTCTCTTAAAACATGCTTCGAGGCTTCAAGTATGAGCAATGTAAAATATTTTTTTTTTCATCAGAATCTTCCGAAAACATATCGACGGGTTTCTTTAAAATACCAAAAACTGCCTTATGATCTCTCTCTGTCTCTAAACTTGAAATAATTGTAAACAAGCTGTTTATAAAATGTTCTAAAGGACTATTTTTGGTTATAACTGATTTTAATTTAGCGTTAATAGATTTCAGGCGGTTAGTTGTGTTATTTAAAAAATTGTTTAAAAAAAAAAATTTATAAATTTCACTCATTCGTGGTATCGTGCCAGCTTTTCATAAAAAACTCCTACACTGTTCGAGGTACACTATCTTCTAGTCCTTTTAAATATTTTGTGTAATCATCGTCTGTCTTAGCATAGACTAATTATTGAATCAGTTCTAAACAAGGCGTACGCTCACTTGGGGTGATCCCCATTTTCTTGCATGAAATTTCTCGATATAAGATTTTTAATGTGTGACAGAATAATAAGGTTTATATTAGGAAAGCAATTTCTAATTACCTCCCTTTCATGTAAATCCTTGTCTGTTATTACACATTTCACATTGATCTATGATGGATTTTCGCGTTTAAATGTTTCTAAAAACCAGGTGAAACTTTAATTATCTTCTGATGCTAGCATGCAAACCCCCACTATTTCAATTTGACAATTACCATCTTCTACAATAGGTAAGGAAAACAGGTAATCCTATTTTTAGTAATTTATATGTAGCGTCCACTGCAAAAAATTCTGGAAATGCATTCAGTGTATTTTTCATGGTTGGAGTTTGAATAAAATGGTCTTTAAAATTATCTTCTTCATCCTGCAAAACAGCTGAATGGGCACCTGAAAATAATAGTAGCTACTTAGTTTTTATCAATTTGACGATAATAGAATTGTTCAGGTTACCATATTTTGCTTTGAGCACATTTAAGCAGTTATCTAGACATTCTGTTTTTGTTTGATTATTTCTTCTCAAATTGGTTAAATCTTGCAAAGTAATAATTTTTCCAGTTTCTTCTTGCAATTTTTGTTAACATCTTTCTGTTTGCTTTCATATTTAAAAACTCCTTTACACTTTCCTTCATGATTGAATGAAAGTTAGTAAAAGCCTTAGGCATCTCTGTATAAATATTTACTTTTAAAAATCTGTGTTCACAATGGGTGCTGCATTCGCTAAAAATGGAACAAAAACACATTCTAAGGGAAATTTCTCAATAATGTTTAGAGCGTTTTCGAAAGGATAAGGTAATTATGCATCAATTATCTCTATGAATAATACTTGAGTCTCCATGATCTTGAATCAAGACAAAAGGCTACAGAGTGATGAGAACTAGTATAGCCTAGAGTCAGTTTTCTGGAATGCGAATGGAATTTTGTTTGTGGATTGCTTGCAAACTGGTAAAACAATAAATTCTAATTAATATTGTAGCCTTATTGTAACTCTAAAAGACCCTATTTGTAGAAGATAAAAATCCTTTTCCATAAGGACAATGCATCGTGTCATATGAGTATTTTGACAATGCCTAAAATTCATGAATTACAGTTCGAATTGTTGAAGTATCCACCGTATTCACCAGATTTGACCCCAAGCAACTTGGGGTTGCTCCAATATCTAAAAAAAATCATGAGTAGAAAGCGCTTTTCATCAAATGATGAGGTTACAACAGCAGAATCTGACTTCATAGATGAAATTCATACATCAAAGTCTCATTGGAAAAAGCGTATTGATATTTAGAGAGACTATACTCAATTCTTCTTCTTAGGGTGCTTGTCCGTTCCGAACGTTGGCGATCATTCTGGCTATGATGACTTCGTTGGTTGCTATACGGAATGGTTGTGTTAAGGTCTTTTTATACTATGCTTCCAGGTTAGCAAGCCAGGATATTCTTCTTCGTTCTGGGGTCCTTTTTCCTTACTAGCTCATATCTGCCTCATATCTAATAATCCAGTTTATTTCAAACCATAAATTAGTGTTTTTCTTATCGAATCGCAAAACATAATGAACAGCCTATTCTTCCTTTTCTTCATCCCGTCTGCATATGAGTTCTCAACTCTTCTCTGTTTTGTGCCATTTGGCGCCAGTTTCTCCCCACTTTTGTCATGATGCTGTCTAGTCACCGTTTTTTTCTCTTCCTCTACTACGAGTATGCTCGTGTGATCTCCAATGTACAATGTTTCTCGTCCAACTTTCGTTGTTTTGTCGTACAACGTGTCCTGGATAGCTCCATTTCATTTACGCAATTCTTCCAATTACATCTTCTATTCATTTCGTTTATTTTCTCCCAGAGAAATTCCTAACATAACTTGTTCGATGGCCCTGTGTTTTTCTTAATCTATTGGCTGATAACTCGGTAAGTGTCACCGTCTCCATTGCATAGGTCATAACTGGTAAAATTAAACTGTTGAATACACTTTTCTTTAAATGTATTGTTATCTTTTTGTTTTTAAAACAACAGTCTTTCTACTGCTAACAGTCGTTCGGATTTTTCTAGTTATCTCTGCCGTTTTATTCTGTTTGCTTGATTTGATCGTGTGAGCTAAGTATATATATATATATATATATATATACATATATATATATATATATATATATATATATATATATATGTAGATAAATATATATATATATATATATATATATATATATATATATATATATATATATATATGTATATATATGTATATATATATATATATGTAGATAAATATATATATATATATATATATATATGTATATATATGTATGTATATATATATATATATATATATATATATATATATATATATATATATTTCGACATTTTCGGTCTTACTTCCATCTAAGTCTATTGTGATATTTTGATTTGACATCACTATTGTTTTAGCCTTCATTAAACAGACTATTAATATTAACAAAATCCTACTGGTAGGATACCGGCATATCAAAAAAATAATGTACTTGTGAACACTATTAATAGAAAATGACGACTGTTCTACGATCTGGGTAAACCCAAAAACCTGTCAATAATAAATGATAAAAACGAAGAAATAGAGTTAGATGCTAATAAACAAAAACGAATTTAGGAATGATATTTTATGGAAATAATTGGAGATGACAGACCAGAATAAAGTCTTCAAGCTGATATAGACTAAGATCTCACCATTCTCCCTTCGGAGGTAACACTGACCATAACTGAAACAAAAGGACAGACGGCACCCAGTGAACAAGCAATGGTGGCTGAACATTAAAAAACTCAAGTTCTGCTGCAAAAAAATATCTGACACCCGTCTTTAATCGTGTATATGAAACTGGGGCACTACATCAAAACTTACTTGCAACCACATTATATCACTACCACAAGAAATATGATAATCACAGAACAATTTTTATGATGAGTCACATAGCAAAAATTTTCATTTGGATCATCTTTAAACTTATGTACAAATGAATATCTTCGTCTCTAGCAATATAGTTTTAGAAAGGGTACGAGAACAAGATGTGGAATCCTGAGACTAACGTTAATAGCTGAGACAGATTTGGAAGTAAAAAGAATCCTCTACACCTGATTTGTTGATTAAAGAAAACTTATAATCGGATTAAACAAAAGTTATTAGAAATGATCCAACAGATCGGGTTAAACCATAATGAAGATATCACTATCATTTGTAATATGGAATCGCTCTGCTGCAACCAAATATCTGACACGCGTCTTTAATCGTGTATGAAATCGTGTATGAAATCGTGTATGAAACTGGGCACTACATCAAAACTTACTCGCAACCACATTATATCACTACCCAAGAAGCATAGAACAAGAAATATGATGATCACAGAACAATTTCTATGATGAGTCGCATAGCAAAAATTTTCATTTGGATCATCTTTAAACTTATGTACAAATGAATATCTTAGTCTCTAGCAATATGGTTTCAGAAAGGGTACGAGAACAAGATGTGGAATCCCGAGACTAACGTTAAAGCTGAGACAGATTTGGAAGTGAAAAGAAGCCTCCACACCTGATTTGTTGATTAAAGAAAACTTATAATCGGATTAAACAAAAGTTATTAGAAATGATCCAACAGATCGGATTAAACCATAATGAAGATATCACTATCATTTGTAATATGGAATCGCAGATTTTCTGCCAAACAGAATCAGCAGCGTAGATTTATGTACTTTAACTAGGCAGAAATCCACAGTAGAATAATCATAATAAGTAAATGAAAATAAATGGACCACAAACTCGAAAAACTCATCAAAGATGACTTTAAATTTTATATCTTAAGGAAAAGAAGAATGGATAGACTAGAAAAAGAATGAATACATGATGCATATGCTGACTTTCAACTAACCAATACATTACGTTTTACTGCATTACGTAACAGATCATCCGGAATATTTTTTAGGAATGATTTTCTTCCAAAACTTTTAATAAATAAATAAATAATAATAAAAATAAAACTTAAATAATATATAAAAAATAAAATAAAAAAAAAACGTTTTAGAGTACCGTTTAAATATTTGATATCTATTATAATGAGAGAAAATTCGGGAGTAAAAATATTTCCGGTTACTTTTTTACTGTGTAGTTGGTGGTAGGCTTTATGCTTATTCTAAATATTTATGGAGGAATTTACCTGAGTTTACAAATGGATCGTAGCGAACCGATAAATGACAGATAAACTAAAAGGTTTTTTGTTAGGTTCTAATGCTTTTGGGTTCGATAATATTGTTTGTTTTGATTTGAGATTTTGAAAATACGTCTACTACTGATAATAGATGTTACTCGGTATTGAAGAACGACGTTGCTAATGGAACTTTATGATTTCACATGTACTTATTAAAAGATTAATTAAAAGTTAAGTCAAATTTAATCCAAATATATGTTTATTAACATAAAACAAAAATAATAAAAGCATAGGTATGACAAAAGTGCGTTTACTTAAATTTACCAAAACACATAAAAAAAATTTTTCGAATTGCAATTGTTATGTGACAATAAAAGAACATATTCTAAAAGAAAGTACTTAAATCATATGCGATTGTATCATACAGATAAAATATTCATATTATATTATTTATTAGTATTAATTGTAGTAAGCAGGATACGAAATAATTACGAGCCCTAACAACTAAATGTTCAGATAAACGAAAGTTTATTGAAAACGTTCATCTTCAAAACTTTGCTTATTAAACCAAAGAACGAGATCCACAATAAATTAAACTCTATCCTCAATAACAAAAGATTGAAATGGTTCGGTCTCTATAAACGGTTCTCTGGGGATCATTACGCAGTTTCTGTTTCATCTTATGCCACAATCTCTCCATAAAATTAAGTTTTGGACTGTTCGAAGGCCATTCATACATCATACATTTTGTTTCCTTAATGTTCAGTTAAAGTGCATATCTCTGACTCACTTCTGTGATTCTATTCATTAACTCCTGTATGTGTGTAGTTGAGATATTGACTGCGAATTATTAACTGCTAGAGGGCTTCATAACTGTCAGCGAATACCACCGTGTCATCCGCGCATCTGATGTTATTGATACATTCTCCGTTAATTCGAATTCCGGCTTCAACATCCTCTACTGCTTCTTGAAAGATTTTCTCAGAGTACATATTAAACAGCAAAGGTGATAGTATACATACCTGAACTAAACTTACGTATTTTGTTTTTTTTTATCTTTGCCCAAATATATTTGGATATATCTTTTATGCACTGTTAGTAATGATTTTCTTCTTCATCTTGTTCATCTTTTTTAGGGTTCTTTTTGATTTGCCAATAGTGCACATAAAATTGATTATTGCAGAAACTTTTTTATAAAGAAAAAATTAATGAAAACAGTAGGATTGAAACCAAAAATAAATTAAAAAATTAAATAAAAGCAAAAACATATACTAGTATTAGTTTTTGCTATCTTCTGTATAATTTGTAACGAACTGTGTGCATTCGTCGATATTTCTTTTTAACTTCTCCGACCATACTTTACTAGAATCTTACGGCACATAATGATGATACCGACTGACATGTAACATTTAAATCAAAGCTCAGTGGAAGAGATTTGCATTTTCATAGTAACCAGTTCGAACTTTTTTAAAAATCGCACGGATTAAACTTAATGGACACTGTATTCATCTTCCATCTTCATCATTCATATTAAAACATTTTACGTCTGCATTTTGATTCGTCTCAATTAATCCGTTTTGGTCATTCAAGAGCCGGATCTTCGACAATTCTCGATACTTATTCCCAATTAGGTAACAGGGCTATCGATCAATTTTGACGCTAAAATGGTTCATACAGTTAATCGAGTCTTCCACGCTTCGATCTACAAAACGCTTATCAATTGATTCAGGATCGGACTATTAGATATTTATTACTATATTTTATGTAACTTTTTTTTATCTGTTTTATGCAACAAAGAATTAAAATTTTAATAATATTTATTTTATATGTTTTTTACAGGATAAATTTATTCTTGATAATTATAGGAATGATATATTTCATCCTCTGGTGAAGCAATATTACAAAAAATAGTGAGTTATATCACTAGAGTTGATTTTGTTGTTCCAGTGATTATTCTCATGGTTTGATTAAGTTAGATATCAACTTTGTTGATATGTGCACTATTTAGAAAAACCGGTGCAAAATATTCTTCTTCTTCCTCCTCTTTATAAGCAATTCTGCTTGTTCATTGGCAGATTAATACCTCTATGGAAGATTGTCACTACATTTTTTGCGCTGACTGGTGACTTATTTCTTGCTATTTTGACGACACGGGTCTCCCCCATTCTGCTTATGTGGTTATTCCATTCTTTTTTTTTTCTATTTTGTGGCCATTAATTTATATACTGTACATTACATTTTCTTCTAATGTCTTCACTTCTCTTTCGATCTCTCAGCGTATTTCCTGTAATTCTTATCAATACTCTCATCTCTGTCGTTTCCAGTAGCATTTGCGTTGTGGCTGTGTCGGGTCTTGTTTCTGAGGCATATGTCATTATTGGTCTTACACTGGCTTTATAAATTCTTGACTTCGTCTCAGTGTTAATGTGCCTGTTTTGCCATATAGTGTTATTAAGGCATCCTTTCAGTCTATTTGCTTTTTGTACTTGATCTCTCACTTCTTTTTCCAGGTCTCCATAGCTGAACAGTGTAATTCCCAGATATTTTATTTCCATTACTTGCTCAATACTGATTCTATTTTACATCTGGTTGGTTCTTTGCTGACTACTATTTTTTTAGTTTTCTGCGATGATGTGGACCAGTCTTTGCAAACTATCTTCATCTTGGGCTATCAATATTGCGTCGTCTGCGTAACAGAGTATTTTTATTTCTTTGTTTCCCATTCTGTATCTTCCTCTTCCTTTATTAACGCTTTTGATGATTTCATCCATGATTAAATTGAAAATATTTAGGAGAACTTCTCTATTATACAGAAGATGGATTACATCTTTGAGTCTTACTCTGTCAAACGCTTTCTTGTGGTAGATCAGACACAGAAATGCTGGTCTATTATACTCTAGTGATTTCTCAGTAATTTTATTTAAAAAAAAAATATTGCATCTGTACATGATTTTCCACTACGAAAACCCCGTTGTTCATCTGCTAAACTCCTCCTCTGATTCATTAGTACTTGTAAAATTTTAGTTGTAAGTTTTAGGGTAGTATTTAACAAGTTTATACCTCTGTAGTCAGCTGCTTTTATCTTCTTTTTGAATAGTAGAATTAGTTTGCTCGTTCTCCATTCTTCCGATATTTTGTTGTGTTTTATAATTTTATTAATAATTGTTGTTAATTGTTCTGTCATTCCTGCTCTAAAATATTTCAGTAATTCGTTTTCCACAATTTTCAGTTTGTGGTAATTTCTGGTGTTTCCGGTTCTGGTGTCGTTTGTTCTTCCTCTGCATAGAGCTTTTTTAGGTAGTCAATCCACGTATCCTTTTTTATGTGTTTTGGTTCTATTAGTTCCTTTACCTCAGTGCAGAATATTACACCACTCCAAAAATTAAAGCTATCACAGAGATACGTGTATCTGCAAAAGTACACCAAGTTGTTTCAGTAAATCGTTTAATATTATATTGTTTCTTATTCTGAGTTTACCAACTGCGTTTCTAAGATGACTTTTGAATGTTAGTCAGCTCTTAAAGTAGGTACTAAGTGTAGTTAGATCTTCGTTTAAAGCTCGTTCTTTTGATTCTTTACTTTTATCTTGAAAACCAATGGACAGGTCGTCTGCATAAGCGAATTTCCTTTACTTTGTTTCGGGTATGTTTGCCGTATAAAGGTTAAATAATACTGAAGCTAGCACTGAGCTTAAGGTAAACCGTTGTTTAGTTTTCTAACGTTATTTCATGCATCATTCATGTATACCTAGTAAATGTTTATTAACTAGCAAGTTTTGAGGCAGGATATGATTTTCAACTTATAAATAAGGCTCTCTCTTCACACATTGATACAGGCAGCTGTTAGGTGTATGAATGTTATGACAGATTTTTTACGACTTTTAAAGCCAGCTTCGATAAACGTAGTTAGGGACAGAACTTGGTCACAGCAGCTTTGTAATCTTAAAATTGACTTGCTCAAACTATATAAGAGTCGTTCCAGTAATTTATAACAACAACTGAGTAAGGTAATAGGTCGATAACTTTCAGGCAGCTTGTTGGCTTTGCTAGGCTTCTGGATTGCGATGACTTTTGTCTTTTGTATAACTGGTATTTGGCATAATACCATAATACCATAATTTGTATTGGTATTGTATAATTGAACAAATAAAATACAACAGATTCAACATCCATTGTAAGATAAGTAAATGACAGAAGAATACAGCAGCGGGTATTACATATAGGCCCTAAGCAAGCATACGAAAATAAATTTTAAGAGACATTGGTGAAGATTTAATGAAAAACTTGATAAATTTTATATAGAAGTCCAAGTGCATAGGGACTCAGTGTTAACCTCAGATCTTTTGTACTTTCAAGACTCTTTTAACCCGGTTTAACGTATTATTTATTTTATAGAAACGCTAATTAATATCCAATTCAATGACAAAAACAAACTACCCACCCTTGTTTGAATTCAGCCAAACCATTAATCAAAAGTGCATACGAGTCCTGATCTGCAAATCCTCTACCTCACCCTACAAAACGCCGATCATTTATTGTTCATTATCTGATTGGTTTCATTTTGTTTTCTATCTCAAGACGCGCTCGTCAGAAATGCGTGGATGGGTGAAGAGCGAAGTAGATTAAAATCCAAATGCACTTAGTGTTTATGTTTATACACTTATCAGTTTATGTAGTTCTCTTTAGAAAAGAGCAGAAGATGATGAATGGCCTTACACTGTTTTTGTTTAGGAAAAAGTAATGAGATACGTACAAAGACGAAGAATAAATATTCGCTTTATCTATTAATGGTTTTGCTAAATATATCAGTAGCGTTTGTTATAAATTGTTCCTCCTTTCTAATTTATGATTACAATAGTAAAAAAACATATGACAGTATATACAGTATGGAAATACAGTTGCAGAAGAACATTATATTAATTGTTTCTATAACTATTGCTGTACAATGCAATACATTATATTACTTTATAGTAATAGTATAATCATTTATATGATGAATATCTACATAATTTTTCATCTTCTATTTTCTTAATAAAGAAAAGGTGCACATATCACATTCGCTTTCAAAAAACAAGCGGTTCTTGGTCGTTACATAAAATTATACACATAATTTTAAATGTTTAAAAAACAAAAAATTCCAAATAAATATCTTTTATTAGGACAAAAAATGAATTGCCGTTTTTTTTTTACTTGAGAGATGTTTTTGACCAATGGACTCGTTATTACACTTTTATATTAATATCAAAGGCGTTATTTGCTTTATGACTCGTATAGCACAGGATTTTGGGTTCATCGAATAAATTTTGAAGCACCATTGATTTTACTAATAAAAATTCCCATTATAGATTATCTGGACGTGTACGAACTCATCACTTTATAGTCCTCCAAAAAAAGTAAACCTCCGAGATATAGTAAACTGTTCTGCAGCCTTTTTGGATATCTCGCAGGCTTTTGATAAGGTCTGGCACATTGGCCTGCTATACAAAATAAGACAAGTCTTTCCTCTCAACTACTTTCTAATCCTTAAGTCCTGTCGTTCCGACCGGTACTTCCTTGTAAAAGTAAAGGATCAGTGCACTAACTTATATCCGATTAAAGCTGGAGTACCCCAGGGTAGTGTCCTTGGACCTGTTCTCTACCTACTTTACACAGCAGATCTTCCTACAAATCAAAACATCGTCACAGCCACATACGCAGACGACACAGCAATCCTTGCGGCTCACTCAAACCAGTATATCGCCTTACAACTGCTCCAGACCAATCTCGACAAAATAAAGATTTGGTTACAAACATGGCGAATAAAAGTTAACGAAAGCAAGTCAGTACATATAACGTGCGCTAATCTAAAAGGTACATGCGCAACCGTCTCATTAAATAACCAAATACTACAACAAAAGAATGATGGAAAATACTTAGGTATGCACCTGGACCGCAGATTACCGTGGAGGAAACATATTCACGAAAAGAAAACAGTTGGGTCTGAAACTCAGTAAAATGTACTGGCTAATAGGAAAAAGATCACAACTGAATTTGTACAATAAAATCCTAGTATACAAGTCAGTGATAAAGCCAATATGGAGCTATGGGATCCAACTGTGGGGATCTGCGTCAAGATCCAATATCGACATACTGGAGAAATTCCAATTGAAGACCTTCCGCATTATCACAAATGCACCGTGGTACATGCCCAATGAATTCATCAATAGATCGTCAGATGAAAACTGTCAAAGAAGAAATTGCCAGTTACTCCCAAAAATATGACAGACGACTGCAAAACCACCCCAACAGGCTAGCAAAGAACCTTATGATGCCCCAGGCAAACAGAAGGCTAAAGCGTCTTACTCCAAGCGATCTAACAACAAGATTTTAAACTTTTGAATTATTTTTTTTTTTTATTTATTATAAACATTATATTAGAGTCACAAATAATTTTGTTACTAAAATTATGATTTAATAGGTTATTGTCACTGGATAATTTCCTGCAAGTCTCTTGTAATCTAATTAAACAATTTACTTATTGTAATCCTTATTACAGATTGTAAGTAAATGGGATGTTCAAAAATAAAGTATTATTTACTTTTACAAGTTTTTATGATATCTTTTTTTTATGACACAAATTTCACAAATTCATAATCAAAAATTTCGTTCCTACTCAGCTTTTCTAACTTTTCACGTAAGACGTCTTCAGCCTGCTTGATCTTCCTAATGGGTGCAGGGACAGGTATATGTCAACTCTGCAATTTTATGTACACCATTGTTTAGTACTGTAGAAGCGTAGATAGAGTCTCTCGCAATTAAAATTTGAAATTATTGATATCTATCATTTTTCGTCCGCGTTGGCTCAAAACGTAATCAATGATCAGTTCTCTATCCATGTTAAAGAAACAAGGGCAAATGAAAAAAAAATTACTTTTCGCATAGTTTTAGGAAGCTATCAATAGAATTTTCTGCAATTCCTAAATAAAAACCTATCAATTGCATTTGCATTTAATTCATCTATTTTAGATTTATTCTGTTAAAATACCAAATATTAGCGGTTTGCAAGGAGGTTATGGTCTATACTTGTTACGGGGTGCAGGTAGGCCAGTGATGAGTTTACCAATCTCTCGGGGTCTATTTTAAAATCCCTACTTTTATGGCGGTGATGAGTTTGTACTATGTACGAGGGTATTTATGCTAATTGGTGATGTGTTTACGTGTACCCGATTATCTTACCACGAATTATTTATAAAATATATCTACACATTTTAGTAGGAAATTTTTTAAATAGTTAGGTTTGAAAATAGTTGTGGACATGTCGTCACCTAAAGCCAAAGAAGTACTTGCCATCACCAAGAAAAAGAAAGTTGTTATTTTCTCAAAAACGTACTGTCCGTAGCTACTAGTAGTACTAGCTGGCAAAATAGGTCTTTGATCTGGGTGTTCCATATACATCTATTGAACTGGAAGTCAGAGATGAGGAGATGAAGTAGAAACTATTTTGGACCAAACCACAGAAGGCCGAAACTCTCCTAGAGTTTTCGGCGAAACGTACTGTCCGTAGCTACTAGTAGTACTAGCTGGCAAAATAGGTCTTTGATCTGGGTGTTCCATATACATCTATTGAACTGGAAGTCAGAGATGAGGAGATGAAGTAGAAACTATTTTGGACCAAACCACAGAAGGCCGAAACTCTCCTAGAGTTTTCGGCGATGAAAGTTTATTGCTGAAGGAACTGATGTGAAAGCCTTGTAAGAAAAGGGAGAATTGCAAAAGCTTGTAGGTTAAAAATGTAAAACGTTATAAGATATTTTAAACTGAAAATTATAGTAAACACTAAGTACGTACTCTGTAATGAGTAAGTAAATCTTAAAATTGTTTTCAAGCATATAAGCTGTAGTAGATTTTTATTACTTTTGAAAATGTTAGTTGAGTATTGGTTATAGTTTAATGTATGCCACTACTTTTTTTATTATTTGAAGCAAAATATGTGAAAAAATATGAAAAGGTAAGAAAGGGTGAATGTTTTTTTTTTTTTAATTCCATAGTTTCGACAAACGCCGATTGTGTCTCACAAAAGAAATGAATCAATCATTCCATATTTGAAGATTTATTGGTTATTTTGTAATAAAAATTGCACATGCAATTCCATCAGGAGCTATCGAATTAAAATGAGTGTTTTGCGCTTTGTGGATCGCATCATCAAGTTCTATCGGGTAAAAATCACATCATGTTATACTAAGCAAAACTGAAAACCGAATATCTTGTTATTTTTCATTCGATATGCTTGATAAGTTCGATAATTCTACGAATTGGGTGGTTTAGTGCGTCGGTTTTATGTAGCATAAACTTTAAGTGAAATTAACAAAAGTGACCATTAGTTACATAATGGTCACTGTGAGTATTAAGTATAAGTACATTATAAACTCTTGAAGAGCCAGTTAAATAAATAATATTAATTTATCCATTCGAATAGAAAATGTTAATAGTATCTGTTTAAAGTCCTTTTAATTATTAGATATTCCCTATGGCGTTGGCAATCTAGCCATTTTCTATAATTAGACTCCATGTAGCTTCACGTACGTTTATACTGATGATGACAGAGATGTTGAAACGCATTAAATATTGTTTTTACAATTTGTGGTTTTACTTAGGTATTATTAATTGTATTATAAATGTTGGAGTGATGAAGATGATAAGACGAAGAGGAGAAGTGATAGAGCAGATAATAATCCTAATGAAGCAAGCCTTAAAAGAAGTAAAAAATAAAAAACATCTTAAGGAAAAGGGAACTGCAAAAGGAGTTATGTAGAGAATTTAAAAACTTAAGACTCAAAAATAAAAAATAAATGAATAAAAATTTAAGGCTAAAGAAAAATATAATTGAAGTGAAGTGAACTTTTTTTATTGCTAGTACAAAATGGGCATTTTACGATTAAACATCTCACCTTGATCTCACCTTGCATTAATAATAACTTTTCTCATACGAATAGGCAGATATCTAAATAAGTTCGCTATTGTTTGTTGTAGGATGTTAAACCACTCTTCTTCTACTGTGACAATGAGCTCTGGGATTAAGTTTGGGGTATGAAGTCTAGGTCTAATTTTTTTTAACCTTATCCCATAAATGTTTATTGGTATTAAGGTCTTGACTGCACGCTGTTCATGCCATGAGCCGAAAACCGAGTTGCGTAATGTAATCTTACACAAATTTTTAAGGTATGCGGCATTGTATTGTGCTGCATAAAAATAAATTCGTCTCCAATATAGTCAACGTAAGGCAAAACATGTATTACCAAAATCTCCTCGATCTAGGGAATATCGTGAAGACAGGAAGACAATGAAAACAAGGTCAGTTCATACCCCCAGATCATGCAGGAACCACCTCCATAAGGACAACGCTCTTAAATGCAGCATTCTGCAAATCACTCTCCTCGCCTTCGGTACACTTTAGTTCTTCGGTCGCTACCATAGAGGCACATTCTGATCTCATCTGAGAACAGAACAGATCCCCATTGTTTCAACATCCAGTTCAGATAATTCCGTGCAAAACACATGCGTGCTTGACGATGAGCTGTAGTAAGTTTTTGACCAATTGCAGGTACTCGAGAGGTCAGATTATTTTCCTCTAGTTTTCATTTTACTATTCACTAAATAATGACCACTACTCTTCAAAATTAATTTTGAAAGCTCGAAATTACTTTCAGTAAAATTTCAGTGTAAAGAATTAAAAATCATTTTATTGTAATTGAAGTTGTCGGTTTGAGTTCACATTCATGTAGATTCAATGTGATCAGTTTCAATATAATTATTTTACCTACATCGACCAACTTAAGTAAAAAGTGGACGTATTTACTTGATAGCCAGTAAATATAAATTTGCCTTAAGGACAACATACCGTACCTTGTGACCACCCGTACATAGCTACAGTTATATTAATTACATAAACAAATATGAGATGAAAAATATGCATAAAGATTAAAATATGCATATTTGAGATACTAGTAGGTATTTTAAGATTGTGAAATGTCGATTTAAAGCTAAATTAAGAAGCTGTTATTCGTAACTGAAAGACTGAAGGTGCCTTCAGTATGTCTTTATATACGTAGCTATAAAATAAACTGCTAAGCGAAGATTTTATCAATGTAATTTTTAGTTTATAATCAATAAGTTGGGATGAGGAGCTTCAGTGGTCAAATTTAGTTAATAGGATGTAGTTCTTTCTACAATAATATTGAAATAAGTCATGGATTCGACAGTTACTTGATGGAAATTCATTTTGTATAACACCAAAAAAACTGAAACTTTTTATTTTCAAGATTTACACAAAATTTATTATAATATCTTATCACTACAGCCGTTTCGACAGAGTGCCTTTCTTAAGTGATCTATTTTTGGTATGTGTTTACACTTTATAGTCTTAACTGAATAGGTTGAGGAGGGGGAACTGTTTGTCTTACGTTGGTCATTCACAATTATGTCTTTTTTTAAATTTTTTAATTTCCATAGATTCTAATAATAGTTATTATAACACAAGGTTACTTATTTTAGTCTTTTCATCATCGTTCCGGCTTTACAACCCTGCGTGAGTCCTGGCATTCTCAAGAATTTGTCTCCAGTCGTCCCTATCCATCGCCTTTCTCAGCTAATCACGTATTCCCATATTTCTCATGTCTTCATCGATGTTACTAAGGAACCTTGTTCTGGGTCTTCCTCTTCTTCTCTGACCAATTGGGTCTACCAAGGAGCGTTTTTCTAGCTGGGTCATTTTGTTCCATCCGCATTACATGCCCTATCCACCTCAGACGTCCTATCTTAATATGTTTTACGATATCTGGTTCCTGGTATATTCTATAAAGTTCGAAGTTGTATCGTCTTCTCCACACTTGTCATTCACTGCTCCATAGATTTGCCTTAGTACTTTTCTTTCGAAACATCCTAACATGTTTTCATTATTTTTGGTTAGAGTCCAGGTCTCTAAACCATATGTTAGGATTAGGCGTATTATTATTTTGTAGAGTTTTATTTTTGTTTTTCTCGATATAATTGTGGATTTAAGGAGGAAATTGAGCCCAAAATAGCATCTTGCAAATTCTGCGATTTATATCTGCGGTAGTATTATGTTCAGTGTTAAGGATAAAATCCCAGGTATACAAATTCGTTCATAGCGTTTTCCGTTTTCCCAACAATATTGATATCGTCAGAGTAGGCCAAGATTTGCACTGATTTATTATATATTGAACCAGTGGTTATGATTTGTGACATACGTATTACTTTTTCCAGAGCCAGATTCAACAGTATACAGGAGAGAGGGTCTCCCTGGCGCAGCATGTTATTTGTTTTGAAAGGTTCAGACAGTTCCCACTGAATTCGTACTCTACATTTAACTTTTTCAAGAGTTAGTTTTGTTAAATTTACCAACTGATTTGGTATTCCTAGCTCTTTCATTGCTTGGAACATTTCTCCTCTATTCACAGAGTTGTAAGCTGCTTTGTAATCTATAAATATGTGATGAGTATCAATGCCTATTCCAGCGTTTTTTTCAAAAATTTGTTTCAGGGTTGCAATCTGGTGGATTGTCGATTTACCAACTCTCAAACCAGTCTGGTGTTTTCCTACTATCCGTTCTGCATATGGAGCCATACGGTGACATCTTCTTCTTAGAGTGCCATATCCCTACGGAACGTCGGCGACTACCATGCTTATAATACTGTTATACTGATCACGGTCTTGCGCTACGTGTAGCAATTGGTCCGCTGTCAAACCTGTCCACTGCCGCAAATTCCACAACCAAGAGAGTTTCTTCCGTCCTATCCATTTCTTTCCTTCGATTTTACCGTTGAGAATTAGCCGAACGAACTCATATCTTGGTCCTCTGATTATATGTCCAAGATATTCTAGTTTACGCCTCTTAATAATATTTAATAGAGTTCGTTGATGTCCCATTCTTCGAAGAACTTCTTCGTTTCTGGTTCTGCTAGTCCATGGAATTTTTAGTATCCTTCGATACAACCACATCTCAAACGGCTCGATTTTATTCATGATATCGGCGTTTAAAGTCCAAGTTTCACATCCATACAAAAGTACAGACCACACGTAACATCTTGTAAACTTTTCTTTTACATCGAATTTCGAAGGATGGATCCAGATTTTGGGTAATCCAACATCCAAGGTATTTGAATCTCTGAACTCTCTGCAGCGGTTGTTGGTTTAATATCAGTTGGGTTGCGCCGATATCCACTTTACTGGTCACCATGTATTTAGTTTTATCGATATTTATCGACAGTCCCCAATTTGTGCATTCCATGTCAACTCTATTGATTAGCTCCTGCAGATCGTCGATGTTTTCAGTTAGAATCACAGTATCGTCGGCGTACCGTATATTGTCAATTATTTCTCCTCCTATAATAATTCCTTTTTGATCTTTTAAAGCTTCCCTAAATAGATTCTCAGAATACACGTTAAAGAGGGTGGGAGACAGTACACAGCCCTGTCTTAAGCCTCGTTCAATACTGATTGGCTTTGATTCTCTGTTGTTGGTATTAATAATGGCTGTTTGGTTCCAGTAAAGTTTGGCAATAAGTTTGATGTCTTTCTCATCTAGTTCACGGTGACATAGTAGTGTGGAAAATATTTTATACGCATTCTATGCATTTAGAAGCGTAATTCTTCTGTGGTTAGAGCATTCAAAGATATCTTCTTTTTAAGATTTTCCGAGTGAAATTTCCCAAACGATGTGGTACCATAGGAGAGTAGAAAATAAAGACACTTTATCAATATTTATAGCAAATAATCTTTGATGTAGCTGCTTTAAAAGAAGAAAATTGGTGATAATGACATCATAATTCAACAAATTTATTCATAAATAATTCACAGCGCTGTTATTTTCTAATGTAAGTCGATTTCGCTGTCGGTATAACGAAAGCAGCTGCTATTTATTATCACTGTGGTTTAGTAATAAACACCACATTATGCAATTACTTATTTCTGGTTTCTCGTCAAAAGCAAACACACCTTAGCTTTAAAACCGCGATGAGCTGTATTGCGAGATCGCTAAATAAAACGTTTTATACTGGGACCCTTCGGCAACTACACGCTTGCACGCTTCAAATTATAATGCAGAAAAACCAAAAAGACCAAAGGAAGATCGTAAAATCTAGTATATATCCAAATTAAGATGACACTTTTATGTATATCTCCATTCAGTGCTCGGCAATGAAATCATATTTCTTGGGGGCTTTTATATCATATTAAGATTTTTTGGTAATGCCTGTAAGCTGCTTACGCCTTACGATCGACGAAGGGGAAGGAAAAGAACATGATAAATTGCAACGTATGCTCAATAAATTTGTTCTACAGGTAGTTGTATTTTACATAACAATGAGACGTAAATATATTTTTAGAACACCGAAAAATTTAAGTCTTTTTTAATACATGAAGGTTAAACTGTAAAAATATTTCGTCCATAATTTGATGTAACATGTAAGGGAATTTTACTTTTTATATTGATAGAATCTACACACAGAGTACTTGTTACTTAAATGGTTATTTTAGATTATTTTTATTAAACAGTAGTTCAAATAGGATTTAAGTTATTTCTTTGGCTTAAGTGATACAAGAAAGGTATAGCAAACATTATTTATGGTCAGATGCGCGAAATGACATATTTTCACCTCTAGTTAGCATACAACTTTCCAGAATGTGACGGGTAGCTCTTCTAGACAACAGAGTAAAACTCAGGTTTAATTTAAATAAAAGTATACTCTTGTTATTCTTTCTCTTTATAAGCAATTCTGCTTGTTCATTGGAGGATTAATACCTCTATGGAAGGTTGTCACTCCATCGGGTCTCCTCCATTCTGCTTATGTGGTTATTCCATTCTTTTTGTCTATTGTGTGTCCATTCATTTATACCCTGTACGTTACATTTTCTTCTAATGTCTTCACTTCCCTTTCGATCTCTCAGCGTATTTCCTGTAATTCTTCTCAGTACTCTCATCTCTACAGTTTTCAATACCTTTGCGTTGTGGCTGTGTCGGGTCTTATTTCTGAGGCATATGTCATTATTGGTCTTACACTGACTTTATAAATTCTTGACTTCATCTCAGTGTTAATGTGTCTGTTTCGCCATATAGTATTATAAAGGCATTCTGTCAGTCTAACTCCGCCTGCAGTTTTGTTCGGTGGATCGAGTACTGTTGCCGGTCCCAAGCCGGATACAAGAGGAGGGGGTCTACAGCCAGGTTAGCACCATACTGATAGACTTTAAAACAATACAGCTCATAGATACAGGATTATGCCTCGGAACAGGAGCAAAAAATATAATCGAAATAAATAAGATAACAAAATAAAATTGTATCCGAGATAATATGTACAGAATTATTCAAGTTAATCTTCAAAATCCAAACAAAAATACGGTTCGTTAATACATACTCGCTAACGAAAAGGAAAGGTCTGGGTTAGAGGAGGACGGATCGATTAACACTCGATCAGGAACAGGTCTGTCACAGATCAACACTCTAGCAAAAGTGGTTGGCCTTCAGTCAACACCCTAGGGTCAGTGATTTGTTGTGGATCAACACTATGATATAACTCGATTCTCTCGTGTGGCAGCTTTTGTTTTTTACGGTTGTCGGCCTTCCATCTCCTCTAGCGCGCATCGATGGAAATGGGAGTGCATGTGTACAGAGAGTTAACGGGATGGTGGCGAGAACTGGCGATGCACACGGTTAGAAGGCGAAACAACTGAAAACTCGGGAATAGGCGTGAGGATTTGTTTACTACTTAGTATTAATTGCTCTTCAGACAGACGTGTGCTGGCAATAAACCTTACGAGCTAAGTATTATTTGCTCTTCAAACAGACTTGTGCCGAAAATGAGCTAGAAAATCGGCTGCCAGATAATAACTTTGATCTCCTACTACTATACATCGAGGCAAAATTAAAATATGATGATCCTTCTTAGAATCACCTGACTCTGATCTCACCTTCGACTCGTGAACAAAAGGAAGTTACAGCCGATTAAATAGCTGTACGGGTTTCAAAACTCTTCAAAGCCCCAAAGTTAAAGAACACCACACGGCAATTAAAAAAAACTTAAAAATCTTCGCCGAACAATCGGAGCTCACGCTAAATACTCCAAACCCTTTGAAATAGGGAAGGTTAGTAAGTCATTGAACGATACCAAATCTGAAAAGCACCAAGATTCGACGTAATCCACGCAAAATACCTAAACTATTGTGAGAGACACGCAAGATTGTGGCTAGAAAAAGTCTACTCTAACATTCTTATAACAGAATATATGTTAATGGGTTTCAAAAAAGCAAAAATAATTGCAGTGCCTTAACCCGATATTAAACTTAAAAATGTGGTGGAAAGCTACTGTCCGATTGCGCTGTTGAGCTTATGTTAAAACTACTTAAGGGGCTACTCATAAACAGACTCAGTAATTCTAGAGAGCGTAGCAATAGAATAGACTGCGTTCCGTCCCCATCACAGCTGCACAGAGCAAGTGCTCAGTCTTACTACACATATAGAAGCTGGCTTTCAACGAAGTTTAAAAACTACGATAGCTTACATTGATCTAACTGCTGCTTACAGTACCCTAAGGCGAAACAGACTGATCTTTAAATTTTTCAATACTATATAGCGTAACCGAGTTGCTACTCTACTAAACGATATGGTGTGCAATAGGTCTTGTCAAATATTAACTGGAGGCAGTAAAAGCACGGTAAGAAAATTACAATATAAGCTCCCTCAAGGATTGGGGCTTGTCCCAATTCTCTTTAGTCTATATATATCTGACATCCCTTCAACGTTGGCCTTAACACAACAGAAGGCGCAAGCAAAATACTGACAGAAGATTTGATAGTTCTTGGTGAATACTTCATTGATTGGAGGCCTATTTCAATAACGCATAAAACGGAGGTTTCCTGCTTCCACCTGAAAAACAAACAAGAAAATAACGAGCCTAAAGTATATTTTAATAAGAACCGTCTACGTTTTAATCATACCCGAAATATCTGGACATCACAAAGGATAGAAGGTTGTCATTCAAAAAACACTGTCATAAGAAACACAAATTATGCGGAACATCAGCTCTAAGTCTGATTTACTCAGTTTGCCGAACATTGCGCTCCAATTGGGATGAAAAACAGCCGTGTAACAAAGATCGACACCAAACTCAATCAAACCACGAGGATTATTAGCGGATGTATTAAAAGCACTCCTACTCAATGGCTTCCATTTTCGAGTTATTCTACCTTCAGACATCCGTAGAGAAGAGAGTCTCCTAAAGGAATGTAGAAACATAATTAGAAACCCCCAACCCCCGATACATATAGATCTCACAGATATCGCACCCAAGCGGCTTAAATCTAGATAATCACCACTCCTTACGGCAGGACAACTACAGTATTGTGCGAATTAATGGAATCATAGTAACATACTCACTGTTGGCAATACTGTCCACACGTTTACAACTGATTAAGCATTGAAAACTTAACCTTACTTTTCTCTGCCTTTTATTTGAGGGTATTTAAGGACAATTTATGTTGTTTTGTACTACTTTGTATTGTTTTCGTTAAATAGTGAGTTTGTTTCGTTTAATTCCATCATGGATATTACGCCTAGGAAGCGTGAAAAGATTATCAAGTGAACACACTTCTATGTCACAAAGAGAAATCGCAAGAACGTGTGGAGTGAGTCCAGTGGTAATAAGAAAGACTTTGTGCTATTGTGCTGTGTATTTTTGAGCGAGAGATGTAAAAAGGTTAGAAAAATGCGGAAGGAAGAAAAAAATAACACCAAGATGAAAGATTTTTACTTCGAAAGAGCAAATTGGACACAAGAAAAACAAGCCAAGAGCTCCAACAAGATCTAGCAGCATAAGGTGTAGTGATTTATGACGCGACTGTTCGGAAAAGACTATTGGAGAATGGTAAAAGAGCAATGCGTCCATAGAAAAAACAGCTTCTCACTGAATAAATAAAAAACCAAAGGCTATTGTGGGTCAAAAATACTCTAATTGGAATGTAGATAACTAGAGAAAAGTCCTATTTACAGATGAAAGTCACTTAGTTCAGGGACAGCGGTCAAAATGGTCTGGATGTCTGACAATGAAAACCTTACACCATTTCATATTGATGACACCGTAAAACATCCAGTCAAAAATTTTGGGGATGTTTTCCATACATGGGGGTTAGATCTTTGTTACCAATCGAAGGCATGATGAAAGCCAAAAATAAAAATCATGTTGAAACAGCGTTTGGACACAGAACTCCAAAAAGGTCAGCCCCAAGGAAGAGCGATTCTTCAACAAAACTCTGCTCCCTGTCACAAGTCAAAGCAAATGATGTAATTTTTCAAAAATAAGAAGATTAATGTTTTAGATTGGCCTGGTAATTCGCCAGACCTCAACTCCATTAAAAATTTATGGGCCATTTGAAAAGCTAGACTACGCAAAATCGACTGTACTACAAAAATAAAAATGATAGAAGCGGTCATTTAGGTTTGGTTTCGAGATGAAAGGATATCTGAGAACTGTCAGAAGCTCGTAGAATCTATGTCAAAACGGGTAGAAGCAGTTATTGCAGCCGAAGGGGGACATATTTCCTACTAAATGATGAAAGTTTACTTCAAAATTTTTTTCTAAATAAACTGTTTTTTCATTAAAACAGCCTATGATTCCATTAATTCGCATAGTACTGTACATGAGGACGATTTCAGCGCCCAAGCAAAATGGATGCAATGCTGGGAAATGGTATTACCAAAACAAATAGCAATAAACTTCAATAAGCACCTACTAGGTACAGAATTAACCCGCTTTGAAGGGAAGACTCTAAGCCGTATTAGAAGATCCCATGGGATATGTCGCGACTCACTATTCAAATGGGATCTGACCTAGATACAATTATGCGACTGCGCGAGACCTCGCCAAACCATTCAACACATTATGACGACGGCATACACTGGTAGCAAGACTTCTTCCATGCTACAAATGCTTCACTGAAGTGGATTAACGATCTACACATAAAACTATCATTAAAAGTACATATTTTACATATTTTATCGTTCATGTACGCTAAATAAATAAATTACGAGTAAACTGATTAAAGTTAAAATAACTACTACACATATTACCATGCTACTCAAGTATGACTTGAGGGCATTCAAAGATAAACTAGCAAACCAAACGAATACTAGAACTCTGACACATTATCATAGTTATCTTTTAAAAGAACTTCTTTTCAACTTATTTCTCAAAACATGGATGCGATAGACAATCGACAATTAAATATGGATCATTGTTAAGGAGGTTCATTTTTCCATTATAAATCACACTTATTATTATCAGCAGTAGCTGATTTTTTTGCCTCTGTAGGTGTTTGTCTTAGCTATTTTTACTACTTTGTCTTTTTATCTTTGATCTATTTATTAAATCATTATAATCAGTGGTCAAATCGCAAAAAAATAATATTTGCATAGAAAAGATACTATCAGATTTCTGCTGATAAAAATCCTATCTCCTTGGGTATTTACTAGCTGCTTATGTCTATAACTGAAGTTCTTAAAGGTGCTTAAAATAAATGAATCTAATATACTTTGTTTTTCTTACCGTGAATCGTGAGTCTTGAACATCAAAAAGTAATTATGTTCACTTACCTGAAAAAGAAAAACAATATTAAATATTCATATTACAAATGCATACAACGAATCATTAAATTTTACGACAAGGCATATACAAGTTCTGCTAAAATCGTTAATTGAAAGTACTCTCATAGCACTATTAAATGGAAATTAGACGATGAAAGAGACAAGATTATACGGGATGGTATCTTTAATTTGCTTTGTAATATTTTCTGTGTGGCTCAATATTAGTGCACTGAAATTAATTGAAAGATAGATGCATTTTAAATTTAAAATATTATATTTAAATTATCATTACTTATATGACTATAAGAAACAATTTAAATTACTCTTTAACTTCAAACTAAATTTATTAATAGAAAAAAAAATGACAAAAATATTATTAAATAGATTATAAGCACGTACGAAATGTATTACGTGTAAAATGATTGGCTGCGACCTAGTAATCTATATATATATATATATATATATATATATATATATATATATATATATATATATATATATATATATATATATATATATATAAGGCTATGATGACAAGTCACACCATTTGTCCAGTAAGGTAACGACGCCATCTAGGAAAGAAATATGAACTACCACCATTTGACATTTCAATCATATTTTGTTCTTGAAACGGTAGTTTAATTAATAATAATGTATTAATTAAATATTAATATAATTAATAATTAATTTTAATAATATTTTTAAGTTAGAATTTAATACAAAATAATTTAAAGCTTGATGTTAGTTTAGATATAAAATCCTAACGACATCTGAACAAAGAAATCTGAACTACTGACATTTCAACCTATGAGTCAATTATATTTTGTTTTTGAAACGATACGTTTAATTATTAATACAAAAAATATTAATGAAATATTAATATGATTAATAAATAATATTATTAATAGTTTTAAGGTACGATTTAATACAAAATAATTTAATGTTTTATGTTAGTTTAGATTTAAAATTCTAGCGTCACCTAGGAAAGAATTATGAACCGATAAACTGACAGATAAAATAAATTAAAATTATCTGACATATAAAATATAAAATATTTATTTGCCAAATAAAGTACCTACTGCATAAAAAGTTATCTGGAGAATAAATTTTGTTTATTGTAATTCGTTATTATGTTGTAGGTTATGGTGAAATAAAAAATATAACGTAAATATTGTTGTTAAGTGTAGGTTAGAGACATGAATATTAAAAGATTTAATGAAATCGGAGAGTATGATCAGTATGATGTTTAATGTTTATTAACTTTGTGCGAGAATATAATATTTGATGCAGAATTGAATATTTTAATTTTTGTAATGATTAAGACTTTTTTAACACATTGGACGCCACGTGGCCCCTATGGGGATCATAATATCCTATAGTCTGGTGCATGTAACCCCTATGGGGATCAGACTGCCATTTAAACTTGGGTACATGTGATCCCCATGGGGGCCATACGACACTGTTGTAATTCTGTATGTGTGGCTCCTGTTGCGATCACGTTTCAATGTATTTCTTTTGGAGAAAATGTTACCGTTGTACCAGGCTACACCTTGGTCTACTTGGTTTCCTGATAGCATGTGTATTAAGCTTACAATGGTCTACAGAATTTTGGAAGGAAAATATGAATAATTTAGTCAAGATAATGCAGTTAATTGTTTTTTATTATGGACAAAATAAAGAATCATACAATTTACAAAAACAAACTATGAAAATCGAACTAACAAAACTAGCAATACAATGCTTATAATAAAACTAAACACGTCTTAACACATTCAACTGATGCATGTGACCTAATTTAAGGAGTTTTTTCATTGAAAAAAGAAAGGCAGAAGAATTTGTCACAAGATGGACATTTGGTGATGACTTTTTTGGTGTGAGCTGCAGCATATTTACGATCTCGTTTATGCTTAAGACGTTCATCCGCGAAATGTAGCATTCTCATCAAAATTTCGAATCTATTTCTCGACATAACCTTGCAAACTTGATTCTGGAAAAGTCCGTTTGTTGACCAGTACCAATTGATTTTACTGTACTAAGTCCCATCCATATCAGAAATCCAACTGTGAGTGAAATAAATTCACTCACAGTTGTGTTTTTCCATGCATTTATTCTAGAGGTACTATTTGGATTAGCTCCCAATACTTTTTCAGCATATTTATTGGTCTCTGTTACAATAATTTTCAGAAAGACGTTAGAAATGAAGTGTAGAAAGTATGCAGCTGGGTGCCGACCTTGAAGTTCCAACAAGATATCATTTTTGAATCCAACATTTTCACCAGGAGTGAATTGAAAGTGTGGCGGGTCATTCTCCACAGGCCCCCAGGTGAAAGTCAAGGCTTCTTCTTCATGAAGAACTGGTTCTGCTGCTAGTTATTCATCTTGTGCAAATTACGGCTCCTCTGCGAGCTATTCAACTCGGGAACGAGCTGGTTTCTGTGTGAAATGTTCAAAAACACCTTTAACAAAAAGCTTATTTTTTGATACTCACGCAGTATCGTCTATTGTGTCTACCTATATAGCGGCGTGCTTCCTCCTAAAATATCTAGAGCATCTTTCTGCCCCTGCTTTTGACGAATTCTGACTTTTTATAATGCATCTGCAGCAATTTTTTTCGCTCTAGTAATTCGATTGTTATCTACCGTGAGTGCATAATTATGAGAACTTTACACTGTACGTATTTTAATTTCTATATGAGTGCTTACTCATCACACGCACTCATCTCACTCACTAATCTCAATTACCACACTCGTTCAACTCACTCTCTCCTAAATGCCCATAATTCCATTAATTTTGCTCAGATCACTCTGAAATTTTAACTGGATACTCTTAATAAGTTATAAAAAACCCACAGAAATACCCTACACCCCTTAATGCAAGTAGTAAGTAAAGATGACCGCTTAACTAAAATTTTTTATCTTAGAAATGCAAGACAATCTTCTTTAAGCAAAAGTTCTGACGTAGTATCCTCAAGTAGTTTTTGGACATCCTTACGACACCTTTTGTCTTTCCTTTATGATGATTAAGCTCAATGTTTACTTTACCATACGAGTTTCCTTAGGATATGTAAAATAAATAAATCACAAAATTGGCAAAAGAAATTTTTTATTTGGGTTTTCGACTTCCAAATTCGAAGTATTTTCAAAATACAATTTTGTAATTATTACAAATTACCTCATTTTGTTACGTTAAAAAAGGAATTGGTGTAAGACAGCTTTATATGCACTTATTGTGATTATATAGCATACCATATGTATTCATGCTATCAATGATTACAGTAGCAGGAGGACTGTGATGTATCCGTTAGTTTACTGAATCTGGTTAATCAGTTTCCTTTACACTAGTGGTGACTGCATTCATGTGTCTATATGTTGTGTTCGCTTAATTGGTTTCACTAATTTCCAGCTGTTGATTACCTGACTCTAATGAAGTTATATAGCTATTTTCAATTCACGGTACTGTTTTTTTCTATAACTATAGTTGAGCTTATTGTGCAGTTTTCATTTAACATAATAACCTTTACCAATTACGTGCAATTCAATTTTTGATAATAAACAGAAATAATAGTCGCGTCGGACTAAAACTTCAGTTTTTACCTTTTAGACTTCACGTAGACGGCATTGTTAATTCAAGCGGGAGCCCCTTTCCCTATCCTTACTCTATTTAGAACTTCATAAAGCTCTGTAACTTCACAGCCGCGCTACTACGAACATTTATTTTACCTCCACGCAACTTTAGAAAGGAAGCAACAATTAAACTACGTCTTGGAAATTGTTCCGCCCTTGCCCTTAACAATTTGTACTCGTTCAGTGCCGTTCCATAAAATTGCTTTTTATAGATGAATATGCCAAGATATGCAATTGTGGACGTTTTCAAAGATCAAAATAATTTTTATGGGATTGAAAAGTTTTATTAAGTAAAACATGTTTGAACGACTAGTAAGATTTCCGGGTTGGGCTCTTTGATTACTTTTGGTGTCATGCTCTATTTGTTTTGAAAAAAATTTCCAGTGATAATTTTTATTCTTTTCACACGAGCATGAATTTGGTTTCTTATAGTCTTGTAATTTGTCAGTATGCAGTTGTATAGTCAGCAAAATCCACAGCCCCTTTCGAATCAACAACCTTCTACTGTTGTAGAGCTACCAAAGCTCTGTCAAACGGCTTGAATTTTTCTGTCACTCCTCTTTCCACCCTAACTGAGAAAATTATTCGTCAAACTGAAGAAGCTATTTTCCATCTTCCTACCGACCAAGCCGAGGTTTCCAGACAAGATGTCGCCGGAATTCTTTGTACTTCCAAACCCCCACCGTCAAATATTAGTCTTTGAGAAAAACTCGCTCTCAAAGAACTTTATAACAATCGTAATATTGTCATCCTTCCGGCCGACAAAAGTAATTTTCAACTTTTCTAATTATTTTTAAAAATTTTTAAAATGTTCAAACTTTTTAATTACACAGAATACAAACGCGTTCCAAACGATTTCACCACTTATCTTAAAAAAGAAACGAACAAATCTATCATAAATAATTCCACTCTACCTCCAGACATCAAAAAATCTCTTATACTTAGGGAAAAATCATCCCGAATTCCAAGAATAAGAATCCATAAGCCCAATGTTCCCCTAAGTCCCATTGTCAGTGCATACAAGTGCCTCACTCAGAAATTGGAAGAACATCTCGTCTTATCCTTACAAACATTAGCCTAAAACGCCTTGTCCTTTGTCAAAAATTCTTTCCATTTCATTGATCTTCTGAAAAATATTTCTATTTCACCCTCAGATATACTGGTTAGTTTTGACATTGTTTCTTTATTCACCAACATTCCTATTGATGAAACAGTTTCCATCTTGAACTCTAATCATCAAATCTCCCTGTCCCAAGATACATTATCTCTAAAACACTGCCTGTCTAATACATACTTTTTATTCCTAAAATTATTTATATCGTCGAATCTAAGGTGTCCCAATGGGATTCCTCTCTCCCCCGTAATAGCTATCTCCATTGAACATTTAGAAACAACAGCCCTGTCCTCATCAAATTTCAAATCCACCTGCTGGTTACGGTACGTTGATGTCACCTTTGTCAGTTGGCACCCTGTATAATGAAAAGGGCAACTTTACGCTATAGACGATAAAGCCTGTATGTGTTTAATAAGTTCTCAAGGAATTTAAACTTTGATTATATATAAAAACCATTATAACTCAAAAATGGTTCACAAGAGATATAGGGAAGTCTTAGCAAAAATGTTTAGAATAACGGGGATATTTATAAAATTTAACTAATCTTCCGTTATAACTCCTTATGTTCTATATTCTTTCGGTAATTGTCCGGGTTGACGTTTTGTTGACGTTTCGGCAAGGTCGCACTTTCCTTTGTCAAGTCAGGTAGTAACGCTCCTTGCTGGTGCTTAAAGTAAAAGTTTTAACTACAAGTACCACCTATTTTGTGTATCAACGCCAGAAATAATATTTTCTTATAATAGATAGGAAAGAGTCAACTCATACTGTTTTTTTTTGTATATCTTGACCTAAATTAACTGACGACTAGAGTTTGGAGACTCAAATATGGTGTAAATAATATATATTTAAAAAGAGTGAAATGCAGGTGTAAAAAATAGTCAAAAATAGTTAAAAATAATTTAGAGATTTATGAGGTAAAAAACGTTTAAAAAAAACATTTCTTTGCAAGAAATATCTTGCAAAGAAATATAGTACAGAGGCGTACGCTGTATTATTAATAAAAAAGACATTAGAGCCGTGATATATAACGGGCTGTAATAAATTTCTGGAGTGTAAATGAAAGTGCAGATTTGTATTTGGTGTTTAATATGTTATCAATGTCATGCCGTATATTGTGAAAACTTTCTTCTTCGTATCTTCTCAAAATATCCTTTTTGTAATCTATTTCTAATAATATAGTTCCATGTTTATCTGTTAGATCTCCAGTTTTCTTATTTTTGTATAAACCTGTAGCTGCTTTGTTCCTTTTATGAAGGTTAGTTGATTCATAATTTTGTGGTAGTGATCTTATCTCTGAACAATTCTTGCTTAACCAATTATCTTTGGTAATTCTGATTTCTTTTCTATTTTATTCGCTCTTTTTAATTCCTTTTTTTTATTTTCTGGTATTCATTTTTATCCTTATTCTTATTATATTCGCTAAAATCCTTTTCAGCGACACCTCCCAATTATCCTGTAAAAATTAATTGTTTTGACTTTTTGACTACACCCTGTATATTACAAGAAGTGACAGACTGGTGACAGAAGATGATACGTTATGGTATCTTTTTGTCGAGAATATAGTCAAGAAGAAGACGTGGTAGCTACCCGACCAGAGCACAGTTGACACACGAGAAAGAAATGATAGTTGGCATGACAGCTAAGAGCCGCCATCCTGTGACGTCAGTGGTTCGTTTCCATGGAGGGGCGGGACAGCGGAAACATCAAGTGATGCCGCCGATAAGAAAGTTCCCGCGCTCACCTGTCACACCTGCCACGCGCAACAATTGCACATCTGACATCAAAGGATGCCGCTTTTTCCTACAGTCTGAAAAATTTTCCCACGCCCAAGTGTCCCCTACTCTGCTTTCCTTAATCTTATGTCTGTTTTCTATTATGTTCAGAATCTTCTATTCTGTATTATTTGAGGATTTAAATACATATGTATTTCTCTATTAATTCGCAGTGTATTTTGTATAGCTCTTCTAACGATATTTCCACATTACATACTTTTTTATGGGTATACGTTTCCCTTTTTTAGGCGTTTTTATATTTTTTCTTTTACAACTATTAAAATTTATTTTATTAAGTTTTAAGTATAATTAAATTTCCCTTGTCCTACGTCCATGTATTCGGTTTGTAACAGAGTCAACAGGAATCAAAAGGGCGCTCACTCATTCGCAGTGCGCTCTACTAAAGTCTGATAATTATTCCTAGAAACAAAAGACGGTCGCTAAGGCCACGTTCAGTTAGCGAGAGTTCGTGGTCCATCGAGCCGGATATAATTTGTTTTTGAAAACACTCGTTATTAAATTCAGTTATAACATGCAGATCTTGAGCCGGTAAACAAGAGGAGATCGATATTGTACAAAGTACACATGACCTTATTTACAGTTTGTTGCGGTGTTATATTATAAAGTGATTATAGAGAGGTTTTAATAAACTTAATTAGATGGCTTTATATTAATGTTAATTTATGTAGAATTACGGCTCGCCGTTTTTTAAGATCAGACGAAATACATAGTTCAAAATTTGTTAGAAACTGTGATTTGTATTTAAGACTTAAAACGTAAAGTTAGTCCATACAATTTTAGGCACTATCACAAAAATTTAAAATTAAAATTCTTAGTCTACCAATAATTATGTTTTAATTGTATTTAGGTTGAGGAAGTTTATGGTAAAATACTTTATTTTGAAATTCAATCTATGTCTTTGTTTGTGTTTATAATATTTTACTTTGTTGATAATTGGATTTCTTTTTTAATTTAGCTTAGCGTGTCTCGACAGCATAAGTCACTGACGTAGGTACAATTTTATTACAAGAATATACAGTAACATTACAATGGACAAAGAAATACATTAAATATTGGTACAATTATTATTAATTATTAATTTCTAAACTACGTTTCTTCTTCTAAATTTCCTGTTAAAGCCTGGTTTCATAGAGGAAATTAATAAGGTTTTGGAATTGATCTGGCGAGCTGCTGAGAATAATTTGTAGGTTTCGACTCAAAAGATTATTTTTTCTGTTGTTGTTGAAATAGGGACAGTCTACGAGAATATGTGTAACAGCCAGATTATTACCACAGTGTGAAAAAGTAGGTGGATCTTGGGAAGCTATTAAAACTTTATCAGTTAGTCTTGTATGGCCGATTCCAAGTCGGCAAAATAAGATTTTGTTTTTTCGTGTCATAAATGAAAACTCAAGCTTTTTAACGCTGGGATGGATATCACGAAGCTTGGAAGGGATTTAATTCCAGTGATCTTGCCAAGACATTTGGATGATATTTTTAAAATACGACTGAAAATCTGTCTGTGGTTGTATGTTTTCAATCTCCATATTAGAAGACGCGGCTTGTTTTGTAAAGAGGTCGGCTAGTTCGTTACCAGGGATTCCTACATGAGACGGAATCCAGATCTTGGTTATGGATACTCCCAGTGATATTAAACTATCGAAAGAGTTTTGAATAGCTTGAACCAAAGGCTGTACCGTGTACATACTTTTGATAGAATAGATAGACGCTAAAGAGTCTGTACATATTGTTACTTTTTTATATTCTAGTGATAGTAAGTTTGTAGCATGGAGACTAGAAAATAATTCAGCAGTATGATGCAGTAGAAAAGCGGAAGATTACAAGATATGATTAAATCTGTGTTTGAAGTTACAGAACATCCAACAGCTATAGGCTCTTAGAAGCATCTGTCATACATACAAGTTGGTTAAATCTGTTATTAGCAATTAATTTTTTAAAAGTTTTCCTTAGAAATTGTGGATTTGTCTGATGCTTATCACAATTAGTTAACGAAAGATTAAAATCTGCGATCAATTTATTCAAGGGAAGTTTAGGTGATTTAGATATTGGAGCTGTGGCTGAAAGATCGATATTTTTTAGATGTGGTGAGAGATACTGTGGCATATAGTGAAGTTTAATAGGAGAAGAAGTGTTTAAAAGGTCATTACTTAGTAATTTATAGGCTGGGTTCACGGTATTAGCTGAAACTGGCGAAAAATATTTTAAAAGGAATTGCCGGCGACGTAGCCAGAGTGGAAGTTCATTAGCTTCTCTGTATAAACTATCTGCGGGTCTCGACCAAAAGGCTCCACGGCAGATTCGAAGTGCAGTGTTGTGTACAAAATTAAGAAGTTTTAAATCTAATAGGTTAGCTGACATATAAATAAAACGGCATTAATCTATTTTAGCATGAATAAGATATCTTTAAATCTGAAGCAAGGAGTCTTCGTCTGCACCCCAATGATGATTAGACAGAGATTTTAATATGTTAAGATTTGTCATGCACTTAGTTTTGAGATCTTTTAAATGGAATTTCCATAGATTTCTATTGTTAAATGCCTGCATACTATAAATTATATGTAAGTATGTAATTTGTCACCAGTTTTGCAACAAAAGAAAATTAAACTTAAAAATTAAAATTTTAAAAACTTAAAAAATTTAAAATTGAAATAAAATATTAGTTTTCATATGACATAATGGAATGTTCCATATCATATTCCATATAGTTTTCATATGATATAATTAAATATATATTGCTTAGCTTATTAGTATGTCAGTTTTTTATAAAACATTGATATTTGTACACAGGCTTTCTAGGAATTCTCTTTTGTTTAATTTATTTTCATGTATCAGTATTATGGTTTCATTGAAATTTAATGAATGCTTTTTACTAATTGCGCAATCTATTAATTCACATGTATTTTTATTATTTCTAATGCCACTTTTATTTGACGTCAGTCTGTCTATTATATTTCCGGATGTTTGTCCGATGTAGGACTTATCAAAATATTCCAATGGAATTTGATAAACTACATTCATTCGAACTTTTAATGCTATGCTAATAGGTGTTTTACAACTGCATTACGTACATATGACCTTTATATTGTACTCTTTGGCCAGCCAAGAAATAAAAAACCCTTAAACTTCCAATAAAATCAGTGAAAATGTTCACTAATGCTCTAATAAAAGTATATAAATAACATACAATTAATTATTAACATATTCATCGTATAAATGGTTAATACACATTTATTATTTATAAAATGATGTCCTATATATACTTATTGACCACGGTATGATTAATATCTAGAAAATACCAATAAGTTCAGAGGTCGCCCTACGTCATTAACAACAATTTTTCTCGCCATGTAAATTAAAATTTACACAAGAAGATCAAGATACAAGCATAATTCCCGAATGGAAGTTTGGCCGTTGGTAAAATAGCCTCCTGAAGTCATGGTACTCGTTTGTATTCTGCAAAGCAATAACTGTACAGACTGCCCAATAAGTCAAGGGTCAAGCACAATTAGCATCTCTCCAAAGAACATAATTACAGTGTTACTAACTCGTAAATACTTGACTATATGTTCAGCAAGTCAGAGGCGGACTATAGTTAAAAATGTAGCGCTTATGGATAACTTATTTAAATCATTGTTTTCTGGTAATAATAAATAACGTACTTTTATAACAATTGTACAATTGAAACTACTTTTATCTGACATTTCAGGAGGCAGAATTTATGAAACAAACAATAAAGGCATTATTCAGTTTTTGTCACAAGTCTTTAAGATGCAGTATTGATGAGGTGCATTACTGGGACGATTTTATTGAAGTATAGTTCATTTGGTTACATGTAATCAATTTTAGTGAAGAATTTATGATGGATAAATAATAAATAAATGGATTGAGAAGAAAAGTAGTTTAAACGTGTGTAAAACATTTAATTCCTAGCTAAACGCTATCGGTTTACAAAGAAAGCCATCTTCAAAGTTAGCATGAATTTTTTTTCTTCTTCCACTTTGTAAGCAAATTTGCTTGTTCATTGGTGGATTAATACCTCTATCGAAGGTGGTTACTCCATCTTTGCGATGTCGTTCGATACTTCTTTTGCCGATTGGTAACTTATATCTTGCTATTTTGACGACACGGGTCTCCTCCATTCTGCTTATGTGGTTATTCCCTTCTATTTTTCTATTTTGTGTTCACTCATTTATACACTGTACATTACATTTTCTTCTAATGTCTTCACTTCTCTTTCGATCTCTGAACATATTTCCTGTAATTCTTCTCAGTACTCTCATCTCTAGCCCTTGCGTTGTGGCTGTATTGGGTCTTGTTTCTGAGGCGTATGTCATTATTGGTCTTACACTGGCTTTACAAATTCTTGACTTCATCTCAGTGTTAATGTGTCTGTTTCGCCATAAAGTGTTTTCACTTCTTTGTCCAGGTCTCCATAGCTGGACAGTGTAATTCCAAGGTATTTTATTTCCATTACTTGTTCAATACTGATGCCATCAATTTCTATTTACATCTAATTGGTTCTGTGCTGTTTACTATTGTTTTAGTTATCTGAGATGAGATTGTCATATTAAATTCTTTTGCTCTTTCTTCTTCTCCGTGTGCCATATCAGAATTATCCGAAGTTGGCGATCACCATTGCGAAGGCTTCTCGATCTTCTGTAATATGGAATAATTCTCCTCCATTTGATATCTGTGTCCATTCACGAATGTTTTTTTAACCAAGAAACTTGTTTTCTTCCTACACCTCTACGGCCCTCTATTTTGCCTTTAAGGATCAGTGGTAATATTTGATATCGACTTCCCCTTACTATATGTCCCAGATAATGCATGTTTCGATGTTTAACAGTCTTTAGCAGTCCTCTATCTTTGTTGACACTCCTTAGTACTTCTTCATTAGTTTTCCTCGCTGTCCAAGGTATCTTTAACATTCGTCTATGAACCCATATTTCCAATGCAGCAATTTTGTTCATAATCGATACTTTTAGCGTTCATATTTCTGCACTAAGTATACAAAAGTACGGACCAAACATAGTACTTAACCATTCTTTGTCTTAGTTCTAAACTGAGATGATTATTGCAAAGAAATGACTTCATTTTTATAAAAGTAGTTTTATTCATTGCTATTCAACATTTTATTTCTGTCTGGATCTAGTTGGTCCGTTTTCACAGTTCCCAAATAAGTCATTTTGTGAACTTTCTCAACTTGGACTCCGTTTATTGAAGCTTTGCATCGAAATGTGGGTCGCGACTAAACACTAAAAATTTGGTTTTGTTTGAGTTTATTTTAATGCCCATTTCCTCTCCTACCTCGTGAATACGATCAAGCAGAATCTGGAGACCTTCAATATTATCTGACAGAATTACTGTATCGTCTGCATATCTAATCACATTAAGTAGTTCCCCGTTGATTTTTATTCCATATGGTTGTCTCTCAAGTGCCTTTTTAAATAACTGGTCCGAGTAAACATTCAACAATCGTTCTCCTCGTTGTATGGAGATTTCATCGTTGTAGTTATCTCCAATTTTTACGATAGCAGTTTGATTCCAGGACAAATTTTTAATGACACGAATATCCATATCATCTATACCGATATTTTTCAGTATTTGCAATAATTTTACATGTTGTACTTTATCGAATGCCTTTTCGAAGTCCACGAATCATGCAAAGCATGCTCTTTTGCTCTTACATATGTTAAATCTGTGGACCAATCTTTGCAGACTATCTTCATCTTGGACTATCAATATTGCGTCGTCTGCATAACAGAGTATTTTTTATTTTTTTTTTTCAAAGCACGTGGTGTTCGTGTGTATTAAGGTATAAAAAAAATTGCTTATTACAAGCTTAAATTTTTATTTTTAGAAGATCTTTTCGGAATAAAATCATTCCATCATCAGTTAACTAAAAGAGAGAGTAAAAATACCAATATTAAAAAACACAAGTTAAAATTTAAATATATAGAAATAACACGTTGGTTTTTTACTACTTACATAAAAAGTTGTTAAAAAACATTGTATGGCCACTTAAAAAAACTTTCGAAGGACATCCGTATTAAAATATAATCCTCATGGTTTTATCAAGGTAAATGCAATAGACTTAACTTATTGATTATTAAAAACTGAAGATGGGGGCATCTTACATGACCCCCTGTAGCTGGTGAAGTTTTTTCGACTTACATTACCTCTGATCTGTTCTGGAGTCTTGGGCTAACTGATATAAAGATGGTATGAAAAATCAGTTAGTACCCATCAATGTCAAGTGGAATGATGTAGTAGGAGCAAAAGTCATTGTGCTTAAGTTTGTGAATAGGCAGTTTTTAGTGAAGTATTGTGTTTTGTGTGTAGTAAAATCAATAGCAATTTTTGGTATTTAAAAGAGGTGGTAGAATGTAAAACAATGAGTGACTGTGATGTAAAATAAATTTGGTATACCAGGGAAAGGCAAAATTTAAGTTAGGTAGTTGAAATTAATAAATCATTTGGAAGCGGTAAAGAGAATGTTATTACCTAATTGTTTCCTTGTATGAAGTAGATATAGATAAAAGTTGGTTTGAAATTTGTGGAAGATGAGTCGAGGAAAAAGAAATAAAAGAAAGAGAAAGAAAAGGAAGTAGGAGATGAATGTAAAGATGTAAGCTGGGGATACTGAAACTGATTGTGATAAGAGATTGATAGATGTGGTGTGAGTATTTATAAGAAAATCTGTGTGATTAGTCAGATGGTAGTTATTGGAGAGGATGGGAAATGGGATATTGGAAAAGGGATGTTAGTGTATTAATGGTGACAAGAATAGAGTTAAGTATGGCGGATTAAATAAGGTGATATTAAGATATGGGAAATTAGAAAGAAATGTAGAAGTAAGTAAAACTGGATGTGTAGTTAACAGAAAGAAAGTTAGATCAGGAAAACAATGTAGAATTGTATTGTTGGTCATGATTTGAGTGGATTCTAGATGATTCATGAAGAGGTCAGCTAAAAAGGGGGAAAGACAACTACCCATGGCCAAGCCATCAGGTTGTTTATAAAAAATATTATTGAAAGAAAAATAATCTTGTGATAAACAAAAGGAAAGTATTTCTATTATTGGTGTGATGACTGAGGGATTAGTTGATTTAGATGTGAGAAGGTCATGGACTAACTGAATAGTTTCAAGTTTAGGTACAGAAGTAAAGAGATTGTTAACGTCAAATGAAAGCATAGTCATATCTGGTAGGAGTTTTATGTGATTGAGTTTGGATATAAGTTGGGATGAGTTTTTGATGGAAAAAGTGGGAGAAAAACCTGTTATGTCCTTGATTACCCTGAGTATGAATTTAGAAATTATGGAGACCGGGGTGTTGATGAAACTGACTACTGGACGGATTGGAATGCCCTCTTTGTGGATTTTTGGAAAACCATACAGTCTAGGAATTAATGGTCTTTAACCATTCCATTATCCAACACTAACTACATCCAAGAACTAAACATAATCAAACAGATTGCTTTCAATAATGGCTACAACCCAGATATCATCCATAAACTCATTTATAAAAAGAAACGTAAATTGCTTCAACAATCAGCTTACCATAACATTACTTCAGATTCCCCATCTTACTTCTCATTACCATTTCACTGTCCAACACTTTCCGAATCAATCAAAAACACTATCCTGAATTCTGTTGAAAATATTAAGATTTCCTTTAAAGTTAACAATAAATTGAGTAGATCATTATGCAATAGTAAGGACTCTATTGACTTCAGCAAACGCAGTGGGGTTTATAAACTTCAATGTTCTGACTGTGATGCCACTTATATTGGTAGAACTTGTAGATCTCTAGTAACCAGGGCCATTGAACATTCTAAGTTAGATAACACTTCCTCTTTCTCCCATCATCTCAAATATCACAATCACACAATCAAGGTACCAGATGATATTTCTCTTCTTCATAACATCCCAGGTAGAGATTATCTCAAACTTGACCTTTTTGAGTATTTGGAAATAGTCAAGGAAAAGAAAAATAGTCCCAATTGTGTTAATCGTCACACCAGCATCAATAGAGACTTTGTTCCACTTCATCGACAATATTTTCCTGATCTAACTTTCTTTCTGTTAACTACACATCCAGTTTTACTTACTTCTACATTTCTTTCTAATTTCCCATATCTTAATATCACCTTATTTAATCCGCCATACTTAACTCTATTCTTGTCACCATTAATACACTAACATCCCTTTTCCAATATCCCATTTCCCATCCTCTCCAATAACTACCATCTGACTAATCACACAGATTTTCTTATAAATACTCACACCACATCTATCAATCTCTTATCACAATCAGTTTCAGTATCCCCAGCTTACATCTTTACATTCATCTCCTACTTCCTTTTCTTTCTCTTTCTTTTATTTCTTTTTCCTCGACTCATCTTCCACAAATTTCAAACCAACTTTTATCTATATCTACTTCATACAAGGAAACAATTAGGTAATAACATTCTCTTTACCGCTTCCAAATGATTTATTAATTTCAACTACCTAACTTAAATTTTGCCTTTCCCTGGTATACCAAATTTATTTTACATCACAGTCACTCATTGTTTTACATTCTACCACCTCTTTTAAATACCAAAAATTGCTATTGATTTTACTACACACAAAACACAATACTTCACTAAAAACTGCCTATTCACAAACTTAAGCACAATGACTTTTGCTCCTACTACATCATTCCACTTGACATTGATGGGTACTAACTGATTTTTCATACCATCTTTATATCAGTTAGCTCAAGACTCCAGAACAGATCAGAGGTAATGTAAGTCGAAAAAACTTCACCAGCTACAGGGGGTCATGTAAGATGCCCCCATCTTCAGTTTTTAATAATCAATAAGTTAAGTCTATTGCATTTACCTTGATAAAACCATGAGGATTATATTTTAATACGGATGTCCTTCGAAAGTTTTTTTAAGTGGCCATACAATGTTTTTTAACAACTTTTTATGTAAGTAGTAAAAAACCAACGTGTTATTTCTATATATTTAAATTTTAACTTGTGTTTTTTAATATTGGTATTTTTACTCTCTCTTTTAGTTAACTGATGATGGAATGATTTTATTCCGAAAAGATCTTCTTAAAATAAAAATTTAAGCTTGTAATAAGCAATTTTTTTTATACCTTAATACACACGAACACCACGTGCTTTGTATTCAACAGGTATACTAGCCACTCCTGGATATTTCCACTTCATGGTTTGTTCCAGTTTCACTTTTAATTTTTTTTTTGTTTCCCATTCTGCATCCTCTTCCTTTGTTAACGCTTTTGATGATTTCATCCATGATTAAATTGAAGAGCATAGGGCTCAGCGAGTCCACTTGTCTTATTTCGCTACATATTTCTATAGTTTCTGTAAGTTGTCCATCTAGTCTGACTTTCATTTTGTTGTTTTGGTAGATGTTTTCGATAGTTTTTATAATATTTAGGAGAAGTTCTCTATTTTGCAGAAGATTTATTACATCTTGGTGAAATTTTAAAAACGTTAATTAAAGAGTACACACCCATCTAAGTAGTAAGTCATATTGGATATTTTCAAGTCACAGGCTCCTGTACCTACTGGCATATAGGGCTTTCTATACCCTGGAAGCCCTTTGTGTGGGCTGTGTTCCCGTTCTACGAACCTAGAGTCGTGGCTGTAATTTTTTTCATCTGTAAAAATGTGTTATATCTGAGTAATATCAATAATTCACCAAAGACGGAATCTTCGCAGAAGACACTTCGAATTGACTGATCGAAGTCCGTCTGTAAGGCACCATGGCAATGGATAAGTGGCCGTAGTTTCCCAGGCCCTTCCTTCCCTCTTGGTGGTATGGCGCCCAACAAATAAATTGAGCCTTTTACCCAGGCTGTCACTGAACTATCTTGCAAGCTCCATAGCAGCAGCTAACGTTATCGTCAAGCTGTTCCGCAGTAACTGTTATTGTCCAGTGCCGGAGGTTTCGTCCACCAGTCCCAGAAGCCACTAAGGCCCCCGTAGGAGCCGCGGAGTCACTGCCTGCCCTACTGCATGTGGTACAAACACCACGTAGGCGCAGGCATATCTCCTACTAAGAAAACGGGCTGGTAAATGATTTTGGATTCCTGATGGTCTAGAGGAGGACGAAGTCGTCGAAGGAGAGGGTGCTTCGACCGAAGACGGTACCTGCAGAACAAGGAGATGACCACCTGAAGCTGCTAAGTCGTGTTGTGTTTTGTGTATAAACTATTACAGACTTCTTATAGACTTGCTTTTATAAACTGTATGAACTTTTACTTGTGCAAATGTAATTGTATTCTTGTTTTATAACTATGTTTTCTAATAGATTTCTTTCCACAGAGTCTTAAAAGGAGGAGGGATGTCATCGCCTGCCTTAGTGGTGGACTAATACACACTCCGATGCACATCGTCCCGTCTCAAAACAAAATACATACATTCAATAAGAAGTTAAAATATCAATAAAAGTAACGATTATCAAAATTTAAAAGTCATGAATTTCATCTAAATTATAGCAATGTTTAGATATTTAATGTTTAACAATTTAATTGGTTTACATTTTTAACGCGACACTTCTTGTTTTAAAATAATTTCATATAACTACAATTATTATTTTTAAAAATCTTATTTAGTTTGAATAATAATTAAATTTACTATCAGATGATATTTACTTATATTTTATTAATAATTTACTTTTTCGTCTGAATTTGACAGGTCTGTCAGAAGTAAACAACGTATGCTTTGTTAATACGTGAGCAGGTGGCGTTAGGAGCAAACACAATAATTTATTGAAATATTTTAATATAACATAATTTTTTAAAGGATAAATAATAAATAAGTAATAAAATTGCTTAATTAAATTTTAAACATATTATTTTTCGAAACGAAAAGATTTTTAAATTTTGATAAAAAAATTTGTTCCTTTTTTTAAACAATAGGCTTCCTCTTTCGTCGTGGTACTTTTTAAAAATTGACAGTAGCTCTGAAGATGGCTTTGTAAGCCTAACGCTCTCAGCTAGGAATTAAATACTTTACTCACTTTTAAAGTACTTTCCTTTTTAATACTTTCATCTATCTATATAAAAGGCTATGATGACAAGTCACACCGTTTATCCAGTAAACTAACGACGCAATTTAGGAAAGAAATCTGAACTACCACCATTTGACATTTCAATCATATTTTGTTCTTGAAACAACACGTTTAATTAATAAAACTGCATTAATTACCTATTAATATAATTAATAATTAATTTTAATATTATTTTAAGGTATAATTTAATACAAAATAATTTAAAGCTTTAGCTTTTTAAGCTTTTTTAAAGTTTAGATTTAAAATCCTAACGCCATCTGAACAAATAAATCTGAAGAACTGATATTTCAAGCTATGAGTCAATCACATTTTGTTTTTGAAACGATACGTTTAATTAATAATACAAAAAATATTAATTACATATTAATTTAATTAATAAATAATATTATTAATAGGTACGATTTAATAAAAAATATAAAAATAAATATAAAATATAAAATATTTATTTGCCAAATAAAGTACTAAATAAAAAGTTATCTGGAAAATAAATTGTGTTTATTGCAGTTCGTTATTATGTTGTAGGTTATCGCGAAATCAAAAATATAACCTAAATATTGTTGTTTAGTATAGGTTAGGAACATGGATATTAAAAGATTTAATGAAATCCTAGAGTATGATCACATCAGTATGATGTTTTTTTTTTAAGTTTAAGATTAAGTAAACCGACAGTGATCTATATTCTGAGAAAATATTGTAAATAGTTGTTAAGAAATTATTATAAAAGTGTATACATATTTTTATTTACTTAGTTTAGGGATTCAATATTTTTTTTTAAATCTTAACAATCAAAAAATGGGTTAATTTTAACCTTTTTCAAGAGATATTAGTGCTATTGATTCAATAATAGTACTGTCGGATGCCAAAATGAAAAATATGCACTTAATACGTAGGTTGTCAGATTCTTTTAATAATTATAAGATACATTCAATTATATATAAAAAAGACTCAGAGTATACAAAATATCCAAAGTGTAGTAGGAAATCAAAACTTTCAATAAATCTTCTATTGAATATTGATTTTAAATTCCGACAATTTCGTGACTCTTCTTGGATATGGTTTTCTAGGTACCTACCAGATAGGAATAAATAATTCTTTATTCTTGAAAACAAGTTTAAACGGAGATAATAGAAATGGGTTCTTACAAGAAGATTCTGATTATAAAGTAAAGCCATTTTTAAGAAGTCCGCTAAACATATTAGAACCAGATATGCAACATAACTTTTTATGTATAGTCGAGAAGGTTTAGGTACTATTTCTTCCAGTGTAAAAGGCTCTAATGTTAAAAAGATTCAACCGTTCTAATCTACAGCAACATTCTACGAGTATAACCTAGCCAGAGATCAAATTAAGACAATTTTGAAGATTAATTGCTAAATGAAGACATTACTGAACTTTTTAAAGTTGAAGATGTTTGAGCTAACCTTATAATATTTTAATGTTATGGAAAAATCTTAGAAGAATCATTAAACATGTATTATTTTTTTAATTGTTATTAAATGTTTCTTTACATAATTTAATTTATTCCTGCCACCACAAATTGTATAATCAAAAGAGATATTAAAACATTAATTTACTAATTAAAACATTTATCTTACAGATAAGTAAGATAAATGTTTTAATTACAACATAATTTGACAAATTCAACATAATTTGATGTGAAAAGACGGGTACATCTTATTTTATAAATAAATGTCTATCCTTCAGATAACTATCTGTTAGATAGGACAATATTAATCTGGAGGTAAGAAGACCGGCGCTTTCATGCAAGTTTATTAATTCTTTTGAAAATTTTGTTGATCGGTAAAAAATATAATACAAAACTTGAGCTTTCCCAACAAATAAATTGCCAAACTAGAATTACGCTGGTTTTATACGTAGGTAGATTTTATAAGACGACTTTACGCAAAAAGTTCAGCGACTCTCCAAAAGTGACTTATCTGTTCTGAACATCTGTTGTACAACAGATTAAAATATTCTTCTGTTGTCGTCCTAGCCTTAAATAGGAGGAAAAATTAAGTGGAGTAATTGTAGATGCAATTGATTGGATCCTCCGTCGCATGGTAACGGGCAAAATCACTAGTTTATCATAAGTGTGTACAAAACATATTTCTTAAAGTCTTTTGAAATCAAATAATAGTATCTGATTGCTGTTTAATAATACGACAACATTTAATTTTAAGGATACCCCAGATAATGATACGTTTAAATGTAACTGTAAGGGTGATAAATAAAAAGAAATAATGGATTTCTTTTAGTAAGAAAATGTGTTTTTGTTAAACATTTAAACGCGTAGAATTTTTTTGTAGACCAACATGTCGAGTATTTCGATCTTACTTCTATTCGATTTTTTTGATAGTCGCTCGCTATTTATCCAAAAACAGAAAGTTTTTTAAATGTTCAAGAAACACTTCAAGGTGGTTTTAAAAGGTTTCAGTCAGCTCTGAAGAGGTCATAAGCTCTTTAACCTTTTCTGGTTGCCAGGAATTTATCTAGTGCTATTAAAATATTCCAAGAACCTAAAATATTCCATGACAAGCTAGGGTCCTCCAAAACTTCTTAAACTATTTTATAATCCCACCACTTACTCTAGAGGTCCTAAAACAATAAGAGAAACTTCTTAAATAATTCAGTTTAACCATAAGTCCTCTTCCGCCATGGGTTTCTAATATATTTCTGACTACCTCTAATTTCACTAGACGTACCAGAAACACTACCATGTTCAAAAGTTCTACCAGGCTTTGGAGTTTTTCAGAGCCTCCTAATCCAGTCCTGGTTATCCCCCATTTCACCAAAGATCCTAAAACAGTCTAGGAGAATCATAAAATATTACTTAAAAACTCTAGGTTTTAGACGTACCAGAAACACTCCACGGCATTACTAAACGGTTCCAGTTAGCTTTGAAGTTCTCCAGAGCCCCTGTAACTATTAATGGTTGCCCTGAATTTTACTCTTAATTCAAAGTACTTCCTAGTCATTAAAATTGTTCCCGATGATACTTAATTTCATTAGAGCTCCAAGTAACTGTTTAGGGTATTGCTAAAGGTTTCAGTCTTCTGCTTAAAGACCCTTAAACCATTTCTCTTTGCTCCAAATCTCCCTGGAGCCTTTAAAACCATCCAAAAATCGGCTAAAATATTCCGAACAGAAAGGCTTTTCTCTAGAGCCTGCTTGACCATGCCGAAAAAAAGGAATAAATAAAAAAAATTACAACTCCAAATATCGACCAATACTGTTTAGTCCATCTCTGTGCGTCTATGTAACTGCAGGGTTTATGTGCAACAAAAAAGCTTCAGAGCATGCAAGGTTTGAGTATCTGTCACTATAACGTTACTTCATTTTTCTTAAAATGCCATAAGACCTGTAATTTTAAGTATAGCGATTTCAGTTGTCTTTTTTTAGCCGAGTTAGTATATAGAATTGTACATAAACTGTTCGTGTTAAATAAAAAAATTCCGTATATATTCAATGAAAACAAGTAAAGATTTAAGAATACTAAATTAAAAAAAATAAAAATTAAGGAAATACATAGATAATACATTGAAATACAAATATTTAAAACAAAATCGAAGTCCACAATCTGATAATACTGAAAACGTAAATCAGTTACTATAACTTATAAATTTACGATATCAATTACGGTAAGTTATAAAGTTATTTGTATTTGAATGGTATCGTTAATTTTCTAGAAGTATCTACCATAAATAAATAGACCAAAACAAAGGACTAATTATTTTTGGGTATATCTGCTACCTGCAAAATTATCTGTATAATTAGATAATTCCAAATTGCTTCAATTTATAATTATATGATTTTTTTCTAATAGAAGTCATTTTCACTCCTAACAAATAAAAAGTCCACTTTTGAAGTGGAGGGCGAGTATAACCTAAATCCAAATTTCCAATCAAATTAGAGGAGACAACGTATTTAATGACATTGTTTTAATTATAACTAATCTAGGGAGTCAGATTTAGGGGTTAAACTGTTATAAAATCTTAAATTATGTGGAGGACCAAGTATTGAACTTTGTGGTACTCCACATACAATGCTTTTATGACTAGAGTCAGTATCATTTGCTCTTACTAGTTATTTCCTTACTAGTTTTTTTTTACCAAAATGTCGTGATTTACACAATCAAAAGCTTTGGCATAGTCACAACAAACAGTGACAGTATAAAGATTATTGTTTAGTGCTTGATACACCGCATGCAGTACAGAAAACATAGCAGCGCTGGTACATTCATTAGATAAAAAGCCGAACTGACTTTTTTATAAAATGTTTTCAACAAGAAACGACATAAGTCGGGCTTTTATAAGTCTCTCAATAATTTTGGATAGAACTGGTAGTAAGGCAATAGGTCTATAGTTGCAGACATTATATTTTTTACCACTCTTATGAAGAGGAATAATAATAGCTGTCTTAAGGCACTCTGTATATATACTTTTTTTCAAGGAAGCGTAAATTAGTGAGACCAAAATTTCCAACACATTTTTTGGGAGATTTAAGAATAATTTTATTGATAGTCCATCAGTACTACAGGAAGATTTGCTTTTGGTACTACTGATTGTTTGGATCGGTTCAGATTTATCAACTGGTCTTATAAATATTGAATTCGAGACCTTTTTTGAATTGGGGAGATAGGAATAGGATCTTATTGTGGCAAAATAGTTGATATTATATTTTTACTCACATTAACGAAGTATTCATTTAGATTTTCAGGGTTTGAAAGAGAAAATGTTTGAGCTGTGTTATTTTTATTTCGAAGATCGTTTACTATGGACCAAGTTTCCATTGCAACATTTTTAGAGCTTTCCAGACCATTCTGATAGTACATTTTTTTAGCTATTTTGATAAGTTTTAGATCGGTTCCTCTGTACTTGGAGATATATTCAGTGACAAAGACGTTGCTAGTAAATTTCTTAATATGAAGTAGTAAACACATATTCTTGGCTGATATGCGGACAGCTTTAGTAGTCCAGGGTTTGTGATGTTTTGATTGTAATTAAAGGAAATACCTTATTGAAAATACAAACAGGAAAAATAGAAGGCAGGTGCTAAGCGGTATTAAGTGACAAGGAAGAGATGATCATATGATGTATTTATTGTGAAAAACCCTGTACATAAGAAGCATTGGAAGAAAAAGGAGACGAGTAAAAGTTTGCATTTAAAACGATTTAAAAATAAAAAGTTCGACTTCTATCCTTTTAGTTACGTTTATAATACATTTCAATAATTGTCTCCTATTAAGGAAGCGCACACTCTTATCCAGTTTAGCGGTTGCGTGGTAATAACCGTTTACGATCAAATGAAGAAACAGCGCTCTATAAACAATCCTATTGAGATATAAAGAAACGAATTGCACAAGGTGGAATGTTTAAACATGTTGTATTTTTATGGTAGTTCAAAAAGAAATAAATACAGTAGAAAACAATAAATCTTGGCATTTGAATTTGCCAAAACCATATAAATCAACAAAAATAGTGCATGTAACAAACAATTTTATTTTTAAATTATAATTTTTATTAAAATTTTAAATATTGTTCTGAAGCTATTTTCTTGTGGCATTTTAAAGTAATTACTATTTAAATGGGAATAAGCCACAATTAAAGGTTAAAGTAATTTTATTGACGTTTCAATTTCCACTTCGGAAATCGTTCTCAAAATACAAACATTAGTAAATTAAATACATTTTGTTTTTTTGTTACTTGGTGAAAAATTCTTCTAATAATTTGATTTTATCTGACTCATTAATATTGACAATAATTCAGACATACATTATACATCTTAAAGTAGACGACTTTAAAATGATATTGCCAATATTGTTGAGTTGCGTTTCTGGGACGACTTTTGTAAGATAGTTCGTTCGATTACATGAAATCAACTTTAACTTGAGAATATTCGTCAGAAAAAATCATAGCATGCGATTCGTCTTTAAAAAGACAACCACGTGCCATGATGACAGTAAGCTTCTCCTGTTAGTGACTCCATAGTAAATCATGAGGGAAAACCACGAAAAATCCTCATAATACTATTCCGACATGGTAAGTATTTGGTCTTACATTTAGTTTAATCTCAATAAACACCAAACTCTGATTTTATATATTTGTTATTTAAAAAACATAAATGATGTATACTCGATATGTTACTGACTTACTAATACTGTTATTTTCCTTTTAATAACTTCCTCCTTTAATATGGGTAACCAGATCCTACTAGATTCTTCCGAAAAATTTGCGACACAATTGGTCTCATTTAGCATAATTAGAGCCGCTTCTTTGATTTTTCTCTTTTTACCATCCGTTTATTTTAGGACTATACTTGAATCATTTCATTGAACCCTATGTTCATTATTCCACGCGTGCTTACATATTTGAGATCTATCAAATTCTCTATTTTTAATATAAGATTGATGTTCACTTATTCTAACATTTAATGGAATGGTTGTTTCACCTAAATAAAACTGTTAGGTTTGGTTTTAGACAAAATAGATCTCAATGTGTTTGTTGTTTTGAATGTTGTTGAAATGTTGAATTTATTTCCTACCCTTTTAAATTTTTCTGATAAACCTTTTATGTATGGTATTGTCACCTTCTTCGTATTATTCCTTGTGTATGCTGTGGGATCTCGTTTTTAAGTTCTGTTCTATTCGGTCGATTTTTTGAAAATTCCTTATTTATAAACGATAAACATTTTTTAATATAACAGATGTTAACAAATGTTTTTCCCCAGGAACGAATTTTTGTTAGAACAAGCAATTTTGGCTTAATCGTATAATGATTTAATGATTCCCTTTTTAATATTAATAATGTTCTGAAGCTATTTTCTTGTGGCATGTTAAAGTAATTACTATTTAAATGGGAATAAGCCTTCAATTAAAGGTTAAATTAATTTTATTGACGTTTCAATTAACCTACCATACCTCTAAAAAAAACCAGTCACAATGGTCAAGAGGGCGGAAGAACCAACAGCGTCTGATCCAGAATGGGCGGCTGAAGAAAAGGTCCTCCAAACGGGGGTTGTGGCGTTAGGAATTAGCAACCTAACACACAGAAAAACATAAGGGTAAGAAGAACGAAAATCGCAAGATGAAAAACCCAAATACGGAAACACATCCCCAGGTGGAAATCCACACCTCTGATGAGCCCCATCGGATACGGGGGGGGGGCAATGTTGCAAGACCCAGTCTTATCAAAGCTCAACCCAAAATCGAAACGAAGAAAAGATAGAACATTCATATGTGCAACATGGAATATACAAGGATGGAACAAAAAGGCGACGGAAGTGATCAAAGAGTTTAAAGAAAGCAACATCGACATACTAGTAACAACAGAAACCAAAAAGAAAGGAAATGGAACGGAAATAATAGAAGACCATATCCACTGCTGGAGCGGAGTTAATAAAGAATGTAGAGCAAAGGCAGGAGTGGGAATACTAATCAAAAATAAGTGGAAGAACAGGGTTAGAACATTTGAACCAATCAACGAGAGAATAATTAAAATGCATATAGACATATACGGTAAAGAGACAGTGATACTCGGAGTATATGCACCAACAGACGATTCTCCGAGAGTAGAAAAAGAACATTTCACGGAACAACTCCAAAATCAAATAGAGCTAATTAAAAAGAATGTGGAGATAATTATAACAGGAGACCTTAACGGCAGAACCGGAAGGAAAGAAAACATTAAAGTAGTGGGGAGATTTGGAGAGGATGAACAAAACGATAACGGAGAACGTCTGATTGAACTATGCGAACTAAACAACCTAAAAATCACCAACGGATTCTTCAGACAAAAATATTCATAAATATACATGGACGCAAGAAACACGAAAGCTGAAATCGATAATAGACTACATAATAATCAAACAAGATACCACAATAAAGATCAAAGATGTGCGAGTCAAAAGAGGAGCAGAATGTGGAACGGACCATATATTACTGACAGCAAAAATGGGCATTAATTGGAAACATAACAAGACCCCCTCCACAGAAGAACCGTTGAACACTATAAGAGAAAAACAATACAATATAGAACTACTCCACGAACAATCAATAAGAGAACTATACCAACAACGTCTAGACCAAAAATTAATAGAATTTAGATACGGCAACATCGAAGAAATATACGAGCATATAAAGGCGAGTATAAAGCAAGCAGCATTCGAAGCCCTTGGGAAAAAGAACATATAACAAATAAACAGCACTATTATGAAATAAATGAACCAACAAAAAGAATAATTGAAGAAAAAAAGCAACTATACAGAAAATGGCTGACTACAAAAAACGACGAAGTTTATAAAGAATATAGAGAAAACGATAGAGAAGTGAAAAAACAAATAACACAGCAAAAGAATGAAGAATGGGAAAGAATCTGCTTAAATATTGAAACATATATAGGAGGTACAAGAACTTCGGAGTCATGGAAAGTACTGAGAGAATTGAAACAAAACTCAAAAGAAAAAATTAATTTTTGAAATATACAGGACAAATAATGGAAGGACTACTACAAGGAACTATTAACAGAATATTAACAGACCACAATTCATTGGAAAAGAAAACAGGCGAAGACGAAGCAGATTCCCACAACACGAAATAGAAATAACAGATAGGGAAATGAGAACGGCCATAAAAGCAATCAAAAATAAGAAAGCACCGGGACCTGGAGGCATCTCACCTGAGCTTATAAAATACGGATCAAAAAAATTACACCGGATGATACAATGGATATTTCAGAAAGCCATAAATGGAGAACAGCTCCCAAAGGAATGGACGGAGGCATATATGACATCTATATTTAACAATGGAGATAGAAAACTATGCGAAAACTACAGAGGAATAAGCGTAATATCATCGATAGGAAGATTATATGGGAAGATACTGCGAGAGAAGATAGAGCAAGAGATAAAAGGCAAAATCGGGGAGGATCAGGCAGGCTTCACGGCAGGAAGATCATGCATAGACCACATATACACACTGGAACAACTGTTGGAAAAGAAAAAAAACAACAAATAGAGATATACACTTGGCATTTGTGGACCTGAGAAAGGCGTATGACTCTGTACCAAGGTCAGAACTATGGGAGGCAATGTACAAATTAGAAATACAGACGGAGCTCATAGAAGCTACAAAAGCTCTGTATAAAGAAAATAAAGTGTCCATTAAAATGGGAACAAGAATCATAGGAGACTTCACCACAACAAAAGGGCTCCTGCAGGGTTGTTCCACATCTCCAACCCTATTCAAAATATACTTAGAAAAAGCCTTGACTACATGGAAAAGAAAATGCGAAGGCATGGGAGTACCGGTACGGAACGAATACCTATATACGTTAAGCTTTGCAGACGAACAGGTAGTGATTGAACAAGACCAAGACGACCTCAGCTACATGATGAAGAAACTACAAGAAGAATATACCAAGGCTGGCCTAGATATTAACCTCGCGAAAACAGAGTACCTATCTACAAGTGAAGAAGACATAGAAGATCTACAGATCGATGACAACGTAACAATCAAAGAAAAGGATAAATTCAAATACCTGAGGTTTATAATCACGAAAAAGGCAACAACAGAGGAAGAAATTACACAAAGATTAGGACAAACAAGAACAGCAATCCGACAACTTAACTCAGTATGGTGGGATAGACACCTAAATATGAAGACAAAAACGCAGATTTATAAAACATTAGTGCGAAGTAATATGACATATGGGGCTGAAAATTGGATCATAAACAAGAAAAACAGCAGTAAGATAGTAACAACTGAGATGGAATGCCTGCGAAGATGCTGCAAAGTAACAAGAATGGATAGGAGAAGTAATGACGAAATAAAGCAAAGAACATCAATAGAAACAGACATACTAACATATATAGAACAAAAAAGATTAAAGTGGTATGGACATGTAAGAAGAACTAGCGACAGCAGATGGATAAAGAGAATAACCGAATGGAGCCCCATAGGAAGGAGGAAAAGAGGACGACCCCAAAAATCCTGGAGGAACGAAGTAGACGACGCCATGAGTAAGAGAGGCCTAAACGATGGAGAATGGAACAACAGAGAGAGATGGAAACGGTTGAGCGAGGGAAGGCAGTGAATACTGTAGAATCCCTAAATATATATATATATATATATATATATATATATATATATATATATATATATATAATTATATAATTATGCAGTCACCTTAAAGAACACCTTCCAACTTAAAATTTTAAAGAAGGAGATTTGTAAACATTATAGCAAGCTTAACTACATAGATTGTAAACAAAAAAAATTATATACCTTTTATAAAGGATTTTAATAATTTTTTTTAATTTACTATTAAATCTTCTTCATGAATATTTACAATTTATTTTTATAAAAAAGGTTTGCCTTTTCCTTTTCTATTGCCATTTAACAAAGATAATTATCTGCAGAATTAACGCAGAAATGGATCACCGAATCCAAAAAAATTTCATCAATCGAAATACGCCAATCAAGTTTCGACAATAAAGCAATGCTACTAATTAACTTATTACCGAAGAACGATCATTTAATAAAGAAACTCTCAGTAACGGCATTATAAGAAGCGTCTTATGAAAAGAAACGAACCCAGGTGTTTTTCAGAACGAAAAACTTAATAAAGCGCACCGAAACTTCAGGAACGACCTAAAATTTGCAAGCCAGTTAAATTAGATGGTTGTTAAATGTCGCAGAATGGTTTTTACGATGTCTTGAACGCAGAATAGGACTGAAGGGGATGATGAATATTATAAACCAAGATTTTATATAATAAATAATAAAACTACGACGAGTCAAAAGAAGGGGAATCACTGTAATGGCTAAAAGTAATTAACAAAAATGGAACTTTTCAAAATGTTCAGCGTTCACAAAAGATTACAAAAATTTGTTTAAAATACTGATTTTTCTTTCTTTAAAACCTACCTTTTGAATTTCTTCTTGTCTTTTTATTGTTTTTAATGTATTTTTCGTAATATTAACTATATATTTTAACCAAAAATATTATTTTATTTATTTGATACACCATTTTATATATTTTCTTACGATTTTTAGACAATGATGCGGTTTTGCAACATTTGAAGGTCAGTTTGTCTAACGTTTGAAGGTCTTGTTAAGTGTTTCAGTTATTTTTATTGTAATAAAAGGTTATACCCTAAAATTCCTTCTTGATTTTATTCTTAATTCTTTATTTTCAACTTTTCATGTCCTGATTGCAAAGATGTGAAGATTACGAAGATGATATCCGGGAAGTGAAGATTTTTGAAGTACCAAGTGTCAATGGTTTGGATGTCTGGATAATATATGTTTTAGAACAAGCCATTACAGTCAAAAAAAAAATCATAGGATAGAATAGGATCTTGAAAAACTAACATAAACAGATAAGAGGTTAGTGGATGTCCTTGAATGAAGAAGTGTACAATTTTCTTACATACAAGAGACAAAGTTCTTCTTTTTCTTCTTCGCCCTCTTTAAAAGCTTGTTCATTGGCAGAATTATACCTCTATGGAAGGTTATCACTCCATCTTTTGCGCGGTTGTCCGTTACTTGTACCGATTGGTGATTTATCTCTTGCTATTGTGACAACACGGATCTGTCCCATTCTGCTTACGAGGTTATTCCATTCTTACTTTCTGGTTAGCGTCCATTCGTTTTTACACTCCGTTACAGTTTCTTCAAAGATCTTTATTCTTCTTTCGATCTCTTAGCGTATTTCCTGTAATTCTTCTCAGTACTCTCATCTCCGCTCTTTCCAGTACTCTTTGCATTGTACTGTGCTGGCTCTTGTTTCTGATACAAATATCATTATTAATCTTACACTGTCTTTATAAATTCTTCACTTTATCTCAGTAATAATATGTCGATTTCGCTATATATTTCGCCTAACTTGATCATTCACTTCTTTGTTGTGGTCACTCTATAGCTGGCCAGTATAATTCCAATGTAATTTATTACCATTCACTGGTCAATACTGATGCCATCGATTTCTATTTTACATCTGTTACTATTGTTTTAGTTTTCAAGTTGAGATTGTTTTTGCTCTTAGAGTCGTTCATTTAACAGAGTATTTTTACTTCCTTGTTTCCCATTCTGTATCCCCTTTCATTGTTGAAAATGACAGACAGACTAAACCTCTCTAAAAGTATACATAGTCAAAAATAAAGAGAAGCAAACACACTTACCTTATCTTGTCGCTTTACATTCCTGTCAGATTTACGTTCTTATCAGTTACCAGAAGAAAGGAAGATTAAAAGTGTAGTTAGGTAAAAGTACTAGGGAATGGTCAACACATTAGCAGAGTAAACATAAATCAAACAAAGCAAATAGCAAACAAACAAGAACGTAAATTTTAGATAAATCAGATATTAAATATTCCTTAAATATTTAATAACTTTATAACTTTATAACTAGGTAAAGCTAAAATGTGAATTTAAATAGCAAAATTTAGCTATCATGTAGTATAATTATCATATTATCGGTATTATAACTTACTATCTAATAAAAGCATATCTATAAATTGGCTGAACAAAAGGTATAACAATTTCTCTTGATTACTAGTGTACTGAACATACAAACTTTTAGGTTGCACAAAAAAACAAAGATTTTTACGGAAGAAAAAAGAAATTGTGAGACATACCCTAGACAAAAAAAACGTGGCTCTGCACTGCACTAAACAAGTAGGCAACAAAAGTTATAAGTAAAATCAGGTATATTTTTATATACCTAATTGTAATGAACCATAGGATCGTGAAACTAGATACATGCTTATAATTTTACACATGCATTATTAAAGTCGATTTTCTTCTTTCCAGTGCCTTGTCCAGTCTTTCAGATGCCGGCAATAACTGTAGTAAGACTTATTTTGTGCCATATGGAAAAGCTGTTCAGCACTTCCTATGGCTTCCATTTTTGAATAATTTGGAGCCATGATGTTGTTTTCTTCCAATTCCTCGTCACACTTCGATTTTACCCATATAAGTATCAGCTGTAGCGTTGATTAAATAACGCTGTAGTTAGTATAGTAATTGTTATAGTCACACAATTAAAATATGGGACAAAGAAATTGTTAAAGACAGCACTACATGTTAACACTTTAAGTATCTCTGGTATTTTCTTTATACCACACATTTTCGCCAGCGTAAACGAGTAGTCAAATCAGATTTCTACCTATTTACATCTATACCCGTATTTTAATAAGTAATGCATAGATGGCTCTGATATCGGAACGTTTACTCAACTTGTAAACATTGTAGTGGTCCAACATTTGAACCAGTAGATTCTAGTGTTCTCCTTTTTTGCAATTAGCACTGTGGCTGAATGTGTTTTGTTATTTTTTCTTAAAAATTTGAACATTAAGGAAAGCCATTATAGGTAAGCGTTTTTATTACCAATATAAGGATTACTATACAATAGTTTTAGAATAAAAAATATATATCAAAAGTAAAGAAAATTGAAAATTATTTTGAATATATTTTAGAAAAATGTAACCTGATACTTTCCTCTAAAATATAAATATTTCTAATCACAGATAAGCTAAATTGGTTTCATATGTTGTGTTGGTCATTTTTGTACATTTTCGTCATACATACAACCAATCTATTTGCACGCAGTAAATATTTTCCACAATACCCCAACATGGACATTTTTTTCATATGTCTGAAAACTATTCTGATACTACAGTATTGGAAGAAGAGCCTTACAATTGAACAGTTAGCCAAAATATTACATGAAATAACGGATGATCAAGCTGAACATTCCAAGATTAAAGGGGACTCAGATATTAAGGATGTAGTTGAACATGACACACCATCAGAAAGATCTTGCAGAAGTTCGTCTACAATACTGCCGTCTACTCCGTCTGGAAGTGGTACAGCCAAAATAGATATAGTAACTAACTACAAGCCTCTACGTAGAAAACGTTCTACAAATTACCACTGTTTAGAACATAAGAATTCAGATGATTCTGTAGCAGACAGATTACCAGCCCGAAAAACCCTCTCAAAACAAAAATATGAATGCTTCATCATCAAGTGAAGGTTCAGCAACTTTCGATGTTACCAATGATTTTAAGGGGTAGTCTAAAGAACCAAGAATACCTATTGAATTTAAAAAATTGTAATTATGCAGAATTTAAGGGTTATAAAATAAATAAAGAATTTAAAGTATAAAAAACAGGTTGCCTCATGAATTTTGAGATATATCACGGTAGAGAACCTGAACGGACTAACGGACATACTCTGGGAGAAAGAGTTATACTGAATTTAATTAAAGTGTTGGAAAAAAGGGGACATTGCTTGCACTTTGACTTTTTTGACTTTTTTGACTTTTGACAATTTTTTACCACACTTCCTCTTATGAATAAGTTATCAGAACTAGGTGATTTTGGTTGTGGAACAGTAAGACAAACACGAAAATATTTTCCAAAAGCACATTTAGTAGATGACAGAAAAATGAAAATGAGTGAAATCGATTGAGTTGTCTGCAATGATATACTATAAGTAAGGGGAAGGATCGTGGCTCAAAATCTGTGACCGTATGCCGCAATATGTATAATCATGCAGAAACTGGTTTTGTTTTGAGAACATCAAAAACTGGAGAACGAAAAAACATCCGCGGTCCTCAAGCCATTGTAGACTACAATATGTACATGGGCGATGTTGACCGATTTGATTAACGAATGCGGACATACTCAGTAGCTTGGAAAAGTCGTCGATGGTTGATAAAGTTATTTTATTACTTTTTTGACGCATTCATAGTAAATTCTTAATTCTTAAAAAAATTGGGAGGTCATTGAACATGGAATATTTTCAAAATATTGGTCATTTGTCGCAGAAAACCACGCGAAGAACCAGCAGTCCTCAAAAACGGGATTACACAAACGCAGTGAAATAGAGAGCGTAGACTGTATAGTGGCTTTGAGCTTGGATCGTTTAAGCCATCTCATTCAAGTGCCTGAACTATTATTTTTAATATTATATTTTTGTTTGTTTATTACAATATTCTGCAGTATTTTTGTATTATTTAAAGTCTTATACCTATTATTGATACATATCATTTAGTACACCCTATGTACCAGAGAAACTAGCATGAAAATTATTTGTAACAATAAAACACTGAAAACTTTGTTTTCAAAACTTCCACAAAATTTATTTTAAATTCGTATCACTACAGCTGTTTCGGCTAATTGCCTTTCTCAAGTGATGAATGTAGTGATAAGAATTTAAAATAAATTTTGTGGAAGTTTTGAAAACAAAGTTTTCAGTGTTTTATTGTTACATAAAATGAATTTCCATCAAGTAACGGTCGAATCCATCAATAATTGAAAATTATTTCTTGATTGAACTCTGGTACAACGGTTAACCAGCATTTTTTTTATAGAAAAAACAAAAATATATTTAAAATCTAGTAACTGATGTACTAACTATAGTATTCCAAACTATTACATGAAAACACTTTGAAAAAAGTTCATCATAATAAACTTAAAGGGTTTAGAGCGTAGGCGCAAAATTTCGGGCCAATGCTTTTTAAATGCAATCCTTTGTTTTTTTAATCCTAAAAAAACTAATAGGTATTTTTGAAAAATTTAAACGCAGAATGAAAGAATACATTATTACCGAGGGCCGAAAGTCATTGAAAACTTCTATAATGTTTATTTTAATAAGTTACAGGGGTGAAAAAAAATAGAAAATTTAGTGTGATTTTTAATTTCAAATATCTTATTCAAAAAAACTTTTTGTTTATTCTTAGGGACTTTCGGCCCTCGATAATAAAGTAGTCTTTCATTCTGCGTTTAAATTTTTCAAAAATATTTGTTAGTTTTCTCAGGATTCGAAAAAAATGATTGCATTTAAAAAGCATTGGCCCGAAATTTTGCGCCTACGCTCTTAAGGGTTAAAATAATTAATTATCCTGAATTCCGCCGTATTAGTTTCTACATTATACTAATTTGTAAAAAAGAGCATTCTTAAAAGAACTAAGTAAAGATACAGCTACTAAGTGAACATATTTTCTAGAACGAAAATATTCTAGAACGAAATATTTATCTTTTGGGGCCGTTTCGTACCTGCTTGGATTTCTATTCAGTTTAAAGGTGTTATACAAGATTTCTTAAATAAAAAACTTTCGTATTTAATTCTTTTGATGAGATTTTTAATTAAGAAGAAACGTTCAGCGCTTTTCCGCAAATCTATATACAGGGATTTTTTTAATCAGCTAGGTTTTTAATAATGACAGTTACTTACGCTAATATAAAAAATATTTGAAATACAAATATACTTTTAAATAAATTGACAAGAAAAGTGATTTAAAAGTGTGTAAAGTATTTAACTCCTAGCTGAGCAATTTGTAATCATTGTAATCTTTGGAACTATGGTCAAAATTTAAAAAGTACTACGAAAGGTGGATCCCATTGGTCAAAAAATACAAAAATTTTTCCTCAAAAGTTAAAAAAACTCAAAAAAAAATATCAAAAAGACAGCACATTAAAATACTTCACAAAAATCTACCCCGTTCTGGACATAGGTCTCTTCTATTTCCTTGATTTCTATCCGGCACGATTCGCATCCACTGTTTACCTGCAATTTTTCTTCGTCGTCTGTTGATGCATCTCCTTACGCTTCGTCGCTCTTCGTCTCTCTTCTTCTATTTTGTGACATTCTTAGTCAACCTTTGTTTGACAGCGTAGAACAATTTGATAGCGTAGCCTAGATATATGTACTGACTGATTTGTTCAATTGGGTAATTATCTATGGAGATGTGTGTCAGTCCATAATTTTTTATTATTAACAATTCTGTAATAAATTATAAAAAGTGAGGATGACGCAAAAGGACCGATTACACTGATGAAATAATCAGTAATCCAATATAAGATTACTTCAGCCACCCAATCAAAGCAATGAAAAAATGAAAATAAACCGCAAATAATAAATAAGGAAAATATATAAGGTTCTTCCGCTCGTTGCTTGCAAAGGATCGGTCTTTTCACCTCCAGATAAATATTGACTATATGGCAGATAGTTTATAAAAGGCATAATAATTAAAAAAACATATAATTAGACATTTATTTATAAAATAAAATGGACCCATCTTTTCGCGTCAAATGTTGCGGTTACTTATCTTTAAGATAAATGTAAAATTTATTTCGAAACACACTAATATTTAAAAAAAATCACAATAATGTTTTATTATCTCTTTTAATTATACAATTTGTGGTTGGAGGAAATTATTAAAGAATAAAAAAATAATACATGTTTAATGATTCTTTTCACGTTTTTCCATAACACTGAAATATTATATAAGGTTAGCTCAAACATTTTAAGTTTCAAAAAGTTCAGTAATATCTTCATTTAGTAATTCATCTTCAAAATTGTCATAATTTTGATCTCTCGCTAGGTTACACTCGTAGAATGTTACTGTAGATTAGAACGGTTGAATCTTTTCAACCTTACAGCCACTTTCACTGAATGAAATAGTACCTAAACCTTCTCTTTCATACTTAAAAAGTTATGTTGGATATATGGTTCTAATATGAAATTCATTATAAAAATTGGATTGTTTAGTAAACTTCTTAAAAATGGCTTTACTTTCTAATCAGAATCTCCCTGTAAGAACCCATTTCTATTATCCCCATTTAAACGTATCAAGAATACAGAATTACAGTCTGTCCCAAACCCTTCTTTCAGTGCGTCACTAATTTTGACGTCATATAGGATTTTAAGAATGTCGAGAATTATTGCATGATATTTTAGTTAAATCTGACAGTAGCAGGATCGTAATCTCTCTTTTTCTAATTGACAATAATTTAATAATTTTAATATTAGTCTTTGTTCTTTCTCGATATATCTCGGCATATTTAAAATATTTTTATGACAATAAATACAAAATTAAATTTTCGCTGTAAAATGTCTTATAATACTAACCTGGAATGACAATGATCATTTTATCAGTTGACATTGTGGAAGTACTGTCACGATCGAGACAATCTGCGTCAAATTATATTTATGCGCATCATTGATTGGATATCTATTTAGCGTATTCTAAACTCCAACCAATTATACATCCGTAAGTAGAATTAGCTTTACGATAAATAATTTTCTAAGTTCTATGTATAATAATCACAGGCTCACGTTTTTTTCTGTCACTTCTAGCTTAATGTGTTAGAGAGAATTCGATCAACTATGACGCACTGTAAGAAGGGTTTGGGACGAACTATATTTATTCCTACCTGGTTGGTACCTAGAAAAACATATCTAAGAAGTATCACGAAATTATCAGAATTTAAAACTAATAATCCATATAAAATATTATATAGAAGATTTATTGAAAGTTTTGAAAATTTTCTACTACACTCTGGATATTTTGTATACTTACTCTGAGTTTTTTTTTAATATAATTGAATGTATTTTATAATTAATAAAAGAATCTGACATCCAAGGTACTATGTGCATATTTTTCATCTTGGAATCCGATACTACTATTATTGAATGAATATTACCAATATCTCTTGAAAAAGGGTAATTAATTAATCCATTTTTTAATTATCAAGATTATGAAAGTATTGAATCCGTAAACTAAGTAAATAAAAATATGTATACACCTACTTTTATAATCATTTATTAACAACTATTTAGAATATTTTCTTAGAATATAGATCACTGTCGGTTTACTTAATTTTAACATTTTATCATTATAAAAATTAAAATGTTAAATTCTGCATCAACTATTATATTTTCGCACTAAGTTTATAAACATTAAACATTATACTAATTATACTCTCCGGTTTCATTAAATCTTTTAATATCCATGTCTTTACCTACACTAAACAACAATATTTAGGTTATATTTTTGATTTCGCGATTAACCTACAACATAATAAGGAACTAAAATAAACACAATTTCTTTTCCAGATAACTTTTTATTCAGTACTTTATTTGGCAAATAAATATTTTATTTTTTGTGTCAGATAATTTTAATTTATTTTATCTGTTAGTTTATCTCTTCAGATTTCTTTTCTAGGTGAAGCTAGAATTTTAAATCTAAACTAACATAAAACTTTAAAATATTTTGTGACTGGATGAAAAATATTAAAAATTTAACGAATTTATTAATTTACCAAAAAGAATATATGAAATTATGTACTTGAACACATAATGTTACCTGATTAACATTAAAATATCTGGAAATAATTAATCAACTTTCAAATTCACGTCAGACATTGTAGCTAGTAAGGTGACGTACCGTCGTCTATCAGCTACATGTAAAAATATCAATAGGCTCCATCCTTAGTAGGTATATTATATGGATGGATGGTGCATATGCAAAGACTCACCGGATTGAGTATATTTTATGTCATTTCGAAATTTCAGACTGGAAATCGTTTTTAAAATACATTGTTTTAATTAAATAAACTATTTTTTACTTTAAATAATTTTTTTATAATTGATTAACTTTGCTTTTGCAGTAACTAATTCTACAAGTTTTTCTTTTAGTATATGTACCACTAGGATAATAGATTTTTTCCTTTATGTCTCTACGCTACTATCGTGCATAACATCTATAATAGAATTTCTTTATTTATATTGGATTTCCAATAATAACCAACACACTTTATATACAAAATGAGTCGCAATCAAAAATGTATTCAAAAAAGAATATTATATAAAAGAAAAGCTTATTCCATAACTATCTATTATAATTGTGAAATTACTGCATAATAGAGATAAATGTGGAATTGGTGAAAACGACGTAATCGTTTAAGAAATATAAAACAGTAATGGATGATATAAAGTTGTCTGCGTCATAGCAGGTGTCCATTCATTATTAATTGAAATCAATATATTCCGAGCACGCTAGATTGCTTGCTGTTCACGTTAAGGGGCTTTGGAATAAAAACTCTTGCGAATTTAATACTGTCATCAACTGACATTTTAATATTTCACTATTATACGAATTTTCCAGTGTATACAAAATCGTTAAATACAGTTATCGATTACACGTTTCATATTCGTGTTGCGATATTCCTATATATATAAAATATTTAACAAAAATTTAAACAAAAAAAAAAGATTGTGTTAAAACACCAATTAATCGCCCAAACTAAATAATCCTGTAAAACACGGACACACTGGATAATAGACGAAACCCTTAAAATAATTGAGAATAGAAGAAATTCTTGTCAAAGTGGTGAACATGGTGAAAGAGAAACAAATATTTTAAGAAACCTCAACAAAGAAATAAAATAAAGATGCAAGGCTGATAAACAACAATACTATCACAATTTATGTGAAGAAATTGAGAGCCACGATCAAAACAATCAGCGATAGATCTATTTAGAAAAATACGCTACATAACAACAGGTTTTAAAAGAGAACTTGTGCCGTTGACGACCACAGAGGAACCCTGAGAACCTACAGAGAAGATATAGCTGAGACATGGAGATTATATTGCCGGGATCTATATAAAGATGGTCAACGCCAGGAGCTTGTTCACCAAACCACTGAAGAAATCGAAGAAGAACCTAGCATACACGAGAATTAAATAAGACTGGCGATCAGCAAACTCAAATTTAACAAAGCACCAGGCTTAGATATGATAACAGTAGAAGTGCTCAAAACCACAAAAGATTCTGGAATAAACTGGCTTCACTTGCTCGCTCCTGCGCTATAAATTTGTTTTATAGATTATCGCAAAGCGCTCGACAGGGCCAAGTAGCAACACTTATGACAGATACTAAACTGTAATTAAACATTACTAAATGTTGTAAGAAAAGTTGAGTAGTTTCATTTCGATATAATATGACAGTTAGTACACCTCTTTCTGCCATTTGGTACTTAACTATAGTTTTAAATTTTGTTTAATTGTTAGAAGGTTCGTAATGTTTTTTGAGGGATTTAGATATTTTTTTGTAATAACTGTTTATGTTAAATAAAAATAAATATATAATTTTTCTCTTTCGACTAGGATTTAAAAAAAAAATTCAAAAAATATTTACCTTTAAAGCATTTGCCCAGGACATAATATAATAGTAACAATAATAATGTTTATTTAGGAAGCTTACATAGAAAACAAGAAACAAAAAGCATACTAAATACTAAATAAACATAAAATCTCACTTAAGTAGAGCTATTATAAAAGTAGCACCCCTTGTGCATGAGACATAAAAATATATATTCAGACAAAGAAATATTTAACAATTATATAAATATAAATGAGAAAAAGAAGAAGAAAACAAGTTTCTTGTTTAAAAAACATTCGTGAATGGACGCAGATATCAAATGCAGGACAATTATTCCATATTGCAGAAGATCGAGAAGCCTTCGCAATGATGATCGCCACCGTCGGATAATTCTGGTATGGCACGCGAAGAAGAAGAAGAATAAATATAAATAGTAAGTTACATACGCGTACTTACATTAAAAACATTAATTTTAATTTTATTATAGCATGTGACACAACTGTGAGTACACTTAAGTACATAAGAATAATTGCAGTAAATTCAAGAAATGTGTTTTTAATCAAAGTTTATTTAGAAATTTATTATTTATTACTATTGCCCATTTATCAGTTCATCATAGAATTGTTTTGTTTTGTTTTCAATCCATTGTTTAATTTCATATTTAAATCTATGTTTTATATAATTTTTAATTTGTTTTTCAATTTTCTGGTAGACAATTCTATAATTTGGGCCCTATGTAATTAACATATCTCTGGATTTATTACATTTCGTAAAATTCCATTATTCCTTGAATATCTAGTTTGACGGGCATGATTGTTAAAGTTTAATATTATCTTTTTTTCATGTATATGTATAAGGGGTTTGTAACAGAATAATTTACGTACAGTTAAAAATTTACTTTCATTATATACCAGCTGGCTAGAATATCTTAAATTTTTCCTATAAATAATTGTAATTACCCACTTTTGAATAATGTTTATAGAATGCAAGTAATTATTCCGTATTCCACCCGATCCTAAAGGACCATAGGTAAGTTGAGAATGTATAAGTGCATAATACTGAATTCTTAAATCAGTTATTCCTAAAAATTGTTTTAAAAATTTTAATCTTGATAGTAGCCCTCTTCTAACAAAAGTTATACTTGGCAACCCTGCCACCCATTTTGACGTAGGATGCTGTCAACGGCTGTCATATCGTTATCCGCCATTATCATTGTCTCTTCAGCAATCAACGTGTGTGTACCTCCATATTGGACTGCATAATGGAGTTTTTAATAATGTAGTCTATTGTTCTATTTTAATCGGATTACACCGCATCAAGTAATGTGTTTTATCATTGTTTAGCTCAACCTGTGCGTTGCACCCTGTTTACAGTGAAGTAATTACGAAATGAAACCTTATTCTCGAGAATCCCATTTTCCACCTAACATCCTTACTTACATACGGGAGGTTACTTATATACGATATAAATGGCATATATTTTGTTTTATCTACATTTAAGGTGAGCTTATTAAACTGAAACCATTTCTGAATTGTAGCAAAGTTGATTTCGGCTTTTTGTTTTAAATTACCCAATGTATTTGCATCATAGAAAATAGCTGCGCCACTGCAAAGCTAATTATCTTAACTGTAATAGTGTAATATTCAGTCTGAATAGATCATTGATATAGATATTGAAGAGAATTGGTTCTAAGACTGTTCCCTGCGGGGCTCCATAGGATATAATTCTTCCCTTACTAATTGCTTCATCTATTAAAAAATGTTAAAATGTTTAGAAGGTAAGTTTCTAGGTTATTATATGCAAGCCCTCTTACCATATTTTTTAAGTTTAGTTAGCAATATTTTATGTGAAAGTGTCAAATCCATCAAATATAATTTTTAGTCTACTTTAAATTCTGCCCTGTCACTGTCATCCACAATTAGTGAATTATTATGATTGAATTTGAATAAAAATAGTTTACAATTTATATATAAGAAATTAAACATAGGATTGTCAAAGTGAATGGCAGTGTCAATTGTTGAATTTAGAGTAGCTAAAAACATGCCTTTGGTAAATCTACAAATATACAAAGAGCTGGTCTTGCATTATCAACAGCTATGTAGATGTTAGCTGTTAGAGCACATATTGCATCTTCAGTGGATTTTCCTTCTTCAAATTTATACTGAGATTCAGATAGTATATATCTACAAATATACAAAGAGCTGGTCTTGCATTATCAACAGCTATGTAGATGTTAGCCGTTAGAGCACATATTGCATCTTCAGTGGATTTTCCTTCTTCAAATTTATACTGAGATTCAGATAGTATATTGAATTTTTGTTTAAAATTTGTAAGTCTTATCTTTATTATTTTTTCTAATATTTTGCCTATGTTTGAGATTAGGATGATAAGCCTATAATTCTGACAATATATTTCTTTGCCAGATTTGAATAGTGGTTTAATAGTTCCAGTTTTTAAAATATCTGCAATAAAAAATGCATCTCTGTAAGCATTTCTTGATTTATTTTCTTAGTTCTCCCAGTCCCCTCCAAAAAAAGGAATCATTCAATCAATAAGCAAATAATAATGTTACAACTTCGAAAAATACGAAGTTCTGTGAAACCAAAAAAAGTGTACCGAAAAGTACTTCAAGAGCGTAAAAGATCAAAATAGAGCAATTAAAGCAAAATAAAATTGGTAGATTTGATTTTGTCAAATGCATTTAATTTAGATTTATAGCAAAATAAATGCCTTGTTTTAATATATATTTGTTTAATTTTGTAAAGGATATACCGGATGTTTTTACACCTAGTGCTTTGTCTCATATATTTTCGAATTAGCACAAATTATTTCAGAAATTTTTAAAAACAGAATTATTATCAAAAGAGCTAACAAAATACCTAAAGCATATCAAAATTTCTAATAAAATTTTCTATATCAATCACTAACATTTTTCAAAATAGGAACAAACATGAAGTGAATATAATCTAAATAATCTACTTTCACTGTCTCATATATAAATATGTAACAACCAATATGTCATATAATTTCTGTATAATATACAAAAGTCACAGTACCAATTTTGCCGATATTAATTTTCTCTAACTTAGTAGATAAAGACATAGAGTGAACTAGTATACGATCTTCGAAGCGAACTAATATAATAATTATAATTAAAAGGGTGTTTGACATCGGGAGCGAACTAGTGTGCTTTGCACCTCAGATATTCTATTTTTATATATGTTTGACGATATCTAATTCCTGGTATGTTTTATACAGTTCGAGTGAATGGTAAAGACTTCGATCTGTACTAAAACTAATATACTCATACAAGGTTTTTATAAATTTTAATGACTTGAACGGCTTAAATTAAATAATGACTAGTTTCAAATGCAAAAGCACATCAATATTTCACCTTTAACAATATATGATGTATTCATAATACTCTCTTGCATGCATGCCAATAGACAGGCAGATTTAGAAAACCCCATCAATAATGCTAATCTAAATTATCCACTTACTTAGAAATAACGACCAGACGCCGCATTATGGAATGGTTGGAGTAGTCTGGGGGTTTTATCACGTTTAACGGGAACATCATAAGAAAACCGACAGCCAACATATCTTCATAAAATTAATATCTACATTTGTCGAAGTGCATTTTATTATGAAGATATGATATATCTGCGAAATAACCTACCGGGCTCAGCTGGGCTTTTTACTGGGATTTTATTTCGTCTTTATGACTCAAGCCATGTAATTTATAGAAGTTTTATATTTATGTAGATTTGCTGCTCGAGAAAGATAAAGTGTATTTACTTCTAATTTTAAAATAAAATTTTAAACAGACATACATAAAATCAGTGAAGTAAAAATAAACTCGCTAGCTCATTTAAATAAAATTTTATTAGAAATTTTAAATAAGCTTTATTATATTTATTTTTTAATTTCTGTTTTTCCTAATATTTGTTTGGTAAATAAATCACATATATTCTGAGAAACGCCAAAAGAAAACAAAGAATATAATAGAATTCTGAGAAAGGCAGAAGGCGAAAGATACAAGAATCATGTACTAAAATAGGAAAAAAATTAAATAAGGTACAATGCACAAAAAGAAACAATGGTCTTGCTTGTTTGGGTTTGTACGATCTATGAGAGGGTATGAAGGATAATTTAGAATTTGGTTTCTTCATTAATGAATAGAGAAACTAGTCCAAACCCGGGCACCATTACTAAAGCGAAACCCTAGATTGATACATATGTACGATACAGTTGCAGAGCGAGAACACTGTTAAACATTAAGATCCTTGTAAGACCAAAACACGGCCGACCACGTTCAACACCCTTTCAAACATGAAATGGCTGGGCTAAAATGGGCAAGCTTATTTCAAAACACCACAAAAAGAAGTTAATAGAACGAAAACCAACTATAACGACCTTTGCAAGAGCTTTAGGATTCAGCAAAGAAAATACAAATAGTGTTTTTAATCTTCTACACTCCAGCAAAGAAATAATGAAATAAGTCATACATATGATACCGTAAGTTATCGTATAATTTAGCTGTCCTTATGTTTTACCAAAAAGCGTATCAGTAGCGGAGAATATATTTTTTATTAAGCGAATGGCATATAAAGAACACATAATTAAAAGAAATATTTTATAAAAAAAAACGTTTAATGGAGTATTACAACGAACATCTAATATATCAATATATTTTAAAAACATTTTCTGTCTCATTCAGGAATTCCATCTTAGTTTTTCTTGCTGCTCTGTCCATATATTTTCCTTCTTATTCTTTACTTCTTTTGATTGAATCCCTTTTTGCTTTTGTTCAGTTTCTGCTAAAATTTTCTCGTCTCTATTGGCTTACTTAGATCTGAAGTACTTTGGTCATAGTTTCTCTCTTCTTTCTGCGGTGGATTTTCTTTTCTTCCTTGCGTAGTTATTTATATTCCTCCTCGGCGTGTCGGGTTCTGTACCCCTGTTGCATCATTAAATATGCTTTGTTTTTTCTCTCTATTACAATTTGATATTCTGCGTCAAAACAGTCATTCGTTCTTGTTCTTCTTTGTTTACCTTTCATGCCTAGTAATTCTTCAGCTGCTTCTTTCATGATGATTCTGCACCCTTTCCACTCTTTATTTATGTTTTCATGTTTTAGTCTGTTTTCCAGTTTGATGTTTATATTTTGTTTATATTCTCTATTTTTATTTGTATCTTTTCGAGCGAACTTAAAATTATACCATCGATTAAAAAAACTACTATGAAAAAGAAGTCACTTTTAAAATTAGAGCATCAAAAATATTGAAAATTCGTTATTTCTAAAGCACCAAATTGTTTCATTTTCTTGAGTTGTTTTATCATTTCTGTTCCATACCATGCAAGTCAAACGTTTACTTTGTATTCCAGTTCTTTCTTTGACTAACTTTTTAGTTTTTTATTGACGCTTATAAAATTAAAATATTTGCTTTGTTGTGCAGTTGCGGCAATCTGCTGATTCAGCAGTTGATTCAGCAGTTGATTCAGCTGTTGTGCCTTTATTTTGCTGTGTAAACACATTTCGATATAATGTCAGGACATTGATTAATTCTGTTATTAAATAGACTTCTCTGTTATTTGACACTCACGAGAATTAAATTTTTCTCATATATAAACTTCGAATCTCGATAACTGCGTTTCGTTCTGTTTACTGCCGTAAACGCAATACGTAGAATTAATTGAGGGGAGTATTGTATTTGTAACAATATAATTCATGTCATGCATGCCTCGATGTATAACTTCTTAATAAAAAGAATATATTAATTTGAGTGTTTTACATCTTTAGGTATATAGTCGACTTCCGCTTAGTCTACACATTATTAATGTGAAACATTTTTTTACGCGCCGCCAATAATCGAATTCAAAATTTCCGAGAATGCATGATAGACATGTGATTTCGGCTAGTTTTTTTCCACTTACGATGCGTACAGTCAAAAGTGGCTAAAGTAATTGGTTTGCGTAGAAAAAGGCAAGTTGCTGCACTGACATCTGCTGAACGTGGATCTCTAATTACAATCGTTGCCTACATGAATGCAACTGGAATCTTTGTTCCCATCTTAAGGCATTTTTCCACGAAAGAATTTGAGCGATCAACTGAAAAAAATAGGCTTTACTAGGAACTACATTCAATGTGGTTCCAACACTTTATACCATTTGTAAAACCTTCAAAGCAGAATCCTGTCCTCATCTTAGACGGACATTTCAATCAAACTCAAAATATTGATTTAATCGATCTGGCCAGACAAAACTACGTTTCAATATTATATCAGTCCCACCTTACTCATCACACAAAATACAACCACTTGACAAGACATTCATGAGACCTCTAAAAGTCATGTACAGCGAAGAAATTTGACGATGGTTACGACGTAGTAACTGGCTTGTTAGTGATGTAATGGAGCTTTTTGGGAGAGCTTAAATTAAATGTCAGAAGGCTGAGATTCAATGGTTTCAGAATTACTGGAACTTTTCTTACTAACAGAAACATATTCACGAAATTTGAGTACATAATGGAGGCACTTAAGAATCAACAGCTTGCTCCAAATTCTACCATTTCTCAGAAACTAGACGAGCAGAAAGAGTTAACTCCCAGTGAAACTGAATTGAATGGCGTTGAAGTTGACCTGGCTGTACCATCAACATCAAGAGCATCTGATTTAGTTGTTTCTCCAAAGCCAACTGAATCTTGTCAAACTAACCTGTCATCCCCAGAGAAACAAAACTCTACTCAGAACCAATCGCAGAATAAACACGGAGCACAGCAAAATTCTTTCCATACAAGCCCATTTCGTATAAACACTCTACCAAAAATTAAGAAAAGAGCTTCTATTAGGAAATGTAAAGCAACCAGTTCAGCACTTATAACTTCTTATCTGCGACTAACAAGCTTGTAGAACAGACTTTCTTTTCTTCTAATAATTTTTCAATTATCTTGATAATTCTGTGTACCTGATCAATCGTGGAAAGTTTATTTCTGAAGCCAGATTGGTTTCTTGCAATCACTTTTTTCTCTTCTATTATTGGTTTCATTCTTTTTAGCAGAAGTTTTTCAAAAAGCTTCGAAATAATTGGTAAAAGTGATATTGGCCTATATGAGGAGACTCCATTTGGTGATTTCCCTGGTTTTGGTATCATTATAAACTCAGCTATTTTTCATAAATTTGGGCCATATCTAGGATTGCTTGCAGCTAGTTTTGATGTAGCAGTCCATTGACATTCATGATTCGTAGTTGGTTAGTCATTTCTAATTTTCGGTATAGCTCCTTTAGCGGTATGTTCCCATCTGGTCACTGTTACATCTATTTTTTTTAATATCATATTTAAAGTATTTTCAGTTTGCAATTCTGGTAACAATAATTCTAGTAGCAAGTTGTAGCAAATGTTTTGCTATATTTAGATCTATCTTCTTCATAATTACGATGAGAAAGATATATCATTGTGTAACAAATTTATTTTTCTCCACTTTGGGCGCTACTGTAACAAATATAGTAGGCAGATCCCTTGGGACTATGTCCCTGATGTTATAAGATCTGTAGAGTAGTGTGAAGATAAGTTTGAAACTAAATTAAAATAAGAGTTGAAACTGAATGCAGTTAGGCTAGCTGGGTATGCTTGAGACTGGCCAGTTGATACTCAAGGTAGGGTTAGGCCTATTTGCATGCCCTGAGAAAACAGTAAAGAATAGAAAAGATGTATATTAACTAAGGAAATATAAGAATAACCAAAACGAACTAAGGGTAAGTACTGACAACAGGAATATATGAGAGAAGAATGATTTGGGCGCCAGGGAAGATGTTTACTGGACTCTTAGTCTAACAAACACTTCACCTAGTGACTTTATTGCTGCTGCTAACTATGTTTTCTGTAACTAGATATAACTTTATTAAAAAAAAGGTTGTTTAACAAAACAGATTATTACTTATAACCCAATTTAATAATAATAAAATAGAAAAACCTGTAAACCGTAATATACAATTTAACTTAAATACCCTATCATACAAAAAACCTATTGATCCCTATTTACAATATATTTACACACTCTAATATGCTAGAAAAGTAGGAACTTTTATTATGAAGTTTTATTCATGAATTAAAACAAAATTTACTACAACCAACCTATTTATATATATTAAAACAATTATTACCCTTCCCTATATTTAACACAATGTATCAGTTCGACAATTTCTAAGTTGATTCCAATCAGATAACCTGTAAATATATTTCAATTGGTCTGTTCAGAAAGGAACAGATCCAAGATGAATCAGTGACGTTACCTGTAGGGCTGTAAAAATACAAAATGGACCTTTGTGCACAAATGACCTTACAAAGTGTATTAAAATCCACCCCTACCCTGTTATTACTAATACATATATATATTTAAAATATTTAATGACACAAAAAAAATAAGCAAATGATGTTAAGAAAAAAATTGAATGTAAGATATATAATGATACGCAAATATGAATTATGAAAATTGACTAGGATTATTTTTAAGTTTTGGTTCGTTCACTCACTAAAGTTTAAACAATATTTAAGTAACTTATTTTTACGATATTACCAAACAGTAAAAAAAAACCTGTCTACTCTCAAGCCGAGAAGGTTCTTCTTCCGGACGCCTTACGCCGCCGGGACTCGTTCGGGTGAAAGCTGTAAGCCCACTGTTCTAGCACCAAACTGAACCGCTATTCCAATATTCGGGAAAAACCAAAAAAAACTCCAAACTAAACTCAACTGGAAGCTATTACCCCAAATCCAAAATAATGTTTATTGTATTGACTTTATATTCTTTCTTCCTCCAACGACTAAAATAAAATCAAAGAAGCTCTCATTAGCTTTATTCAGAGTTGATAAACAACAAGGCGGTTAGGACAAGAAAAACTAGTCAGAAGATGATAATTAGTGAAGGTTTCGTACACTTTTTGTGACCTTGGAAAATTAATCGAAAACTATGTATTTAAAAAAATGTTGGGAATTTACTATGAATATTTCACTGAAGAACTAAAATTTAACTTATCACGAATATATTATAGGCAAATAGTAATGAAGGATCTCCTTACATTACCGAATTGCTTGGATATTGATGAGAACGTGTACTTAGGAGAATTTCTAACAGAAAGAATTCTGAACGTGATTTGACTAATATAATAAAGGTAAAATTATTGAATAAATGATTTTAATATGAAACTAATAATGGTTAAAAAAATGATGTACTTTAATTAAAATGAAACTCACCCAACGCAACAATATTTCAACAATTGAACCAAAATCTTCTTTTTCCAAAACTTCTAATATAAAAAAAAACGCCTTCTTTAACTTAATATCACCTCTGAATAACTTAAATTTCTTTTCTGATAACTTGAGCCATGTGGCGTTGGTCGTTGAAAGATCACTCTTCTGACCCGTTCGAAGGTTGGATATAAAGTGAGCTCTTCCACTTTTAAAATCGTCGGCTTCCGTCAGTTCCAAGTTAAGCGGAAGCGGCGGTAAGCAGTTTGACCAATTGATAAACAATTGATAATACGATTACATGTATAGTTGGTTGCATACCTTACAGGCAGAATTAAGTTATTTTAAATTTCTCAGTAACGATAACGTAATCTTATCGTTACATTCCCCCTTTACTTGGAGAAAAAAAAATTGACCTAAGAACAATTTTTTTTTTCTCTGTGTAACTATAGATATTCAAGACCAATCATATACTGTGGGATCCATCACAGACGTGAACAAAATAGCCAATAATATAGCGTGTCCAGGACACCACACTAGCACATATTAAATGCACAGAATCTTCCATCCGTGACTGACATTCTAAAAACCAAAATTGTGTTCAAGTTGATTAAGTAGATTTAAATAAACCCCAAATTATTGTCAACAAGAACACTATACCAATCATATACATGAATACAAAACTTGCTAATATATAACCGAATATACCAAATAACTTCCACACATTTGCATTTAACTCGACCGATTATACTTAACCACAGATTATGAGTCATGCAAGAGGGGTAGTTCTAATATACAATATACTAAATATGACACAAGCACTCATGCCCACAAGTTATAGTATGTTTATTAAAACCTTATACTGAATAACTAATAAAAATACAAATCTTTAAAATAATGACGAATGGGATGAACGATACAAAATTGATCCAACCATGGACAACAGATTTATTTTAGAGCATATCCAAGGTGAAGCAATCAGTAGATTTCGTAACCAATTCGCAATAAACCAAAATATGGACCGTAATATAAAACCACACTAGATATAAGAGTTACTGAGAAAAAATGATCGTAGCATGCATTTTATCCTAAATTGATCCGACAATGGACAACAGATTTATATTGGCATATCCAAGGTGAAACAATCAGGCAAATTCATGGGTCATCACCACAACCTAATAATCATTATACTCTATAGATGCTAAATATTTGGTACCATGAAACTGAACCATTGGAACGGAATAACAGACTAAGTGTCTGCAGCATATGTGAATTGATCTGATTCCATTCATGAGTAGATAGGTATAATAATGGATACTTAGTCAGTATACAACATAATCAAGAATCTACTAACGACTCAACCTGACTAGGCCGAACATCCGGAAGAATCCCAAATCATCTTCCTAGGACTCCCTTTCGTGTCATTGAAGGTTACCAAATTCCAGACCACATTGTATCCCTATCAAGTTCCACAACCTACGATGGATTACACCCCAAATTAAGCTCATCATCTGTTATGCATCAGATTCAAGATAAGATCTACACAAGAATGACAAACTTATTTTAGTAAGGTATTCCAACACAAATATTAGTAATATATGAACTAATAGATGAACAGTTGAGTTTCACATATAAGAGTAATACAACAGGAAGAAAGTGTACCAAATTAAAGAACTGACATAACGAAATGGAGTTAACTAATTCTGGAATTCTCTAACTATAGCTGTAGCTACAACAGATTTATAAGAATAGCCAGAAAAAGCCAACCAAATATCACTAAATCATCGCTAATACAATACCTTAAGACATCATAAATGGATAACTCTTATAAACATTCAATCAAAGAAGTACTAGAGAACAAGAAGTCAATTTCTTAAGAAACTGCAGATTAGGGTATGTTCACTAGTTACTTGTATCTATTGTTGTGAATTTATTAATTGTTATGTCTTTAATTTATAATGTCTTTACTAATTTATTATCTTGTTCCTACTTTAATTTATTAAAAGGCACGATAATTAATATAAGTTTATTTATCACTACATACACAATAATTTATTAGTAGGCGAGCGTAACAATAATATCACGAGCGCGAATCTTCTTTATTAACTGTCCCTTCCAAATAAAGTTCCGTTATTATATACCAGTGCCGTTATCTCGAATAGTCTAAAACCTTCGATGGCGAAACGGTAAAGGCAACTGGATTTCCCTCGCATCGGTTCTGGAAGGTCGCTCAGGTAAATCGAGGCCTCTCGTAAACTCTACAACATATTAGATTAAAAACATGTTTTAAAGGTTAAAACTATGACTCATATTTTTACGTAACATTGCCCCCCTCTCAAAAGATGGTTCCTCCTGGAACCTTGTTGGGACTAGAACTGGAACGGTATGCTGGTATCGGCAACTGGACCCTCTTTTACAACTTCCAGTTGTATAAAAATGACAAGGGACGGTTTTCTCTCCGCACCAGTAACTATGCGGATTGCAACAGACTAACACCTGGACTTCGGTGTCTTTAAAGATCTCCTCCACCATATTTCGGATAACCCTCCAATCTAATTGGCGGCACTCCAACTTTGGCATGGCTAACTTTTGCACGTCGGACTCTAGTACGTGCCCTCTCAATTGAAGTAAGGCTTCCCATACATCTCGGTAGGTAGGTTGGTCACGGGCAGTGTCTTTTGTTACCAGGTAGAAAAGGTAACGTGATGCATCTTGGAGTTTCAAGGTTTTACCGGGAGCTGGCACTTGGCATTGAAGTTCTGCAACTCGACCAAACTTCCTTCGAAAGACGGATGCCAACCCTGGTGCGTCTTTGATACTGGCCGGGATGGTAAGGGCCAGCGAGTAGTCATCGGGGAGCTCGAGTAGATCTTGCTTTTCTTCAGTGGTAACACCATGTCTCGCTTTACCGGTACCTCCATAGGCACCTATGAATTCCTCAAACGTGAGGTCAAACACATCTTGGACTTGGTTTACTTCCACTTCTTCATCTACGTCGTGGTCACCTTCGAAAGATGCCAACCGGTTATGGTGTACTATCATCGGCTTTCCCCTCGGAATCTTGCTTATTCGGTAGATGACATCGTTGATCTTCTCCATGATGAGGTATGGACCTTCCCAAAACTGCTGCAATTTGGGAGAACAACCTTTTCGCTTCTTGGGATTATACAGCCATACTTTGTCGTTCTTCTTAAAGCAACCCTTTTCGGCTTGTGTATCGTACCGTTTCTTCATTCGGTCGCTAGCGATCTGAAGGTGGGAACGGACCAACTCATGTACATCGTCCATTCTTCTTCGTAATTCGATCACATAATCTTCACCTGCTACATCTTCTCCAGGTCGACACCCAAATTCTAGATCACAAGGTAGTCGCATTTCGCGTCCGAATAGGACTCTGGCTGGTGTCTGGCCCGTTGATTCGTTAACAGCAGATCTGTAGGCCATTGTGAAGAACGGAAGGTATTGGTCCCAGTCTCGCTGATGATCGGACACCATCTTTGTCAAATACTTGCCAACTGTCCTATTCATTCGTTCTACCATACCATCCGATTGCGGATGATACGCGGTAGTTCTTGTTTTCTTCATGCCTAGTCTATCACATATTCCTTGGAATAGATCACTTTCGAAGTTCCTGCCTTGGTCACTATGGATCTCCAAAGGCACTCCAAATCGGCTGATATATTCTTGGATCAACTTATCTGCAACGGTGGCGGCCTTCTGGTCTGGAAGTGCGTAAATCTCGACCCACTTAGTGAAGTAATCCATTACTACCAACATGTACTTGCCCCCATTTTCACTTTCTGGAAATGGCCCTGCAATGTCCAAAGCTATTCTTTCAAACGGGCTTCCAACATTATATTGTCTCATAGGAGCTCTCCTTTTCCGGTGAGGCCCGTTACTCGTAGCACAAATAGTACATTTCTTACACCAGTCTTTTACGTCGTCGGAACTGTTCATCCAATAAAACCGTTCCCGAATTCGCTGAAGGGTTTTCCTTACACCAAAATGCCCTCCCGATGGACTGTCGTGTAACTGACGAAGTACTTCGGCTATTCTGCTCTTTGGGATCACCAACTGTCTTCTCTTCTCTGAACCGTCATCATTTTCCAGGACTCGTTTAAGCAAGCCATCTTCGATGATAAATGAGTCCCACTGGGCCCAATACGTCTTAACTACTGAGCATAGGTTTGATATTTCCTGCCAAGGTGGTCGACGGTTTTCCTCTTTCCATTTTCGGATTTTCTGTATAACTGGATCTCTCTCTTGTTCTTCCCTTATCTTAGTAGGCGTCCAGTCGTCGTTGACAATCGTCGTTCTTAGCACTGCTGCTTCCTTGGATTCCGTTTTGTTGCAGTGGGGACACTCTGCTGGGCATGGCCGTCTGGAAAGAGAATCAGCGTTTCTGTGGCTAACTCCGGCTCGGTGCTCAATCTTAAAATCGTATTCTTGGAGTCGTTCGATCCACCTGGCTATCTGACCCTCTGGATTCTTAAACTGCATCAACCACTTAAGGGCGGCATGGTCGGTTCGGATTAAAAACTTCCTTCCATAGAGGTATTGATAGAAGTGCTCTACTGATTTCACTACTGCCAGAAGTTCTCTTCTCGTGACGCAATAATTCCGCTCAGGTTTTGAAAGAACTTTACTAAAATATCCGAGGACTCGTTCCTGTCCTCCTTGAATCTGAGACAGCACTCCTCCAATTCCCACATTACTTGCATCTGTATCTAAGATGAACTCTCCTTCTGGCAGTGGATACCCTAAAATTGGTGCTGTTATTAAATGCTTTTTCAAGGTCTCAAAGGCATTTTGGCAGTCTGTATCCCAGCGGTAATCTCTTGCTTCCTCCGTAAGTCGCGTTAATGGCTTAGCGATATCTGCAAACTTCTTAATAAACCTCCGGTAGTAAGTACATAGTCCAAGAAAACTTCTCACTTGATGTTTGTCAGTTGGTTTTGGCCATTCCTTAATGGAATCGATTTTTCCCTTATCCACGGCCACTCCTTCTTTACTGACTATATGACCCAGATAATTGACTTTACCTTGAAATAGCTGGCACTTCTTGGGGTTTAACATCAACTGGGCAGCTTTAAGTCGATTAAAAACGTTTTCTAAATTCCTCAAATGGTCTTCGAATGTCTCCCCCAAGACGATTATGTCATCTAAATAAACCAGGCATGTTTTCCAAGATAACCCTCTCAACACATTTTCCATAAGCCTCTCAAATGTCGCAGGAGCATTACAAAGTCCAAATGGCATAACGTTGAATTGCCACAATCCAGATCCTGTGGTGAAGGCTGTCTTTTCTTTATCGACTGGGTCCATTTCTACCTGCCAGTATCCAGACTTCAAATCCAAAGTAGAAAACAATTTACTTCCAGCCAATGTGTCCAATGTGTCATCGATCCGAGGCAGAGGATAACTATCTTTCTTGGTAACGTTGTTCAGCAAACGGTAATCCACACAGAACCTCGTCGTTCCGTCTTTCTTCTTAACCAGGACCACCGGAGAGACCCATGGGCTCGTAGAAGGTTCTATCACCCCGTCTTTCTTCATTTCCTGAACAATCGTTTCAGCTTCCTCTCTTTTCGCCTGTGGTAATCGTCGAGCTGTTTGACGAATTGGCTTAGCATTACCAGTATCAATTTTATGCTTAACAACGGTAGTTCTTCCCGTCTTCCCTCCTTTCGGTACGAAAATATCACGATACTGCCGAAGAAATTCCCTTAATTTCCTTTTCTCCATCTGATTTAGAGACTGTCCTGCAACTGCAACCATTTGGTCGAATTTGTCGTTGGAATTATCAGATGTTGTCGCCTGACGGATTATGGATGTCACAGGTACACAAGTTCCTACTTTTGTCTCTTTCTTTATGGTCACTGGGTAGTCGTTGACATTGATAAGTCTCACAGGAATTTCTTTAGCCGAAGTCACCAATTCCTTTCCAATTATGATTCCCCGGCCAACCTCATCGTCGTGGTTCCAAGGCTCCATCATAACAGGTCTCCCTTCGTCTACAATTCCCTGTAGTCGCGCTACTATGATCGTTTCGCTTCTCGCAGGCACGACTGTATCTTCTGTAATGGCTGCTTGCACAGTGTTGTCATTATGTGGATGGAGAAATACCTCCTCGTTGCCAACTTTGATTACCTTATTCTTAAAATCCAATTGGAATCCATGCATATTCATTACGTCCATTCCTAATATAACATCCTCTTCGATATCAGCAACTATAACAGTATGGACAAACTTTTCTGCCCCAATTCCCAATTGTACCTGGATTTCTCCATGAATGTTGGCATTTTCACCTGTAGCGGTCCGAAGTCGTAACCTCGTTGGTAACAGTTTCTTTCGGCTGTTTATAACTGTCGGGCGTATAATGGTTCTGGTCGCTCCGGTATCCACCAACAACGTATGCTTTTTACCATTTATGTCTCCATCTACATATACACTATCTTCACGACATTTCAAAGAAGCTATTAGTATGAGAGGGTCTTTGGAAAAGTTCTGGGTCGAAGCTGCCCCCCTAAGGCTGACCCGTTCTAGTTTTCCTGATGGTGAGTTTCTTGATTTGCGTCGTACCTAGGGTGCTTACAGGAGCTTCGTACGTGTCCTATTTCGCCACAATTCCAGCATCTGATGGTCTTCGTTTTCTTGTATGTCATGCTTTTTATCATATTAACGAGCTGGTCAAGTTTATCTTCATCTTCTTCCTCTTTTACAGTCCTAACTTTACTGTACCCGCCAGAGGCCTGCGTAGCTGACTCGTATTCGAGGGCGGCGGATAGGACATCAACCAGCGTCTTGTGACGAGCTAATCGCAGTGTTCTCTGCATTTCATGATCACGAAGACCATCAATAAATGTTTGCACGGCCAATTTTTCCATCATGTCTTCGGGAGCTGTTGGATAAGCATATCGTACTAATCTGGCAATATCTACCTCATATTCTTGAAGAGCCTCATCTTTCTTCTGTCTACGATTTTTAAGCTGTGACTGATATACATGCTCCAAATGTTCGTGGCCATATCGCATATTTAACCTCTTCTTCAGTTGTTCGAAATCATCGGTCTCCTCTACGGCTATGGTCTGAAGCACATCTAAGGCATCTCCTCGAAGAGCGATAGTCAGGTTTACCGCCTTTTCTTTTTCAGACCATCCATTTGCTCTTGCGGCTGATTCGAACTGTTTCATGTAGTTGTTCCATGATGATTTTCCGTCGAAAGTTGGGACTTTAACATGAATAGAACCTCCACTTCCTTCAAATTTCGGCCGTGTCTCCAACTTACATTTCGTCTCGTCTTCTTTTATCTCCACTGTAATCGGATTGTTACCTCTCTCTGCTGTCCCTGTTTCCTCCATCTTCCTTTCCATTTCTTTCATCTTTTCTTCGAAGGCCAACATATCGGCAGCAACTTGATTTTTTAACGAAGATATTCTATCGTCGAGGGCAGACATCTCAGAAGTGACTTTAGAGATTTCCGAAGAGATGTTAGCAGAGACTTTGCTTTCCAGCGAAGAAATCTCGTTAGAAACTTTGTCTTCCAACGAAGCGATATCGCCGGAAACTTTGGCTACATCACCAGAAACTTTGGCTACATCAGAAGAAACTTTCGAAATCGACGAGAGGACAGCATCTTCAAATATATAAGTCTCTGGATCTAGTCCTTCTTCTAGCAAAGCGTTCTTTAGTCGTTGGACTAACTCAGCCTTTTTTCCGGTAGAAGCTAATTCTCTGTCTTCAAGATGTCTTCTTAAATTAGTCACTGTCAGCTCATAAATCGTAGCCATTTTCACAATTTATTTTATATTCACTTGTATTATTATTATAAGTCTAATTTATGTTCGATCTCACTCTGACACCATTTGTTGTGAATTTATTAATTGTTATGTCTTTAATTTATAATGTCTTTACTAATTTATTATCTTGTTCCTACTTTAATTTATTAAAAGGCACGATAATTAATATAAGTTTATTTATCACTACATACACAATAATTTATTAGTAGGCGAGCGTAACAATAATATCACGAGCGCGAATCTTCTTTATTAACTGTCCCTTCCAAATAAAGTTCCGTTATTATATACCAGTGCCGTTATCTCGAATAGTCTAAAACCTTCGATGGCGAAACGGTAAAGGCAACTGGATTTCCCTCGCATCGGTTCTGGAAGGTCGCTCAGGTAAATCGAGGCCTCTCGTAAACTCTACAACATATTAGATTAAAAACATGTTTTAAAGGTTAAAACTATGACTCATATTTTTACGTAACACTATATAACAGAACATTGATCCTGACTCCTAATTACATATAAAAACAAAATGAGTTCCCAGGAAAGCTGATGCTAAACACAATATTCAATTGTTGAATACAAAAGATATATTCTAATAAGGCTGAGATCTAAGAGGTTACCATTTGTATCAGCACAACTAGATAATAAAGCTACAAAGGGTAGACAATATATGTATAATAGAAGTGAGATTAAAATTAAGACTATGTTTCAACAGAATAATACTTCTGAATTGTAATACTAGAATGTTTAGTACATCCTTCAATAATGATGATGATGATTAAACATTCTATCATAGAGATTCAGCATTTAAATTGATTAAGGTCTGATAGATATAACCAGGCAATTGTGAGCCCTGAAATCTGCTTCCTATCAGGTGCGCACTATTGATAGTAACACAAGTTTCGAACCCACGTATTTGCATAGCCATGCGAGGCAAACCAATTTCATAAGAAATGTTAGATACAAAAAAAAATAACAAAAGGTTACATAATAATTCGGCGTAACTTTTATCTCAACTAACTTCATTGAATTTTTAACGAATGAAGTCTAACTTAGGAATCACACTGTATACTAAAATTATCTAAAACAAATGACGCGATAACTTCTTTACACCAAATGGTAACTAATGTATCAAAGAATATTACTAAGTATTTTAATAATTTTCCTGTAGGAACTACCAAAAACAACCTCAGGATCAAATAAACAAAATCTAAACATATACATGTATTTATGTATACCAATATACAGCAATGACACATATAAACATAATAAGGTACGAAGAGTTGACAGTTCTACACCAGTTTGATTTACCAAAAAAAATTTGCTGTACCTACTTCAATATTATAACTAATAACAACAAAGCTAAATTTAGTAAGGGAAGCTAAAACTATTATATAATAGATAAACCATATTGTCTATCTGGTGACTAAAATCAAAATCAAATCATTTACCTATTCATTAAAAAATCAAGTATTACCAAAATTTAGAAAGAGGAATTAACCTAATCAATCCTGTCAGGTTAATCTTCTTCTGACGATGAAGAGTCTAAGTCATTGACAGTGTTATCTGGTAATAAGTCCTTTATATGAAATCGACCAAGACGTTTGTTGGACAAACTATCTTTCAATTCATATATTAAAGGAGATATTACTTTACTGACAATACATGGGACGTATTTTTGACAAAATTTGGCAGAAACAGCATCACCTTTACTAGACTTAACAAAATTACGTTTTAATACCCGATCACCAACAAAGAATCGCAAATCTCTTTTCCTCAAGTTATACTGACCCTGTGACTTAAGGTAAGAAGTTTTTAATTTCTTCCTGATGTCTGCAAATATTGGAGGTAGAGTCTGTATATCATCTAAACGATGAAGTTTATCTGATATTTGAGGTAGATTTGTGGAATTTCCTGAAACTAAACCAAAATAATCACCAGATAAGGCAACATTTCGACCAAAATTTAAATAAGCTGGGGAACACTGCGTAACTTCATGGACAGAAGTTCTTATGGCTTGAGCTATGGAGTGAATATATTGATCCCAAGCTCTGTGGTCTTGGTATGTATATGATCTTAGGGCTGTAACAATACTGCGGTTTACACGCTCACTATGATTAGCTTGCGGATGGTACGCAGCGTTATAAAAGATCTTCTGAACTTTGTATTTAGTTAGAAGGTCTTTAAAAGCCTTAGCTACAAATTGAGGACCATTGTCACAAGAGACAATTTGGGGAACACCAAATAACAAAAAGACTTGCTCCTCCAAATATTTCACAATGGCAGGAACTGTGGCATTACGAAGAGGAAAAACTAATGGAAATTTAGTGAAGTAATCCACGACCACCAAACAATAGGTATTGCCCTTATAACTACGAGGGTATGGTCCAATTAAATCCATAGATACCATCTGCCATGGGAAGTCAATGTTCCTAAAAGAACCCATTAATCCAGCTTGTGGCTTATTACTTGGCTTGCATGTAGCGCAAACTTTGCATCTAGAAATATATTTCTTAATACAGTTGCGCATACCAGGCCAATAATATAGCTCCGCTATCCTACTAAATGTTTTAAAGGAACCAAAGTGACCAGATGTCACATTATCATGAAAAGTACGAAGAATTTCATCCCTATTTGCGGTTGGGACGACAATTTTCCAATCCGACATATTAGTCAAGGCTTCAATTGGACTAACAACATGTTTATAAAGGATATTATGTTCCACTTTAAAATCAGGGTACTGACCAGGATTCTGAGTAACATTCTCCAACATTTTATGGTACCACGCATCCGGAACTAAAGTGGATACGTCAAGAAGATTGACATCAAATGTTCGAGACAAAGCATCAGCTACTACAACACCATTTGCCTTACGGTGGACAATGTTATAGTCAAACGCTGATAACTTACAAATCCAGCGGGACAACCGTTGGGACGGGTTACGCATAGAATGCATCCACAACAACGAACTATGGTCAGTGATCAAAGTACACTTACGACCTTCTAAATAATACCTGAAGGCCTCCAAGCCATGAATTATAGCAAGGAGTTCCCGCTCAGTAGTGGAGTAATTTTTCTGGGCCTTATTGAGCTTCTTACTAGTGTGCTATGGGGTGCTCAGAACCATCTTTCATCTGAAAGAGGACACCACCTGAAGCAGTATTAGAACAATCTGTCATGAGGTAAAAGTGTTCACTGAAATCAGGAGAAGTCATGACAGGAGCACTGGTAAGAGCTTCTTTAATACGATGAAAAGCATCATCAGCCTCAGGATTCCAGGTAATAGTCTGACCCTTTTTCCTATTCTTAAGGAGGTCAGTAAGAGGTGATAATAAAGTGGAATAAGAACGTACAAACCTTCGATAGTACCCACACATACCCAAGATCCTACGTAACTGAGTAGTTGTTTTAGGTATGGGGAAGTCCTTGATAGCGGTTACCTTGTCAGGATCTGTCCTCAAACCTTGACTATCAACAACATATCCCAGGAATTTGAGATTAGGACGACAAAAATTACATTTATCCAAGTTGACAGTGAGATTAGCCTCTTTAAGGCGTGAAAATAACTTCTCTAATATTTCAATATGCGAAGTAAAATCAGGAGTAACAACTAAAATATCATCTAAATAATAAAATACAAATGGTTCAAGTTGTGGACCAATAACTAAGTCCATTAAACGACACATCGTCTGAGGAGCTGAAACTAGACCAAAAGGCATCGTGACAAATTGAAATAATCCTTTACCACTAACAGCGAAAGCAGTATATTTCTTACTCTCTTCACTCAAAGGAATTTGTAAGAAGGCCTTGGATAAGTCAATGGAAGAGATGTATTTCGCATTCTGGAGTTTGCTTAATATAACATCTATTCGAGGGATAGGATAAGCGTCCCTATTCGATGTGATACTGTTTAATTTACGACCATCAAAACAAATTCTGAATGATCCATCCTTCTTCTTTGTAAGCCACAGAGGACTACAATATGAAGAGGTAGAAGGTTCGATAATGTTTAAGGAGAGCATTGAATCGATTTCTTTACCTAAATCTGCTTGCCATGCTTGAGGTATGGGATATTGATACTGTCTGAAAGGAGTTGAAGTTTTCACTTCAATAGTATGAGACATTAAATGTGTACGGCCTAATTTATCTTTAGACGAAATAGATGAAAATTTAGAGATAATATCCTCTAACTGTTTTTGTTCCATTCTAGACAAACTAGAAAATTCACGAATAACACTTACAGTTGATAAATTAAAGGAAGAAATAGAGAACGAAAAGTCCGAACAATTTAATGTGCTATTAAATGCATTTAAAAAATCCATGCCAAGAATTATAGAATTTTGCACGGAAGGTATAATATAAAAGGTAATAGTTTTGCGAATATTTGCAACTAAAATTTCAGTTTCAAATTTACCTGTGATCGACTGAATGGTACCATCTGCAGTAGAGACTTGCAGGGAAGAAATAGGTATAATATTAATATTAGTGTTTTCTAACAATTGTAATGAATAGGAACCTATTAAAGAAATGTTAGAGCCACTATCTAATAGAGCCAAACAAGAATGTCCTAATATCTTAATTTCAAGATAAGGTCGGTTATCATTATGTTTTCTGACTAATAAAGAATTAATATCAAAATCTAAAATATTATATTGGCCATCCAAATTATAAAATGGTACTAACTTAGACATATTATCATTGCCAACAAATTTACAAACTGGTGTAGAAAATGGAACTGTTTCCCTGTGCTGATTATGTTCATTACTAAAATTATGACTTACGACTGGTGGAGATAATCTAAGGTCAAGCAAACAGCTCGAGTTAACCGCAGTGTGGTTGACAGTTACTTTTTTGCTTGCTTTGGTTTTTGTTTGTTGTGCTTTGGTTGGTGAGTGTTTTTCTTTTCTTGAGTGGGTGATTTCGAAGTGCTGGGGAGTATTGGACCTGTGGTTTCGTTTACTGTTGTGTTTGTAGTCCCTGATGGGGTTGTAGACTGAGGAACGCTCAGGGGACGAGCCTCTGTCCGCTCGTTTCCCGAACACTTAAAACAGTTACGTTTGAGTGTGTTGTCTCTACCACAACCGTGACAGAAAACACGTGTACGAGGTGTCACGCACTCATAAAATGCATGGCCAGGCTCACGACAATTCCAACAAGTCAAAGACGAATTCACCACAGATACATTCTGTGTATGAGTTTTGGGTTGCCAAGAACGATTTCTAGAGAAACTTAAGTTAAATGAAGGACCAGAAGTAGGTCGAGACGTCCTTGCAGAAAAAGAAGACCAAGATAGAGTTTCCTCTAAACGTTTACACTTCTCCGTGATATCCTCGATACTCTGAATGTCCATTAAAGCTAATTGCTGATGGTAAAAAGGCAACAGACACTTAAGAATGATCTTTATTTTGGCAAAGTCGGATAGAGGAGTCTCAAGTCGACTACACATGCCCAAAATGGTGTTAATAAACATAGTGACAGGTTCGTTTGGCTTTTGTTTACGGTTTTTGATTTCGTCTAGGAGATCATCTTGGAAAGAATAAGGCAGAAAATCAGATTTTAATTTCTGAGCCAACTCAGACCAAGTGGAAAAGCTATGACGGTTGTTCATAAACCAAGTAAACGCAGGACCTGTAAATAATTCAGCAGAAGCTGCAAAAAGATCATCCTCACTCACACCTCTTGAAATACGAAGACATTCCACTCTCTCCAAAAAGGTAATGACTTCATCATGATGACCTTGACCAGAAAACAAAATTCCCCACTTATGTACCTGAATTGGTTTAGGGTGTGAAAACGAATTAGCTGCATGAACAGAAGAGATAGGAGTGGAAGTGGCTGCCGGATTTACTCGAGAATCAAGTTCACCTTCTAAACTAAGAATTCTAATGGAAATAGAGCGCTTGAAAATTTGTTGCTCCTCATCTGAGCAAGATAGTAAATGTGCACGACCAGAGATATGAGTAAGACGAGAAATTAACCTGGAATACATGCTATCATGGACAGTCCCTCTAAAATCAGATATCCTCTGAGCCAGGTCCTCCAACGTCTGGTTTATCTCCTGTTGTTGTTCCAGAAAAGGAATATCTACAGAAGAAATTTGTCGAAAGCTCCTATTTCCTTGCTCTTGTTTCAAGGCACCGCGCAATAATTGGTGTTTTTTCTCAACCTTGGTAGACTCTTCAAAAGGAATTCCCCTTATCCTCAGCTCATAATCCACTTCCTTAACTAATAAATGCTCAGCCTTAAAGGTACACATGATGAAAGAAAAGAAGAAAAAAAAAAATAATATCACCAACAAACCAAAATCAACAATGTGTTTAACCAAATGTAATTAATAAAGGTGTACCTATACCTTTAAATATAAATATATTTAAAATAATTTAAAGTTGGTTTGAGAGATCAAATGACAATAAGTAAATTGAACTTATTTTTATATATAGTATGCAATAATTGACCAAAAAAAAAAATATATATTATATAGTGTGATCGCACCTAAACAAAACCACTATTGGCAAATAACAATGTAAATAGTAATACAATAAATTATTCAATATTTCTCAACAAATGTACAGGTATCACTAACCCGATCAAACCAGAAATGTCAAACCAATATAATTATGAAAAATATTATACTAAATGAAGGTTTACAATTAGTTATTAATTTAAAGTTAACAAAACCACCAACACAGCAATATAAGACACTATTCAATATTTCTGAGATACTGTAGCAAAGAACTCTGGATCTAAATAACTATAAAATATGCAAAAATAGACAAACAAACTAGAAACAGTTTAAAAAAAGACAAATGAATTAAGGAATACTATCTTACTGAAAATCTGGGCTCCACGTTGGACTACGCCACTGTAACAAATTTATTTTTCTCCACTTTGGGCGCTACTGTAACAAATATAGTAGGCAGATCCCTTGGGACTATGTCCCTGATGTTATAAGATCTGTAGAGTAGTGTGAAGATAAGTTTGAAACTAAATTAAAATAAGAGTTGAAACTGAATGCAGTTAGGCTAGCTGGGTATGCTTGAGACTGGCCAGTTGATACTCAAGGTAGGGTTAGGCCTATTTGCATGCCCTGAGAAAACAGTAAAGAATAGAAAAGATGTATATTAACTAAGGAAATATAAGAATAACCAAAACGAACTAAGGGTAAGTACTGACAACAGGAATATATGAGAGAAGAATGATTTGGGCGCCAGGGAAGATGTTTACTGGACTCTTAGTCTAACAAACACTTCACCTAGTGACTTTATTGCTGCTGCTAACTATGTTTTCTGTAACTAGATATAACTTTATTAAAAAAAAGGTTGTTTAATAAAACAGATTATTACTTATAACCCAATTTAATAATAATAAAATAGAAAAACCTGTAAACCGTAATATACAATTTAACTTAAATACCCTATCATACAAAAAACCTATTGATCCCTATTTACAATATATTTACACACTCTAATATGCTAGAAAAGTAGGAACTTTTATTATGAAGTTTTATTCATGAATTAAAACAAAATTTACTACAACCAACCTATTTATATATATTAAAACAATTATTACCCTTCCCTATATTTAACACAATGTATCAGTTCGACAATTTCTAAGTTGATTCCAATCAGATAACCTGTAAATATATTTCAATTGGTCTGTTCAGAAAGGAACAGATCCAAGATGAATCAGTGACGTTACCTGTAGGGCTGTAAAAATACAAAATGGACCTTTGTGCACAAATGACCTTACAAAGTGTATTAAAATCCACCCCTACCCTGTTATTACTAATACATATATATATTTAAAATATTTAATGACACAAAAAAAATAAGCAAATGATGTTAAGAAAAAAATTGAATGTAAGATATATAATGATACGCAAATATGAATTATGAAAATTGACTAGGATTATTTTTAAGTTTGGGTTCGTTCACTCACTAAAGTTTAAACAATATTTAAGTAACTTATTTTTACGATATTACCAAACAGTAAAAAAAAACCTGTATACTCTCAAGCCGAGAAGGTTCTTCTTCCGGACGCCTTACGCCGCCGGGACTCGTTCGGGTGAAAGCTGTAAGCCCACTGTTCTAGCACCAAACTGAACCGCTATTCCAATATTCGGGAAAAACCAAAAAAAACTCCAAACTAAACTCAACTGGAAGCTATTACCCCAAATCCAAAATAATGTTTATTGTATTGACTTTATATTCTTTCTTCCTCCAACGACTAAAATAAAATCAAAGAAGCTCTCATTAGCTTTATTCAGAGTTGATAAACAACAAGGCGGTTAGGACAAGAAAAACTAGTCAGAAGATGATAATTAGTGAAGGTTTCGTACACTTTTTGTGACCTTGGAAAATTAATCGAAAACTATGTATTTAAAAAAATGTTGGGAATTTACTATGAATATTTCACTGAAGAACTAAAATTTAACTTATCACGAATATATTATAGGCAAATAGTAATGAAGGATCTCCTTACATTACCGAATTGCTTGGATATTGATGAGAACGTGTACTTAGGAGAATTTCTAACAGAAAGAATTCTGAACGTGATTTGACTAATATAATAAAGGTAAAATTATTGAATAAATGATTTTAATATGAAACTAATAATGGTTAAAAAAATGATGTACTTTAATTAAAATGAAACTCACCCAACGCAACAATATTTCAACAATTGAACCAAAATCTTCTTTTTCCAAAACTTCTAATATAAAAAAAAACGCCTTCTTTAACTTAATATCACCTCTGAATAACTTAAATTTCTTTTCTGATAACTTGAGCCATGTGGCGTTGGTCGTTGAAAGATCACTCTTCTGACCCGTTCGAAGGTTGGATATAAAGTGAGCTCTTCCACTTTTAAAATCGTCGGCTTCCGTCAGTTCCAAGTTAAGCGGAAGCGGCGGTAAGCAGTTTGACCAATTGATAAACAATTGATAATACGATTACATGTATAGTTGGTTGCATACCTTACAGGCAGAATTAAGTTATTTTAAATTTCTCAGTAACGATAACGTAATCTTATCGTTACAATTGGTTTTGAAACTAAACGAGAAGCAAAATAAACAGCAAAAAAATGATTCATACACAAATTCAAAAGATCGCCCAAAAATGACGTGGGCCATGTTTGAAAATAATGTAGCAGAGAACTAAAAGAAAAATTTTAATAAATAACACTGCAGAATACGTATAAAAAATCAAATAAAAAAAATCAATGTATTAGAATAAAATATTCTAATATTACTATTATTCGTTTAGAAACAAACCTCCATCTTATAACTTTACAACTAGAGCGTTGACTATGACTAGCTCATAAAATGTTCTCACCTTATATCCAATTTACTTCGCAAGAAATTTACCCTTTGTAGTAGGTAATACTTTCCCATAAAACTTTAGTAGTTTTAGTTCCAATTTAAAATTCAATATTCTTTTATTACACCTGATAAATCTGATATGAAATCCCTCTTTTATGTTGTGGCAAGAATTCAATAAAGTTCCAAAAGTGCAACAAAAACCCTGTTCAACTCACGAGTCAATTTTGTTCTTTTGTTTTGGCATGTAGGGTCCGCAAAAAGCCCGTCATCTGGCAAACGTAAAATTCACAAACCCCTATTATTTGCCTTTAGCAGTGTTATTGAGGAATTTTTCACCCTATAGTATACGAGATTTTTCTTCCTACGAAAAAATCTCTATTATCTGAAAATTTCTATACATTGTATTCGATTTAAAATGAACAAAACAAAGAGGAATATGTGAAAACATGTACAAGATGTACTTTTAAGCGCCTTCAACAGTTAAAAATATAAATATTTATATGATTTTATAATATGAGCAACATATTATTTTAGAGTATATTCGACATTTTTATAAACTATGATATTTTGTACTTTTCTACGAAATAGGAAAATATAAAGTTTATTTTTAACTAGAGGATGTCTATGGTAATGTCTTATATACCCTGACTTAACTTGTAATAGTGTAATTATAGTATAATATACACAATTTTTGTTTACTTATAATCGACTTCAAAATCATCAGCAAAACAAACTGTCCTCATTGTTCGTAAAGAGACAGATCTTGACCGACTACCTAATGCATATAGACTGCAGTACAGTCCTGCGTAATTTCATGTTCTAGGGACTTCATAGAAAAGATCGACCTTTTTGGTTTTTATTTTATTTAAATGCAGTTTATTATTGTTCTGAAGCTATTTTTTAGCGTCAAACCAAGTCTTCGTTGGATTTTGTAATCGTAAGGTACTAAAGACATTTTTTATTCTTCTGTAGTAAAAATTTTAATGCATAATAGGGAATAGTTGCCAATATTGTACCACTTAACATATTTTGAATTTTAATTGGAATAATATACGTCATTTTTAAGTGAACGATGTATTAGGATAAATAATAAACATTTACACACACACATGATATTTTTTGTAGCTTGATATCGCTGATTTTACTGTTAAAAAAGTATGTTTTCCTGGTAGGTTGCAAGTGGTACAATTTAGAAAACTAATTACCTTTATTGTACCATGAGTTTCCTTAATTGTACCCGTAGTAACCTGTATAGAGGGATCAGCGTATAGTAAAATAAATTTTAGTGTGAATACCATTAATTACGTTTTGTTTAATACAATTTATTTTCCAATATCAGAAAGGATTCAGTTTGAACATTAATATTTTTATTTACATTCAAAGCCAAAAAAAGTTTGGGTTACAGGTTGCACAAAGTTCGTGGCTCCATGTAGGTGCATTGGATCATGTCTTTAATTCTTTTTTCCTCACAAATTAAACAGAACCACTCATCAACACACATCTCTATAATAACGTCAGGTTGATTTGAACTTGATGCGGCATTTAGAAGAACAGACTTTGTAGGATTTTCACTTTTCTTTTTGTTAAGTTTTTCTTGACAGCTTCTTTGTTCCTTTTAGGACTAGTTTTACCTTCTAGTTTTATTTTTGGAGCACTTACAAGTTTCTTGGACGATTTCGGTTTAACCCTCCCCAATTTCATTTTTGTTTGTTTTATCTGTTCCTAACTGTAGCTGTTTAGCTAATTCTAATTCATTTTTATAGGGACTTTCTGTCAAAACCATTGCCTTGTGTGCTGTTCCCTTCTTGGATTTTGGATGAGGCTTCGGTATCGGGGAAATTGAATCAATTGAAATGTTAAGTTTTAAGAGAGTTTAGCTACGACTACTACACCCACTAGGCCTAATAAAACAACTCGTAGTTTTAGTAGTCCTAGTGGGTGTAGCAGTCGTAGCTAAACTCTCTTTAGGACTAGGTAGTTCAGGCCAGATTATTTCGTACTCTACATTAGCTCCTGTTATAGACCTAAGTGGTTCCTTGTTTGTCTCATTAGACTCTTCATTTTCACCATCTTCTTGAGTTTCACTGCCTTCATAGTTATTTAAATTTTCAGCAGCACAAAAGTCATGATCTTTAAAGGTCGTGCAATCAACAGGCCAGCCACTAGTTCGAAAACCATTGATTGCAATTTCAATGTTTGTTACTCTCCCATAAGCTTCAGAAATCAACCCAACTATGGGAACTTGTGTAACACATAAAGCAAGATTAGAACAAAGCCACTTTCCAACTGATTGAGTGTAGTAGACTTTAAAAGGCTTGAAGAATCATCTATCCAAAGGCTGCACGCGATGGGTCATATGTCCAGGCAATTGTAGCTATGACAAGACTATTAAACCAAAAGAAAGTTATTAAAATATAAATACTGAAAAATCAAGAACTGTGGACAGAGCACGTGACCAACAACGAGGTACTGAGAAGAATGAGGACTGAGAGAGAGAGAGAGCTCCTAAATATTATAAACAACAGAAAAACGAGTTATCTAGGACATATTTACAGAGGAGAAAAATATAACTTTCTACGACTCATAACGGAAGGTAAAGTAGAAGGAAAAAGAGATCCAGGAAGAAGAAAATGCTACTGGCTAAAGAATATAAGAGACTGGACAGGCATGGACACACGTTCGATACGAAGAACAGCTGAAGATAGAGAGCAATTTGCTGTAGTTATAGCCACCCTTCTGTAATAAAGAAGAAACCTTAAGAAGAAGTGTAAACAGCATTTTATTTAAATTAATTTATTCAACAAAAAACATAATATAATTTAAGAATAGTTATTTCTATAATTAGACATATTAGGCTACAAGTGAGTAAAATATTTTTTTACTCGGTATTGAAATTTTTCTCACGAATTGTCAGCAACAACCGGCAACGAGTGGTATATAAAAGTTCAATCATTAAAAATACTATAAGAATAAGATAAGTAAATATTATATAATTTTATAAAATGTATTCTTTTCGCCTATCCGATTTAGCCTATCGCTCTATAATTGCATAAACGTCTAGAGAAATTTCAGGATGCACCTTGATGAGTGCTAAACCAGTTCGAAGTTATATTTCTAAGTCAAGTTTTAGACGCTTAATATTTGCAGAAATATTCTGATATTTGGATATATATAAATGTAGCAGTTTTCTAATACTTCTAAAATCGAATCAGGAAGTTTTCCATTATTTAGCACCACTCTTTTCCACTTTTGAATCCACAGTGAAAAGTTTTGTTCTACTGTAGAATATGCAGCAAATGGTCCAATAATATCCTTGAAGGTGTCAACAATTTTTTTAACGCAATCTTCTGGTGTGTTATTAGTTTTAGGTAAAACAACTCGAGGATTAAATAGATTCATAACTTTCGGTGAAAGTCGTTCTTCTAAATCAGTTAAGATATTGTCTAAAAGGGGTAAATAAATAAATCTTCGGAAATATTCTTCGCAAGAGTTAGCAGGTTGGTTTTGACGAGAATCTATACGAGGCATCTTTAATTCAATGTCTAGTTGTTCAGCTATTCCCTTTACTTCATAGTAAAGTTTGCTAAAAACAGATTCAGCATTTGATCTTTTATTTTGAAGAATGCATTTATTGTCCTCTTTGGCCTCAGTAGCCTTCTTCAAATCTAATTTTGGTGACTAAAGAAGACGACTAAGTGATACAGTTGTACCTAAAACATCACTAAGACAAACTACTGAAATGAGAAATTCTGGGCTCCTAATGGTTTGCATTAATGAAAATGCATCAGCTGACATTTTACTGTGCTTCGACGTAGAAATTGTTTCAAGAGCGTTGTATATGTTGATCATTGATTCGCCCTGGAACTGAAGATCATTGATTCGCCCTTCATGCCTTTCACGAGTTTCACAAATACCTTGGAGAGCAGCCCCCAGCTCCTTTATTTGTATTTACTAACGTATCAGACAGAGCTAATGCAACAACAATATTCACTTTAATATTTATTATAGATAAATTATAAAATGTAGCACAGAGTCTCAAAAATTATAATACATATTCAAATTACAAACAACCAATTCGTAGACAAAACTAAAGATAAGAAATACCTAAAACAAAATAAAAATGTGCTGATTTCGTGCGAAAAGTCATGTCATGGACGTTGAACGAGCAATAATGTGTGGGCGGTAATTCTATCTCATCGATAATCAACAATTTTTAATCAAATTATTATTATCAACAATTTTTTCCAGAAGGTCGAAAAAGAAGTAAACAATCCTTTTATTGAGTCCTTTTGCGCACGTCATGGACGTTGCTTGTGGTTCTTTCAGTGAGATTATGTCCTTACGAAGAGCTTTGAAAGCATAAAACCACTTCTTTCCTGCCTTTTGGGATTCTTTATTAAAATTATGTGGTATTTGATTTCTCTCGACGACTTGAAATGCAACCCGTCGAACATCATTGATCGTAAGGCCAAATGGTATCTAAAATTGTACCGGTACAATATAAGCAACTCGGCTTGGTACAATATGGAAAGCTAACATCGTGTAAATTATCACAGCAGTTATCTAACGGGCAACTATTTAGTCATTGTAGTTTTATATAATTTATGTTCACATTGTTATTTATTCATTTCCGCTTCCCATTTTTTTACATTAAAAATTGGTGGTTCTTTGAATGACCACAAGCTACTTGTGTTTTCTATCGTAATTTTTATAGCTTTTCACTCGTATCATAAATTGATTAATATTGCCATAAAATTTGATTAAACAATTTAAGTCGACAGCCATTTAATACCTGCAATAGAAATAAGAAAAACCTAGGCTGTTAGAGTACTTAAATACTTAAACAGGCATATAATTACATATAATGAGTACTATCCGTTAATAATCTTTTATAGAAGATGATGATAAGTATCATTAAAATGTCCCATAAGATGTGGTAATTAAGACATCTTCCTAAAGATAAAGTTAAATGTACAGGTCGGTAAGATGTGCGTGTGAGATAATGTTTCAAACACAATGAAATTTTAAGTTTTTTAGGCTTGTGACATCAAATCGACGATTATTTTACAGGAAACTACACTTTTTTGTATAATGGAAGTTCTGTCTACTAAATATTTGAGAAACGCCTCAGTAAATCTAATCACGATTCAATTTCAATAGGTAAGAACAGTCTGAAGAACTTTTTAAACAACTGCAGTTTACATTGTTACCGAGACGAAAAACTTCTAAGATTAAGAGAAACATATCTTTGTCCGATATATGCCTTCAATATTTAAGTTAAAAATTTTTTAGAAGATAACTGCTTTCAATGAATATACCGAGAAGGAATATAGAAAACTTCATAGATATACATCATACTAATAAAAAAATGACACTGTGGTATTCGCTGACAGTTATGAAGCTCTCCAGGGGTTAGTGAATAAAATCACAAAAGCGAGTCAGAAATATGGACTTTCACTTAATATTAAGAAAAAAAATTTATGATGATCTCTAAGAAGGAACAGCAAATTTAAAGAATCAGTATGAATGATCAACCAATAGAAAGAGTATAAATATACACCTGGTACGAACGTGAATGAAAATTGGGACCATTCCCTTGAAATAAAATGTAAGATAGAGAAAGCAAGGTCTGCATTTCAAAAAATGGCTAAGCTATTCAAATACCATCGATCAGACGCTACCTACAAGAAAATTGAGGCTTTCGAAATGTGGCCTTATCGTCGAATCCTGAAGATATCCTATACCGACCACGTTACTAACCAGGACGTTTTATTAAGGATGCAAAAGGGAAAAGAGTTGTTAACCACAATAAAAACATAAAAAAACGGATAACCTCGGTCACATCATGAGGAACAGCGAAAACTATGGGTTACTGCAATTAATTCTACAAGGAAACGTAGAAGGAAAACGGGGACCAGGAAGGCGAAGGATTTCCTGGCTAAAAAATCTACGTACATTATTCAACACAATAACCACAAATCTTTTCAGAGCAGCAGTTTGCAAAATACAGATTGCCGTGATGGTTGACAACATGTGAAACGGATAGGCAGTACAAGAAGAAGAAGAAGCAATATAAAAGTATTTACAAATTATAATGTGATTCTTTTCTCATGAACACAGCCAGAACAATAAAAAATCCCAAAAATTCATCAATCATAAAACTCAAACAAACTTTTATATAAACTCTGTTTATATGCAATATTGCGAAATATTTATTTATACAAGTATTATCGAATTTGATGTGTGTACATTGAGAAATCAAACTGTATGAATCATTTTCATTTCTCGCATTTCCCATTAACTTCCCTTGTTATTTCCATCAAACCGCTAATTGTAACCCCACACTAGTGCAAACATTTATACAGACTACAATAAAAGTGTTCTATTATTCATCAAAAGTGCATCTTTGTTCTCGTCAACTCGTGCTTCCATCTCTCGACTGTTCTCGTCTTGATTAAATATTATTTCAGCGACTGTATTGAAAAGAAAACCAAGCGAAACTAATGATAATAAATGAAATATTGGATTGCTTTGTTTCGGATTATAGTATACTTTATGGTTACTGTAAAATGAAAATTTGTAAATTATAAAATCGTGCTAGTTAATTAAAATTTACATTAAAAATAGAAAAGTGGTTAACATAGTTAAATTTACTGGATGGATGAAATGGAGTTGATGTGTCCATATCCAGACAAAGGCAAACCTAAAAGACAGTGTTAAAAGATTGAAGAAAACATACCGTAACCAACCAACATTAATTATCAAAAAACGGTATATACTGTAAGGGTGAGTTGGGAAGTTCCCGAGTGACCAAAGACCAATAAATGATTTACTAATTTTAATTACTACAACGTTCAACAAATTGGACTATTTGCGAAGAAACGTAAATTGTATCAACAGCAAACTATTCTATTAATAACTGATATGAAACAATAATAGTACCTACCTATAGGTTCTGAAGAAAAACATATAGGTTTTCATTATATAGATATATATTAGGTGAATAGCTCGTCAAATACCTGGCGATTGCAAAGGTACCTAAACACAGTAAAATTTTGGTTATTTTCTGGAGTATTTAAAATAAAACATATTTCAAAGAACGTTATACATTTTATGCCGTCAAAAATCAACGTTGATGTAATGTCATATGACATATGTCATATGACATGTGTCTCTCGCACTGAAAGTCGGGTGTCATATTTAGCTGTCTAAAATCCATCCACGGTATGCATCCACTGCTGAACATAGGCCTCCCTCAGCTCTTTCCATCTGTCTCTGTCTTGTGCGGCTTGCATATAGATATTGCTAACACGCTTCAGGTCGTCAGTCCATCTAGTTGGTGGGCGTCCTCTGCTCCGTATTGCTTCTTGCCTTGTCTCCACTCCAAAATACGTTTTGTCCATCGGTTGTCTGATAATCTGGCGACGTGTCCTGTCCAATTCCATTTTAACGATGCGATTTTATTTATAGCGGTTGTTGCTTTTGTCTTATGACGTATTTCCTCGTTTGGGATTCGGTCTCTCAGAGAGACACCTAACATCTGGCGCTCCATAGCCATCTGAGTCACGCGAATCTTATTAACTACCTTTTTTGTGAGTGTTATCCGTTCCATAAGTTAGTACAGGTAACACACATTGGACAAAGCTTTTTCTTTTGAGGCATATGAGTAGATCCGATTTAAATACATAGTTTAATTTACTACACGCTGCCCAATCTAATCATATGCGACGTGGGAGCTAACATGTCTGGTTATCTCTGCCCAACCGAATTTCATGTCCTAGGTACTTATTCGATGTAGTCTGCACAATATCATTTCCATCAACAGCAATATTTCGATTTAGCACCAGGTTAGTCATTATTTTCGACTTGTTCATATTAATCTTTAGTCCGACCTCCACGGAAGCGTGATATTATTTTTCAAACATTATTATTGCATCATCCATACGATCGGCTATAAGGACGATGTCAGCAGCAAATCTCAAATGACTGAGCTTCTCTCCATTTATATTGATACCATACCTGTTCAGATGTGCCTTCTTACAAGTATGTTCTAAAAGCGTCGTGAATACCTTTGGAGAGACTGTGTCACCTTGTCGTACTCCTCGCTGTATTCAGAATTTATTTGTTTCTTGTTCAGGTAATCTTACGCTAGCTGTGGCAGTTTGGTAGATATATTTGATTATATTAGTGTAGCGATGGTGTGTTCGGCATTCTGTTAATGCTTTTAACATTTTCTGATGGCTTATGGTATCGACTGCTTTCTCTTAGTCGACAAATATCAGTGTGAATGGTTTGTTGTATTCTGCAGACTTCTCTATCAGGTTCTTTATCACTAGTAAGTGGTCGTTAGTTCTGTAACCCGATCTAAATCCAGCTTGTTCTCTACGCTGATACAAGTCTAATTTAGTGTCCAGTCTTTTCTTCATAATTGTCGTAAAAAGTTTGTATATGTATATGGGAAAGCAAACAAAGGACGGTGATTTTTTAAATCTGTTATGTCTCCTTACTTGTGTAATAAAGTAATGACTGCATTATTCCATCGAGAAGGAGTTTTTCCTTGGTAGATGCATTCGGTGAAAAGCTTGGCCAAAGCCTGGATAATTTTATTTCCACCTAGTTTGATCACTTCGATCATTACTCCGTCATCGCCAGGGATTTGTTATTTTTCATTTTTAAAAGTGCCGTTTTGATTTCTTATGGAGTTATTTCTGGCATTAATTCTGATCCTTGGTCTGTTAAGCAGGGGCTGATCTTGCCTTTCGTGCCTTGCTGATACATTTCGCTATAAAAGGATTCGACAACTTTAAGGATTTTGTTTCTATCAGTAGTAATGTTTTCATCTTTGTTTTTTATTTTGTACATAGTTTTGTTGCCTACGTTGTTCATATTTTGCCTCAACACTTTTTTAAACTTTTGTTTTCTTGAATTATTTTAGTTTATTTCTCTTGTATTGTTTTCTCTTATGTCTTTTAGGATTGACCGGTGGATATCTTTATTTAATTTATTCATTTTATTCATTTATTCGTTTTTAGGATCATCTTTGTTCTTTCAAATTTGACATTTAATAGTATCTTAGCTCGGATTAATCTGTGGTCGCTTCCTATTGAAAATTTGTTGAGTACTTCGATGTTTTTGATTATTTTTTTTTCTGTTTGTTATGATATAATCTATGTCATTTTTGACACTGCCATCTGGGCTGATCCATGTACATTTACGCTTTTTATCGAAAAAAGAGTTCATCCTGAATAAATTTTCCTGGTGTAAGAAGTTCAGCAATCGTTGCCCTCGTACATTATTCTTTCGCCATAGTCATACTTACCCATTGCTACTTCTAAAAAAATAAAAATGACCTTCGAACAATGATCTGTATTTTAAGTGAAAAAATGCAACTAGCAGAATTATTAAATTAAATTTTAAAGATTTTTAATAACAAAGTTATATTTGTAGCAATATAAATAAACCTTTGAATTGATTGAATAAACTCAGTGTTAAATCACTTTCTTCCTATATAATTTCTGTACGTACACAAGCATCTTTTCGTCTGGGTTTCACAATGGGACTCCCCGTCGAGATTGAATGTCTGATTAGATGTGTTCTAGTCACAACATGGCGGAAATTGAGTTCGTTAGCAGCCTGCGGTGTCGGATTAACTTTTTTCTCGCGTATAAAATGCCCTTCCGACAAATATTGATTAATAGAGTCAATTTTGTTTTGTTTTAGACAGAACCGGTTGGGATATATAAAACAAGTTAGTACTAAAATGATTACTAATGTCTCAACCTTATTGCAGTACAATAATTTTTTCAACATTTAGCTATGAAAATGATGCGGTTATTGCAATTTGCTGCTGCAATTTTATGCACAAGTAATGGATTAGGTTATATAATTTGGGCCTGTTGACGACGTATTTATTAATTTTTTAAGATACCTTCTCCATTACTGAAAGAAGACTAAGAAACTGTCTAAATTGTTTTCTTTTTGTGTCTTGAGTAGTAAATGTATGCTCATACCAGCTTTGCTATCTTTAGTGAGCGTCATTTTTATATTAATAGTTAATTTCTTTTATTTAACCCCTTAAAGCATTAAACCGAGATAACTCGTGGCACAACTACTGGGCCTAAAATAATGAACTCGAGATATTTCGTTCTGTGATATTTATTGAGAATTAAAACGATTTTCTCTCGTAAATTTTCGAAATTGTAACGTATTTATACGTGATACTCGTACGACTTGGAGGACAGATTTAGTTAGACGAACGGGGATGAAAGTAAAATGTTGTTATCAAGTGTCTCAGAGTCGGATAAAGACAATGGCAGTGAAACCAAGGACCTCTTTTTTAACCAGGATCTCTGCGAAGCCTTGTTATCTTCGGGAATTCCAATTTCAAAAGTGAACAATGTCACTTTTACCTCATTTTTGCAGAAATATTGTAAATTTAACAATTATGGTGAAAGTACCTTAAGAAAAAATATATCGAGATTTGTTACGATGAGACCATAAGAAAAATTCAAAATATTATTGCCTATTACTCGATTTATTTTATAGTTGACGAAAGTACTGATTCACTGTGGCGATATATGGTGCATATAATGATAGGGGTTTTACATAAAGATGTAAAAAATAAATGTTACCTTATTGCTTCAAACAATTGGAGAAAAACAACAATTTGACCATAATATAGTTTGTTCACGATGAGTTGTCGCATTTTTTTCTAGCAGGAATGCATTTTAGATTACTATTATTACATGTATTAGTTTTTAAATGCAAAATGTATGAAGTCAATATTTATCGTATATTTACCGTATATTTGCATGTATTTCGCATGTTCTTAAATTTTTTTTGAATATTTGCGCCAATTGTGTGCATGCATATTTGCTTTGTTTGTTTTATGTTACATATATCCGATTTCTAGTTATGCCATATAAAAGGTATTCCAAACTAAAGCAATACCTCTATTTTTATGACAATGAATCATTCGATACATATGCTCACCTGAGTCCAAAATTAGACAAGATCTGGAACATTTATCAGTACCTAAATGCTAAGGATAAATCCATGTATGACTTACAGAGAGATATACCAATTTACAAAAGCTTGATGCTTTACAAAAAAAGACTAGGTTGGGTTCCAAATTTCTCAAACAAAAGACCGCACAATTGGACATAAATAATTACATGATGTGTGAATCGTGCTCCGGGTACATTTGACACAATATAATTTACACCGGAAAAAACACGAAATTTGATTAACAATATAAAGATGTCCCTGTGTCTGTGTGTATTTTTATAACATTAATAAACTATTGAAAAGTCACTGTTGGACCACCAACACGTTTTTCGGCATTTTCCTGATACTATTCCTGCCACAGCCAAGAAATCCCATTCAACTAGGGTATGTGTTGTGTGTAGTAAGGCAAAAGATAACTATGGAAAGAAGGTTGGGCGCGAGTCAAGATATTACTACCCGATTGCGATGTAGGACTGTGTGTGATGCCATCTTTCAAGAACCATGTGTTTAACTTCCATTTTTATTACTATCTACACATTTACTACATTGTAACATTTTTTTTATAATTAAAATGTTAAATAATTTTTAATCCTTTTACCCCTGTTGCTGAGACGTCGATGGCCGTATTTGTAAATAATATATACGCAGTTGGTCGTGTTGACCACTAGGAAATTTTATTGGAATTAACCGACTATCTCAAAAGACGGAAGGTCCGACTTATTATCCTCGTTAATCCTCGGTTAATTCTTTCCGGTTTCAGGCGATTTATTTTTGATAAATTTGGTAAATATCGTCGAAGGCACGTCTAGAGTAATTTTTCTGTAAAAACTTAATCGGAAAGGATCTATCTTTCATTATGTTCCTAGCTAGAAGAGTACCGTTATTTTCGATATCGTTAGAATCTTTTTACCTTCTTAGAAATCCATCCAGCTTGTGAAATTGTGAAATTTTAAGAGGAACATTACTTCTGGCGGGACAGTCTTTGCGTAAGGACGTTCTTTATATCTTACCGTCTCTGTTCTCTGTGCATTTTCTTTCTAAGTGTGTATACACTTCTATATTTGAGTTCTTTTAATCCAAATCTAAATCTAAATCTAATCATAATAAATTAAATATTGGTATAAAGTACCTTTTAATTTAAATAACTTTAGTGCTTGATACAAGTATGTTATTAGCTTCTGTGAAGTGTAGCAGTCATCAAGATTTACTGTAAGTAATCATATTATCTTCAATTAACTGGGCGAATAATATGGTATGGTTATGGCATCGTATTATCTTCAACCATCTGGGCGAATCTACGTTCATCCATGTCTTCACCTGTAGTTAAGAGCATTCAATATTTTCTTACGAACTTTCCATCAGCTACTAAGAAATTCTAATAAATAATAATTACGATCATTTTATTCTCCGTTATTCATTAAACAACAGTGCGAACAGATAATTAACTTAACCAGTGCGGGTTGGTTAAATTTTTATCTCTGTAATCTTGTCGTATGCTTTGAATTGTAACTTTAATCAACTTTGTGTTATTTGTTATTCATTTTATATTTACTATACCCAGTATCTCGAGATATGCCCATTTAACTGCAAAGAGAGACTTTCTTTAATCAACTTTAGTTGAATATTTTTATATAGCATCAGACTCTCTTCGCTGGTTTAAATAAACAGGTTTTCCTGTTTTCTTGTGTATCGACACGATATCAATAAATATAAATAGTCACAAAAAGAAATAGAAAGATGGACCAGTTTTGTCCTGATATAATACCAAAGTATAGTTTACAAGTAAAACATGAAAAAGCAGTTGATGTTAGAAAATTGATAGAAAAACATTATAATTTAAACTGAAAGAATATTGAAGAATTAATATATTTTAAACACGTTTTAGAACTTTGAAAACCATCCACCTGCAGAAGTTCATAAATAATTAGTTTACTTTTAAAAACAATGCTAGTAAAATAAACCGGCTCCCCTGTTTTCCTGTTTATCTACACGATATAATAAATATAAATAGTCACAAAAAGAAGCAGAAATATCCTGCATTTTATAAACGTGGTTTGTCTATAATTTCACTATTTGGAAACACCTACAGGTGTGAACAGCTTTTTAGTCGAATGAAGCATAATAAACCTCCAATGAGAACACAAATTACTGATGAGAATTTGAAAAACGGTTTGCAGGTAGCAACAAAATCAATCGATACACTTGATTCTGGGAAATAAAATCAGGTGTTTCACTACGAAAATTTATTCTATTTTGTTTAAATATTATTATTATTTGCGTGTAACTCTAATCTAATAAATATGTTTGATTTCCATTAATGTTATATCTTCTTTATAAACCAGTTATTTTGTGTTTGCTTTAAATAATAAAAAAATTGTTGTGCGGCCCACTAGCAAATGTCATCTCTAAAATTTGGCCCGCCTGCTGAAAATGTTGGCCATCCATCGTATAAATGATAAATTACAATAACGAATTATGGCTACATAGATGCAAAAATAAGTCATATAAATAGAAATAAGTAATACAACAAATCAATTTATATGGATGACATGGATGGATTGAAAAATCGCTATACCTTTTGGTGTGGAGTGGTAAACTTTAATAATATAGAGTTTTATGTAAAATATAAATTAGAAAAAGATATCTCCGACAAAACACTTGATTAGTAAACGCCCGAATTTTAGTCTATTTTCATTTTTTACGATTCTGATTAAAAAACCGATACTGTGCACATTTTATAGTTGGGTAGTGACCGATTTGCGTGTGTAGCTGATGAAAGCGTGTGACTAGGTAATTAAAACTGATTATGGTCGACAGGTTAATTAATGACGAATAGATAAAAACTTTTTGTTGGATATAAAGATACATAATAAACTGCAAGAAATGCGTAGAATAAAACAATAAACATAAAACATAATTAAAATTATAGGCACACATAATGAAGTGATAATAGATCTATTATGATTATTAAAAAATCTACTTTTACAAAAAAAAATTATTCGTTTTATTTATTTTAACTTTTAGACTAGACGTCCATGTTTTAGATTAATAGAATTAACTAAATATCTTGACGATACATCGATCGTTGTAGCAAAAACTACCATTAGGCCAGTAGAGAAAAAAAACCTTGTTTTTGGAGCTTCTAACAGTATATGAGGGATCTTCTTCTTCTTGTGCCACTCCTATCGGAAATTGGAAATCATCAAGGCTATCCTGACCTTGTTTACAGCTGACCTAAAGAGTTCATTAGTGGTACAGCCAAACCACTCTCAAATTACGCAACCATGACATTCTTCTACGGCCTGGATTCCGTATGAGTTATAGCTGATGAAAAATCTCTAACCCATTCCCTGCCACGATCCCCATTTGGGGATCAAGTTGTTTGCAAATTTTAATTACTAACACACAGGACTGTACAAGAATTTTTATCGCGATACCCATTCGGGGCTCATGCCTAATGCTGTGTATTTTTTTATCGTAGTACATTCGATACATATTTAAATTTTGGTATCTTTATGATCTAATAATGTTGACTATAAATAATATAATAATAGGTTTCAATGAATGGTTTTTGCAGAAGTTTGTTTATAGCTTGCAGAAGTGGGTACCAGGCGATTTTATACATTGGATGAATTAGAGGATATTATAAATATTCTTGGATGACGATAAAAATAATGAAATTGATATTATTGAATTGCCACCCGATAACGTCGATGATGTATATGATGTCAAAGAAATAGATGACGGCATACTAGAAGACACGTATAAATACTGAATCATTATCACCGCTAAATGAGACACCTGATGAGACTCATTATAACACTTAAAACAAAATCCCACAGAAGCGCCAAAAGAAAACTGAAGCTCGGAAATTAAAACCAAATTCAGATTGACAAAAATGTAGGTCAGACTTTATAAAAAACTTTGGAGATAATACGGACATTATGTGTAAAACAATCTGTGGCATATGCTGGACAGAATAACAGACATGACTGGGAAAGAAAGTTTCTGGGATTTTTTAGCTTACCGACTACCATTCGTTACCTCAAGAACAAATGTATTGGTGTGAAGATGAGGATTTATGTATAGACAGTGTAACAAAATGTTTATCAAGAAACAGGTATTTAGAAATAAAAAAAATTACATTTTAATGATAATGCTTGTCTAAATAAAAAGTCATGTAAACCAGATTTCAACATTAATCCGTTGATTGCTAAAATGAATCAATAATATTTGAAATTTAGCATATTTTCAAAAAGTATAAGTATTGATGAACAGATGGTTCGATATTATGGGCATCGTTATTTAAAACAATTTATTCGGGAAAAGCCAATTCGGTTTGGCTTTAAGCAGTGGGCAATGTGTTGCGCCGAAAGTGGGTATTGTTTTCATAGCGAATTATACACTGGAAAAAGAAATGATGAGCATGGAGCCCAAGGTTTAGAAGTATCTGTGAGACTGAATGATATATATGTTATCAAAAAACCCTCAAAGCACGTCTTCCATTTTGACAATTTTTTCACGAGTTTGAACTTGATGAAGATTTTAAAGGATAAAAAAATAGCAGCCACTAGTACAGTGAGATCTAACAGAATAAACAATTGTCTGCTGAAGTCAGAAACCGACTTAAAGAAGAAAGATCGAGGTGCCATAGATTATATATTTGATACTAAAAATGAAGTGTTTGATGAAGTGAAATCGATGGCCACGGACAAAAAAAAAGACAGATCAACATTACACAATCTCACTGTATACATAATTACAATACATTCATGGGTGACGTGGATAAATTGGATTGGTACATCTATATCGAATACAAATACGGAGCAAAAAATGGTATTTTCCCATTTTTAGTAACGTTATTGATGTGACAGTTGTAAATGAATATGTACTATATTGTCACGCTAATAAGACTATACCCCTTTTGGAATTTAGAAAGCAAATGGTTAGAGCTTATCTTCAAGTAAAGTTAATTTCCAATCCAAAAAATCTAGGCCGTCCCACATTGCAAAAGTTATCTCAAAAATGTGTCCCACAGTCAGTTAGATAGTCAATATGTAAGTATAATGTAAGAAAACAATGCATTAAATGTATTAATTATCATATTACATATAGAATGTTTGGTAAAATGGTATTCGTAAATATATTATGTTTAGTGTAAATTAATGCCTATCTTCAATAAAATATGTTTTTGATAACTAACTGTTTTTTTTTTTCATGGCACCTGCCATTATCCCCATTTGAGACACTAAAAAAAAAACACAAAAATTGACAAAATGCCAATTTTAAATTTTATTTATTAAACTATGTATCTTTTTAGACAAAAAGGCAAACTTTTAACAAAAAAAAGTAAAAAAAAGTTGGCAGGGAATGGGTTAAAGACGTTCAACTATAAGCCCCCTGCTCTTACCTGGCCTGCATATGTTCTTAATCACTACTAATACCCAGCCATATACGTAGCTTTGTTTTTGCATATTGGCATGTAAAATACCTACTTGAAATTATGGCAATTAACGAGGTATTAAAGTACGCTAAATCTCAGCTAGATCAACCAAATAGTTTGTGAGTTATTCAATCTGTTTATCCCGGAGAGCGATTATTTAAACGACTGTACTTGCCCAAACATAAACTCTAAAGGTATTTAGCAGATGGTAATCGATTCTTTCAGGCGTCAGTTATAAGATTTATTCAAAAAATTTCAACATTTTATCAAAATTGTTATTAAAAAACCGTTTGAAAAAAGGCTGACTTTATAACTTACATATACCTAAACATTTATAATAGCTTTGATATTTTCCATGTCACGCACTTGTAAGTAGGCTCAATGAAAAGATGGTGAAAACACAATCTTTAAAAAAAGAACTTCTATGACCAATAGAAACCAAGATGGCAATTTTTTTCTTAAAATCATGTTTCTATTGTTTAATAACATTAGGAGCTGAAAATTAAACAGATTATAAACGAAGATCTAAATTTTATTATCCATTTTATAGAAAGTAGTAAAAAGGCATAACCCGTTGGTAGTTACATGGGGTAGTTATTTCTATCCTACAGGTCCTACCTGTCTACGGTAGGACATAGAAATAATTTTCATTTTATATTTAATTAGTATTTATATAAAGTTACGAGACTGCAACAGCTACTGAGCTGCGGTCGACACATTTTCATATTTAAATTCTTACACACCAGATATAGTTTATCTCTCTCTCTCTCTCTCTCTCTCTCTCTCTCTCTCTCTCTCTCTCTCTCTCTCTCTCTCTTGTCGTTTCTCCATTACTGAGGATCGTGATTTCTTCCAATATTCCTAAAAAATTGTCTCTATTCGTCTATCTTCAGCTGCTCTGAGAGCTTCGCGGAATAAGTTTCCAGCTGAATTCTTAATTTGGTCTGACCATCTACTTGGTGATCGTCCTTTTGATCTTCTCCCAGGAACGTTTCCAGAAACAATTAATCTCTCCAAACTATCGTCATCTCTGCGAACCACGTGACAGAAAAATTGCTAAATACGTTGCAGACATATTGTGGACAGCCTTTTTTAATCTCGGGTTGGTTTAGAGTGGAAACGTTTATCCTATGAGCTGTCCCAGGTATACGCAGTATTCTTCTCCAGCACCACATCTCAAAGGCATGAATTTTTTGGCGCTCGCGTCCGCGAGGAGTCCAAGTCTCTGCCACGTATAGAAATATTGAGGGATTCACCAGTCTCCGAACTTCTGCTTCACCATCGTTAGTTAGACTAGACCCGAGATAGACAAAACTGTCCACTATCTGGTATTCATTGGAATCAATGTCTTGGATTTTATTTCTCTTTAGCGATTTAGTTGCATCTTTGACTTCAGTGAGTGAGACAGTAGGTTCTCTAGGATAGTCAGAATGCCACTGATTTTCTGCTGGTACTTAGCCATGATATAGTTCGCCACAGTGGTTTCGCTATGTGTCCAATATTTCCTCAGTATCGGTTTTTAGTTTACCTTCCATATCTATTACAGACCATGTTTGAGATTTAAATTATCTGGTAAGGAGTTTGATCTTCTTAAATAAATCCCTCTGTTCATTTCGACAGCCGTGTTCCTCTATTTCTCTGCCTATTTGAGAGATGTAATCAGCTTTATCTTTGCGACACTATGTATTTTCGATAACATTCTGTATTTATCGTTTGTTATGTATCTAGTTTTATGTTCTTTTCTGCGTTGAATAACAGTTCACGTATTATCGGATATCCACGGCTTACGGCCCGTGGAAACCGCTGCCTAACAGTCTTTTGCAACCTCGATTACCTTATTTTTAAGAGAGACCCAAGTGCTCCCAGGGTCACTATCTACTTTTTCTTCTTTTGAGGCCTATTCGTTTCGAATATTTGCGATCATTCTGGCTATAACTATTTTATTAACTGATGCTTTAAATATGTCGGTTGCTGTTATGGAGAACCATTTCCTCAGGTTTTTTAACCATGATATTCTTCTTTTCTTAATTCGTCGCTTTTCGAATACTTTGCCTTAAAGGATTATTTTCAGTAATCTGTATTTAGTGCCGTTTCTCATTATGTGTTCGAGATATTCTAACTTTCTCCTTTTAATCGTATACATCACTTCTCTTTTTTCCCCATTTTTCGGGGTACAGTCTCGTTGGTTATCTTGTCCGTCCATGATATCCTTAGGAGTCTTCTGTATAGCCACATCCGAAGGCTTCAAGTTTTTTTCCATCGCTTCAGTGAGTATCCAGGATTCAACTCCGTAGTATAATATCGAGAACATATAATATCGTAGGATGTTATATCTTTTCGATAGGACTTACTTTTATCGCCATGTACTTAATCTCCGTGGATGATGTTGGTAGAACGTGTTGGTAATTGTAAGATGTTGTTCTTTTTATAACTCCACTAGTCGGTTGCCATTCTCATTTCTATGTCCCAGTTCATTTTTGCTCAGCACTTCTTCAATATTTTCATTAGATGACCCTACTTTGGCGTTAAAGTCTCCTAAAATTATGATTAGTTCACGATTCGGAATAGCGCTAACAGTTTCTTCTAGACGACGATGGAACCTGTTGATGTCTTCTTCTTGTGCAGCTGTTGTAGGAGCGTATATCTGGACAAGGAGTAGGTTGTTGGGGAATATTCTCATTTTAATGGATATTATCCTGTCATCAACAGTATTATATCCAATTATTACGCAGTAGTTCAGTTTAGAGAGTACAATTATTGCGACTCCATTTGTACTTGTGTTATCTGCGCCTGAAAAATAGACGAGGTTGCTAGCAGTTGTTTTAAAATAGTCCAGTGAGTTTCTGACGGTCCCAGTACCGAAATATTGTAGACTGCTAACTTTCCAGGGTATTGGATCAGTCCCTGGACGTTCCATGTACCAATCACCTGATATTTTTTAAAATTGAGTGAAAATTTGGATTCAGTCGCACAATTTCTGCCAGGTGCCTGGTTCCTTACACCTTGGCAGTCGGTAGCATATTTCACACCATCCGACCCGGAACCGAGATGGCGCCGAGCGTGAGTCGGGTCGCTACACATCCCACCTTCAATTACTGAAATTGTCATCGTTTTGGGAAGAAATTCTCTTGAGAAAATAGTGCAGTGGTTTCCCATTGCTTTCTGCACCACTGTATGATATAGTTTATATATGGCTGTTTATAGCTCAATTTCAGAGTTTTGGATTATCAGGTGATCATCGCAAAAAATTATTATTTTTAGTTGTCTATGTTGATGTTTTATCAGACTTTTATGTTTTCGTTGTAACGACTCTGTTTATTTTAAGATTTTTTTAGTCCGTCGATTATTTTTTGTACTTTTGACCCATTTCATAGAATTGTTGTTTGATGTATTCAATATATTGTAAGTACTGTAAGATTAATAAAGCTTGTAAGTACAAACAAAACATACATACAATAAATCATGTTTTTTATGTGATTTATACCTTAATGTATACCTAAAACTCTTACTTTTCTACCAGCAATCACAAATAATTAGGTATATTTCTATATTAGACCAAATTGACTGTAGGCGGCTCTACATTCAGGCACACAAAATTTCAATGCTCCCAAAATGCTAATAAAATTCAAAGTTATAAACCTCTCGAAATGATTCAATAAAAATTCTTCTTTATATATCGATTGTTAAGTCTCCGGCAATATTTCTGCTTTTGCTTGTTCCTTTTAATCACTCAACTGTGTTACCGTTTTAAATCCATTCGTCTGAAAAATCGTCGTTTCTGAGGCAAAATGCGAAAATGGCAATCGTATGGTATTTTCATTTGGAATACTAATATTTTCAAAGATAAACAGAGGCGTACAAGTATAAATTTCTCATCAAAAATAGTAAGTAATTTTAATGTGATGAAAATCCTTTTTTTTTTCTTTATTTACAAAAAAGAATAGTTGCTTTAACCACTTCGTCATTAGCGACATTAGTTTTAGTACATTATTTTAAATTATACAAAGATGTATCGTTTAGAAAACTAATTAAGTTTTTGTTATTTTAAAGTTCATCTAATACTTTTTTAAATCACTGGAAATCTTGTCATTTTCCACATTCTGTTAGAAGGTGTGTAACAGTAATGTTGACTTGACAGTATTCACATACTGGAATGTCCTACTTAGTCATTAGGTACTTATGAGTTACCTTCGTATGACTCAATCGAAGTCAAGAAATCTTAACTTGGCTAGCTTTTTTGGGTTTACTAGGCAATGAATACCTTTAAATCTCAAAGTTTTTATATTTCAAAACAAATATATTTTGTGTGATTTTTTGTGTTGATTTCTCTTTAAAAAATGGTACGTTAAACTAATTCCAAAGATAATATCCAGTATACTAAAAAAATATACCAGTACCCACAGCATCAGAACCTAAATCTAACGTCAAGACATGTGAGATATCTTGGCAATGCTTATCCAGAAGGTGGTTATACGAGTATTAATTTCCCAACAACTTCTCAAGACAGAACGAAAATGTGAAACAGAGTGCTAAGAAGTTATTGCGACTAAAAAATTAGCAAAAAATACAAACAGGCAACTTCATCCTCAAAAGATTTTAGTAGTTGAAGCTACGAAATTGATCTAATTGGTCCACACAATGTGCTTTACAAGAAATTATCTTTGTACTTCTCTATATAAAGGATGTAAACTCAAGGACCAGTATTTTGTGTTGTGTTAAGGAAGAATTATTTACTATCTCAAAGAACTGTATTGAAGAAAAAACGTGTAGTGTTTCTTTAAGGTTAAATTCAAACATGTGCAAGAGAATATTTAATAACTAGTGATTTTGCCCGTGACCATGCGACGGGGAATCCAATCAATTGCACCTACAATCATTCCACTTAATTTTTTCTATTTTTCTTCTGTTTAAAGTTATAACAGAATAATATTTTAATCTATTGTACAACTTACCGATCACCAAATTCGCAGCCATTTTTTTAGGATTAACCAAATTTTCAAAAGAATTAAAAATTAAATTTTTAAAACAATAAACTTCTTGCATAAATGGGCCGGTCTTTACACCTCCAGATAAATATTGTCCTATCTGACAGATAGTTATCTGAAGGATAGACATTTATTTATAAAATAAAATGTGCCCGTCTTTTCACGTCAAATTATGTTGCGGTTACTTTATAAATGTAAAATTTGTTTGGGAACACACCAATATTTAATAAATTGTCAAAGAAATCACAGTAATGTTTTATTATCTCTTTTGATTATACAATTTGTGGTGGCAGGAATAAATTAAATTATGTAAAGAAAAATTTAATAGCGAGTAAAAAAATAATACATGTTTAATAATTCTTCTCAGGTTTTTCCAGAACACTAAAATATTATATAAGGTTAGCTCAAAGATCTTCAACATAAAAAAGTTCAGTTTTGTCTTCATTTAGCAATTCCTCTTGAAAATTGTCTTTTGAAAATTTGACAAATTTTAATCCCTTGCCAGCTTATACTTTTTGCTGTAGATTAGAACGGTTGAATCTTTTCAACCTTACAGCCATTTCCACTGGATGAAATAGTACCTAAACCTTCTCTTCCATACATAAAAAGTTATGTCGCATATCTGGTTCTAATATGAAATTCATTATAGAAATTGGATTGTTTAGTGGACTTGTTAACAATGATTTTACTTTATAATCAGAATCTCCTTGTAAGAACCCATTTCTATTATTTCCATTTAAACTTCTTATTTAGAATACAGAATTATTTATTTCTACCTGGTAGGTACCCAGAAAAACATATTCAAGAAGTATTACGAAATTGTCAAGATTTTTAAATCTAAATTTAAATTCCATATATTATATACAAGATATATTGTAATGATAAGGAAGGTAACTTACTTACCAACAAAGAGGATATCCTTTTACGATGGGTAGAGCACTTTCGAGAGTTGCTGGAAGGGGAACCTACTAACAATATAGAGCTGGAATATCGAAATGAGGAACTCGTGGAACCCACCTCGGTAGATGAAGTGAACATATCTATAGAAAAACTAAGGAATCATAGGTCCCCAGGTAGCGATGGCATCCCAGCAGAGTTATTTAAGCACGGTGGAGAGCAGCTCACCAAGGTGATGCGAGAAATTGTTTGTATAATTTGGTCTGAGGAGCAAATGCCTGAAGAATGGAGCTTAGGCTTAATTTGCCCGTTACACAAAAAGGGAAACCAACTGGAATGCAATAATTACCGCGGAATTACTCTCCTAAATACAGCATACAAGATATTGTCAAATATTTTGCACGAGAGATTAAAGCCTTATACTGAAATGTTTCTAGGAGAATATCAGGCGGGACTCAGGCGTGGACGTTCAACCATTAACCAGATCTTTACACTACGACAGATCCTCGAAAAAGCGCAAGAGTTTAACATAGATATGTATCATATTTTTGTCGATTTTAAAGCGGCATATGACAATGTCTTAAGACCAAGTCTTTACAATGCTATGAATGAGTTGGGAATTCGAAAAAAACTCATATGTTTGATAAAAGTGACAATGGCGAAGATGCTATCAGCAGTTAAAATTCAAAACGACTCGTCAACCCCATTTCAAATACATAGGGGGTTAAGGCAGGGAGATGCGCTGGCGTGTCAGCTTTTTAATGTCGCCTTAGAAAAAGTTGTACGAGACGCTAATTTAGATAGCAGGGGAACAATATTTAATAGATCAGTCCAAATTCTAGCATATGCAGACGACGTGGACATTATAACAAGAACTATGGCGAGAACTGCGGAAATCCTAACCGGGCTAGTAGCAGCAGCAGAACGAATGGGGTTACAGATAAATCAAAATAAAACCAAATTCATGGCGACTAACACAAACACAAGAGCTGGAAATGTTGACACAAATTTAATCATCAATGACCAAAACTTCGAAGCAGTCAAAGAGTTCATATATCTAGGGACATCGGTTAACCCCAATAATAACACATCTGAGGAAATAAAAAGGCGAATAATAATTGCAAACAGGTGTTATCATGGTCTATCAAAGTACTTAGCTAACAAACGTCTGTCTCAAAAAACTCGTATAAGGCTGTATAGAACACTGATAGTCCCCGTTCTCACATATGGATTAGAGGCATGGACGCTAACGAAAACAGATGAATCCGCTCTATCCATTTTTGAAAGAAAGGTGCTACGCAAGATATTCGGAGCGGTCTATGAGAACGGAGTATGGAGGCGTAGATATAACTTTGAACTGCAGAATATCTACAAGCATACGTTTGGTGGTAAAGATATTACCACTATAATTAAGCGAAACCGCCTGCACTGGGCAGGACATGTAGCCCGGGCCCCTGAGTCAAACATGATAAAAAAGATTCTAACAGCGCAACCCGTAGGAATGAGAAGACGGGGTAGACCAAAGCTAAGGTGGATGGACGGGGTAACACAAGATGCCGAAAAGATCGGAGTCGGCAACTGGAAAATGCAAGCGAGGGACAGAATAGAATGGCGTAGAAAGCTTGAGAAGGTCGAGGCCCTCTAAGGGCTGTAGCACCAAGATGATGATGATGATGATGATATACAAGATTTATTGAAAGTTTAGAAAATTCCCTACTAGATTCTTGATATTTTGTATATTTAATCTGAGTCTTTTTAATATATAATTAAATGTATTTTATAATTATTAAAAGAATCTGACAACCTAGGTACTATGTGCCTATTTTTCATTTTGGAATCCGATACTACTATTGAATCAATAGCACAAATATCTCTCGAAAAAGATTAATTAATCCATTTTTTAATTACCAATATTATAAAACTATTGAATCACTAAACTAAGTAAATGAAAATATGTATACAGCTACTTTTATAATCATTTATTAACAACTATTTGCAGTATTTTCTCAGAATATAGATCACTGTCGGTTTACTTAATCTTAATCTTTTAAAAAAGTCTTTATCATTACAAAAATTAAAATATTCAATTCTGTATCAAATATTATATTCTCGGACTATAGTTTATAAACAATAAATATCACACTGATCATACTCTCCGATTTCATTAAATCTTTTAATATTCATATCTCTAACCTTCACTAAACAATATTTAGGTTATATTTTTTATTTCGTTTAACTTACAACATAATAACAAACTACAATATACACAATTTATTTTCCAGATAACTTTTTATTTAGTACTTTATTTGACAAATAGATATTTTATATTTTATAATGTCAGATAATTTTAATTTATTTTATCTGTCAGTTTATCTGTTCAGATTTCTTTCCTAGGTGACGCTAGAATTTTAAACCCAAACTAACATAAAACTTTAAATTATTTTGTATTAAATTCTACCTTAAAAATATTATTAAAATTAATTATTAATTATATTAATATGTGATTAATACTGTATTATTAATTAAACGTATCGTTTCTAGAACAAAATTTGATTGCAGTGTCAAACGGTGGTAGTTCAGATATCTTTCCTAGATGGCGTCGTTACTTTACTGGACAAATGGTGTGACTTGTCATCATAGACTTTTATATAGATAGATGATAAAAGCACCTTAATAAATATATTTAATACAAGTACCTAATAAAAAATGTCGTGCACATTAAAACTGTAATATTTTTAAAAATTGTAAAGATCGAAATCCAACAGGATAAACATCAAATGGTAAAAGCTGGCTGGCCCCCTTTTAATTTTTGCTGCGCCTACGATTGCACTAATATTGGCTACGAAGCGGTCGGTCGCTAGGTTCGTTTTCATTTTGTCCGTAATATCGTTTTAATATTCGATAAGTTTACGGTAAATGAAACTTTGAACTCTCTTTCTCTCCACTCGACATCGCAGAGGGGATGGCAAATAAAGCCAATGATGTTGTGTCGTTCGGGAGTTTTGCTTTCAATTTTCAGTGCTTCTGGAAATGTTCAAAAACGTATACTTATACATTCGTCGGAATGTTGTAAACTTTTCCAGTGCCTCTTATGTGCAGTCAGATGAGTTTTTAGAACTAACCATGCTCGAAGTTTATTCAAATATAAAATTGAATTTATATCAAAGACAGTTTCTAATAAAATGAAATTAAATATTTATGTACATCTGTAAAACACAGTAAACATTTAGGAAATTTCTGACTTTAAAAATAAACTTCAAGTTTAATCCTGAAAACAGTTTTTTAAAAACAATTTTGAATTTACTTTTTTAGTATTATAAAGTCTTATATGGGAATAGGAGGTTTTTTATTTCCTAGACTATTACATGTATGTTTGGTAACAGTTTAATTATTTTATAAGACAAATATATAATATATTTCACGAATCTGCGACTTATTTGGATTATCACTAGACACTCAACCGCCAATAGTTCACTGTACTATACAGCCTTCTTTTAGAGAAAATAATTAGGGAGTCAAAAGTCAACACCAGAGGAACAATAATAACAAAAAGTGTACAAATATTGGCATTTGCAGATCATGTTGATATCATAGCCAGAAGCGAAAGAGAGATGATAGAAGCATTTAATGCGATAGAAAGAGCGGCACAAAACAGTGGCCTAAACATTAATGAAATAAAAACCAAATACATGAAGGTCAGTAAATCGACAGGCCACAGAAACCTACAGAATCTGACAATAGGAGACTATAACATCGAAAGCGTGAAAAATTTTACATACCCAGGTTCACTAGTTACCGCAGATAACAATGTCAGTAAAGAAGTTAAGAGAAGAATAAATATCGCTAATAAAACATATAATGGACTAATTAAACATCTAAGATCTAACAACATCACAAGAAGCACCAAATGCAAAATATACAAGACCCTGATAAAACCGGTCCTTGTATATGGATCAGAGACATGGACACTATCGAAAAGCGATGAAAACCTATTAGGCACATTTGAACGAAAAATCCTTAGACACATATATAAGGGGGTAAAGGAAAATGACATATGGCGCAGAAGATATAACTTTGAACTGTACACAGCATACAACGAACCCGAGATCATAACATCCATAAAGATCGGACGTCTGCGCTGGATGGTCCATGTTGAACGAATGTTGGAGACTGAAACACCAAAACATATTATGAGACAAACACCAGTAGGAAGAAGGTCAAAGGGAAGACCCAAACTTAGATACATGGAACAAGTGGAGCAAGATCTGAAAACACTTAAGATTACCAACTGGAAAAACAAAGCAAGGAACAGAACAGAATGGCGGAAAATCCTAGAACAAGCCAGGACCCAGAAAGGGTTGTCGAGCTACTGATGATGATACAGCCTTCTTTTAGTAAATAAGAGAAACTTTGTTTTGTCCAGTTTCTAATTTATGTCCTAGTTTAAACAAGTCGTATTTACTCTTTGGATTATTCTTTGAATATCGTCAATATTCTACGCTAATAACACAATATTGTCTTTATATCTCAGGTCTTTAATACGGATTCCTTATTTTTCTTCTTTTTCCTCTTTGTAAGCAATTCTGCTTGTTCATTGGTGGATTAATACCTCTATGAAAGGTTGACACTCCATCTTTTGCGCGGTCGTCCGATACTTCTTCTGCCGATTGGTGAATTAACTCTTGCTATTTTGACGACACGGGTCTCCTCCATTCTGCTTATGTGGTTATTCCATTCTTTTTTCTAGTTTGTGTCCATTAATTTATACATTATACCTGACATTTTCTTCTAATGTCGTCACTTCTCTTTCGATCTCTCAGATCTCTCAGTGTATTTCCTGTATTTCTTCTCAGTACTCTTGTCTCTGCCGTTTTCAGTAGCATTTGCGTTGTGGCTGTGTCGGGTCTTGTTTCTAAGGCATACATCATTATTGGTCTTACACTGGCTTTATAAATTCTTGACTTTATCTCAGTATTAATGTGTCTGTTTCGCCATATGGTGTTATTAAGGCATTCTGCCAGTCTATTTGCTTTTGTACTGGATCTCTCACTTATTTGTTCAAGTCTCCATAGCTAGACAGTGTAATTCCCAGGTATTTTATTTCCATTACTTGTCCAATACTGATCATCATCAATTTCTATTTTAAATCTGGTTGGTTCTTTGCTGACTACTATTGATTTAGTTTTCTCAGATGAGATTGTCATTAAATTATTTTGTTCTTATGTTAAATCTGTAGATCAGTCTTTGCAGACTATTTTCGTCTTGGGGTATCAATATAGCGTAGTCTGCGTAACAGAGTATTTTTATTTCTTTGTTTCCCATTCTGTATCCTCTTCCTTTGTTAACGTTTTTGATGATTTCATCGATGATTAAATTGAAGAACATGGGGCTCAATAAATCACCTTGTCTTATTCCGCTGCCTATTTCTATAGGTTATGTAAGTTCTGCATCTATTCTGACTTTCATTTTGTTGTTTGTCTTGGTAAATGTTTCCGATAGTTTTTATAATATTTAGGGGAACTTCTCTATTATACAGAAGATGGATTACATCTTTGAGTCATACTCAGTCAAACGCTTTCTTTAGGTCAAATAGACACAGAAATGCTGGTTTATTATATTCTAGTGATTTCCATTAATTTGTTTTGTAATATTCGTTATATATTGGATCTGTACACGATCTTTCACTACGAAAACCCTGTTGTTTATCTGCTAAACTTATCCTCTGATTTGTTAGCACTTCTAAAATTTTAGTTGTAAGTTTTAGGGTAGTATTTAGCAAGTTTATACCTCTGTAGTTGTCTGGCTATTTTTTATCTCCTTTTTGAATAGTAGAATTAGTTCTCTCGTTCTCCATTATTCCGGTATTTTATTGTGTTTTATAATAAGGAATCCGCTTACTATAATTCCCGTTGTCCCATTTTCCAGATCCTCCTACAAGATCGTTTGAGGGTACAAGTTACAGAGTAATCGAGAAAGAATACACCCTTGTCCTTTAAGCTAGGATTTTCCCATTTCTTTTGCTTCGTTCAGTACTGTTTGTTGTAGGTCTATCTACTTTCCATCGATGTTGGAGATTCCAATCCAGCGCAATTCTGGCAATGTCCTCTGGGGGTTTACGGCGTGTGAATGTACTCTAGCTTTAACTCTCAATTAATTTTAATGTTTTCTGATTTTGTGTTATATAGTTTTATGTATGCTCTCTGGATATAATATAAATTTTCTATAATTATTTGTTGATCGTATTCTTAACACGATCGAATGCTTTTTCATAATCTATAAAGCAACAATAAACTTTATCAAATTGTTATTGTATTTATTTGGTATTTGAAAATTTAAAATTTTGCACGGTAAACACAAAAAAATTACTTTGCTTAAAACCTTTTGAATATTTCTGGTGATGTGGAATAGTTCAATTCGAAATTATTCTTGTACGAAAACTTCTATAATATATATCAAAATGATCCAGTGCAAAATAAAAACAAATTCTCATACTTCAAGTAAACGTCTATTCGATAAAAACTGTATACATATTTTATGCAGTAATTTTATAAAACAACTTGGTTGATTTTCCTCCTCCAATTTTTCATTAATATTTTATTTCTCTTAGACGCGCCATCTTCGATATTTATGAACATTTTCCGTATCCGGACATACCCCACATCCTTCTTCCGACTTTTCTCCGGGGATGTAATTCATTATTTTCTTATTTAGTTTCCAGACTACTGGAATAATCAATTTAAAAGTTGTTGACAAATAAACCTTGTCCAGTATTTTTTAAAACATTTCTCTTCCAAGTTAAAAGTTATTCCATGAATAAAATATGATTGTCTGAAGTTATTAAATAAATCTTGATTGCTGCGATCCCCTGAGAATGTCCTAATGCTCTGACATTTAAGGAAAATGTTAATGATGCGAGGGTTTATTGGGAATTTAAAAACACACTGCTCAAATAAATAAGATTATTTGTTTCGCAGATTCCAAAAAACAGAAACATTCTACAACTTCTAAAAAAATAAAACAGAAACGTGAATGTTTTTTAACTTGGAGATATTTCGTAGAATAACAAATAAAACATTTAGATACAGAGGACGAAATGAAGATGAAAGGCACTTGCATCAGATGTGCAAAATCGAAGGAATAAACATGTGGATCAAGAAAAAAAAGAATGAATAAAGTAAGTCAACACATGAATCGATTGACGACAGTCCCGAAATCTTTCAAACAGAAACAAACCAAAGGATAAATAGGCGTTAAGGCTATAATAAAGGAGTATATATATATATATATATATATATATATATATATATATATATATATACTTAAAAATTACTAAGTTCTCGGGAAGAATTTAAAACTCGACGTTTTGGCACCCATTTTGGAGCCATTATCAAAAAGGATATGTAATTACTGTTTAAATGGGAATAACCCACAATTAAAGGTTAAAGTATGATTATTAACGTTTCAATTTCCACGTCAATAAACGTACTTTAACCTTTAATTGTGGCTTATTCCCATTTAAATAGTAATTACTTTAACATGCCACAAGAAAATAGCTTCAGAACAATAATCGGGATCTGGTTCCGTTGAGTTCGGGTTCTCAATCTGCCTACTTCCCTCACTCGTGACGTACCAGTAGTTTGTTCTGAAAAAACACAAGAACCGTCAAACGGCACTGAGGTCTCAATCTGCCTACTGGTCGACTGGTCACTCAACACTCGAGTATTTCGTATAGATATTATTAGGGTTTCAAATTTCTAAAAAAAATGAAAAAAAAAATGTTTAGACAAAAAATCAAATCACCGACTGACAAAATCGCAACACCCTGTACACAGTAATATTAAGTTTGTAAAATATAAACCAGGTATAAGGGATATTGTGTTATTCCAAATTGCTGAATCATAATCGTGTAGAAGCAAAGGGTATCAGGATCAAAGAGATGCAAAGGCAACCACAAAAACGGGAATCAACGCAAGCCATAGAATAAACAAGAAAAGCAATAGAACTAAAAAACAGTCATATTTGACAGCGTCTGAAAAATTATTAACAGGAAGTTAAAGGATATGTAGAAGGGATAAAGAGAGAAATGGTACAACAGATGGGAGAGATAACACTAATGAATGCAAAACAGGAGACAGATATTAAAAAAATTAAAAATAAAATAAAGGAGATAAATAATTTTCAGACAAAGGATCTAGAAAATCTGGAAATCAAGTTAGAGAACGCTATTCAAGAAGGAAGAAAGAAGTGGACAAAAAAATTTAACAAAGAGAAAAACAAGTCACAGAAATCAAAAATAAACAAAAAATTCGGAGCCAGAAGAGAAATACTTATCCATAGAACAGGTCAAAATCCCAATTGGAGGGGAATGTGAGAAAATTGCACCCGGTGCCTTTCATTAGGAATTAAAAAAAAACTACAGTATGTTGAAAATTTCAAAGCATGTGAAGAAAATATCAGAAACCATCTCAAGGATGAAGTGAGCCTATGGTTTGACAGTAAAGAAGATGAATTTACTAGTTGAGAAAACTTTGAAAAAAGTTAAATTATTTCTGGGGCAAAATCCAGAAACTAGAAATCAACAAAGAACTACAGAATGGGAGATACAATGAAAGAATGGGAAAGTTGGAAAAAACCTATGCATTACAGGTCTACAGCAACGCCAAATATTTGGAATACAATTATTCATCGGAACAATTAGTAGAATTAATTGCTAGACATTTTGAGGAAATGTCATCACACCACTTTGTAAAATTACAAAGACATTGATAGTCTTTGTCAATTTTTACAACTACGAGAATCATGTTTACGAGACAGAACAACTAGAGGACCACAAGAAATGCAGAACTACAGAGATAAGGGCCAAAATTATCGTCAACAACGGCCAAAAAGAAAATTTTGTCCTAAGGAGAGAGTACGAAAATAGAGACAATAGGAGAGAGAATTACGAATCCAGAAAACAAGGAGGAAACAGAGACAGATACAGGGAAACTCGTAATAGAAATACATACACAAGTAGAAGAATACGGGGAAGAGAGACAATGCGATGACAGAAGTAATACAGAAAGACAACAAGAGGTTTTTCACGAAGGCGCACATTACAAACAAAAAAACAAACCGCAATTTTTTTGTCACCCAAAAGAAATTTATCAAACTGGCAGGACTTAAGGAAAAAGAAAAAGGATCAAATTTTAAATTTGTGAATGAATTTACAAATGAAACACCCATAAAAATTTTCATAGGATCTGGCTCTGAAATCTCACTGGTAAATAGAAAATTGCTAAAACAAGTTAATTTGTCAAATTTAATTTATAAAATACCTCGGGTTAATCTAGTGGGCACAAATAAACGAACATTGGCAACGATAAATGAAGGTATACGAGTTAGGGTATGATGGGGAAAGAATTTTGTTCCGTACAATGTGTGATAATGCCGAATGTGTCTTATGATATAATAGTAGGTGTAGAAGAATTATCGGAAAACCATGAAATCATGGATTTTAAAAATAAAACAATGAAAATCAAGGATGAAGTGGTAGAATTGGAGAAAACATTGGATAAGGGCAAGGACTATGATGAAATTGCTATGACTATGAAATTTCATGGACATCGCATACCTCAAACGAAGAAGTGCTGCATAGAATAGGCAAGGAAAGAGAACTTTTTAACACAGTAAAAGTTAGAAAAACATCATACCTAGGCCACATACTGAGAAATAATAAGTACCAATATGCCCAACTTATAGTGAAAGGAAAAATCGAGGGAAAGAGAGGCCTAGGAAGGAAAAGACTATCGTGGCTCAGAAACATCCGACAATGGACAGGGCTAAATTTTGAACAGCTAATAAGAACAGCTGAAGATAGAGAAGATTTTAAAATTGTAGTAGCCAACCTCCATTGAGGAGAGGGCACTTTAAGAAGAAGAAGGACTATGATAAAAGAAATATAAATGAAGTGGATAAAGAGAAAATGGTAGAAATAAATATGGAAACGAAACAGGAAATTAATATCTAGAATTTCTTAAAAGAAAAAGAAAAGAGTATAGAAGAAGAAGAGAGAGATAAAAGAAGACATTCATACATGGGATGCATGTAACGAGGTGAGCATAGACGAAACTAGAGAGAATAAGTTAGAAATAACCGTATTTGAAGGAGTGTAAGAAGACGAGGATACAGAATACATAGTAAATCTATGTAAACAAGATAAAGAGAACGAAAGTGATTTAATTTGCGGACAAGGACAAGAGAAAAACGAAGCCAACATGTAGGTACGTTTAAAATAAGTAAAAATATAGTTTAAATGTATGAATTAAATAAAAGACACAAGCTAATAACCCATAACGGACATTACACGAACTAAAAGCCAAAATAGAGCAGATTTGCAATGCATTGACTTCTGAACAGTTGCAGATCCTTAGGCGAGGAAATGCCCAACCGAATTCGGGCAGCCATCAAGACTTACGGCGATACTGCTCCATTTTAAAAATAAATATTCATTATAATATGTTCCAATAATTAGTTGAAAACAAAATTAACATTCTTTTTTAATTAATAAGTTCTATTAGAGTAATTATTTTTGTTTTATATTGCTGATTGAATCGGTATTATTACTAATTAACTAATTACATTGTAATACATTAAAAACATGATTAGAAAAAAATAGACTGTCAAGTATCTGAATTTTGCATGTATTTTATTTAGGCCTCTTATGTCATGTTAAATACATATGTGTTTTATATGTTGGAGACTTTTGGCTTGTATTTTCCAAGATTTATAAATATTTCCATATAGTTTGGTTATAAAGATGATTATATATTACGGAGATCACAATCTACATTACGTTGTTTTCATAATTTTAATTAACTCAAGTCTATTTTACCAAATGTATTTCCTAATACTATTAAGCAAACTTGTAAATAACAAGCGTCTCCTGTATCAGTAAGCCTAAAATCTGACTAATAACAAACCACATTCTATTCAAATCCCACTTCTGAGAACATATTAAAATTTCTATTGTCTCGAGTGAGGCAGGACGGCAAATCCAAGAAATACCATTTTCATACATACATAACATGACAGTTGTGTGTCTTAATGGTTGACTGAAATTTAGATTTAGCAGCAGAAAGCGATGTGTACCTATTTTACAAGAACAATATCATCCGTTCTGAGTATTTGCACAGAAACTATGTAAACGGAAAAGCGAACTAAATAAATATTTGGTGGATACGCGACCTTGTCCGTTCTTTAAGCTGGCGTTTTTGGCATTAGCTCTACACGGAAATATATGTAAATGAGATTCGGTGTTTCTTGATTTAATATATATAAAATTAGTCTTTCTTGGGTTCAGGTTTCAATGAGTAATATTAAATTTGGAACTAAATTTCATTGTCCATTGAAATCAACGTTTCGGCAGGAAACCCTTGCCTTTGTTAAGATTCTAAAATGTATAAGATTAGAAACAAAAGTTGTAAAATATGTTAAAAACTTACCAAAACGTAAAACAGAACACTGACATTAATGAATTGACAGAAGTAAAAATTGATATCTGATATCTCATGGTTTACTGTCATTAATATATAATTATTTTTATATGGGTGTATCGTTGGTGTTTTCGAAAAAGGTAAAGAGGAGATATGTTATGACTTTAAGAGTCTTTTATGGTGTTATATTTATTATTATTTAAATCAGATTGAAATATATTTTATTTAGGTTCTGTGTATCTTTTTTTGTCATTGATTGCGTTGGTATTTCTTTTTATTTCTATTAATTCATATATCTCCCTCTTCATTTTGTTTTGTTAGATTTTTAAAATTTTGATGTTTTCGTTTTAGTTTTAAGTCAAACTTATGTTTTTTCCCATTTTCATGTTTTGTGAGTGCAGTGATGTTGTTTTTGTCATATTTGTGAGAACGAATTCTGGAGCAGTTGACTGGTTTGCCCAATATAGACTAGACTGCTTCAATCTAGAATTCGTTTTCATCACTACCAAATGACAATTGATGAAAGAATACATGACCAAATCGACAGCTCTTAATTAATATAAATCATCCTTAAGAGTGCTAATGAAATCGGAGGCTCGCAACAAAATGAACATAGTAAACTGTATGATAAAACTAAAATAATGCTGAAACAAAGAAGAGACATAGAGAGAATACAAAACACAGAACTTTGTAAGACAATAAGGAAAAGTATTAAGAAGACATCAGAAAATACAATGAAAAACTGGTAGAAAATGTAATCGAAAACAGGAAAAACTATAAGAAAACAAGAAAAGAATCATTCATTGGGAAGAAGCAAATCGTTGCTCTAACAAACGAAAACACCAGAATTACAGACAGAAATGAAATAATACAACTCGTAACTAAATTTGAAGTTGACACATTTGAAGAAGTAATCAGTTACCAAGAAGATGTACCAGAAGTCCTTCCGGAAGAAGCAGAATCGACAATTGCAAAAATAAAAAGCGGTAAAGCAGCTGGAATAGATGATATAACAGTTTAACTGATTAAATACGCTGGCAATAAAATCTGGAAAATAAGTGCAGGCATATTTACGAACTGCCTAAGATCGAGATGCATACCAGACCACTGGAATACAGTAAACAGAATTCTCATTTATAAGAAAGGTAGCAAAGAGGATATCAAAAACTACAGACCTATAAGTCTACTATGACGTTTGTTAAATGCTATTTTATAATAATTTATAAATGTAGTCCTAAAATACCATAAAATGACGTTTAACTAACGGATCACATGAACTAAAACTGTAGAAGTGAAGTCGTATAAAACTTTTTGAATTTACAATAATTAAAAAAAATAAGGGTCATTCATCGAGATAAAAAATATCCTATCTTTTAAGTCATTGATCGAGATAAAAAATATCCTATCTTTTAAGTTGGGCCAACAAAGACACTTGCACACAAGTTTATTGTAATCGTTTCAGTGATTTTTGAATATTAGCTTGGACAAACATTGTGACACTAAACCAATATGTAGAATTTTTATAAAAATTAATGTGGGTACGTAATTTTGACATTTTAGTTTTTTTTTATATTAAAGTAACTCCGTCACTGAGGCGTTCAGTTATTGCTTAATCCCTTAGGGCTTGCTCATTTGCATTTTAGAGTGTATTGTATTTGAAGTTTGTTAGGGTAGTCAGATAAGAAGTTATTAATTATTACGTTCGCTCTGTATTGACCAACCCTGTATTTAGACCTTTGCTGTAAAATTTATGCTATCAATCATTTTCAAATGCACTATAGTTTATTAATTTCTCCTACTAGCTGTTCTCCTCCATATTTTATTAGTTTAGCTTTATTCTCTTATCTCTAGGACTCTTATATTTTTTAGTTTTGTAATTCATGTCCTTGTTGCAGTTTTGCAACTCTATATAAACATTGATAAAATATTAACAGACTTTTTGTTTGTTTTGATTCTCCCCGTATAGTTAGCCAAGATTTCGCGTACAAAAATACATACGCTATAAAACAATGAACGAACAATAAAGCTGGCTATTGATTCGCACATTGTATCTTAACAAAGCGCCACAGAAAAGTAAGTGGCTTTCGTGAAAAGTGTAGATCGTTTTGGTAATTATTACCCACACGACGCGTTAACACTTAACTTGGAAAAAAACAATTCATTAAAAACTGTCGTTTTTCAACCAGACACAGAGTTCCATGTGCCAAATGACACAGACGTGTGTTTGAGTTTAGAGGAGTGCGTCCTACATTACCATACTTTGCTCCGGTCTTGTTAAAAAGACAGTCCCTGCCTTAGGAATGTGCTAGTGCTTCGCTGCTACATAGTAAAGTACATATATTATATACACCATATCTTGTTGCTGCACCCTCTGAAGTATTATACGTTTACTTGTTAGATAAATTTGCTGCAAATGCATATTTGTTTGTTTAGAACTCTATCTCATCTTGTGCCGCGATTAAAAATTGTCAGTTAAGAACATTTTACATTTGTTATTTACTGTATTGTATATTTGTATTTGTTAACACTGATTATATTTCATGTCTTTCTATATTAACTATTGTATTAATTATTTGTATGCAACTAATTATTGGTTAACAAACTATTGATTTCATTGACATATATATCCATAATTATATTGTTTTTGTGATATTATTTGTCTTTATACCATTGTATATTATATACAATTTTATTCTACTGTTTTGCGTCGGTAGTTTCTTTAGAATCGACATTTTTTGAGGAATGTTTGAATGAAAATTTGTTTGTTTTAGCCATCCATCATTATTCTAAACGTAAAATAATTGTCTTCTTGGTATCGTTTCGTATCAACTAAGTTTGTAGATATTCTTGTTTAATTCGAATTATGTCTGTTTATGTATATATGTGTTTTGATTTTACTTCTTTTTAAAATAGAATTTCATAATATAGTCCTCTTGTTTTCATTTTTTATTTTAATATTAATACCAAAAGCGGAAGGGAGAAACCGGCGAGGTGTAGATTGAATACAGACATTCTCCTCACTTTCTGATGATCCCAATTGTTATATAAAGGTCATCTTATGTACAAAACGCAACATTTCTTATTTCTTCAGATATTTCAGTTTTTTGTTCATTTAGTTTCTCTTCCTCAATTAATAATATAAAGAAAACAGAGCTTTTTTGTTATAGAGAAAAGTAATATTGTGTTTATCTTTCTAAAATCTTAGTGTTTGAAAAGTATACCAAAATCAGTTATAAATTTCAACCCAATCCAACTTACTGTTTTCCTAAATGCAACCACATATACCCCTCGATGTTAATATCTGTTTTATTGCGACATGAACTAATTTTTCTAGTTTCCAAAAAGTTATTACGACTCTCTCGTCGCCCGAAATCACCAGAAATTCCCATTTTGCAAACTCAGCAACGGTAAAATAGCAGAAAAAAACCCACAACGTCCCTCTTGCATACATATAGCCTTGGGAATGAAGCAACGGCAACTCGGCGTTGCAGCACTAACGACAAAACTTCGCATATAAATCCATTAAAAAAGCAGGCGTGAAAATCTTAGAGGAGAGCCGGCAAAACATTAAATTTGAATAAATAAGGCCGCAACTAGATGTCAGAAACAATAAGCGTGGCAAACAATTTACTCCTGCGGTTTTTTCCTCTGCGGTAATTCTCCTACATTGGCGTAGAAAACGTAATTTGAGATATTAAAACCTAGACGTATCATGACGTATTTCTTTTAATCTGCTAAAATGTAGTGTCAGTTTTACCTGAAAATTTGATTAAAATGAAAGTAATTTTTAATAAATAATAGTTTTCGTTTTTGTTTGTACAACACCTGTACTGTGTTTGTATATTGCTATCTGGTCACAAATAATCAATTATCAGTGATTTTCTGACCAAACTTAATAAACAGCACATACTTAAATCTAAGTGCTCATCTTATGGCTTACTCTTATTTTATCTATCAACTAATGCACTGCATCACAGCACTATACTCTGCTTTTTACACTAAACTGTTACACATTTACACTAACTCAAATGGTTTTGTCCTTATGAGTCTTCTCTTTAGTTCAGTGTTGTCAAGAAGCTAGATTGCCTCGACATTCACATGACTATGCAGCCTCTGCTCGTAACTTACTGATGTTCTCTTGACTGCTTCGGACACAGTTTCCATACCCAGGTCCTGGTGGAGGTTGCTGTTACGGATATACCAACGAGCATCAACAATGTTCCTCAGTAGTTTGTTTTAAAATATCTGGATAATATGTAGATTACTAGCTTTGGTACAGCCCCAGAGTTGGCATCCTTACACCCATACTGGTCTCAGTACTTGCTTGTAAATGGATAATTTATTATTCAATTCAGCGGATAATGTTGAATTTTTTCCAATCAGCCAATATAATTACTTATATCTAATATCAAGCTCCCCTCTTTTCTTTTTGACATAGACGTTCCAGCGCAGCCTCGCGTCTAGGGTGATGCCCAAGTATTTTGCTGATGTTACATAAGGAACTTGGGTATCGTTTATTCTAACTGGGAAATGTTCTATTTTTTTATTTTGTAAAGTTAATGTGTGCAGATTTAGTCTCACTTAATTTTATTCGCCATTTTCTAGTCCAGGTATGTATTGTATTTACTGATAGTTGCAACTTATCAGTCGCTTCTTCACTAGTGTCTCCTATCGCTAGTATGGCTGTATCATCCGCGAAGGTGGCAATACTGTTTTGTTCTAGCTCTGGAATGTCACACGTATACAATAAGTACAGAACCGGACCTAATACACTCCCTTGTGGCACGCCAGCTTTGGTCTGCCTTAAATCGGTGTACACTTCTTCTTGTTTTACTCTGAAATATCTATTCGCAGTACATGATTCTAAGATTTCTGATTATTGTTTAAGCATGAACGTTCTTTGTTCATAGTTTAAACCCTCATGCCAGACTTTATCAAACGCCTGTGCTACGTCCAAAAAGATTGTAGAGCAGACTTTTTTTTCTTCTAATGTTTTTTCTATTATATTCGTTATTACGTAAACTTGATCTATAGTGGAATGTTTATTTCTGAAACCAAATTGATGATTTGATATAAGATTTTTTCTTTCTATTATTAGTTTTAATCTTTTCAATAGAAATTTTTCAAATAGTTTTGACATCACCGGAATGAGGGATATTGGTCGATAGGATGTCACTTCATTAGGAGGTTTACCTGGTTTGGCGATTATAATGACTTCGGCTACTTTCCATGGTCTGGGAACATATCTCAATCTAAAAGCAGCATTTTTTAGGTGTGCCAGATAACTATGGCTTGTCTTGGTAGATTTTTAATAGTTCTCCTGTTATGAGATTATATCCTAGAGCTTTCTTAGGATTTATATTTTCTTTTATCTCTGTTGATAGTTCTCTAAATGATGTCAAAGTTATTCTTTCTTCGGTTTGGAATGGTTCTTCCCATCTCATTTCTTCAAAATTATTGTCGTTAGGTTTGAACGTGCTTTTTAAATGATCTGCAAATTGTTCTGCTTTCTGTTCGGTGGCTGATGTTCTGATGGCAAGAGGACAAAGAAAAAGAAGAACAAAAAAGATGGCGTAGAGTTTCTTTGTACAAAAATAGAGAAAAATCAGTATACTAAATTAATTTCAGGCTTGAAATAATAGACAGTATGACAATCATAAATAAAAATTTCTAATAATTTGTGATTTTATTGTTTTTTATATGTAATTTTAATGTTACTTTTTCAAAATTTGTAGGACCAGTGCCACATAAATGTTTGATTTGAATTTGATTGAGAAGATTTACGCCAAGAATCCTCAGGCTATTTCGAAACCTTTTGGCGAATATTAGCCGCTGATTTTAAATATTTTTTATTTGAGTCAGTTATTTGAGCTAGACTGGACAATGAGTAAATTAAGGGCAATGGTTATTCCTAAAAATTGGGAAAAAATATTAGAGTCCATGGACGAGGTCTTACTTGGCTTACCCTTAGCAAGCCAGTCCAAGCAAAAATGTCTGTTAAAATTCAAAATGAGGCCTCATCTCCTTCACAAGCATCATTTAGTAATTTGGAAATTACAAGAGAGAAGCCAAAAAATGGGAAACTGGCCATAAAGGCAGAGAGTAGAAAGTATACTCACGCTATTTTATTTCCCTGCAACTGGAGTTGAAATAACCTCACATATTTTTACAGAACATAGAGAATCTATAAATCCTATAAATCAAAGTTAACCTAGATCCTGAATCTAAGTTAACTTTGGAATGGACTGTATACTATAATACCATAAAATGAATTATTGAAGATGTTGAATGCAAGGATGTAGACATTACTAATTGTAGTAACATTCGGTTTATTGCGTAAAATTATTTATTATTAGGATTTCGGTTATCTGTTTGTCTGCGAAAAATGTGTCCTTTCTATATAAATATATATATGACAAAACTCACCACAAAAATGCAAGGGGATGATGACGTACTTACCTAAAACAAAAAATAAATGTTATTACATTAAATTTTATAAATTGACATAGTAAAGATAATAAAATATAAACCAATATACTCGGGTGTCACTTTCTCCTTATTCTGAGTTATCTGTATGTTTGGTAACTTTTGACTTATTTACTATATAATATAATTCACACACAATGCATAATTAAAAAGACAGGATTGAAAAAGCCCCACTCAAACACATAACAAAACAAATTCGTAGAATTTCCCACGCTCTACATAGCTAGAACATCAGCTCACTCTTGTTCGCTGGAATGACAATAATGAAGTTACTATGGCAACTAATATTTCAACTATAGAAATATTTACTATAGGAAACTGTAACAGATGGTCCAGAAAAGACAGAAAAATTATAGCGGTCCTTCAACCAAACGTTGTGCAAATGTATAACAAGGGAATGGGTGGTGTAGACTTATTGATGAGCTAAGAGATTTCGAATATATAGGTAATAGGATTCGAATTCGATTTAAAAAATGGCGTTGGGCGATATTTAGATGTTGTTTGATTAGGGCAATAGTCAACCAGTAATGTGCCTTCTTTACCGCAACACTGAGGCAATTTCTGTATTAGAATTTTACAGGCGAATTGTGGAGGACTGGCTGACAGCTCCAAATATTCAAATGCCTCGTGGATTACATCCAAAATCTTTAAAACATGTTGCTGAAGAAACTGGTTTGGATAATGTGGGTCATTTGGTAGACAACATTGAAAAACAACGGCAAATGTGGCAAGTGTGCCAAATATTGATGCATTAAATGTAATGTAGGACATCATCCCGAGCAATGTTTTGTCAAATATCACAGGTTGTAAAAATTTTAAAATAAATAATGTTTTATGAAATATTTTGTCCTTCATTGCCCAGCGTATGATATATCATACGTCAAAAGAACACAGTTGCAAAGAAAAAAAACATTGTAAAAAAAATTTGCACATTGCTAATAAAAATAAACCTCGCTTTATTTCATTCCGAATTTTTAATTTCGTTTTGATACAAATTTAATTTTGGCATTAATGGGTTAAGGGGATGATATTCATCCAGAGGCTACAGAACGTTGTTAGCCAAAGTATCTAAGGTATTGAAGTTATGTCACTTTACTAGGTTCGTCAGTTTCATTGGCAATATTCTCCGCTTTTAGCAAGCAGATTATGGAGAATAAAGCTAGGAAATCAGAAATATAGGGATAATAAAAATTATCGGAATCTGCGTAAAGTATCGAAAAGAAAATAAGATAAAGGAGAAAAAGAAAAATGCTAATATACTAAGGACGACAGCAACGAAGTTTTAAAAATTGTTACTAAGTATCATTTCGGATAAAGGGATAGATAGTCTGCCACTGTGTACGCGGCACCTAACCACCTAACACACACGCGGGATCACTACATCAGAGAGTAAGAAGGAAGATGAAACGACCGCAAAAAGACATTATTTTCAATTTGCGGCCGGCGAGTGCAATAAACGCACCCGCCAACAAATAAATTTTACTTCTTCTTTCCCAACCGAGGAGCAGGCAAAAGCTACACAAACGTGTATCGTGCTTTGCTATCGCATCGTGCCGGTTCTAAAACTCCCTGGCGTCTTATTTTGATACACCCTTATTACGGCAGTGCATTCAATAAAATATATGATGTCCCACGTTGCCGTTTCTTATGCTTGCTTTGAGCTACGTAAATATAACACACAGGCTCTCTCTCGCCAGTCCTCAAAATTAACATGTATGAACGACTATTTTTAAAATGTTGACGTAATAAGTAGTTCGATTATCAGTATCATTTCGATTTTCTAATTTTTAAACGAATATTTACTCACCATTTTCTGTTCTATCAGATAATATGTTATACTTTTTTGGTCTAGCCCTTTGCATACAGATCAGAAATAGCAAATCTTGTTTAGTTTCGGATTGAAATCCATCGTGAAATGGATTCCATATTTATCATGTACGTCATTTATTAAGAATCAACTTGGTAGACAATCGCACTGGAACAGCGATTGGTTAATGATAATGAATATTGTGTATATTATTTGAAAACTACTCAAAAAGTATAAACAAAAACTAAAAGAAAATACCAAAGAAAAATTCCCAAAAAACTTAGAAGAAAAACAACCGGGGAGATATGATATCGAAACAGCAAGACAAAGGAATACGACCATGGAAAACGGAAAAATAAACACAAAAGAAAGGCAAGAATCCAAGGACATAATAAAAACTGGGACTTAGAATGTGAGAGGTACTTATTTAGAAACCAAAACAGAGTTCTACGAAAAGCTAAGCACCCTAATAGGGAATATACAGAAATACGATAATAAAGATAATCATTGGTGGCATGAATGCGAAAGTTTTATTTATTTATTTATTAAAACTTACAAACACCACCTAGGTAGTAATTACATTTAAGAGTGCTTATTACTTGGTATAAAAATATACACACAAAAAATACAATATACTAAAATATACACACAAGTACAAAATAAAAACACAGAAAGTAAAACACATTAAAAAAAAGACACAAGGTAATAATATTTTAAAATTCAGTCCATTACTTATCTATTCATAACATTTTTTAATATCCCTTACACTACAGGTAAAGAGGTCTATATCACAGATCTTTATTAACTCATTACACTGATATTGCATATAGTTTATTATTGCACAAGAATTATATGGACTACAAGAAAATAGGTCATTACTGTTTACCCTTAGGTTGACCTTTGGCACATGAAACCTAATAAAGTTGATCAAACCACATGTCTTATATTTAACATTGTTAATGATATTATGAATAAACACAACACAATGCATGTTTCTTCTTTGCTCTAATGACTGCAAGCCAAATATTTGAAGCAACTCTTTTGATGGCGTAAGGTGAGTATACACATTGTATTTCTTAAGGTATAAATACCTTAGAAATCTTTTTTGTACCTTTTCTATATGATTAATATGAACTTTGGCTTCAGAAGTCCATACCACTGATGCATATTCCAAGTTTGGTCTGACTAAAGCGTTATATAGTCTAATGGTTGTGTTTATACTAAAGTGTTTGGAATTTCTTATTACAAATCCCAATATTTTGTAGGCCTTATAATATTTATATAGTGTTCATTAAATTTCATGTTAGCCTGTAAGTATATTCCCAGATCTTTACATTTGGTTTTCCTAGATACTACACAATTGTCAATTCTATAATTATTTTGAATGTAGTCGATTTTGCGAGTAAAAGATATGACTCTACACTTCTTAATATTCAAGATCATATTGTTGTCCCTAAACCATTCCACAACTGAGGTCAGGTCCTGCTGTAGTAACTGACAATCATTTGAAGTATGTATAGTCTTAAAAAGCTTAAAATCATCAGCATAGATCAAACTAGAAGAAAATTTAAGAGATTGTGGTAGTGAGTTGACAAAAATTAAGAAAAACAAAGGCCCTAAGTTGCTCCCTTGGAGGACACCAGATGTAGCCTGAAATTTATCTGATAAACACGTACCAATTTTGACTCGTTGAAACCTTGAATCCACATACGATTTTATAAATGTACAAGCATCATGCGAAAAACCAAACTCATTCAATCTCGATAAAAGAATGCCATGGTCAGTTGGAAAAGAGGAAATATATAGAAGAATAACAGGGGGATGAAGCTTACATAAGGAATCAAATAAAACGGTAAAAGTTAATAGAATTTGCTACAGAGAAAAAAAGAAGATAGCTAGCACAAGGTTTGATCGCAAAGACATTTATAAAGTAACATGGACTTCTCCCGATGGAAAAATAAAAAATCAGATAGATCACGTCCTAATTGAAAGCAAACATTATAAGGCAATAATCGATTGCAGGAGTTACAGAGGGGCAGATACCAGCAGTGACCATACAGTAATAATAGCAAAACTAAAACAAGAACTACCAATAATTCCAAAACCTGTTAGAGATAGATTAAATTACCAATTAGAGTGCCTTCAAGAGAAGCAAGTTGTAAACAGACTAGAGGAAGAAATAAATAAAAAACTAGAGAATCCAGTCAAACAGGATATAGAAGAAGAGTGGCAGACCATACAGAGAGCTATGTCGGAAGCAGCATAAAAGTGTATAGAAAGAGAGCATGTAAAAAGATGGCAAGATTGATTCGATGAAGAATGTAGGAATGCTTTGGCAAGAAGAAACAGGGCGAAACTACAAAGAGATAAAGAAAATACTCGAAATGCGATCGAAAACTATATGGCAAGAAGAAGGGAAGTGAAAATAATTTGCAGAAAAAAGAAAAGAGAATAGCTAGAAAAGCAATTAAAAAATATAGAAGAAGTACGAAAACCATAGAGGTATAGCACTATTAGAAGTAGTCTATAAAATACTTGCAAAAATTATTAGGAAAAGTATGAAGTTTAATAAAATATGACAACAAAGTGGTTGGAGAATACCAAAGAGGTTTTAGACCAGGAAGAACAACTACTGATCAAATAAGTCTGATAAAATTAATACAAAATAATAGCTTAGAATGATATTTAGGATTACATATGCTATTTATCGATTTTAAACAAGCATATGACTCCCTAAATCGAACGATGCTATATGAGGCCATAAGAATATTAAAAATACCAGAAAAGCTTATAAGGCTAGTGAGAATGACGATAAATAGGGTAACAATGAAAGGAAGCTTTTCAAGACAGTTCGCAGTGAATAGAGGAGTCCGCTACCAACGAATTTATTCAACTTAGTATTAGAACAAATCGTAAGATGATCAAATATGAGCATAAACCGGACTATTTTCAATAGCAACAAATAGTGCATAGCGTACGCGAATGGTGTAGTGATACTAGCGAGAACAAAAAAACATTTAGAAAAAGTTTTCCAGAAATTTGAAGAAGAAGCAAAAATATACGGATTAATAACAAACCAAACAAAAATGCAATATATGAAAATGAGAGGAGACATAACAAATAATAACAAATATATCAAAATGAAAGGAGCAAAGATTGTTTATAGTTTTGAAAAAGTGCCAGAATTTTAATACTTAGGAGTAACCATAACAAGCACAGAAAAAGAAGAAAAAGAGATAAATAAAATATTAATGAAGGGAAGCAGAGCGATAGGGTCACTAAATTCATTACTGAAAGCAAAAAATGTGTCAAGAACAGCTAAACTGCGAGTCTACGAAACAGTAACCAGACCCACAGTTTTGTATGCCAGTGAAACGTATATTATGAATCAGCAGTAAGAAAAAAAAGTAGAGATATGGGAAAAAAAGGTTCTCAGAAAAATCTTCGAAGGAATAAAGACGGCAGACGACATTTAACTATATAAAAAATATATAGTTGTTTCTATGAACAGTAATTTTTTTGCAGCCAACCTATTAAGCATTATTTGGACCAAGTTAGCTTTTCAGTTTGACACCCCTGCTCTAGAGAATTACATTTTTTAATCTTACATTATTCTTCTACCTACTTCCTTTACGTTAGGTGAATCTTCTGTTTGTTCTATTTGGTTTTTATCTACTTCTAATCTTTTTAATATAATATAAATACTAAATAGAGACAAAAAATTAGTCCCTTTTAGATATTTTTGACCAGTAATACAATTAATGCAATTGATACAAATCGAGAGCGACTTTATTCATATACTTAAATGCAAAATAAATCTAATAACAAATATCTTGTTCACTATAACAAATTAAAAATTGAGAAATCTAAGATTTCTCAACCCGCCGACCCGGCGCGCTCTCTCCCGTGCTAATTTATCCACCCTCGCCTTGCTCGATTTGCGTAGGACGCCCAACCGGTGGTTTTCTCCTAACCTCTGATTACTGCTAATTGGAATTGATATTTACGTTTCGTGTCTGTCTATCTGTAACCGTTGGTGTCTATATGTTTGTGTATGAGTCTGTTTGTATACCTTCCTTCTGAATACAGGACAGCATCCTAACGGACCAATGGAGAACGAATGCTTTAACCGGTAATGAAGATCGGATAATTGACATGTGGACAAACTATGCATTATTCATTCAATTATTGGAAGTGGCTGGATTTCTGTTCATCTATCTCAGGATGTACAACAAACGTGCAGGAATGCCATTAATTTTAAAGCAGATGTTACGGTTAAAAGTTTTTTTTTTAATTTGCTAATAGGACTAGCTAAACACTGTGGACCATATTCCTTGTAGAAAGTGTAGAAAGTTCTTTTAATTTTCTATTCAATATTATTAAATTTATCCATTTCGCAATACAAAATTGTTTATTAAAGTGGCACTTTCCTACATCTAGATGTCAGTTTATGTACTTTATAATAATTATACCGTTAATAAAACATATCTTGAAGCTTATTGAATTTTTTTTATTAAAAAGAAACATTGCCGCATCCACCAACAGGCTGATACAAAATATTGATTGACCTTAGGTAATTTAATAAGTTTTTTACGTGAGAGTTTTCTCCTAATAAATCCGGTATAGTATTTGGTATATTGTTTATTAAACGTTCTCTATGGTATTTTGGACACTCAATTAACAAGTGGACGACGGTAAGAGGCGTAGCACATAGATCGCACAGGGGGCGTTCACTGACCGACAGTAAATAAGAGTGTGTGATCTTAGCGTGTCCTACACGTAGGCGCGTTAGAACCGTTTGAATAAACCGTGTACTAGCACTAGTTTTCCACTGTCGTGTACCTGGTTTTAGCGATCTTAATTTAGATTGCGATGGAAACCATTCGCGCTGCCAGTGACCAATCACTTTTTGTTTAAAAAACGTTTTGAGATCTTTACATACACTCTCACGTACTAATTCAGATTCCGCACTTATTGCTGCATCACGAGCACTACTGTCCGCCTCTTCATTGCAGATAATTCCTATATGCGATGGGATCCATATAAATTTAGTAGTTATGTGGTTCTCTTGGGCGATTTGTAGTTCAGTTTTTCTTAGATGCCCCAAGTGCTGTTTAGGATACAGATACTGTATTGCAAGAAGAGAGCTGAGCGAGTCGGTGAGTAACAGAGGTTTTGAAATTTTTAAAAGGTTTGCATGTTTTAGGGCACGGTAGAAGTACAAATTCGTTTTATTAAAATTTGGTAACAGTGATTTGAAAAATGTAAGTAAAATTGTTTAAATTTAAAAAATTATTACGATCTAATTATATAATATTAAATACAAACAGTCATTTGAAGGAAAATCATGAATCAAGGTTCCGAACTAATGCCTGAGGTAAAGGTGGATGAGATTCAAAATGAAACATAACAAAGCCCCAAAAGAGGATGGAGTTGTAATAGAAACTGTCGTAAATGGAGAAGATATGCTATTAAATAAATTAAGAAAACTGTTTAATCTATGTTTGCAGCAAAGACAGGTAGCCAAAGAATGGAACAATGCTATAACCATCCTTTTGCATAAAAAAAAAGATAGAATGGATCTAGAAAGTTCTTCTTTCTTTCTCCCCTTCCTTTTACCCTAACAGGGTGTCGGAGATCTAGAAAGTTATAGACCTATTAGCCTGTTGAACCACATATACAAGCTCTTCACTAGGTTAGTGACATCAAGATTTAAGAAAAAAATAGATTTCAACCATCCGAGAGAGCAGGCAGGATTCTGTTTTAATTATGGTACCAATGATCACCTCTATACATCTTGTCCTCACTTTCATAGATATTCATAAAGCGTTCTACACGATCGAAATAGACAGCCTTATAGAAGCAATGAATGCCAGCAGGATCGACCATAGTTATAGTGAACTTATTTACAATGTTTATAAAAATGCCACTATGACTGTTAAGATACACGAAACACACCAAATAAAAACGACCAATAAAAATAAAACATGGGATAAGGCAAGGAGATACATTGTCACCGAAATTATTTATAACGGCATTAGAGTATACCTTTAAGATGGTCAATTAGGACCACAGAGGAGTAACAATAGAAGGCGAAAAGCTTAACCATCTCCGTTTCGCAGATAACATTGTCCTTATCACAGGTAATTTAGGAGAAGCCACATATATGTTAAATGAAGTAGACTTTTCATGTTCAATAACCATTTAGCAATTCAAGGTAAAGTGGTAGAACTGGTGAAAAATATACGTACTTGGGTCATGAAATATGAATCAGCAGGGATAACCAAACATGCGAAATCCAAAGACGAATTACTTTAGCGTGGTACTTAGACGAAGCATGTGAAATGAAGATATCAAGAGCTATCAAAAAGAGATTAAAACGAAATTTTATTTCACTCTGTACATACATGTTTATTTATATAAATATCTTCCCATGAAAATAGTTTAAGATTCATGTATTTTGAGAAACCGTTTGTTCCGGCGGCATTTACTGTAATACCGTCAATAAACCTGAATTGCCCTTTGGTGTTCACACACCTCGGTGTTATCGGTGTCTTCTTTTAAAAGTGTCTACACCTTTTTATCTATTAATGTATTCGTTACAATCTTTTTCTTAATAATACTTAATAATAGTATAGTATCAACATAAATTAAGGGAAGCTCAGTCAGTTGAGATCCCCACATGACATCGTTCTAATAGCCAATCTTATGGATAATATGCAAATAAGGACCAATCTGGTGCTAAAACATAATATTACTGTTTATGGTAAATATATTGAGCATATTGTGTCATATAAATACTTAGGGCATAAAATTCGGTTAGGCAGAGATAACCGAATATGTAAGCTCCCACGTCGCATAGGATTAACCTGGGCAGCTTTTGGTTTAAATCGGAGCTTCCCATATGCATCAAAATGAAAGCTTTTGACCAGTGTGTGTTACTTTTAGTCCCTTATAGAGCGGAAATATTAACATTTAAAAAAGGAGCAAATTTTAAACGAAAAAATAGGTCTTAGAACAAAAACGACAGACGAAGAAATGAAGTGGCTAAAATGGAATTGGGCAGGGATCTTCGCCAGTTTATCTGACAAACGATTTACAAGACGTATTGTCGAGTGGAAGCCAAGCCAAAAAGCACTAGGGAGCAGAGGCCGCCCACCAATCAGATGGATTGATGAACTGAAGCGTGTTAGAGGAACTGGATGTAAGCAACACAAGACAGAGACAGATGGAAAGTGCTGAAGGAGACCTATATCCAGCAATGGACGCAGGTCTGGTTGGCAACAAGTTGATGATGATGAGGATGATGAGTCAGTTTAAATTTTACGAGTATATGCGGAATCTTCAGAAGTGGATACAACAACAAGCTTTATCAACTTTATAAGAAAGCACCACTGTCGGACTTCATTAGAATACAAGGATTACAATGGGCCCGAGATGTGGTAAGAATGGAAGTAGATAGGCTATCAAAAAGAGCACTAAATGCTAGATTGCAGAGAAAGAGACCGGTTGGAAAGACAAGAAAGCGCTGAGAAGACACAGTAAACAGCGACGCACAAGCACTTTTAGGAATCCGTGTATGGAGAAGTTAAGACACAGACCAGCAAGGGTGTAGTCAAAAAATAAAGAAGGCCAAGGCTCAATTTGGGCTGTAGTGCCGTAGAAGAAGAAGGAGATACATGAATTTCATTTTCTGCTTCATAATCCATCTATTTCAAGCATCCGGAGGTAATTTTAATATCATGCATTTTATTTTAGAAGTGGAAATCATCGTAATAGACTATATTCATTTACTAACAACCAATACTGTAGTATTTGCGTTTCTCCTCGTATATCATGAAACACCGAAAAATATTCTTAATCTTTTTGTATCTCTGAGATTGGTAATGTAAGCATTTTCGAGTCGGTTTATACTAATTATAATTGCTCTTTCGATGGATCTTTATCCCGCCTAGATATTTGCGCACGAAAACAGGAATGCTGCCGCTTATGTTTATGATTGTTGAGGATGAATACTCTCCTCGATGGATCGGTTGCTACAGCAGTCGATTTCATTGTTGAAGTCATGAAGAATTCGTTAGTGTAGCAGTCAAAGAGTACAGCTTGGGTTTCTGAACGAGGGAACATGTTTTCGGTTAGAGTTTCAAAAACCTGTAAATTTTCGCTTAATTCGATGAGTTTTGGTTAGAAATAGGTGATTTGATCACGAAATGCTATGTGACAGTGAGTTAGTTAATCACCGGTTTGTTGGATGATGTATTCCGTGTCAAGGATTTGATAAAAAACTTTTTTTAGTAATAATTTAATAAAAATTTATCTTTAATATACTAAGTTTTGCTCTCATTTCAGTTTAAAGGTTCAAAAATAAATATAAGTTTTATGAATCAACTAAATGTCATAATTTACTTTTCTTTTAAATAAAATTAACCTTGATAATTAATTAATAATTCAGAAGAGTTTGGTATTTTATTTCGACACATGACAGAAAGTTAGTACACCTTTTCTGTCATTTGTTTCATAACTATATTATTTAAGTCTGTGTTGTTAGAAAGTTCAATGTAACATTTATTGATAAACATAGTTTTAATTCTGTTTTGTTAGAAGGTCAAATTCAATGTAAGGTTTGTTGATAACTTTAGATATTTTTATTTGTAATAACTGTTTATGTGAAATAAAAATAAAGCAGTAATGTTTAAACACGGGTTTAAAATTACTCCTTTTAAAAAGATATTCCCCCTTGAAATTTTTTAGGAGAGAAAAACTTTTCTTTCGAACCAGCAAAAGGATTCTTTTAAACGGCGTTCTATTTTAAATAGTTTAGGAGCCTTCTTGTGTATTGTTGCCCAGGAAATCACTGTAAGTATTTTTTTATTTCTTTTTTGTAGTTAGTCCTCCCAATTCTCCCCAAATCCTTAATCCACGACTCAGATCTCCAACCAAAACACGAGTTGCCGTTCGCAAACGTTTCAATTTATTTGCTTACCCTATCTCCAAGCCCAGTAATTATTTAATTCCGCCTTTCAACCACCAATAAGCAAATAATAAATTGTTACAATACGAGAAAATGCAAAATTTATTTAAACAAACCTCGTACGAAATTTCTAAATTTGCTAAATTCATAAACCAATAAAAATTATTATTACAGACAGGTATTTCTTTTTTTTTTATGTAGTAATATAATAAATATACACAATGAAATATCATTAGTAAAATCAATAATAGTTAACTTTTCTGTCTTTTCATTGTAACTTGACACTTTGCTTTCTCAGTCCCTTTGTGTGTTATCACCCATATCAAAGATTAGTGAGGAGGTGTCGAATGTTTGTCTTGAAGTTGGAACCGTGTTTTTTCTCTAGAAATGAGAAAAGCTCTTATGTCATCCTATTGACATTGGGATTATTTTTGTTTGATATTGGTCTTATTTAATAGATGGAGTGTAGGAAATGATGGTTTGTTTAAGTTTAACACGAAGTTGTAAAACATGTTTGGTTTGTTTGAAGAATTGAATGAACTATACATATACTTATAAGAAACGTGATCTATTAGACTACTGGTGTATTAAGTTAGAACAGAATTTGTAAGTTGAAATGTTGCTTTTTTACATTGTTAAAATATTTTCCACAGTAAGTCATTTATATAAAACAGGTTCTCACTATACTACTCAGGAAATGAAATGAGACAAGGTGAAAGAGGAGTAGGGTTTATAGTAACCAAAAGACTGCGAAAAGCCATTATCGCATTTACACCAATATCAGACAGAATTTGCACCATAAGACTCAAAGGTTAACTGCATAACGTGACAATGGTTAATGTATATGCACCGACGGAAGAGGCTGATGAAGACGAGGTTCAAAGATTCTATGAAGAACTAGAAAGTATGTGATAAAATCCAAAGACACAATGCTGTTATAACATTAGGCGACTTTAATGCTAAGCTGGGGAAAGAAGAAACTTTCGTAAACATATTTGGGAAACATAGTTTGCATAATGAAACCAGTCAAAATGGACTTAGGGTTGCACAATTTGCAACAGAAAATAGTTAAATAGTTGTCAGCACTAACTTCCAGAAAAAAAATATCCATAAAGAAACATGGTAAATACCAGGAAGCAATGAAGCCAATCACATTGACCACATTCTCATCTCAAAAAGATGGGCAACATACATAACTAATGTCAGAACGTATCCCGGGGTGAACTCTGATTCAGATCACTATCTTGTGGTAGCAAAATTGCGGCAGAAAATCACGACAGTGGCAAAAGGGGAAAATAGCCAAATTAAAAAATGGAATGTTGAAGGATTCAAAAGTCCAACAAAGATACAAGAATATCAAAATACTCTCCAAATAAAACTCAATAAAATCAGAGATGAAGATACTACAGAGGAAGAATGGAAAAAGAAAAAAACAATAATAATGGAATCTGCAGAGAAAACTGTCGGAAAAGCCAAAAGGCAAAGAAATACGGAATGGTATGATGATGAATGCAGAACTACAGTAGAGGAAAAAGAATAAGCTAGGCTTAACCAACTTCAAAGACACGTAAAGAAATAGCAGAGAAATTTATAATGAAAACAGAATACAAGCGACTAGAATATGCAGAAGATAAAAACGAAAGGCTTTGAAAAAACAAGTATAAGAAATCCTAGAACATAACAACAGACATGAGAGCAGAAAATTCTATAAAAGAATAAAAGAAAGCACACAGTCATTTAGACCAAAATTGACAATATGCAAAGACAAGGGCGGAGAACCACTAACAGAGAAACAAAAAATTATAATGAGATGGAAAGAATACTTCGAGGAAAATCTAAATGCGGGCAATGGAAATGATCAAAACGAGACAATATATTTTACGGCGGAGCATCACATTGAAAATCCGAGTTATGAAGAGATCAATTACATTGCTAAATGTAATATACAAAATCCTTTCTGGCATTATCTACACTAGATTGTCAGAATACTCCGAAAATGTAATTGGTGATTATCAAAATGGATTCAGACCAAATAAAGCCACTACAGACAACATATTCATACTTAGAACAATACAAGAGAAAGTTTATGAATACAACATAGAACTATGTATATAGAATTTAAATAAGCTTTTAATAGTGGGTAAAGACACAAAATGCTGGAAAACCTCTGAAATCTAGGTATACCAAAAAAATATATCAGCTTCATAAAAATTAGATTGCAGGGTTTAGAAGCCGCAGTTAGAGTAGATAGAGAACTGTCTTCCCTGTTTGACATCAACATGGGGGTGAGACAGGTAGATGCACTTTCAACCATGCTGTTCAACCTAGTTCTTGAAGCAGTCATCAGAAAAACCAATATTAGGCTTAACCAAATTTTTTGGGAATATTTAAAAAGGACTAAAACAAAAATTTAGGATTAAATGTGCAATGTAAATGTATAAATCTAGCTTTGTTCCCTCTGTCTATCCTTATGTTACATATTTACCACCTAGCCGTTGGCTGTCTTGTGTTGTAATAAAGTCGTCTATAAAAGGCACCTTAGCGTGAACAGTATCCCTATATTATGTAATCCCTTGTTGGTTCTAAATATTCACTTTAAGTTGGCTAGGGCCTCGAATGTAACGAATGAAAGTATGGTTTTTTGTCAACATACTGATTCTTGTGATACTGATGTTTACAATATATTTTTAGTATTTTTAATTTACCTCTAGGAGAAGTACTATTTTGTTAACAAATGCAATAGGTCAATACATCATTAACAAATTTAAGCAGACAAATACATTAACGTTGCTGAATGGATCAAGTTATCCAAAGCCATTAATTAAATAAAAAAAAACTTTTTATATAAATATCACACCTTTTTCAAATTTCTTTTTTATAGTTTATCTACATTTCAGCGGATATTTATAGTCTGGGATAATAAAAGAATAAATAAACGCATTATCTATATAAAATCATAATAAAAACTTCAAAAAGGATTTTCATTTGACTGCCACAAATCACGTTTCGCGCGCGGAAACTTCGCAAGTTTTAACACTTTTTTCATCCTATGCTTGTTCCCGTACACAAAAAACGTGTAACTTGGAGCAAAGCAGCATGAAACTTCAATCCCCTGGCCGCAGTTAACTAGAATATATGAGCTTTAAGAACTTTTTCAACTTTATATGAACTTAATGACAGTTCTTACTAACGATAACAAATTCTTTCGTTATTTTGTGTGAGATGGGCAAAGTGCCGTTACGTGTCACTAACATTTAGCAACAGAGTGATTCTCAGGGCTGGATTTTATATAGGTAATGTTTTAATAGAAAAACACAAGTTGGTCTAGCCTAAAAAAAAAACTTGAATATAATAACAAACCAAGATCAAAAAATTGTTATTGGCAGAAATTACTCAATAACTTTAAAAAATTAGAAGCTGCATTATGCTAACTATAAAATAATAAAACAATTTACAAAATCGATATTTAAAATTGGTGAATAGAATAATATACCAGAACAGAATCAAGTTCATTGGGGCTGATGTACTAAAGTACCTATGTAAAGAACAAGGAAGCGCTTTTATCAAATAAAAAAAACAATAATTACTAGTGATAGTGTTAGTTAAACTAAATCCAAAAAATTCAAATAAAAATGAAAACTATATAAAGGGTTACGGAAAATAGGTTTGATATAGTTTTTAATGCGCTACAGCGAGATAGATCAAACAACCCAAAAGATGTCGTCACTGCTCATTGCTGACATGCTCAGTGTATGTTAATATATACGTCTATACATAAAACCCATCTCTCTGTCAATATAAAATTGTCAGCAATAACCTGAAGATCCACGTAACTGACATTTTACAAAAAAACTCACGGCTACATCCAGCTTATAGACCAACTCGTGAAGATCTATGAGGAAGAAAGACGTCGTTTTACTTTTCCATACCAAAGAAATGCAACTACAGCGAGAAAGGTAATTCTGTTAGCTTCAAGCAACGAACATAGACAAAAATAAAAATGGACTCCTTTCAGAATTGAAACAGTGACCTTGACCCGTTATTGTACAGACACGAAATTGTTCCGTTAACGAAATTTAATACAGATCTTATAGCTACGCAACTCATTATACACTAGTGTATTTTAACTCATCGGATGATAAATCAAATCATTATAATGTATAGACATTTTTTAATGTAACAACGTCATCCAGAAACTGTTCAAAAAAAGAGTTTTTTTTCTCTTCCCTATTATCAAAAATAAGTAAAAATTATATTATTGTTGAAGGCAATAATGAACAACGTATTATAATACTTATTACAAGTATTCGTTAACTACTGAAGGCAACAACGAACAATATAACTTTGATTAATGAGCCCTTATCTTTGTGTATTTTAAAAAGAAGAAGTAAATATTTTTGAATGAAACAAGTTTTCCTGTAGTTTGATCCAGCACTAATGAGAATAAATAAAGACTAAGCAATGAGACCTAATAAAATCCAACTGTTACAAGAAATTCATCAGTATTTCCCACACCTCTCTTATAACCGCTTGTTACTCCATCACAAATATATTGCATAATCTTGGCATACTCAGTGGAGACTCCTTAGCACCTTCCACAGAACCTCTCAAGTGATTTTTTCGTATAACTTCTCAACATAAATGATTACACGTACCATACAAGCATTTGTTGGTGTGCCTAACTGGCTTTATTGCCTCATAAGATCCAAAAAAATATCGACAAATTGTCATGAAAGCTAACAACACCTAAATCTGGAACTAATCCACTGCTTCTCCGTTCAACGAACATTTGTTCCCCTTCCAGAATTCTTTTTGTAAAACCTGTTGGCCAATCTCTTTTTGACTCTCTTAACCCTTGCAGGGCCAACCTTTTATTAGAAGCAGTGAGTACCAAGGGGGGTCAATAAATGCCCACATATATATTAATCAAAAACGTACTTATTTATTAAAATAACACTTTTACAAACAAAAGAATATTCCTAGATGTTAATGGAACAGTTAAAAACATAATTTATAATTTACCGGAGTTTTCGGCTTCAGTTGAATTGGCATCATCGCAGGATACACAAAACATTCGACTTCTTGCTGTACTTATTGCATACATACTTCTGGCATTTTGAACAAACTATGGTTATTTTTGTCCACTTATTGGTCTTTTCTCTTCTAGATTTTGCTAATTTTCAACATGAATGGCATCGTCCCTTTCCATATTGGAATGGTGTTGAAGGTACAACTTGGAAAAGTTTGCTTTCGAGTATATTTTCCATGGCATGCACTACAAAATTATTAAGTCCAAATAAATTTGCAGCTCTGCTTTCAATAAAAGGCATGTCCTAATTCTTGCAGAAACAAACAAGGACGATTGCTCTTAGTTTCCTTCCAATTTGGAAAATTGAGAATAAATAGAGAGTACGCATTGACGGCTGCAATATCCAAGAAAGTGAAAAAAACTGAGAGCGTCGATCGCTTTCACGTATATTTTCTCGCCATCTGGTCTAAAGTATCAACACCTCCCTCAGTCGCATTATAAAAAAGATTGATATCTGATATATTTTTGTATTTGTCGCTTACAACATCATCAGAATGTTGGGTTGATAGAAAAAGAAGTATCTTTGTCTGCTTCTGACGTGTTACATAAGAAAGTGAGTTTCCGGACTTTGGATCTGAAAATGCAAATATATTTGAATACAATTGTCTTTCTTCCGTTTTCTTACGTAATTCCGGTATATGCCTGCGATTCTGTTGGAGAGTGCCAACTCAAATCAGACCGAAGTCTTTGTAGAGATCTTCTACAAGCTCCACAAAAGTGTAATATCTGTCCGTCGTTACGTTACGTCTAGAGTTTCGAATCGGAGACAACAATCTTTTTAGTATTCCCTGTGGACCCCTAGATGCTGGTGTGTTGCCTTCATATTTTCCTGCATAAACCACCATACGCAAAACATAGCGAGTTGAACAATCTGCAAGTATTCGTATAAGAACACCATATTTACCAGGCTTTTCCTTCATAAAAACTTTAAACGGACATCTGCTCCAAAATAAAAGATATTATTTCGTTTATTACGACGTTTATACCTGGTGTAAAATATTTCAAAAATGTATCGTTCAGCAAATCAAACCTTTTACGTAAGGGTGCAAAAGTCTGCCTGTTTCCTCTCAGCTTTGGTGGTTTTATCGTTAAATCTTAAAATTTTTGTCACTTCTCGGAATCTGTTTCGACTAATCGGGGCAAAATACGATGATCTGCCGAATTTTTTAGACCACAAATCGCGATCAGAATGAAAATACCAAATAAAGCTAAAATCTTGGTATTGGTATCATCTGTTTTTGGCACGTTTTTACGTTCAGATTCTTCATTGGTATGCCGCACAAGATTTTGAAGTATTTCCGGAGTAAAGAATTTTTGGAACGACTGCAAATCTAAGTAGATTATTCCTGACTGTGATTTATATACATGTGGCGTGTCACAGTTTTCATCAATTATGTCGAAACTGGAACTATCCTCAGTTAAATTTTCAATGCCGTCGTCTTCGTTGAACATTTCAATATGGTCTTCGTTTTCACTCACGTCTGAGTCTCTGTTGCCTCAACTAATGTCTGACCGAACTTCAAAATCAGAGAGGTTTGCCACCACTTCTTCTAATTCTTTTTGCATTAAATATTTATTCATTTTCAGTTTTCTTTTCACACTATATACGAAAAATGATTCAAACTGCGCTAAACCAACTGCTAAAGAAAACAGAAGCGCGAGACAATAACCTAACACAGCCGTAAACTACCGAACACTCTAGGTAACTGTCAGTTACATAGTAAACCAAGGGGGTTATTTATAGTCTACGTAAAATTTTTGTAAAAGTAAGAGAAAATGAATTAAATTAAAAAATGCTAATTGTGGCATCTAATAGCGCAGTAGTATGCCGACAACTACTAATTATTTGAGATTTTTAGGAACAACGGTATTCTTGGTCTTCTAGGGTTAAAACTGACCACATATCCTCACTAATATTATTTGTTTAAACTGCTTATCTTCCTTTATTCTTTGAAGTTCTCGATCAACTTTCTCATTTGTTATTTTGGTGACCAATGCTGTTATTGTCTAGGTTAGTTCAATGAGTTTTTTGTCACAATAGTCTTTAGTAAACTGTTTAATATATTTTTTCCACCGTTTTTTTTACATCCTTTTCATATTATAGTACTTTGATATTTTTATTTTATTTGTTTTGTCAAAATCAAAATCATTAAAATCTTTTTGTTTCTTTGTGTTTGGCTAATTTAAATATCTGCATTTGGTGACCAACGGTGACCAAAATAATAAGCGAGAAAACTGGTCTAGCACTAAAAAAATAAAAACAAGTAGAATAACAATATTTCACTTTTAATTATTGTTATCGACAAGTGAAAAACCTGATATCTTTTAAATCCTTTAAATATTTGTAGAAAAAAGAAATCAATCAAGTTTTGAATAAAAAATAATAAGAGCATTAATTTTATAACTCAATATACAAAACAATAAAATCACGTTATTCTCTAGAACGACAAACAATTATCCCAAATGAAGGTAATCATAGTGTGCCCTAATTCAGTTAGTTAATCGCCCGTTAACTCCGTACGTTTTTATTTCCTCGATTCGGTATAATAGTTTTATGCGAAAAAGTTATATATCAAACCTTAAACCAAATCTGGTTGGTCCGTTAGTCCTTCCCTGTGACATTTCATCCCATTCTTTTCAAGAGGAAAGATAAATGATAATGGAAATTAGGCGACGACGCTCTTTTTATAAAAGGAACGACGCAATGCACTTTGCACAGGAAGTTTGGGATGAATCTCGCAATTTTTTACTCTTAAAAAGCCGTTTTTCTTATTTGCACGCTATCACGGAAAAGACTTTGTCATGCTATCTAAATTTTATCAACTAGTTAGTGGGGGGATTGTCAATTAAACGATTAGGCTATGTGTAGATAACAAGATATACTTCTGAATTTATTCACAGTATTTTATAATAGTAATTTATACGTGAACTACAATTGTCGTATAAAAAACTGTTTAAAATCATATCAATTTAAAAAAAAAATTATTATTACCTTTTATTTATAATGACAAGAACCAAAAACGAACAAAAAAAAAATAAATGACACTATAGGTCTAAGCCAACTGATCAGATAAATTTAGGTTGGTTAATGAAACTGCTGCCAAACCAATTTAGATAAACATTAAATGAAAAAATTTAAAAATTATATCTAGAGATGTCTTAATAATTTTACTGTTAAAACCATAGTAGTCAACAGATGAGGCATTTTTAAATTTGTGTATGCATTATTTCATATCAGATGCTACTATTGGGGCCATAAATAACGAACTCTCCCTTCTAGGTAGCCTGCTACGGTTGGATATTGAGGGAGCATACGAATCAGTTTGCTTGTCAACTTTACGAAACAAAATGGTTAATTTATTTCATATGTCAATCGCATTCGTGGATACAATAATTGGATTTTACACAAAAAGGATCATCTATGTAATAGATCATAATAACAAGCTAAATGGACCTCGATATAATTATCAAGGTATACCACAAGGCTTAGTTTTATCTCCAATCTTATTCAATATATATAGCTCTGACATACATAACATCCAAATAAATAACAGTTCATTCAAAATCGTACAGTATGCCCACGAGTTCTGCATCTATACAGAAAACAAAAAATATGAAACCTGTATGCAAAGAAAAGTATGTGAATCCCTTTTTTCATGTTTCTTAGAGAATGGTCTCAATTTATCTATAGAAAAATCAGTAGTATCTATCTTCACAAGACATAACATTTCTACAAATGAAAATATCATTCTGAACGATCAATGTTTTAAGCTTCAAATCATGTCAAATATCTAGGCCTTATTTTGGATAAGAAGTTAACTTGGAGACAACACATAGAGTACATGCTTGATAGATGTAACAAAGGCAGCAACTTCCTCAGAATGACAACTAAAACGTTGTGCGGTTGCGATGTAGAAACATCCTTGTTGTTTTATCGCGCTTATATACGATCTATTCTAGATTACGGTGCTACTCTTTATGGTTCCGCCTCCAAGAATCTTTTAAGAAAAATCGACACGTTTCAAAATTCTATTATGAGGGTATATTTGGGTGCTATGAGATCAACCTTTATACAACCCATATATGTTGAAGCCGCTGAGCTACCCCTGGAAAATAGAAGAAACTTTTTAAGTGAAAAAAGCCTTCTTAAAATTCTATTAACTAACTCCCAGTTATTTTCAAGCGTCCGTCAACTTAACAAATCAGATCTTACAAACAAATATTTTGAGAAAAAACCTTCCTCGCCTTTATGCATGGCATTACAGAATAATCCTATTTTTTTCAAGAAATTGCACACGGTTGACAGAAGCTTAGACTACTTCTCTTGATTCCACAGAAGTGATGTTATAATACCCACTTATAGTGAGAACACCATTATGAGTAGCAATCTTCTAAGACCTCTACTGCAGGGTTATAGGGAAGCCACATTAATATACACGGACGCATCAAAAACAACAGAAGGGACTGGATGCGCATACTTTTTACCTGCTACAAACGTAGAATTCAAGTATAAACTACCAAATGAATTTTCAATCTATTTAGCGGAATCAATAGCTATACTTGAAGCTCTAAAATATGTTAAAAACTCCTGCAATAGACATATTTTAATTCTGTCAGATTGCCTTTCAGTTTTGCTGAGCATAAAAAACATTGAATTGCCCTCAATATTTAGCAACTCCTGCATAATTAAAATAAAAGTTCGATTGTATCATTTATCATCGACTGGAGTCAACATAAAATTTATTTGGGTCAAAGCACATATTGGTCTAAAACATAATGAATTTGTAGATCATTTAGCTAAAATGAGTGTAACAACTGGCTCTACGTTGATATATATGCTTAATACATCAGATGTTACTACGATTTTCAAAAAAAGTCAGCAATTTAGATGGAAAGAGCAATGAAAACATTACAGTTCTACAAACCATAAAAGGTATACCTCTTTACAACCAATTATACCTCAAACAACCTGGTTTCAGAATTTCAAAGCTCCTCGTAAATATATTACTACTATAAATCGAATACGCTTTGGACATGCATGCTACCCATGCCATTTATTTAAAATAAAAGTCATCGATGATGATAGTTGCAAACATTGTGGTAAGCTAGGTGACCTCGATCACATCTTTGAATGTCCTAAATTTATTCAGCATTCAAACTCCCTGTATACAAAATTAACTAAATGCAATACATACGCTCCATATAATATACAGTCCTTGTTAGCCATAGGTTCTGTAAAAATATATAATTTAATTATAGAATTTTTGTCAGACACATGCATAGCTTTATAAATCTGGTACTCGTTCATGAAAACTTTCAGGAGCGTGTATAGGGTTAGACTTGTACCCTTTGTTTATCCTATATGTAACAATACCTTACCCGTGGTCCAGTATTGTTTGTCTGTTAAAATAAATTTCTTACTGTTTTACTTTTGTTAGTGGATTTGTTTATTATGTTAGCATAAGTAGTACGTTTTTCAGCTTTTATTGCTTGCTTGCATTTCTTTCGCATTTGACAATATTTAATCCAATTGTCAGTAGTATGTGTTTTCCTATAGGTTGCTTTACAATCGTAGAGTTATTTTCTTAAATTTGAAAGTTTGCGATTAAACCAATGAATAGCATCTGCTATTCACGTTATTATTTTCATATTGCCAACATGAAAATTTTTGAAAACATTTAATAAGAAAGAGAAATTTTTTTATATAATTCACAGATACCCGAAAAAATGTAACAAGTATATATGGTAAATAAAGTTACAGATTTGATGTTTTGATGAAGTTATGAATGACTTATACACAAATAATATAGTTATAAATTTTACTTAGATTTTGAATTTCTGATCTTTTTTTCAAATTATTGTCACTTTTGCTAAAACACACCATTTCTAAAAAGGTCCTTTTGAATTTATTACTTTTATTACACAAAATAATAATGTTATCAAAATCCATGATATGATATTGAAATGACAGCGATTCTTCTTGCATTAAGGCATATACATAGTAACGAACCCTACAGCTGCATAATATTTACAGACAGTAAGAGTGTCGTCGACAGACTAACAAACGTACATAGGTCCAAACAACTAAATCATATAGAACTAGAAATTATGACTATTTACAATAAAATTACAAATTTAGGGAAAAGCATTATTATATCATGGATAAAGGGACACGCGGGCATTAAGGGCAATGAAATAGCAGATAGCCTAGCCAAATCTGCCCTAGACATAGGCGAAGAAGCTCCCTTGAACTTACTCCCCTTTTCAGACATTGATATAATTAGTAAACAGCATCAAAAAGAAAAATGGCAAACATATTATCGAAACACGAGAACTGGAAATAATTACAAACAAATGCAGCCTGAAATACCCATAAAAAGATGGTTTCATACTCTATCAAATCGCCATTTCATAAGGGTTATAAACAGATTAAGATCTAATCATGCTCTTACCCCCCTTCATATGTACAAGTTGGGTCTCGCGGAGTCACCTAATTGCAAGTGTGGAAAAGAAGGTAACTTATTACATATTTTTCTTGAATGTTCCCACGAATCAGTAAACATAAACAAATTTTATGATAATCTTATTATATTAAAAATTCCACTTCCCGTCTACCTGAACAATTTGATTTTCTCTAGAGATATCAACATATTAAAAATGATTTACGAACATATCAAAAACTGTAAATATAAATTGTAGCTTAAAACTAACTTATATTTAAGTAAATATTGTATTATAGCAAAAAAAAAAAAAAAAAAATTTAATATAAAAAAAAAAATAAAAAAAAATCATAAAGAAATAAAATAAAAAAAAAAAAAGATGTAAACCTCCGAGATGTTGAATCGGGTTATGTCTTAGCGCAGGAAAAAAAAAAAAAAATTAAAAAAGAAAAAAAAAAGAATTATTACTAATTACTAATTATTAATTGTTAATTGCTAATTATTACTAATTGCACGTTAGATTGTACGGATGATTATATGTTTATTCCTCTAATTGTAAAAAATTCCTCTGATTGTAAAAATTGTTTGTCTTTAAATTTGTCTGGCTAATTGGCTCGGCCAAGGCCATCAAACTGAATAAAAAAAAAAAAAAAAATGATATGATCTTTGTCAATGACATGTCCTGCCAAAGCACAAGATGGTTTCTTCATTCTACAATCACTCTTGTGGGAAACAATACGACTTTATAGACTAAAGACTTTCACTAACATATAACTGGGAGAAATCTTTCAATTGAAATTTGGAAACCACTAAAAAATATCCTTAAAACATTGAAACTCAGGTTAAACTTATCATATTTCATATAAAATGTCCACAAAAAAGAAACTAAGGACTTATATATTTTATAATATTTTAATATAGCTTTTTATAACAAAATATTCTCCGCCATATAGTAAACTCTATTTAAAAACCCACCAAACATATTCTTCATCCAAAAGCTTTTTCGTTTCAAAAATGGAGTTATTGAATATATAAAAGTTATAAACTCTTTTTTATATACTTTCTTGGAGACATTTTTTCTCGCATCCTTTCAACTTTCTTTCTATGTTGGAGTTCAATTCTTGTAAATCTTCCTTCCGCAACACGTACTAAATCCGTAAATCCAAAATCTTTCCATCTATGCAAATCTGCGATCGATCTTTCGCTAACAAATTGGCTACTTCCACATCCGACATCGCGGGGAATCACATCCCTTTCGCAGACCATAAGGAGTAAGGGTTACGACAAAGATAAGGTATCGATGTAATAATTTTGTTTAATAACAAAAAATAAATAAAAACAGAATTATTAAAAAGAATACTAATAAGCGTCTAGTTTCAAAACCAGGTGCAGAAAAACGGACGATTATTTGACGGTATCCTTCGATTATTAAAAAAAAAAACAAGTTCTACCCAAAGTGCCAGACCAAAGCGCTTATTACTCAAGACAACTACATCTACAATTTAACCATTGTAGTTGGTGACTATAAACCAAAGAAAATGTATTCATATACTACTGGACCGAAGACCAACACGAAAAAAGTGCAAATGAAATAGCATCTGCTGTTTTTGATTGCCTAATGAAATTGAACATTCCTGAAACTGTAAAAACTATCCGCCTTGCCTCCGACTGATGTGGAGGGCAAAATAAAAATTATTTTATGATGAGTATGGTAGCATTTTGGCTATCGAAAAAAGCTCCTGCAACTGTAGAAAGAACCGAGTTTGTGTTTCCCATAGTGGACCATTATTTTCTCCTATCCGATGGGATATTTGGTAGAATCGAGAAGGAGATCAGAAAAAAACCAGTGATCATCAAACCAGCTGAATACGTTAAAGTTTATTCTCACTATGGAACTGTGATTCCTCTGAATGGCTTAAACTATGATTGGAAATCAAACTTCGACGTGGTGCGACCTCCTGCCCAGTGGTACTTCCACTTGAATCCTTCGAAAAGGTTCCACTTCAAACGAAGTTCCAAGGGCAACGATATTCTTATCAAAGGAGAAGTTAACTGCAGATCAGATTTTTGCCAATAAAAGAAATTTTCTAAGAAGTGAAGGAATTTTCAAGGTATAAATGATCCTCAGCTCATTGTTACAAAAACAGGGACAGTTTTCGAGCTAAAAGCCACAGATGTGAGGAAGTTACTGGAAAAACATTGCGGGGAAAATTGGAGGTCTTTAAATACTCTTGAATATTACAAAAGGATCGTAGAAGGTGATCAGTTGATAGCTAAAGATAACCAAAACGATGACGACATTTGTCAGCTCCTCATTGAAGAAGACGACCTAGTCGATTTTCTTACATTGTAACGTTATAAACGTCACATCTCTATTAATTTATATTTTAATAATTATTTCATTTTAATTTCTTTATTAATTTATTAATTTCTTTATCTTCAGTTTAATTTTTACTATTTTTTTGTTTATAAAAATAGTTGGCGCCCCTGTTTTTCTCTTCTTCCTCTGTCTTTATTTTCTTTCTTTCTGTCCCATAGAATAAATATTCGCCCTCTCACTTTTGTTCGGCAGACTATTCTGTTCCGTGTTGACTGACAAGCTAGTTTCGTGATATCTATAGCAAAATCCTATGACATCTGTGCTAACTTCATTCAGTCTCCCACTTTCTGTCAAAACAACTTTTCTGTAGTGGGATTATTTTTTGCCTCTTTTTGAAATTTATAAAAGAAGGCAAAAATTATTATAAGACTCATTTTTATGGTCTACAACTTCTCTTGGGGTAAGTACTTTCATTGTGATATTTATTCTATAATCCTGACCGCATTTCCAATGTAACCTTACTTTCTTTCGAAAGCACATTTTTTTTTCTGATATATGCATTAGGACTCTTTAACAGAATTTAACTAAGTAGTAACATTCATATTTCATTTTATCCTTGCCATACGCTATTTGTTTAAGTGTAATTTTGTAAGATGGCAAGGAAGTTAAACCTTTCTTTTTGATGTGTTTCTAATGCATGTTGTTTCTTATCCTTTTAGTTTATTGGGGATATCAAAACTTTATTGGTTTACTGGATATTTTATTGGGTTTGTTGGACACATCAAAACTTAATTGGAGTTGTTGAATTTATTGGTTTATTGGACACCAAAACTTAGGACATACAGCCACGTGTGACTGCAGCTCTCTCTCCAGATTCCACAACTTCTAATTGGAGGATCCAACAGCTAGAGCACACAAGCCGCCCATCGAAGCAATAAGTAACACTTATAACTGTTAAGCTTTGGCAGGGTTAATTATTGTTTTTTTTTTATTGATTTAAATAAATATGATTGGTTAAAATTTGTCTTATTTGCTATCAACTGAGAACTCAGGTTCAATCCCTAGTTTAAGACAAGACGAACTCACCCTTGAGATACTGAGCTAGGCAAGGTATAGACGATAAGCTCCCATGGTTGATTGAGGTATTATTTTTACAATAGTATTTCAATTCTCTTTGGTAGTCTTATCGTTACACATTGGCGCCCAACCGTACTTGTTTTATTCAGGGAATTGTGCTCTGAGTTTTTGGTTTGGTGGCAAATAACAAACTTTAATAAATACTTTCTTATTTATATTTTTTGTGTGTTCATATTATCATTATTTGCAGTTAATTTTAATATTTCCATATTTTTGACTGTTTTTATATATTTTCACATGTTGGGTTAAAAAGTATTACCATTTTTTATATATTTCAGCATATATTTTATACTCAGATATTTTTATATGTTTTTTTTTTGATGGTAGGTACTTTTATACTGTTGTAAGTGGTTTGTTTTTTATTAACTTAACCAGTTTTTGTGGATAGTGTATTTTAATTACTTCCTTAATTTTTTAAATTATTTCTTCAAGATGCTACCTAAACATTTAAAGACAGATGAATTATCATATGAAATTCTTATTAGGAATGTCTCTGTCCCAAATGCAGTAGAGGAAAAACGAAAGATCCTTGCTGGACTTCTTTCTCAGGAAGCCAGTAACCGTAGTTTTTCTGATGTTTCTGTTAATCTATCTTTTGATGTTGATTACCAACAAGCTTTAGCTTCCTATTCTGACCTATTAAGTCTTATATCTGATTATTCAGGTACAAAATCTGATAGTAGATTCAAAGCTTTCAGTTCTCGTTTAACTCATTTGTCTGGTAGAATCTCCCGTCTACAGCCAACTTCTGTAGACGAAGAAAAATTAAAAAAAGCTATCCGCTATGATTTGTTGAAATTAGAAGGTACTTTGTCTGACATTGTAGATCAACCTGATATGGTAGACCAACCTGTTGCTTCTACTCCTGATAGAGTAAACCTTAATTATTCTCAATCTTCAGCCTCACCTGTTAAGTCTGTTCCTGTTTATAAATGGGGTATTAAAAAATTTTCTGGTAAAGAACCTCTAATTCCATTTCTCGAACAGATTGAAACTTTAAAGTTTTCTAGGAACTGCACTGATGAAGATTTATTCATCTCTGCAGGAGACCTATTTGAAGGTGCTGCTTTTACTTGGTGGCATAATCACTTTACAAAAAAATCTTTTAATTCTTGGTCTGAATTAGTTACTTCCTTAAAGGAAACTTATTTACCTTACAATTATGAAAGAAATTTGTGGGAACAAGTACGTTCTACAAAACAGTCTTTCAAACAACCTGTCTCTGCATATATTTCTTATATGGAGTCTTTGATGCTCCGGTCTTCAAAATCTATTCCTGAGTGTGAAAAAGTAGATGAAATCATTAATGGTCTTCTTCCTGATTATGTCAAGGCTCTTGCTTTCCAGGATGTGGAATCAGTTGCAGACCTTACAAAGTATTGTAAGAGATTTGAAGCCGCTCTTACTATTTCTTCTCGCAGTAAATTTTCTGTTGAGTCTCTTTCTTCTTCTGCTACATGTTGGAACTGCAACATGACAGGCCATACTTTTCAAGTATGTAATAAACCCAAGAGAAAGTTTTGTCACAGTTGTGGGTTTAAGAATATCACCACAAATGAATGTAGCAAATGTTCAAAAAACAGTTTGAAACAACATTCCAGGGAAAACTTTTTGAAGACATTCAAACAACCCAAGTCAGTGAATGTGTCTAAGAAAGTTATACCTAAAACTACTTCTTTTATATCTAATGATAATTTAAGCACTTTTTCTTCAGTACAATCTGAAACTTTACCTTCTTCGAGTACTTCTGTTCTTTCTAGTGGTCCTTTAAATTCTAAGGTACATTTAAATTCTACTTCATTATTAGATGTTCATACTAATGATAATAGACCATATATTTCTATTTCTGTAGGTAGTGAAACAATCTCTGCACTTCTTGATACTGGCAGTAATGTTAGTATTATTGGTTTTCCTTCTTTATTTTTACTTAAAAAACTCAAATTAGCACTTAATTATGATGTTTCAAGTCAACTCACTACTGCTGATGGAAACATTCAGAGTATTTTAGGATATGTTTGGTTACCTGTTACTTTATTGAGTAAAACTCAATCGCTTAAAGTGTTAATAGTTCCTTCTATTTCACATAAGATGATATTAGGTATGGATTTTATTCGTTTGTTTCAACTTTGTTTGGATTTCTCAAATTTTTCATTTAAGGCTACAGATTTATCTACTTGTGTAGTAAATACTGCTAGCAGTGCTGAAAATCTTTCTGACATTCAACAGTCACGACTTAACTCTGTTCATCGTAGTGATTCTGTAAATGTAGTAACTGACTCTCTTTCAAGAATTCCTGAAGTATCTCAAGTTTCTCTCTTGAATTTATCTAATTTAAAAACAGATGCTTGGTATAGGAATATGATAGGGAAAGTTACAGTAAACCCTAACTTATATCCTGCTTTTAAGGTTCAGGATGATGTTCTTTATAAATATGTTTTTTCTAGCTCAAAGTTTTCTGATTCTTCTCCAGAATGGAAAATTTTTGTTCCTTCTCCACATAGGAAGGAAATTTTGCAAATTTATCATGATGATCCTACAGCTGCTCATTTAGGTGTCTTTAAAACCCTTTCTAGGATTTCAGAATTGTATTACTGGCCTAAAATGAGATCTTTTGTTGTGAACTATGTTCATAAATGTAAAGTTTGTGCTTCTTGCAAGCCTTTAGAGAATATTTCTCCTATATTTAATGAAGTTCAGAAGAGAATAGGTCACTCTTACAATACCAACACTAATTGCTACAATTTACGTAGACATGATGTAAAATTTCGTGTAAGTGCTAAAGTCCGGAAGAAAAATAACATCCTTTCAAAAGCTGTGGATGATTTTTCTGCTAAATTAGCTCCCAAATTTATTCCCTGTATTATACATAAAGTTTTATCTCCTTTAGTGTATAATCTTAAGGATCTAGATGGTAAAGACCTTGGTAATTTTCATGTGCAAGATATTAAGTTAGATGTTACTGATTCTAGTGATGATGAGTCTCAATAATGTTGTATAATATAGTAAAGCATTATCTTTTATCTCTTTATATTTTGATATTTCTGTAGTTATGATAAACATATTAATCTTATTTATTTGACATTACCCTAACTGTTTATATATTTCTATTATTTTACTTTGGGTAATTGTTTTTGATTTTGATACAATTAAAAGCCTCATCCAGCACTTTATGTATGACAACATGGTTAGTTGCATACATGGTGTTTTAGTTTTCCTAGGATACATATATCCTAAGGAGATTTTGGGCCAGATTATATGAATCTGTGTTCCTTTTTGGTCTTTTAGAGACAATTAATATACCGTAGTAGGTATATATATTTTTTTTTGGATGATGTGTTTTTTTTATTTCTTTTGGAGTTAAAATAATTCTATGCATCTACTTTTAGAAATCTGGTGTAGAATTATGGCGCTTTGAAGTTTGATTGTAGTATACCTACTTTCACTTGTTTTCTTATATTTTTGTAAACTATATTTATGCAGTACTTTATTCTTTTATGTAGATCCCTGGTTTATATTTAGTGAGAATAACATTTCTTATGTATCATTATCTTATTTTCATTATTAACTTATTCTTAGTCTTCTAAGACTTGTTTTATGCAGTTACTATATCTCTTTTGTGCAGAACTTTGTCTTATTTGACATATCAAGTAAAGTTTATTATGTATTTTTGAGTTGTTTATCAATAATTACATTTGCATATCAATGTCTACATGCTTTTACTCATTTTATATTTTTGATATTATTGTTGCCTTACTTTAGGTACTCAGTTATCCTGAGTACTAATTTTTTTTTTGAGATTCATTCATTTGCAGTATCCATTAACTATTCATTTTTGTGAGATATGATCTCTATATTATGTATTTACCTGACTTTGCTTATTTGTCTTTATTTTTGTATACTTACCTTTGACTTTGATTATTAACTAGACTTCATACTATGTGTATAGAATGCTATTTTGCAAAAGAAGTTGTTGTACTTCCGAAGAAGAATTTCTGAAGACAGAATTCTTCAACAATGTATATCTGAATATATCAGATGCATTGCCCCTTTGTTATTATTATTTTTGTTATTGTGGGCCTGAGCTTTGATGCAGATGTACATTCGTACCACTGGATCTTCCTTAAATGGTGGGTTGTCTCCAGGGTATGGCGTCGGGGGGTTCATGGCACATAGGGCTGTCGTCTCCGAGGAGCGCTGTCGTGGTTTAACCGTGGGCTATGGGCTACTGCGTTCATACCAACATGGTTTCAATTGATCCTTTGGTAGGGTCCATGTACAGTACCAAAGTCTACAGATACCCGATTACTTTAAATTAATTTTTTCCCTTCATTTTTAGTCTGATGAATACTAAAATTCATTGGGTAATATACATTTATATTCCCCTGAGCGTTCCCCTCAAAAACTGTATATTATAATTATTAAATTTTTATTATAAACTTTATGCTACACCATCTTACTGCTTACTTTATAACAGTACCTATTTAATTTCAGTTTAATGAATACTGAAATTCATTGAGTAATTTTTTTTATTTTTCCAGAGATATTCTCTGTAGTAGTTTATTAATATTAGATTAATAATTTTAGTGTGATGAATACTACAATTCATTGGGTAATTTTTTTTATTTTCCCCAGATTAACATCTGAAAATTATTTTGCTATTTTTTTTTTAAATATAGCAAATTTGAGTTATACTTTAAATTTTTTATGAATAGTAATGTATACTTAATTACTTATATTCATTAATTTAATTATTTTGTTATATATATTTTTTAAATAACATATAACAAATTTTAGTTTGACGGATACTACAATTCGTTGGGAAGTATTCAATTTCCCTGAGTAATACTCTAAATTTTTTTTTATAATCATTCTTTTGTTATTCATTGAACTCAGGTTCAATCCCTAGTTTAAGACAAGACGAACTCACCCTTGAGATACTGAGCTAGGCAAGGTATAGACGATAAGCTCCCATGGTTGATTGAGGTATTATTTTTACAATAGTATTTCAATTCTCTTTGGTAGTCTTATCGTTACAACATTTCAATAAACAAAATGAAAAATATAGGAAATGCACTTTTATTTTTTATTTTATTTTTTTTATATAAATTAATAATTTAATATTATAAATAGCTCAAACTTATGCAAAGAATTTCTTATCTTGATACTTAGTTTCAACTCCATACACATCAGCTACAGTTTGTTTCAAAACAAGATGGATCCACAACAATGGTTGCAAAACCAGATACATTACTAAAGTCGCTTTCAAAACCAGGTATAGATTTAAAATTTAATTTTTTTTTTTTAAAATAATTATTGGTTAAAAGTGAAAACACAGTCAAGGATGTAATCATCTATGACCAACTTATTTAAAATATTTAAAAAATAAATAAATAGAAAACAAGCTAGTTATAAGTTTTTCCTTCTTCCTGAGCTTCCTGACTGACTTACCTGGTTTTAAAAGTAGACGGCTGAAGTATAAACGTGAAAACCCCAGAAATAAACATCCGCAAGTTCCGGATGTACATTGTACATACCAAATAAGCCACGAAAATATGGATTAAAACTGATGTTGATAACTGATGTTAAGACTTAATTTGCCTATAATGGCTATCTATATACCGGAAAAGGTTAAAAAAAAAATAAATCAAAACCCACACAATCAGTAATTCGTCTATCAAAACTTGGCAGTTATAGGATAATTACTGCAGATAATTGGTTTTCTTCTCTTCAGCTAGTGAAAGAGTTACAGTACAGAGACCTTACCTATGTCGGGACCATGAGAAAATCCAAAAGGGATATACCTCCAGAATTGAAGGCAAACAAACAAAAACAAGTTGGTTTTACATTATATGGATTTTAAAAACATGAAACGCTAGTTTCATGTATTCCTAAGAAAAACAAGGCTGTAATCCTCATTTCCTCTATGCATCACTGTCGTGCTACGGATGTTGAGAGTAACAAACCTGAAATAATATCATTCTATAATTCAACAAAAGGAGGCGTTGATGCACTAGATAAGAAATGCGCCATGTATAGCTCATCAAGAAGAACTCAACGTTGGCCAATGGCTATTATTGAATATTAGACATGAGTTGTGTCAATGCATTTGTCATGTCTAATTGTTTCAAAAAGCCTGACAGAACCTTTTATGAGGAAACGATTTGAAAATCCTAGAATTGCTTAGATACAAGAAACTCGATAAGAAGAATACCTGCACTCGAAGAACCAGTAAAATTTTTACCCGAAGAAAAATTAGAGATTCGGAAATATTGTTATTTTATGCCCTTCTAAATTTCATAGAAAGACATTTTACTTATGCTGCGATTGTAAAAAGTCTATATGTTTATCATGTAGTAAGAAAATATACACAAAATGTGCTTCAAAATAATCGTAACGAAAATAAATGTTGTTTAAAATTAGTGTAGTTCACCTAATTAACTTTATTTGTTTATTATTTGCATAAAAATTAATGATTACTATTCCCTTATATATATATATATATATATATATATATATATATATATATAATATAAACTTAGTATTTCTTGGTTTCCTGCAGGAACCTGCAGAAACAGAGAAATACTAATTTTGTATTAAATATAGTACGGTTCAAGAAACTCATAAAACTAGAATATTTATATATATATATATATATATATATATATATATATATATATATATATATATATATATATATATATATATATATTCTTAACATCGCAAAAAAACAACTTTTTTTTAATTAATGAAATTGTGGAGGCTTGTTATAATAAGGAGAAAATTTCAGTACCTACTATTGTAAAATAGAGGTATTTTAATAACTTTTTTTATATAAGACATATACCTATGAGCGAATAAAGTTCATCTAGCTGTAACTTATTTTTTACCTATTTTTTAAAAAGGACTTACATCACGCTCAATGTAACTGAAATTGCACCTCACCGGTTATGGGTTAAAAAAGACTAAAATATCTTTACTATGTTTGTTTAGCTTCCAAAAAATAATGTATCTATTAAGCTAGTAAAAACCGCAGTCTTAACCCTTCCCTTCCTAACCTTGATGCCACTCTGCCGACTTTACTGATACCGAGTCGGTCGGTGGGGCAGAATCAAAGCGGAAGTCCGGGGCGCAATTTCCTATGTGAATACAATAGCAGGGTAGTGACTGAGATCCCACTGGATCCGGCCCGGGTATGAATCAACGCAGAAACACATGGTCGCCATCGAACGTGCTGGAAAAGGTGGATATATGGATGGCCTAAGTCTTGTCGGACGATAAGGGAGTTTTGAATGTCTAGGGAGTTTGTAAGTTAGTGGCGAATTTGAAGGAAAGGATTTCTGACATGAATGAAGTGATCCTAATCAGGTTAATCGACTAAAATGATTTAAAAGAAAATGAGCTCGTACTTGTTTGTTTTTGTGTTAAAAAGTTTGTTGCTGATGTTTTTCGTGCTAAAATTTTAAACTTTAAAGGTAGTATCTTTTTGTCCATTTATTATTCTTAAGTGTATGAAAGTGTTGATATGGTTAAAATATGTAATAGTTGTAATACAATTAATTATATCCTTGTATTGCCACCTGCGTCAACTTCACATGAATTACCTACATTTTGGTCGATGTTTCTTTTATCAGCTCCTCAATTTTTGATAGCATGCGTTGGTTAGTTTTTACACATTTAACATACATATTTTTTCGAATGTCTTTTTTTATATTTGCACGACCTTTTCTGGGAGTTTGTTTAAAGATAGCGGTAATGGTTATGTTTCTTTAGATTTATTCCTTCTAATGACCTAATACGTTTCTTGAAGATATCATCTATCAACCTTCAAGTCTTGGACCATATATCAACATTTGTATAATGTCTGAGGGTCCATTTCAATGTTTTGCCATCATAGTGTATCCTTCTTCTTGTAGTGCTTATCCGTTTCGTACGTTGGCGACCATCATGGCAATCTGGATTTTGTAAACTGGTGCTCTAAAAAGATTTGTGGTTGTTGTGTTGAACCACGTACGTAGATTTTTCAGCCAGGAAATCCTTCGCCTTCCTGGTCTGCTTTTTCCTTTTATTTTTTCTTATAGAGTTAATTGCAGCAACCCATCTCTTTCGCTGTTCCTCATGATGTGACCCAGTTATTCGATTTTGGATGTTTTTATTGTGGTTAACAACTCTTTTCCTTTTTGCATTTTTAATAAAACGTCCTGGTTAGTCACAATAACTTTAAAATGTGACTCGTTAGGCTAACGGTCCGGAAATCATTGCAGGATACGGATTTTGGTTTCTTTGGTAGAGCAATAAACGTTTACTTCAGACATGATCTTGATATTATTCCGTTTAAATATATGTTATTGAATATTTTTGTTAGTCGTTGAGTACGGTCGGTGTTAAATAGCTTTCTGAGTTCAGCATTATCAGGTCCAGGAGCTTTGCCATCTTTTAGTTGTGATATTGGTTTTTCCACTTCATCTAAAGACCAGATGCTTGTTTTACCTTTTTATGCATATTGAATGTATCGTTTTTTTCCCAACAACTCTATCTCTTCACACTGTGTTCTTAACCAATTTTTTTGGCCTTTCGGATTTTGGGTCTTATTTGTCTCTGAATATTTTTCTACATTCTGTTGCTATTCTTTAATATTACCTAATTCTTTTTTCCATGAGTTGCAGTGTATTCTCATTCATCAAACTTTTCTTTACTTAACCTTTCTGAAAGAATCCGTGCGACTGTTTCTTTTGTTTCTTGTCTTCTCATATCACCATAGTGTATAGCAGTATAGTCTGCTTACCACATTACCTGCAATACTCAACCCATTTAGAGGTGAAGTTTAATTTAGAAGGAGTAATTGAATTACCATTAACAATACTATCTTCTACTTAACCAAGCAAGGTTAGTTAATAATCATATAATTTGTATAATTATAGCGAAACGGCAAAGAATGTGCTTGTCCATAAGTGGTTTAAGCAATTTACAGTGCAAATCTGGAAGCTAATCTAATCTACTTTTCTTTAAACATTACGCAGAATATGTAGCCATTGTTGTATCCCACAAAATTCAGGCCTCTTAATCAGTGCTATTTCCCTTCATTCTGGAAACTAGCTTGGTGTCTCCTATCTTTAACAAAGATAACAAATTTGTCTACATCTGTTTCAGTTTCTCAAGAAAATGTGACCACACAGTCTACAACAACAACATGGTTTTATCAGAGGTCGTTTAACGGTAACAAACTCTTTTCTTTGGTCTGTTCATGTTCCCCAAAGATTTCGATCATGTTCCCAAGCATCGATCACTACCTAAATAGGATCATTATGATATCCGCGGAAACTTAAGCCTTTGGATCTAAAATTACCTATGCGACAAGTACTTGTAAGTTCTTTTTAGGGAAACTCATTCACAAGATAAACCAACAAGGTCGGAGTTCGACAAGGATCGTATCTGGGATGAATGAATTAATTATTGTAATATTTTACACATTTCATGTAGCGCAAAGAACAGCAAACGATATTAATACATACCCTTGGTACGGTAATATCTTGAGTGGGAAATAATTGGAGGACATTCGTTGACCTTCAGTGTTTAATTGTTTGTTCAGTCCCAGTGTCTAATGAGGCCATAGGAGGCCAAAATGACGTCATAATGTGTTCATTACCAATTCAAACAACAGCCAAGAAATACAATATAATAATATCAGCAGAAAACACCAAATGTATGACAACATCTAAATACCCACTAAGATGTAAAATCGAAATTGATCTGAAAATAATGAAGCAGGAAGCAAGGTTTAGATATCTGGGAATAGATATAGCTAGTTATGGAGATGTTGAAGAAGAACTACGACAACAACGCTTAAAAGCAAGTAAAGCGGCGGGATCTCTTAATGACACAATCTGGAAGAACACCTAAGACAAAACACAAAAACAAGAATCTATAAAGCAGCAATTAGACTTATATTAACATATACGGCGGAGACAAGACCTGAAACATCTAAAACGAGACGACTATACTCCGACGAATACCAGGGAAAAGTCTGTTGGATAGGGAGAGAAGCGAAAACATAAGAAGAGCATGCAATGTAGAAGACATAAATGGATGGGTGACAAAACGGAAACAGGAGTGGAAAAAAAAAGATAATTTTAACAATTTAGGAGGCTAATATTGAATAAGAAACAGGCTTTTGCTAGAAAATGTACACTTTGACTTTTACTTTATATATATATATATATATATATATATATATATATATATATATATATATGTATAATTTACAATGTTAATGTACAAATGACAGTAAAGAACCAGATTATACGTGGGCAATATGGAATCCTTACTTCCCAGACGCTTGACTTGCAGAAGAATGTAAATGGATTCTATCTGACAATCAGGATAAACTAAACAATACTTTAACGTGATAAAGGTTTACCGGCCTATTAGTCTTTTTCGAAACAAATAGCGTCTCAAGACGGAGATTGTTTTTCCATTCGTCTTCTTAAAGCATTTCCGTTAGTAGAAAATTATTGGTAGCGATGAGATGGGGTGAACGAACGTTAGAGTGGGTTATTTGTCTGCTAACTTTACGCACATATAAGATGTGGTTCATTTGATGTTTAAAAGAATTGATACCAATTTATCACGAGTCATTTTCTTTAAAGGTTTTCCATATTACGACGTAAAAGTTATCTCTTTTGTCAGATTAGGGTAATATGTGGGATATATGACAAAGATGATAGACTAAAACGGAAAACAGTCTATCAAAAATTATTTTATTGCTTTTAAAATAAAAGCCAAAGGTGAGTATATATTCAATTTGTGACTGTTTTGGAATTTTAATTAGAACGGTTATATTTCTTTATATTTTCTGTTGTTTACTTTCTCCTTTTTAACTTTTAACTAATTTTAACCATAAAAATCACTGATACGTCTACAGAAGGACAACAACTTTCTGTATAAGAAATTCTCTATAATACTACAGGTTACCTTCGGATCATGCAGGTACAATAGGGTAGCTTTTATATCTCAACCGGGAAAAACTGCTCGATAGGAATAATAAAGATTATTATATATGCATATATAATATTTTTCACAGTAAAATCATTTCACGTTACGATTTATAAAAAGTGACGTCATTTGTATTTAACATTTCCATAACATCAACCTAAGAGCTATACCTCAGTAGTACACCACGGTGGCGAAACAAGTGGCGACACCATGGTTACCGCAGTAACCAAACCGAGCCACCAATTAGGCATCCAAGAGACACTTGATTCAGTTGCAATATAAGCGTTGAAGAGATAGCACTGCACTTACATGTGCGACGAAGAATGTTGGAGGAAATTTTGGGTACATCTTTCTGTTGCTAATCATTTTATAAGTGGAGTATTTTTAACCTTTGTACGATAATTTGGGAAAGTATCCAACCAAATTTTTTAACTATGTGCATATCTCAATCGCGTCATTCGACGAATTACTAAGTTTGTGCAAGAACTATTTATCCAAAGAAGACACTATTTTATAAAAATCCATAACACCAGAAGAAAAATTATTCGTAACTTTAAGGTGAGTCTCTGCTGTAATTGTAGAAAAAAATAACTAAATATGAATATTTCTTTATTATCTTATTAAAAAATCAGTATGGCTTTAAACATAGGTTAAAGTTTTTAAAACAGATCCAAGTACTGAGAATGATCAAAAATGCTACCGTCTGTGGGTGATAATATTGGTTGGGGAGATTGAAGGTTTATGTAACTTTGGATAGAAGTAGTAGCAGTGGACCGCTGAGTAGGCATACTGTGTATTTGCAATACAGACATTAGTCTAAGTTTTGTATTCCTTTTTCTTTCACGGGGTACATCTCGTAGATTACTTAGCAAGGACAATAAAAACAATCGGTGCTCGCCGTTTTCATTTTGATCACATCGTTCTCTGGTCTCAATTGACTTATTTAACGCTGTAATGAATGGATCTTCGTTGCCAGTTGCGGCATTTCTTGTTCTCTTTTTTGCTGTTTGTTTTTGGGATCGATCTGCTACCGGATCTTCCCCGTTGGTTCCGACAGTACCATCCATTTCATCTCGTGTTTTTCTCACTGCGACCACTCTATGCAAGAACTGCAACTGCTTGAAGTAAATGTATTCACTCTTTTGTTTAGCCTCGGATCCAGATTTTATAAATTTCTGCCTAATAATCTCTCTAGCATAACATCACCTTATCCCTTTCTATCTCTTCTGGAGTTGCAACCCTAAAATCAAATTTATTTTAATTGAATAGTGTATTCCTAAATAGTTGACATTTAAAAAATTCCTCAATCATTAACTATTCTGATGTTTTGGCAACGCTGTGGGATTCTGATATCGTAAATCTTGAATGACGTGAAACGATTTTTGTATGAAAAATTCTATAGGGCAGAATTATCTACTGGAACAGTAGTATTGTTTCGCACAGGTGATGAAGTACGTTCTGGAAATCCAAGAGGTGATGTTGGGTGCATTTATTGATAAAGAGGGAGCGTTCGCGGATCAGAACCCAAAGCAACTTTCACTGGAAGAATATACCCGATTAAGTAAATAGCCAAATGTATATTAGACAGACATGTGCTACTAATGCTAATATACTGCGGAGCATAAGCAATATTCAGCTTAGAACCATAATAGAATTTTTTTCTGGACATCCGCCTAAGTAAGGCTTGCATACTGTGCCGGATGGTTGGGCTGTTTCATAAAAACTTGAACTACAGATTCTGAAACAATTAACCATATTTTGCATGCCTCCGACGTAATAAATCGCAGGTGGCAAACACTTTTAGGAAACTACCAAATGACTTCCAAAATTATGGTGCCCATCCCCTAGACCTGTTCAGTGTTCCGGAATTGTGGAATGAAGATCATGCATAAATAGAAGGTGTACAATAAGCCAATTAGCTGCAATACGATTGGTTTGCAAAAGATGACATCTGGAAAAATGCTATTCTTTAATGTGAGTCAAAAATTGGACAAATATCATATAAAATAAACTTCAAATTTTGTTTCTATGTTTTACAGTTTGTATCAATACTTCGGTTTTTTTAAGCATACTCGCCTTTCCCGTAGGGATCTACGGAGTGGGTTACACCGAGACCTAAGCCCTCTCTAAGCCCTAAGCATCTCTTGCAGAACTGCTGAGGAATTCTGTTAATTTAATGATAGTAATACAATAAATAAATATGTTTTTTAACAGAAAATAAATGAGTTTATTTCATCGAATATACACTGCGCGTCATTAAAAAGAGACCATCGATACGAATTTTTTAATAATATTAAGTTTATGCAATTTATTCTATTGTAAATAAACTCCCACAATACAGAAACACTTTTATGCACCGCCACTGGGTGCCGATAGGTCAATTAAGGGTAATAAGTTCGCAAAATTGATATCAGTTTTACGACTTCGGAAAATGTATGTTGTTTGTACGTTGTTTTTCTTGGAATATGGCTGTTCTGTTTTTCAAAAATCTTTTATTACTGTACAGTTGTTCCAAAAGTTTACGTGTGCAAGTTTTAAATTTAAAACTATGACTGAGAGATTTGCTAGATCTGTTCAAATTGTTACTTTGATTGATAATGGAATGGGTCCAAGAGAACTGGCCAGACAGCTTGGAGTCAGTCGTTGTCTGATCCAAAAAACATACCGACGATTTGTAGAGACTGGATCTCACAAACGATGACAAGGATCAGGCTGAGAAGAATCAGGACGGCCAGAGGAGACCGTTTTTTACAACGTACTTCTGTGCAAAATCGGTTCTTTACGACTAGAACAATCCAAAATCATCATGGGTGAACATTAAGCACTTTTACAGTGAGAAGAAAGTTAAAGGAATTTGATCTAAGGGCTTGCTGCTCAGCAACAGGACCTTTTTTAATAGCAGCACATCGACAACGCCGACACTTGAGTTTGCTGGAGACCACGAGCATTGGACGATAGAAGATTGGAAAAAGTTTTTGTTTAGTAATGAGTCCAGGATGGTGCTTTATGGATCGGACGGTCGCATCAAAGGGTACAGAAGACGTAAGGAACAATATGCTGCTTGTGCTCGACGAGCACGTGTTGCTTTTGGATGAAGCTCTGTAAAGTTTCGACAGACATTTCATTCGAAGAACATACTGATCTCGTGTTTATTAATAAAGGAGCATTGAATGCCCACCCATACATTGTCGAAATTCTAGACGAGCATACAATGCCTTTTGCTGGATTTATGGGTGAAAACTTTACTTTCATGCAAGACAACGCGCGGCCATACGTAGCCAGGATGCCTGAAAACCGTCGGTGTGAAAAAAAAAAAAAGAATTGACCAGCTTAAAGCCCAGATTTGAACTCGATTGAGCATGCCTGGGACCAACTTAAACCAAGAGTAAGAAAGAGAATACCTGCTCCAATAAATCGTGAGCAGCTTCTATTGGCGCTCATGGAAGAATGGGATGCTTTTCTCAAGACCAGAATTAAATCAATTTAATGCCAAGTCGAATGAAGAGGGTAATTAAACATAGAGGTGGTAATACAGAATATGAAACATCACGACTTTATTATAATTTTTATAAAGATAACAGAAAAAATTTACAAAGTTAATTTTTAAAATTTTCCATTGAAATCATCATTTTGGTAAAGTTTTTTTTTAAACATTTGTTATTTAAAAAATGGTTGCATACTACTTTAAAACATATTCTTAAACATTACACAAACATCTAATGACAATCAATTTCTTGTAAAGTTCTTAAAAATTAAGAAATGCCCAAAATTTTAGATAGCTTATTTTTAACGCGCAGTGTAGATGGAAACATTTTTATGTACATAAAAAAGGCAATGATTTAGCTAATACACGGGGAAATTGATAATATAATTATTTCACCGATCAATGTTTACCTACGCTATTTCCAAATAAGTTATAGTTGATATAACAAGTTTGCGGTAGGTAGGTAAATAGTCGTTCGACAAAATAAATGACCAATGTTTATATGTAAAACCAAACAAAGGAAATAACAATAAATCTTGGTGTCGAAAATTTCTCAATTTAATGTTGAATTCCAAAAAATAATGAGGTACAGCCACGCACGCGTACGCTCCTTTTATCTATTACATCTTAATAACTTTGATGGCAACAACCTACAATTTTCAAGAGATATTATCTAGGCAAATTTCACAGACATAACATGTTATCCTCCTTTGATCTTGGTGTCTAAATCATGACCGGTGTAAAAATTATATTTATGCTCTTTGAATGAGGCGTGGAAACAAATTGTAGTTATTTATGGAATAATCACGATCGAGTATGAAAGATAGGAGAAGTGAATGAATTTTTATTTTTGAAATAACTTGCGTCTGATGATAGTGTGGAAAATACTTCAAAAGGAAATTTTTCGTAACGATCTTACATTGATTGGTACTTATATTTCGGTTCTGAGACTTTTCACGAAGCTTCGCTATTGTTAAAATCGAAGGAGCGTCAGTGGTGTAGTAAATTTACTAGAAAGGAAATTAAAGTTGTCACTTTTGGCACGTTTTATTCTAGTTATTGTTATAAAAACAAGCGAAAATTAGTTTTTTATATAACTCAAACGATCGATATGAGATTTTTTAACCCTTTAAGCCGCAGTTTATTATCATGAACTTTTTCAAAGTTTGTTTAGATAATAGTTTGCAATACTAGAGTTAATACATCAGTTACTAAATTTTGAATATATTTTTGTTTTCTTTATGAAAAAAATGCTGGCAACCGTTGTACTAGAGTTCAATCAAAGAATAATTCTCATGGTAGTTTCTCTGGTATATAGGATATACCAAATGATAAAAAGTGTATCAATAATACGTATAGGACTTTAAATAATACAAAAATACGGCACAATATTGTAATAAACAAAAAAATAAATAATAATGAAAATAATATTTTAGGCATTTGAATGATATGGTTTAAAACAATCCAAGCACAAAGCCACTTTACAGTCTACGCAACCTATATCACTGCGTTTCTGTAATCCCGTTTTTGAGCACTGCTGGCATCGTCTTCGGGTGGTTTTCTGCGGCAAATGACACCAATTTTAAAAATACTCCATATTCAATGGCCTTCCAATTTTTTTTCTCGCAGACAAATCTTTAAGACTGGTAGCCAATTTGGATCTATATTCAGTGTGAGATATTGCATTTTTTCTACTTTTACTTTGCCTAAGGGATTTTTATAAAGTATGTAAGAATTTTCTATGGATGCATCAAAAAGGTAATAAAATAACTTCATCCACCATCGACGACTTCTCTAAGCTACTGAGTATGTCTACATTCGTTGGTCAAACCATCACCATCGCCCATATACATATTGTAGTCTACAATGACTTGAGGACAGCGGATGTTTTCGCGTTCTCCTGCTTTTGATGCTCTCAAAACAAAACCAGTTTCTGCATGATTATGCATATTGCCACATACGGTCACAAATTTTGAGCCACGATCCTTACACTTGCTTATAGTTATATCATTGCAGACAACTCCATCAATTTCACCCATTTTCATTTTTCTGCCATCTACTAAATGTGCTTTTGGAAAATATTTGAAAAAAATTGTCAAAGTACAAGCAGTGTCCCCTTTATTAACACTTTAATTAAATTCAGTATAACTCTTTCGCCTAGAGTATATTCGTTCCTTAGGTTCTTTACCTTGATATACCTCAAAATTTATGAGGTAACCTGTTTCAGCACATGCTCTTGCCCAAATTTGTGTACCCCTCTTTATGAGTTTCATTGGCATGCACTGTTTCAAAGTAGTCCTTCCTTTAAAGGCGACCATACTTTCTTCAATTGAAATATTTCTGCTCGGAGAAAAAGATTTCATTAAGGTTTTTTTAAATTTTTGAATAAGAGGTCCTCACTTTGTAAAACTTCAAGTTTCCGAGTTCCTCTGGCTGACATTTGTTGGTTATCATTCAAATGGATATATCTTAATATTTTAAGAAATCTCTTTAGAGTGAAAATATTAGTAATCCTTTTATTATAAAAATTTGGATCTGCAGACCAGTATTTTTTGATAGAAGGTAAAGTATTAAATCACATTAGAATTAAAATTCCTAGGAAAGCTTTTAATTCTTCGAAGGAAAAATCTAAATGTTTGTTGGCATGGACAACATATAAATTTGACTGTTCTACAATTTATTGTAGTAAGGTGTCATTGAAAAAAAACATTAAAGAAACTTACTGGGTCTTCAGAAAACGGTATCACTTTCAAACCCTTGAATTCTGCATAATTACAATTTTTAAATTTAGTAGGTATTCTTGGTTATTTAGACCATCCCTTAAAATTGGTAACATCGAAAGTTGCTTCATTTAAACTTGATGATGAACCATTCATATTTTTGTTTTGAGAGGGTTTTTCGGGCTGGTAATCTCTGTCTGCTACAGAATCGTCTGAATCCTCGTGTTCTAAACAGTCGTAAATTGTAGAATTTTTACGTTTTCTGCGTAGAGGCTTGTAGTTAGTTACTATGTCTATTTTGGTTGTACCACTTCCAGACGAAATACAAGGGAGTATTGTAGACGAACTTTTGCTAGAATATGTGTCAGGTTCTACTACATCCTCAGCATCTGAGTCCCCTTCAATCTCGGAATGTTTAGCTTGATCATTCGTTATTTCATGTAATGTTTTAGCTAACTGTTTAGTTTAATTATTAAAACATTAATATAATATATTAATGTTGTATATATACAACATAATTAAAGTTGTATATTTAACTTTAGGTAGCATCATCACTTGACCACTTTATTTTACTCTACGTACAGGTAGAATGTATCTTATAGTATTAGCGTAATACCAAGCCAACACTTCAAAAGTCTGAAGAGGAAGAGGCTTGCCAATAGGTTAATTATTTCCACGTGTCTATTTAGCAATCTCCGAATACACCCAACCAAGAATGACATTTAGTTAAGCTCATACAGACAGAGCATTAATTTCAAAAAACGTTAACATACCGGGGTGTTTTGATATTATCAACCAAGTATGCAAGGTTTCATTCACCTCTATCATTTATATTGATCTCAACATAACAATTACCAATGAGGACACAATTTGTGCTGATATGAAGCACTAAGGATTCAAAAGAATGCAGTAGTGCAGTGATTAGTGTCTTAGTGCTCAGCGGAAGCCCTGAAACGACATCAGAGAGGATGTCGAAAGCTCGACACAGTAATAATCCACGCTAATAATCTATATGATTCATTCTACATATAGGTGACACCTATATATTTAACTCTACACATTTTTGTTATAAACCTTATTAAAAGATTTTAATTTTTATGACTTAGGTACTTTTTTTATTTTATAAGTGAAAATATCGTGACTTAGGTGTAGCTACGATTATATCTTCTTAAAGAAGTAATGTATCTATATTATATCTTTGACTTTTTTGGGAAATTATTGTGACTATTTCACTAGACTATTTTTAACTGATAAAACGTCATAGCAACGTCACGTTTCCTACTGACAAAACCCCTTCTTGCCCGTGATTTCTCAGTGACTTAATTATGACAGATCCGCCACGAAGTTGTCTGGTCATTCTATTGTTGTCAGTTTAAGAAACGTCATTGAGGCGTAATGAATTTTGGACAGATATAATGAATCCAGACAAAAAAGTCAAGATTTGGATGCCAGTCAGGTAAAGAAAGCAAAAAATTGGTTTCTGAAAATGTCCCATTGAACACACAGAGGTCCAGAAGCTCTATTTGGATCCAATTTTGAACCTATTGGTGAGAAATTTTACGCTTGAAAGATGTACTACCATAACGGAACTAGCAAAAATGTTCGAAGATTATGCCTTTAACATGAAAAAAGGCAATGGCGAAGAGTCGTCTGTAAAGTGAATGTGGAATACTACAGCAAAAAAGGTACAAGAAAAAAAATTTTACGAAGTACGGCATAAAAATCGACCCTTTCATGGATATATCTTTCAAATGTGCAAGATTGGACAGAGGTACCAAGCGAAGGCAGCTTCAAAGTGTTTGAGCACAAAAAAAGTTTTTTCATCTTTGCTCATTTGAACTTGCTTGAAGAGGCAATGAGGCCGTAAACTGCAAGATTCACTTTTTCCAGAAGGAATTTGATGTCATAGGAGAATTTACGGGCCGAATTGAATACAACAGCATTTTTTCCAAAACAAATCAAGGCCGTTCAAAAAGTTTGGCAAGCAGCAAATGTCTGATAAGAAATTCATTAAACGAAAATTTATACCCAGTTAGATTATTTTTGAAATTAATGGAAAGAAGGGGACCAAAGATTTTATCAGACAAGACTCTTTCTTACCGTTCACCCCAACTGGAAGGATGGATCTTGGTTCAAAAACTGTCCATTCTAATCAACACCGTATCCAAGTGGATAAAAATGTCAGTTGAAAAAATTGGAATAGATAAAAAAAACATAAAATAACAAACCATTCTCTTCGATCTTCAGCTGTGTCAGCCTTGTTCAAGCAAGGTATTTCTGAACAGGAGTTAATTAAATTAACGGTTCGCTCAAATGCAAGATCTCTAAAACCATATCTGCAGCTGGATTCCAGTCACCACCAGTGTTGATCGAAAATCTCAGAACAACAAATGAAGCTGGACCTTCGAGTTCCCAAATGCTACATGTCAATAATATAAAATCATGCTTTGGTAGAAAAGAATGGGCAAACTACTATAGCTTATAATAATTATACATTTAATATTGTTAACAAATAAATAAAGATTTTGTTTCGTTGGTATGGTGCATTCATTAATTGTCTCGTAATGAGTCAAATAGTATTGTCGAATATCATTCGAGAGAAAATTATTTACGGGCAAAATTTTCTTCTGGTTTTATTGCCTTTTGGCAAAGTTTGTTGCCTTTTGGCAATTTTCGCTTATGAAATTTTGACAAAATCACTCGACTAACGTCTCGTGATATAACTGTCAAAATTTAATTCGCGAAACTTGCCAGGCGATAAACTTTCATACCAGTCGAAAATATTGCCGGCAAGATTTTCTCTCTTATGATAATATTATATACGAATATAATAAAGAATAAAATTAAGTCAACTATTGGTAACTGACCAACGGTATTAAAACTTATTTGAATAATTAGGTTTGAAATACCTACAAAACTAAATTTTCATTTTAATTTTAGGTCATATTTTTATTGTCAAAATCCTTGAATAAAGCACTGTTTCACACAAATCCTGCTCTATATCTTTTTGTTTTAAAACTGGCAAGCCGGATACAATAAAGTTTATTAGTGTTTGCACCAACTCCCATATCTGCGCTTATTTGCGAAAAGCAACGGGTGTCCAAAATTTATCGACGTGTTTTGCAAACTTGCAAGAAGAACTTAGTCATTTTTACACACTCGCACAGAAAACGAAGTGAAGTGAACGCGTGCAAAGAGTTATGATGTTCAGTTCGGCAAATTAACTAACTTTTCTTCATACACGTTTTCTGCTTACACAGCAGGTTAACCGAAGAGGATGATAAACATATCGATTTTATGGGTGATTTATTTTATCACTTACTTTTCTTACCTACGTATTGGTGTAAGCTTTGGGTATTTATAAGATTATTATAAGCAACGCTCACGTATTAAGATCAACTCGTTTTTTTTAAATATCATGTCTAAATGGGTATAATTTTTTTTATTTTAATTTGTCTTGAAAATGAAAACTTACAAGTAAACACACGTTAACAGATGAAAATAATAACATCTAAACTGTAAAAATCCAAAAACATACAACTCATTGTAGGAATTACTGTTCACAAACCGATAAATTTTAAAAACACCTCTATCTCCTCCTTCTGACTGTCTTTTGAACATTTTAAATCAAAATTTAATTTGCAAAGTGACAGGAGTTCCTCTCCTTAAAAACCACCTTCTCCTTGTTCAAGGTACTCTCCTCCTGGTTCGTTCTTTGCCCAAAGACATTAGTTCTTATCGAAATAAAATGGTGACAATGCTGCTTGCAACTCTCCAAATCTGGTGGCCTCTAAAAAAGATATCGACAGCTTCGCCTCACATTACCCTTTACTGTGTTAAATAAAAAAAAACAATTTATTTAAAAATATCTGGTTTGCACTGCTTGGGTGCTACCACAAAAACTTAACGACTTTTTCCACTATTCACTTTTTATCAAACCGGCAAAAACATCAAAATTAATTTTTCTTTAATAATTTTACAAAAAAAAATCAAATCAAACCTTCCCTTCCAAATCTTATACAAAACTCCACTTTTTATTTTTCAAAATCAAACCTCTCGTTTTCTTTTATACCATTTCTTAAAATATCTTCCTTGACCAATCAACACACTCCAATAAAAAACATATCTTTCCCACTCTTTTTTTCGGCCAATCTTTTTCATCTGTCTCCTCCTTTCGTATTATTATACCCACAAAACTACCCACATCTGGCTTGACAAAAAAATTTATACTATCATTTGGAATACCCCGAAATCAGACTTTATTCTTGTCGGTGATCTTAGAAACCAATTTCTCTTTATTATTCGTAAACAAATTATGTAAATTACTGCTTAAAATCCTAATCTTTACTATTTATCAACAACAATTTAAATTTGCCTATCAGATTGGGCGTCACTTGTAACAATATATAATTGCTTATAGGGGGTTAAAAGGGTGAACTGAACAATTACTGGGCGGAAGATAGGGTAAGCTAATAAATTGAAATGTTTGCGAACGGCTACTCGTTCAAAGAAATCAAAAAAATACAGAGGTTTCCTGGGCAACAATACGCAAGAAGATTCCTAAACTATTTAAAATGGACGCCGTTTAAAAAATCCTCTTGCTGGTTAGAAAGAAAGGCTTTTCTTTCCTTGGAATTGGATACAAAAAACACACTGTCCCACACAAACTTCATACGATCTGGATTCGATCCATGCAGACACAAAATGGACAAATCCTCGGGAGGTCAAACATTAAATTGGATTTTAGGTTATCTTGGACGATAAGAAAATGTATTCTTCAAAACTCGGCTGCTTAATATTCACTTAAAACCTTCCCTCCGAAACGCTGTTTTCAAATTCCGTCACATGGAATACAGCATCCAACAAACTGGTGATTAACTAACTCAATTAAACAAAGACTGCCCAAAAGCATTTTGAGATTAAATTCACCTCCTTCTAACACATGGAATTAAACGAAAATTTTGACGCTTTTTTTGGAACTATCTCCGGAAAAATATCTTTCCTGTTCAGAACCCTTGTTGCTTTTCCGACTACTACACTACTTTACAGACTTTACACTATTTAATTCCCGATGTTATCAAATTCTACATGATTTTAACAATGAAACCAACTGCTAACGTCGCTAGTTCATCGAAGAGTCATATCATTCTCCCAAAATCATTCTCTTGTCAGCATACATTTTCCCACCAACCTAAGTGGAAATATTCGTATTTATTTGACGCGCAAATATCTAGGCGGAATCAAGATCAAACGAAATAGCAATTAAAATTATTATAAACAGACTAAAAATGTTTATATTATCAGTCTCCGAGGCGCAAAAAGATTAAAAATATTTTTCGGTGTTTTAATATATACGGAGTAAAACGGAAATGCTACATGCTTAAGGCATTGAATGAAGATTGCCAAATTTATAAATGATTTGATTTTTGAGTAGATTTCTCATACTCTACCAAAGCCATCCAGAGTGTTAGATTGTATTTGTTTGATTTTTAGTAGTAGTATGGTACTCAAGTAGTATGGTAACAAGAACCTATGTTTCCTACAGTCAGTTTTTTGAATTTAATTAGTTATTTACAAATTGATGTCAAAAAATGATAAATTTTCGCTTTTTTGGTCTATCTTTCAGGTCATATAAAAACTTCTAAATGGCGATTTTACCGCGTTTCTATCCTTATTCGTTGTTTAGAAAATTCCAAAATAAGTTAGAAATTTCGAATATAAATGTTAAGAAATTAAAAATTAACACAGAACCTTCATATTACACCGAATATTGAGACTTGTGGTGTTTAAAATTTGATCGAAATTTTAAAGCGATCTGTCAAAAATAATTTTGAATATATTAAAATTATTTTTGTCGCAAAACATGTCGATTTTTTGCTTATAAACAATTAGAATAACTTTTTAACCATTTCCTACAGGAAAATTCTTTTTCATATTTAGAAACCTTGTATTTTTTCACAAATTTAAAAAAGAAAAATGTGTTCTAGGATAATTTGGAACGAAGTTGGTCTTTTTTTTTAATAATTTAGGGCAGCTTCGTTTTTAAGTTTTAAGGTGCCAATTCGAAAAAAATTGCCTTTTAGCGTAAACGCCCACAAATTTTCAAAATGTAGTCCTGAAAATCGGCCGCCTTTGAAACTGGCGGGAGAGAAAGAGCTGTTACATGTATCTATGGTTCTTGTTTATCAATTTCGACGTTTCTTTTTTTAATTTGTATGTAATTTTTGCCTACAGTACGAATATGCCTTACTCAAATAAATAAATTCTTAAATAAACCATTTAATTTATTTAAACAATAATATTGATAGAACAAATATTCTTCTTTCATAACCCGTACAATTACGGCAACTTCATTATTTTGTGACTTACATTATTGCAAAAAGTACATTTTTAAAAAACGCAATCTTGAAAGTTTTTATATGACTTATGTTTCTTACTTTCCAATTTGTTTTAAATACTTCACTTTTTATTGATAGACTAAAAAAGCAAAAATTTACAGTTTTTTGACCTTAATCGACTGCATGAACCATATAGGTTCTTGTTATAGAGGTCCTTACTATTTAAAACAACTGTCGTTTGCCTGGAAGGGTCAGTGTCACGAGAAAAATCTTACTTCCCTAGACTATTATTACGTATGTGATCTATGGTGCTATAACATTTTCTAAATCTTGCCTGTACACATACTGTAAATATATTCAAAGTATTTAATAAGAATATTCTTAAAATTCTCTAAAATATTTTAGTTAGCCATATGTAATTTCATTAAATTTTATGTATTACTGATTTTTTTCTCGAGTTATAAGAATGCAAAAATCGTGTTTAAAAATATATTTCACTGCTATCTCTTCGACTTCTGCTCTATACGCTTCATCCTGTAGAGAACATTTATCACAGTAGGGTACTTAAGAGAAGATATTATCTACCAGCCAGCCACTGAAAGGTTATTAATACTTTTTCCGGTATGAAATGAGGGTCGCGAAAAACTTTTTTAATTATCAGATTCTTAATTACAAACCGAAAAAGAAAAAGTGTGGCGGGTGGCCCCTTAATGAAACAGCTCACAGTCTAATTTCAACTGTCTAGAACGGAGAAATTATATGCACTTCAAGTTCCACTAACACTTGTGTAACAACTTCTCGCTATGTCATTTTAGTCTAAATGAAAGTTTATTTTAATTTCTAATTTAATTAGAACTCAACTTCTTAGTTTTTATTTTTTTATAGCAGTTACAAAATACTCATTATTATTATATTAAATATAAAAAAATTACATTATATTTAAAAAGTTATCACATCGCGGCAAGATAAAGATTCGCGATAGTAAGAAATGTTGAGCAAGAAAGAAAAATATAAAGAAGACAGCTGTATTATACTATTAGCTGTATTATCATCATCTTTGGCTCTACAACCCTGTGTGAGTCTTGGCCTGTTCAAGAAATTGTCTCCATTCCCCCCTATCTTTTGCCCTGGCTTTCCAATGTCTGAGCCCTAGATTCCTCATGTCATCTTCGACTTGCATTTTAAATCTAGATTTTGGCCTGCCTCTCTTCCTGGTTCCTATTGGCTCTTGATATAATATCTGTCTTTGGGGGTGTCCAGTGTCCATTCTTTCAAGGGGTCCTAGCCACCTTAGTCTATTAATTTTAATAGACCGGACGATGTTGCGATTTTTATAGTCCATGTCTCTGACGCGTATGTCAGGACATGTTTAATAAGAGTTTTATATATTAGTATCTTGGTTTTTCTGCTAATTATGTGTGATGTTAAGAGCTGCTTTAGTCCAAAGTAACTCTGTTCGCCAGGTATATTCTTCTCTTAATTTCTACGCTTACTAGGTTGCTGTTATTTAGTTGTGTTCCAAGATATTGGGTACCAGATCTTGTGGTGCCGCTATTTGTGTGCTGTTCGTGACCTTCATGTATTTTGTTTTGGATACGTTGACCTGCAGTCCCATTGTCTTCGCGGCTTTTTCTAATGTATCAAAAGCCTGTATCAGGTCTCTTTTTGTCCGTGTTACTATGTCAATGTCATCCGCGTAGGCCAATATCTGTACAATTCTATTGACGATCGTACATCTGGTTGTTATTCCCGATTTTCTCTATTAGCTGTATTATACGCGATTAACAATTTCGCGTTTGATAGTTACCATGATGCAAAAGTCGTCTAACAGTTATATTGGTCGGTCGAAATTACTGAGTTTAGAGCAGTGTCCATTCAATCGGACCTTTTACATAGTTTTTAGTATGTTCGTATGAGAAATGTCTTCAATAAGAAGACTTTTACCTTAGTCAAAGCATATTTTCAAGGCATGTTATAAAAATAGTAAAAGCAAATGACTAAATCGAGAAAATTAAAAAAAAAAGAAAAAAATGACGACACTAATTTTTAGATATTGGTGATGGTTTAATAGAATTGAAAATATGTTACAACTAAATATTTTAACGACCCATATTAATTAAAATTTTCAACGTTTTAAAGTTCTGTTTTCAGTTTTAATGAGCTTAAAAGAAATTTCTCTCATCATCCGGCTTCGGCGACCTTTCCTTTGGTTTACTACCTTCAACAAGTTTCCATAATGTTAATTATATGTATATTAAATTTTAAATAAAATACTAAAACTTCATTGACTGTCAGCTCTTGATGTTCATAAACAATTGCGCTGTGATTAAAAAAAATTTCTCCGGTTCAATGGGTCATATAATTTAAGATTTACGTGGAAGATTGTAAACATTAGTGTATGTAAGATATTAGAGATAACTATATTAGGTAAATATAATCAAAATACAGTAATAACATTAATTTACAGACCACCATCGACAGATGAAGATCATTTTTGTATCGGTCTAGATAAATATTTAGAGATCCCTAAAAATTATGTTTGTAAATATCGTGTTTTATTGGGTGATGTTAATATTAATATCAAAAATATGGCACCAGAGTCTTCCGAGTATTTAAGTTTATTGGGTGAACATAATTTTTTATCAATAATAAATAAAAATACTAGAGTTCAGGGCGGTTCTCGTAGTTGCATAGACCATATTTTTTAAAAATTAACTTTTGTATCAACCATAATGTTTTATCAGCTATTCTAGATCTCTCCGTGACTGATCATAAAAGCAACACATCTAAGTTTTTCTTTTGAAAAAAATAAAATTGAATGCAAAACTAAGTTTAGGAGAATAATTAATTTTGATGATTTAAAAAGCGATCTTAGTTTTCAAAATTGGGATCACTGTGCTGATAAGAACAGCCCTAATGATTTCTTAAATAATTTTACCGACACCCTCATTCATTAATCAATAAAAATACCAAAGAAATATAGAAAAAAAGATGAGGTTAAGCTAAATATCTGGATGACAGACGGTTTAGTAAAATCGGTTAATAAAAAAATGATCTTTTAACGTTAAAAAAGAATACACAATACAAAAAAATAAATTAAATAAGCTAATTATTGTGGTAAAAAAATATTTTCTCGCGGAAATTATAAAACAAGATACACAAAATATACAAACAGTTCTAAAGGTCTGTAGAATACTATTAAAAAGTTGGATAATACAAGCCCAAACAGTAAAATTAATTCCATTTTAAATAAAAATATGAGATAATCACTGATAGAATATTAGCAATATTTTTAATTGATTATTTTTATAATGTAGGGTGTATGCTTGCTAAAAATATTAAAATATCCTCTTCTCCTGATCCTCCAAAAACTATATGTCATCGTACGTTTTTTCTAAAACCCGTAACGAAATCAAAAGTGCAGACAAAGTATTATTCATTCCCTAAAACCAAAAAATATCCTGGCATAGACAACATTTCCGCCGATCTGTTAAAGATAATTTCTAATTATGATCAGATAACTTGTTTAATAAATAAAATATTTGAACATAGTACATGTCCTGACCATGATTGTGACCAAAATTGATATAAAATTATCGTTGATTATAAGAACACTGGATCAGAAATTTTGGATGCGATCTTCTTTAATTAAATTCATTATATAACTAATACTATACTACATACTTTCTAATAATATTTTATATTATCAACCTGATGGTATTGTAGAACAAATATTTGAATAGTGTAAATGATTGTAATCCCTGAGCACAACCTCTGGTTCATCAGGGAATTTTTTCTTTGTTTATTTGCTAACAACTATTTGTTTGTACAAAATATTTAACTTAGAATTAATTTGTTATTTTATTATATTGAACTATTATATTGTAACATTGTTTTATATTGTATAATGGGAAGTAAATAAACATTATTATTATTATACAAACTGGTACGTCCTTCTGCACCAATTATTTGTAAGTAAACAATTAAAAATTAATATACTTTTTTCAAAAACATGAATATTTAAGACCTTACGAAGAGAATGAGGTAAAAAAACTCAGTATTGACAAAGCGCCTGTCATTGAAAATGACCTTTTTTTTTTCTTAAATGAAATAAACAAATAGAATTGTTTAAAAACTACTTGATCGATCAGTATATACTCAGATCTACCATCTTATGCACATAATATAATAACTAGATAAAAACTCATATCATAAAATGTGTTTTAAATATTATTACTATTTATTTTAACAATCACAAACAGTTGAAAAAATGCTTTCTTTTGGGTTTAACTAGCAATACCTTTTATGTTTAAACATTTTTTAATTTAGATTTCGTAAAATCTCATTTTAAAGGGCAGGTATATTCAAGAAAGTCATATTTTGAACGTTTTCGACTAAAAAAGTCGCTTTTTTGCTAAAAATGTCGATACCCACTAGCTGGTAAGCCTTTTCTATTGACTTTTCCCAGATATATTAGTTGAAAAATAGTGCTCAGTAATTTTTCAAGTGCTTTTCGGCTGTGTTTCATATGGTACATTATAATTGTGGCTAAAAAGGATCAATTCTGACGAACCGCATATTTTAACGTCATTTTCTAATTAAACAATTATTTTTAACGAATAGTGGTAAACATAACCCTAATGTTTATATTTTTATGCTCATTAACAACTTTAATTAAACATATCTGTAAAGATCGACACTATTTTCAGGTAGCCTTTACGACAGACATCGTTGCCAAAAGATTAACCGTAAAGATAACATTAACAGTGACACATAATTAGATTTTTTTAGGTAATATAAACAATCGCCAGATATTTTTGTCTGTGGAATTTATAAGAGTATATTCCAATGACGATTATAAGTTAAATCAGATAAGTTATCCAATTAAAATGGAAATTAAAATCTACATTTCTAGAGACAGAAGTTTATAATTCCTTTTCTTCGATGATAAGATGATAATTTGCCCTGAACTAAATTCCGAAAGCCGGAATGAAAATGAAAATACTTCGTATTAAGTTAATTGAAATGCATTCAGCGGCTCTCTATTAGATTAATTAGTGATACATTCTTGTTATTTTTAATTTTACGATACAAGAACATTATACGGTATTATAACATAAACGTAGATACTATTCAGTATATATGCTTATTATTAACAAATAGATGATAATATCTTAACAAATTTAATGCAGAAAATTTTCTAATACAATTGTAGTGAGCTTTAGTATCTCTCGGTTGTTATTGTTGTTGTATAAATGTAAACTGTTTATCTGTGACGTTTCATGCTATTGATGCCAATATACTCTCCATCTTATTATACCAAAATCTTACTACTTCAGAGTACTCAAAAAACGTTATAAAGAATATGAAATATTTTACACACTGAAAATTAAAAAATTAAAATGTTTAGACTACATTATAGAAATCGTAAATCTTTTGAAAAAAGACGATGGTGAGACCGGGTGGGTAGAACTTAGCAATAATATTAAAACAGCTGCAGAGGAGGCACTAAATAAAACAAAAATGAAAAGCCTTCATGAACATGAAATCATGGTTTAACGAAGATATTAATTTATTATTGCTTGCAGCAGAGAAAAGAAAAAGCTTTTGCTAAGAAGTCAAACAATAACCCATGATAATTCTCATAAAACTATGAGAAATAGAGTAAGCACCAAAGATGTAAGTTGGTTAGTAGTACCAACTACTAGTTTAGTGTACTACTAGTGTAATATCAAATAACATGTTACTAGTAAGTAATTTGCAAAACACAGTAATTTGCACAAACACTTGCGAAAATATTGGGCAAATATTTTCGCAAGTGGCGATTTCAACCAAATGCATCCAAAACAGAAGTTAGTTGCTTTCACCTGAACAATAAACTTGGTGGAAAGGAACTCAACATACCGTTTGAAAATACCACACTTACCCACAACAAAACACTGAAGTACCTGGACGTAACACTAGACAGAACGCTATCATTTAAAGAGCATTTAACAAAAACTGCCCAAAAGTTGAGTACAAGAAATAACATTATACAGAAGCTCTGCGGTACCACTTGGGTTTCCACTCTCCGCTATACTGCCTTAGCCCTTGTTTTCTCGACCGCTGAATATTGTGCTCCAGTCTGGCTACACAGTCCACACGTAAAAAAGGTCAACAATCAGCTGCACAGCACTATGAGGATGATAGCTGGTACAATTAAATCAACTCCCATCCAATGGCTTCCAGTATTAAGTCACATCCCACCTCCACATTTACGAGGAGTCGACGCACTTACACGTGAATACCAAAAAAAAAACATGAATAATATAAACCTGCCGATCCACCAAGATACCGAGGATGCACGAAATACCCGTCTCCGTTCTAGAAAACCACCAATGAAAACGGCAAGAATGATACATGAGGAGTTCAACATCACGAATGCATGGTCCCAAGAATGGAACGAATGGCAAAATAACATGCCCTGCATTACCCACAAGCCACCAGGTTTTAATCTTTCACGCAAAACATGGTCCACTCTAAATGGGATCCGAACAAGACATGGCAGATGTGCATACATGTTACATAACTGAGGAAAGAACCCGTCTCCTCAATGTGACTGTGGGGAGAACCAAACCATCGACCACATTATTGAAGAGTGTCCCTCAAGATCCTACAATGGTAGCCCTGAAGACTTCCTGTTTGCAACTTCAGAGTCAATTGATTATATAAATACACTTGATGTTTGTTTGTAACTATTTAAAGTTTGTCAAATACCTATATAACTAGTGTTTGTGTATTTGTTCTAAATGTGTTGTAATTGCCGTATGATAAATAAATAATAAATAAATTTGCAAAACACAGAAATAGACTAAGGAGTAGCGATATCGGTACCTTGTGTAACATACAAGATGCTTCAAAATGGTCTAGAGTCAGAAAAAGATCATTGAGGGTGTACAGCTAGCGAGAGAATGATAAAAAATTGGTGATAATAGACTTGCTACTATCTTAACTATACGTGAACTATAAATGTATTGTCGGAATAAACATCGTCCAAAATATACAGAGTGGCCCAAAAGTCGACCAATTATCTGGTAAATTGCTAGTCATAATTTTACAAAATATGAGGTACACGTATTTTGGGATAAGGAGATTCCATATTTGATATTTGCAATGTTGCCAGATTTGCCATTTCTCTTATATTATTAGTACCTATATATTATATTATTAGTAGTAATTATATATTTCAAATTCATCACCCTGTATATTCAGTCATTGTTGGAATTTCCTATTCAATACGAGTTCAACCATATATATTCAACCATATAACATTTACGATTTTATGTAGTCTGGAAGGTCTTAAATACATAAAACAGTGCAAAATATATAGATTTTAATAAATTTAAATATTTAAATGTAGAATGCTGTGATTTTGACATTTGTTCACCATTTACATTATTAACTAAGACTGACAGTAGTTGTATTTCGAAAAGTTCTGCAAGATAAATTGCTTCTCTAAAATGGCTCTTTTAACGAAAAAAAACGAATTACTATTCTAATGATGAGAGGGTACGGTGACAGAAAAAGATCTTATTGTGAAGTAGCCAGCTTGTTCAACGATACTTTTCCAAACCGTTCTCCTATTCATAAGGCGACGGTACAAAAAAATGTAAAGCGATTTGAGGAATCTGGAGAAGTAAAAGATAGATACCGATCAGGTAGACCGAAAAAGGTTATGAATGACAACAAAACTTTAGATAGAATGCAAGGTTTTGTTGAAGATCCACATAAATCCTCACGCAGAGTTGCACAAGTACATGATGTAGGTCGTTCTTAAGTCTTACGTGTATTACATAAGAATACATTTAAACCATACAAAATTAACTTATTGCAAGAATTAAGTGAAGATAACTTCGATCGTAGATTGGAGCCTACTGAGGTAATGATAAAATAAAGATAACGAGTAATAATAACGATAAAATTGAAAGTGATGAAAATTTCGTTAACAGAATATGTTTTTCTGAAGCAACCTTTACACTATAGATTATGAAAAAGCTTTTGATAAAGTAGAACTGTGGGCAATAGAAGAAGCATTAGTCAACAACAGGATCGACTCCAGAATATTAATACATAATATTTACGAACAAACTGAAATGATAGTGTTGTTGGGTAATGGAATCGAAACAAGACCAGTAAAAATTAACCGAGGCGTAAGACAAGGAGACACAGTATCTCCAAAATTATTTACGGCTGCCCTAGAAGATATCTTTAAGTCAATAGACTGGGAAAATAGGGGAATCCCTATTAACGAAAGATACTTTAGATACGCAGATGATGTAGCACTAAAAGCCGACACATGGAATGCACTGAATACGATGATTGAGCTACACACATAATCCCTAAAAAAAGGACTCAAAATGAATTTCAGCAAAACTAATGTTAAACAAAGATGATAGACATCCAAGGGACAGAGATAGAACACGTAGATAAATATACATATCTGGGTCAAAATGTCAAGGTAAGCAAAGAAAATCAGACTACTGAAATAAGCAGACGTGTAAAAATGGGATAAGTAGCATTCGAAAGACTCTCATACATACTTAAAAATAAAAATATACCTCAAAGACTGCGAACCAAAGTGTTAAATAAACATGAAGAAGATCAGAAAAACTCAGAAGCTATTCTATTCGTAATAGAATAAAAGTAAAAGATGCTTTCGAACAGGCAGCTAAACTGAAATGGAAATGGGCTGGACATAACGAAGGTCTTAAGGATGGCTAATGGAATAAAGAAATCGAGAATTGGCGGCCATATGAAGCCAAAAGACCACGAGGAAGACCGCAAATGCGCTGGAGCGACGATATTAAAAGAACTGTAGGACCAATGTGGAAACGTTTTACAAACAACAGAGATGAATGGCGAGAATTAAGAAGAGACCTATATTCGGCGATCCGAATAGAGAGAAGGGCTTAAAAAAACCTTTACACTGTGTGAAAGTGAAAATCGACACAATTTAAGGTACTCGAGTGACGTAAATCCACACTGGATGCGTGAAAACCATACTCAAAGATCACAAAAATTAAATGTGTGGTCAGGTATAGTAGGTACTCAGTTAATTGGGCCATTTTTTATCGAAGGTAATTTAACGTCAGATAGTTACGAAATGTTACTTAGAAATGAAATTGTACCTACACTGAGAAACTTTTTTGGGGCCAATTTTAATCAGATATGGTTTCAGCGAGATGATATTTCCCAGACGATGGATTGGTAGACGAGGTAGAATTGAATGCCCTCCACGTTCACCTGATTTCAATCTTAAAGATTATTTTTATTGGGGATACTTGACAGTTTAGTTACTTTAGTTTTGTAAATTCAGTTTACAAAACTAAACCAGCAAGTCTTGCAGAGCTAAGGCAACGAATTATCAATGAATCTCGAATAATTTCTAGACAATCATGAAGAAATGTGGTCGACGCATTCTACCGTCGATTAGAGTACTGTGAACTCATAAATGGAGCACATTTTGAACACTTGATCTTGATAAAGTAACCATTATGTTAAAAAATGTTGTAATCTATCAATTGTTACATTTTAATGTAGTTGAAAATAATTAGTATCTATTAAAAGAATTATTGAGACAATTAGGCGTTGCCAGACTTCTGTTTTATGTATTTAAGACCTTCCAGACTACATAAAATCATAAGTGTTACATATGGTTGAACTCGTATTAAAAGATTTCAATAATGACTGAATATACAGGGTGATGAATTTGAAAAACCAAAGTTACTAATAATATAAGAGAAACGGCAAATCTGGCAACATTGCAAATATCAAATATGAAATCTCCGTATCCCAAAATAGGTGTACCTTAAATTTTGTACAATTATGACTAGCAATTTACGAGATAATTGGCTGTTTCCAGACTTTTGGGCCACTCCCTCTGTATATAGGTATACAAAGGAACTATTGTTAGTTTTTAAGAGTTATGACCCATACATCCAGTTAAAATTTGAGGTTAAAGACGAATCACAATCTGTTCTCTTTTTAGAGACAAAGTTTATTCGTTTAAACCAAAACAAAATATTGGTAGATTGGTACAGAAAACTCATGTCCTCAGGGAGGAATTTAAATTATATATCCTACCATAAACATTCTATAAAATTAAATTTGGTTAAACAAATGAAATCTAGGGTCACACAAATTCGTATTTAGTTTGTGTTTCTATATTTATAAGAAAAATCGCTTGTTTGGAGGATTTGTATTTCTTTCCGAACTCAAGTTGGGTTGGAATTAAGTGAGTTTACTATTCACACCCTGTCGAATAAATCGTGTGGTAATTTTTACATTTAAATCCAAGTAATTTATACAACCTCTTCTAAAATACCTGTCAAGTAGAAAAGATTTAATGAGTCAATTAGAATTAAACGAAGAATTGTTAAACAATTTACTCATTTATTTCTTATCTTGACACCTAATCTTATTCACTTTCTTTACAAATGTCCATTACAGTTCGATAGAGTAAATAAATAAAAGCTTGATGTATCTCAATCCGTTCCGCTGATGCTTTTAGAGTTTTAGATATTAGAATTCGATACCGACCACAGTATTTGCCTGCCACTGTCGACTCGGCCTTGTGTATTCTCATTGTTAACATTCGATGTTTGTCTACCACTCAGGCCTTCGTGAGATTATGATTATTCAGAGCATTACGACTGTAAATGGAGGAATTAGAACGATATAATCGCCAGCTGCATCTCTTCCACGATACAAACTACATCTTGAAATTTCTAGATAAATAGAAGTCTTAACTTGATCATATTCCTTAAAGCCTTTTTTGTCTTTATTTCCGCCTTGAAAGAATGTATTTAAATTTTATTTTTATTTGGATTCTAGAATAGAAATGAATTTAAGACAATTTTACTTAAACTTTAATGTTATTCAAACGATGAATTCTTTGCAGAGTCCATTTTCTAAAATAAAAGATTTATAATTGGCAAGTCAGTTTAATTCACCACTAAAAAGGAAATGTTATAGTTAACTTATATATATATATATATATATATATATATATATATATATATATATATATATATATATATATATATATATATATATATATATATATATATATATATATATATATATATATATATATATATATATATATATATATATATATATATATATATATATATTTGGCTTTAGCACTTAGCTATTTAGCCAATTACGTGTTGAGAAATAATAAATGAAAAATTACTCATATTAATATTCTAATATAATTTACTAAAGAAAATAAGAAAGTATATATCTATACTAATAATTGCTAGTGCAAAAAGTGTATCTATTCGAGTCAAAAAAAACCTCATAAAATTATTATAACTGAATCAAACAAAAAGAGAAAATGATAGCAAGAAAAAACAAATTTCAGGAAAAACAGGGATACTTACTTCTCCCATCAGGACATTTGTTTAAAACATTACTAGCAATAGGTCACGGAAAGAAAGGCAAATAACAATTGGGTTAAAACAAAGGATAACGAGCTTAGCTAAGATTGACTACAGACACACATTTGCACTATGTATAAATTTAATCAGACAATCATAGACTTTTTTATTATTAGTAGCCAATAGCTTATTTATTTGATATGGAGGAAATATTTGCAGAATTTGCAAGTTGTTTAAAAGAGTTCCTGAATGCTTAAGATATTTGAAACACTTAAAAAGATCTCCTTGTTCTTGGCACATTTCGCATAAGTCTGAATTGTACATTTTGATTTGTGCAAGATGAGCAGGATAACAAGCGTAGTCAAACCTCAATCTTATTAAAGTTGTTGTATATTTACGGGCGGTATTGAAATTCTTAAACCATCTGGAATTAAGGATGTATGATTGTTTATACACGTATTGTGTTGTTGAGTGGTCGCAAAAAGTTTGCCAGGAAGTATTCCAACGATCTGTTTAATTTCTTTTAGAGATGAGAAAGGCGTCAGGAACACAAAATTCTCTCATCTGATAACATTTCAGCTGGAGAGGTTATTGCAGCTTTAGCAATGGAATTAACATGCTGATTATGTTTTATACCAACATGAGCTTTTACCCAAATAAAATTCGTAGTTTTATTTTTATTTTTAAGGTTAAAAAGCATGTTCATAATTTGCTAAATGAAAGGATTAGAATTATAATTGGGCAACTTTGTATTTTTGAGAGATAATAAGACTGACAATGAATCGGATATTATTAAAACTGCATTATTGTTTAAACTGTCGAAATATATCAAGGCTTCAAGAATTGCAAGTGCTTTAGCACTAAAAATTGAGCAATTGAGAGGTAGTTTTTCTTTTTATATAAGAATTTAAGATGCATGAATCTAATAATGGAGTATTATAATATGTTGGTATGTGTATGCCAGATTCATTAAAAAATCCGAAATAGTCGTTAATATCAAGGTTGCTAATAATGTTGGTATACTTATTGTAACACATGGTTCTAAAGGCCGTGCAAAGGGTTGGTGAATTTTGATGAGTCCAGTAACTATTTGTTAGATCATCTGTATTTAGTGAGCTAATGCCAGAATATAAGGAATTGTTGATACATAAAATTTTCACTACAAATTATTTTTCACTTAAATAATCTCATCGAAAATTTAAAGGATGTTCTAAAGCTTGAACATGCAATGGTGGTATTGGAGTAGACTTCATTGCTCCCATACAAGTACGTAGAACAGTCCATCCATAAAGTATACATCCATAGTCCAGAATGGATCTGGTGTAAGATTTGTAAAGAAGCAAAGCTGTTTCTACGTCAGCACCCCACCAAGTTTTAGAAATTGATTTTAAAAAATTAAGACCTTTATTGCTTTTGTTAAGTATATACTCGATGTGTAGTTTCCATGTTAACTTTTGATCTAGAAACATACCTAGATATTTTATTGACTTACAGAAATTTAAAGTTTGGTCATTTAATAAAATAGTATTTATGTTAGGAATATTATGTCGTAAAAAAATACACACGTTTGATTTATTAGTGGATAAATTAAAACCATTTTCAGAAATGTTCATATAATTTTCTTAAGATTGTAAGGGAGAGTTCATATTTAGTCGTTTCTGTATAGACTAGGAAGTCATCAGCATATTGGATTGTTTTATGTGATACTTGGTATATTAAGGCTATGAAAATCAGCAGTATACTGATTAAAAAGAAAAGGGCTTAAAACTGAGCCCTGGGGTAATCCTCAACTATTATACCGTGTTCAAAGAAATTCATTTTTATAGTTTCTAAAGTATAAGCGTCTATTAGTATAGAAATTAATTTTGGCCAGATTGGTACCAGATTTGTGGATATTTGAAATTGATTGATCATTTTGTCTTTTAATCGAGGTAAATACACACTGTCATAAGTACCTTCTATATCTAGAAATAAGGTAGGCAAATAGTTATTTCTAGAAAAGTTACTCTGTATGTCCGTTACAAATGTAGCTAGAGCATCTAAAGTTCCACATCTTCGTTTGTATCCAAACTGATTGTTTAGTACTAATTTTTTATAAGGACCCACCATTCTAGTCTATGTTTTAACATCCTTTCCAAAGTTTTAAATACACACGAAAAGAGAGAAATGGGTCGATAAGATTCAGCTGAATTTGGATCTCTTGCGGGCTTAGAATAGGAATAACAATGATGATTTAAAAAAAAATACATCAGAATTGTCTTGAATGATACGATTTAAAAGGTCTAATAAAATATATTTTGGTACTTCTGGAAGGTTAATAAGCATGGAGTATTTGATATGATCATATCCTGGAATATTATCTTTACGATAATTTATAGAGAAAATTAGTTCATTGTAAGTGAAGGGTTTTAAAAGAAAATGATTTTTATCAGATGAGTTGAATCTATGTAGCTGGATTTTTGAGGGTTCGCAGTTGGTGGTGCAACTTTGATAAGAAAGTCATCCATCCATTCCTGATCGAAAGATTTTATTTTTGTTAATGGTTTTCTGTAAATTTTTCTAGCTTGATTCCAAACAGTTGTAGCTGGTGTATTTTTATTCAGGGAAGAGATCCATTCAATCCAATGCTTTTTTGCTATATTTTTTAATGTTTTTTTGGTTCTAGCCGAGATCTCCTGGTATTGAACGTAATTTTCAAAATTAGTTTTCTTTTGTGATTTATTAAAGCCAATTTTCGTTATTTGATAATATTGTTACAATTAATATTCCACCAAGGAGATGAGTGCTGTTTATATTTATAGGGTTTAATAGCTGATACTGCGGCCGTATTTATATTATTAATGAAGGATGAGTACTGTTCAGTTAAATTATCCGAGTGAAGGTTGTTCGTAATTAATTTATATGACTACTATGGTTTTAATAGTAAAATTATTAAGGCATCTCTAGATATAATTATTGAACCACCCACAATCATATAATAAATCAATTCTATTTAGCTGTTAATTTGGTTTTAGAAAAAAATTCTCAATAGTAAAAGCTTTAATTAGAAGTAATAGAGCATATTGTTCACGGTCTTGATGCATTTGAACCTACTAATGGATTAATGTGTGACTTTACAAAAGCTTTTGATTGTGTGGATATTCAAACACTATTGTAAAATTTCAGTACTAAGGAATAATGATACCATACACGACCTTTTAAAATCATATCTTACAGAAAGAACACAGATTGCTGCATTTAATAATCAAGAATTTAATCCTCTATCAGTTTCAATCGGAGTACCACAAGGATCAGTTTTGGGACCTCTGCTATTCTTTATATATATATATATATATATATATATATATATATATATATATATATATATATTTATATATATATATATATATATATATATATATATATATAAATAATTTATAAACCATCTTCTAATTTTGTTACAAATCTTGCTTTTGGTTCTTTGCTAGCATGTGAAGCAATTTTTTAATGTTAAACAGAATAATTTATCTGACAAATTGTAAGATTTGACAGTGACAGTGACAGTATGTAAACAATAAGTATTTATCCTTCAAAATACACTGCTCAATTTTCTACAAAATACGCTTTAAGAGTCGTACCAGTTTTTTTTTAGGAACCAGCTGTACGATCTACACTAAAAATTACCTCAACTTTTTCTTAACAATTAGATTTCACGTGTGATTTAACACTTTTATTAATTTGTAGTCTTTATGTTTGTTCACCAATAAATTATTGCGGTTGTGTAGTAACGTTTAACAAAACGGTGTTGTGTAGTACGGGTATTATATTTTATGTATATATCATTTTCATGTTTAAAATAACGTCTATGAACACTAAGTACCTTGTTACAAAATCGAACTGTAACATATTTTCGTTTGTCGAGTTCAGTCTTGTGATATTAAGTGCTAACGAGAAAGACGTATTTTCTCGCTTGTGTGATATAATTAAGTGAAAGATTTGATTTGGAGAGCAAAATTTTAGAAATGGAATTTGTACGATAAAGTGCCAAAGAAAATCGTGTAAATTTTGTCATTCTTAAATTCTTTGAGACTAAATAGATCATAAGGTTTACAACTGAGAGAAGAAGTAATAAAAACGAACAAGAGAAATAAAATATAGTAACTTTGTTTTTATGACTAAAATGCAAATTATGGTTTTATCTCAATTATTAACTACAGTTACTGATCTTTTAGTACCAAAAATGTCACATATTAAAAACCATAAACTACTAAAACACTGCACATTAGTTTTTCTTGTTTGATGAAATAATTATTAGAATAAAAATAAATCAAATTTTATTGACTATTTAAATCATTTTTACATCTAACACCGGTAATGAAATAAAAATGTCAGTTGTAATATTAAAATAATATTTACTCTATGTACTCTGTAATAATTTTGTTAGTATTTGTTTTTATCTAATTAAATAAAATGAATACTGTTTGTATTTCTGAATTAAACAAATAATAATTTACACTTACCACAATGTTGATTGACAAATTGCTTTCGGTACTTACCTAGAAAAAAACATTAAATTAAAAAAATGGAAATAAAATAAACATCGAAGAATTAGATCATGTTTTATAAGAAGTTCTCAAGTTTTTATGGTATTGGCCGTTAATCGATGGACCTTTACGTTTAACAATAAAACTCTAGTATAGTTGAGTCCATGGTTCTTTACCCGTCCGTCGTTAATACCTGGCGAGATAAAACACAGACTTTATCTAGCATCATTTTTTTTTCAAGCATAAAACTAAAGACAAACCAGCTACCGCCTGTTATTAAGGGCATAGGAGCAAAATGTCGTCTGTCAAAATATTCAATGGACTTCAATCCAATCAAATTCAATACATACAAAGTTAACCTCATTCACACAGCTAAGGAATGGTTTTGTTTAAGTTTCTGCAAAAGTGAAACAAATGACAAAAAATAAATATTTTATTAATTTGTTTTAGATTATGTCTGCAAAACCCTTACCTCACAAGCACAAAAACTTGTTTTAAATTTAATCGAATAGTTTGAATTAGAAAAGGAATGGGGGACCGTTGGAACCGTTGTCATCTGTCTAAATTTGCAAATGTGCACTATTATAAAGCTTTAATGATGACAAGCATATATATATATATATATATATATATATATATATATATATATATATATATATATATATATATAAATTATATTATTAATTATTAATATTATTTATTTGCCAATAACAAAATATTTATAATTAGGAACTTTTTATTTTTGGTTTTTTTTTTCAATTTCAAATAAAAATATTGATATTATTCTAACTTTGTTTTAGAGGGAAGCAGCTGTACTTAAATTGGCGAGAAAGCAGTATACAATATACCTACGAAAAAGAAAAGAAAAAAAAATCCTGTTTTACCTTCTCCGGGAAAAAGCAGACCTCGTTTAAAAACGAAAACTACTGATTTACCGGAGGGCAATAAAATGGCAATTTGAAATATTATATATAATATGTATCAGGATAATAAGTAAACCAACTTTTTGTTGAGAATTACGGGTAGAACTTACGATGTTATCAAAATATATTAAAATAAATAACTTTTTAGACAAACAGGTAACTTGTGAAGCGTTGATCAATGAGCTGCAAGCTAAAGAAATTGTTTCTATAAGTAAAACATGCTTGAGTAGAATATTAAAAGATTTGGGCTGGGTTTGGTGGTTATTATGGAAAAAGATTTATTGTGGTTCATGCCGGTTCAGCAAAAAGTTTTATTTCAGACGCTAGTTTGTTATTTTGTTACAAATCCTTGACAGCAGATTATCACGGTGAAATGAGTAGTACAAAAATTACTAAATGGATAAGTACATAATTACTTCCTAATTTAGAACACCCATCTTTGATTGTCATGGACAACGCACCCTACCATAGTGAAATTATGAATAAACAAGCTTTCGCTAAATGGTTAAAATCAGACATTATAGATTGGTTGAAGAAATATAATAATAATTTTGATGAACATCAGTTAAAACCAGAATTATTACAATTGGTCAAGATAAATCGACAAGAAAATATATATTGTAGATGAATTAATACTGTCACTTGCTCTTGCGTATAGTAAATTTCCGACTTATTGCAAATACGTTAAATGATGACACATGGTTAAAGAACCATCGACCCAACTGCATGTTTTTAATTTTCATCGAATATAATCAACCTGATTGCAGAGTATATTTTGCAGAGACTAAAATTTTAACTAACCACTTTTACATGCAAGCAATTTATACAGCTAATAGAAAATGTATTGCTAAATTTCCGCTAGGCATAGAAAAAAGACCTATCTTCTCACCGGAATGTTCATCAGGATTTCTTAAGACGGTTAATTTGTAATCTTTTGTGTTGCCTATCCAAAAATGTTATGTTTATATTCATGGTCGACTGTAATCAAAAGGTTGGCATTTTTTGAATAGGTTTTACCGTTGACAAAACTTTATGTGTGGGTATCCGTTTTTTAAACCAACTTTCTGTCTGTCCAATGTATAGTCTTTTGGACACCATAAGAGATCAGAATTTTTTTTCTCTTTTTGAAGCAAAGCTTTTATACTGACATTGTATTACTTTTTTAGTAAAATGCTAAAGCGAGTGTCACGGAACTAGTGCCACAAAAAGGCGTCGTCACAAGGATAAGAAGAATATCATTATTACATGAGAAGAAGATCGTCAATAAGAAATCCGAAGATTTTTCATTGACGAAACCAAAATCCAGATTCTTGCTTTAATCTGTGCCTTCTAAGAATTGCAAGGCAAAACAGACGTTGATAAAGATGTAAATAAAGTAATAGGGAAACTAAAAGTTGCATTCCACAACATATTTCCTCAACTAAGCAAAAATCCTTGGCGAATTGGTTTCTCAGACTCATAAAGGGTATATCGAAATAAAAGGAAAGACAGTTAAGATTTGATTTTACGTATAGTGCCTCTGTATATTCGCTTATACGTATATTTCATCCTAAAAGAAATCTTCGGAGTGACTATTTACAGAAGCTCTGAACGTGAAAACAATATTTCCTGTCGAAAAGGAAGCAACGCTAAAATGGCTTCGGTATGGATGCAATAGCGACATCTGATAATAAATCACGAAACTAGAAATCCGAAGATTATGTAAATATTATTATTATTTGACCAATTTTCCAAAGATAGGGGAAGTAGTTTAATGTTAATCCTACGTTGATTATTTGTTGGAGAGCTTTTATGGCTGTAACAGGTAGTTCTTGTATAGTTTTACCGGTTATTAGATCACAACCATGGCTTTCGATGTGTGTTCGAGTCGTAGAGTTTAAATATTTCAGTGAGATTATCTGCAAATATTTCGGCTTTTTCGGATATAAGCAGTTCTTGCCCATCCACGATATTATAGGTTTTTGAATAGATGGGATATGGTATTGAGGTCTTTTATTTTTTTTGTTGCTTTCTGTAGCTGTCAGTTCACTTAAGTATTTATTTACAGATTGTTTTTGTATGATAAGTAGCCGTTCTTTTAGTTCTTTGCAAGCTTTGTTATATTTTTACATCCTGGTTGTTTCCAATCTTTTTATTAATGTACGTTTTGTTGCGAATTGTTGTTTAACAATTAGGGGTGTTTTATATTTTATGAATGGAGTGAATTGTGGCAGAAGTAGCTAACCATGTAGATTGCTATATATTTTTTGTAAAGTTGACCACTGCTGTAAGCCTTCCTTGTTTTTAACGGAATTTCTAGAAATCATAACTTCGGTTTTTTTATTAATATATATTTATTATTATTTATATATTTGATCAAATAATTGTTGGTTTTTGGAGCTACTTTAATCCTTGTTTTCTCTAACAGATTTGAAACATTTTTCTCTGATGATCAACGTATTAATATTAACGAAACTGTCTTCTTCATTAGAGTAGATGGAACTAATATTATATAGTTATATATATATATATATATATATATATATATATATATATATATATATATATATATATATATATATATATATATAATTATATAATATATGATTATCATATACAATTATATAACATAACATACAGAACCTTTTGTCCAGAAAGACTGCAAAACAAATGTAATACGATTGTGTCGGTAATAAAATCACAAATCTTCAAGATCATAAATTATAACTTACAATTTTTAATGTAAAAGTTTATTCGTATTGTGTATTTAATTAATATCGGCGCCTGAAACCTACAGAAATCGTGAGAACATCACAAATATGTACTAATGTGGATACTTGATACTTTTCACTCGATTGGACAACTTTCTCCATTTAACACAGAATTTGAAATATTGATCGTTAAAATATCACACTCTATTATCATTCAAATCTAATTGGAAGAAACCTCTTAAATTGTCCCACTCACCACATTCAGTTTGTTTATGAAGGAGTGTAGCAGTATACATACATATTTATGATTTTAGCTTAGGTATCTGAAATTTTAAGGTAAAAGTGATCTTTTTAAAATATCTATAACTTCTCGGATAATTCTTGGTTTATAAAAGCGGATGAGGGCTATGGTTCTGGAGTTTTCAAAATCAATTTTGAGACCTGTATGAAGATGATGTTGACCTAGAGCTGAAATTGAATCGGAATTGCGAACAGAAATTGAATGTTCATAAATCCTATTTTGGATTCTACGATTTGTTTGGCCTATATAAGATCCGCAGTCTGCACAGGGAATTTCATAAACTGTGTTGTTTATTTTGTGTGACGAGAGATGAAAGTTTTTGTTGGGGGGTAAATCTATATCGGAGGTATATATCGGAAACTACTTACATGACATTTATGAAAATTGGTTGTGGGATTACAAATTATGACGAACTTAAAGAAAATATTTTTACTACCGGTTATACCTGAAATGAACAACAACTTTGGTATTTTAAATAGAACATCCTGTATATTATTGAATTTTTAAACTCTACGTAAAACTTTAGACACAAGTAGAAGGTACCATAGGTCAGAACTTCATAAGATTGAGCCACATGCTGTGAGTCTCTCTAGTTATGATGTTATTATTATTATTGAAACATGGCTTACATCTAGAATCTTATATACTGAATTGGGATTGAGTGACTTTAATGTGTAGACACATGACAGGGACACTTAAACTAGTTCAAAGACTCGTGGTGGTGGTGTTCTTATTGCTGTTCATAAGCGCCTTTATTCAATGTTGGTTAGGCCTATCGGTTCCTCTGTGGAACGTTAGGCCTATCGGTTTTTACACAGGTAATGTGTGGCACAAAAAAGACAGTCATTGGTGCTGTGTACTTTCCTCCACGGTCGTCTGGGTATATAAGGAGCATTCCAACCCACCTGAGGACTACAACCTACCTGAGGCATCCTGGGATAATCTTAATATTTGTGTTACAGTTGAGTGTCCGCATCACTCTCCAGCAAATATTATTTGTCATTGCTACAATTCTCAAATAATAACGTCATAAGTAAATGCTTTGTTTAAATTTGTTTCTTAAATATGATGTCTTCTATCGTGATTTTAAAAAGTGAAATTATCAAGTTTTAAATGAATATTTAGCCTCAATTCCTTGAAACAAGGATTAGATGAATCAGATATTAATTGCTTCATAGAAATTTTTACCATATTTTATATGATGCCATCAATATGTTTGTTCCTATCAAACGGTTTAAATCATTAAACTTTCCAGTTTGATTTTCGCGAGAATTAATTAAGCTTGTCAGACAGAAAAAATAGCTCTCAGGAATTTTAAAGCATCAGGCAACTCATATGAGGAATTTTCGGTGTTAAGGGAAAGACGTAAATCGTTACAAGCAGTATGTTATAAGAACTATTTAAAGAATATTCAAGCAAATCTTTCAAGTAATCCCCGCTCTTTTTGGAGGTATGCCAATGTGTAACGATAAGACTACCAAAGAGAATTGAAATATTATTATAAAAATAATACCTCAATCAACCATGGAAGCTTATCGTCTATGCTTCGCCTAGCTCAGTCTCTCAAGTGTGAATTCGTCTTGTCTTAAACTATGAAATAAACCATGAACCCTTAGCTGGTAGCAAATAAAACAATTACTTAACTAATCATTTTTATTAAAAATAAAAAATAATATTTAAGTAGCAAAAAGAACCCTGTCAATGTTTTACAGTAAATAAATTTGAATACTGCAGTTATTCCATAAATTCTCCAATAAAGTGTTTCAATACAGCCAATACATTCTCCAATAATGCCAATAAATTGTTTCAATAATGCCAATAAAGTTCTACACGTGGGTGTAGTGCTTATCCTAATGTAACGTCTAATTAAGGTGGGGATGTAATAGCTCAGAATGGTGATAAAATAGTCAATCTATTTGCCAGTTATTTTTCAGGTACATATAATGATAGTGGGTACAATTTACCTAATTTTGAATTTGACTGTAGTGTGGATTTGTAGATTCTGAAGTTTGGTTTGGCTCATGTTTTCGAAAGGATTATGAGTTTAAAAACTACCTATTATTCAGGGCCTGATGGTATACCTGCTGTACTTATTAATAACTGTATCTTTTCCCTTTGTAAACCTTTACAACAAATTTTCAATTTATTATTGTCATCATCTGTATTTCCACAATATTGGAAAAATAGTTTTCTTACACATATCTATAAATCTGGCAGTCGTGAGTGTGTTAACAATTATAGAGGTATAACTATTCAATCAGCAATCCCGAAACTTCTTGATCAATTGGTATCGATAAATCTCACCTGAGTTTACAGAAACATAATTATTGATGAACAACATGGATTTTCTAACGGGAAGTCAACAGTAACACACCTTGTCAATTACCAACAATACTTGTTGGGTGCATTTGAGAATAAAATTCAGGTCGACAGCATTTACACTGATTTCTCAAAGGCCTTTGACCACGTTAATCATAACCTTTTGGTCCCCATCTTCATGCATCTGGCTTGTTGATCCATTGTTAATTGGATTAAAAGTTTTCTGATGGGACGTACACAGCAAGTTCGTATTAACAATTATATTTCAAAAGAATTCCATGGTTGTTTTGGTGTCCCACAAGGGTCTCATTGTGGTTCCTCAAAAAACTCACACTTCCTGTTGCTGATGATCTTAAGTTATTTCGTTGTATACATGATAAATCGGATAGAGATCTCTTGCAAGATGATGTAAATAATATATGTTTATGGTCCAAACAAAATGGTTTAAGCTTAAATCCAACTAAATGTTCTTGTATTTCATTTGGTCGTATAAATAATCTAATAGCTAATAGATATGTTATTAATGATGTATTCTTAAATTCAGTTACTGAGATTAGAGATTAGGGTGTATTATTGGATTGTGCATTGAGATTTAGAAGCCATTTTCTTAAAATGAAGGAAACAGGATTTAGTTATCTTGGTTTTATTTATCGTCATGACAGTCATGATCTCTCACCTATTTTATTCAAATTATTGTATTGCTCTCTGGTGCGCGCTCAGGTCTTGAATACTGCTCTGTTGTTTGGTCCTCCATTTCATCAAGATCTACATTTATGGATTGGAGAGCGTTCAGCAGAAGTTACTAAGATCTTTAGTTTTTAAAGCACATATTAATATAAGAAATACTGAAAATTATTTCATAGATTATTCTGTAATAATGTCTCAATTTAACATTGCTACACTGAAGAACCAAAGGTTGGGAGCTGATATGTTATTTTTGTTTAAAATTCTATACAACGTTATTAATTATCCCCCGTTATTAGCCAATGTATACTTAAATACAATACATAGAACTCGACACACTGCAGTCTTTTATATTCCTTTTCATAGGACTGATTATACTCGTCATTTTGCCTTGTCGAGAATGCTCAGTTTTTGCAATGACCTCCTATTGAATCGATTATGTCCAAACATTAATATTTTCAAAAGGCAACTTAAGAATCTAATTATTAATCTAAATATGCGATATTTTTTACCTTTTGTGATTTGATGTACTGTTTTATTGTACAAATTTTTACTGTTTAATTTTTTCTTTGTTATTGTTTTGATATTTATTGTATCTTTACTTTTTACTATTAGTTGTATTTTATTGTAAATGGTTCTACCATTAAAAAAAATAAATGAATAATAAGATTGAGTTTTTTATATACATACTTATACATACATATTTTTTTCTGTGGCTTATACTTGTGTACTCTCCAAAAGAAGTCCAATAGTAGTAGTAAAGTTTAAAATAATCAATTGCATATTTCGGCATCATGGAAGTAGTCGGTACTGTTATTTCGACATAATTATATTTACAAATGAATAACATTTGTTAATGCAAAAATTAAAAAGGACGTGGACAATGCACATACTAACTAATTTATTTTAACAATTTTCTCGAAAGCGCTCGATATAAAAGCTAACTTCGTTGGAATGTTTGCGTGTTAAATTTTGCAACATAATTAACAGAATTAAAGTACACAGATCCAATTTATTGGCTATAATAGAGTTACAAAGTTTCATCAATCTCTGATGCAGACATTAAATCATTATTGGTTTTCAAATTTCAGTATATATCGCCGCTACACATACGAATGCACATAGCATAAAGATATTTTTTTAAGTTAACGTTTTTTCGTATATGTGAGTCGATTTTTATGGATATGTGATCAATAAAAATCGACTTCTTTTTCTTTATTTATACCTTTGCAGATGATATTGTTGTCATCTTTGAATCCCCTCTTGTGAGTGTTTTTACATTGCTGTGGTGGCTTGTGGTGTTTATTTGTTTATTTACTTCAGTCTTGTGAAATTTCTTATTTTGACAAAAAATGACTAGCCATTGTCATTTATAAATGAAGTGCTTGGTTGTAAAACATGTAAATTGACAAAATGTAAAATTTTCAGATGTCATCATAAATAACTTGTTAAGTACTGATATTACAGATTTCATACTTCTAATTTAGACTGTAACACATAGAAGTCACTGATTGAAAGCGCCAACAAGCTGGTATGTGATCTATTTTATTCAGTGTATGTAAAACTTGTCAACTGCAGTCAGTGTAGATGACTTAGCATGTAGTAGATCTTTTGCCGATTAAGTTATTAAAAATGTCAAAATATGCTAATGTTTCTTCACCCAATTAACCATTTCAAAGTTCATATTCTTATCCAGATTTCAGTGAAGGAGAAATATTGTCGGATAACGTATATCCCTAAAGTTTTCGGAAAATTTTAGATTTAAAAGTATTATTGGTAGGCATTGGATCAAGTTAATTTAATTTAATTTTACCATCAAAACGACCGGTTTCGCTTACTACACTTTGCTAAGCATCTTCCGGTCTAACGGTACCAGGTAAATTAAATGATTTTATCATTTTATTTATTTTTTTTTATAAAAAAAATTAGCGGAGATAATCAAACTTCTGAGCTGCTAAGAAGAATAACACTGGGATGGGCAGTATATGGAAGACTGCGTGATATTTTTAAAGGTGATATACATATCAGCTTAAAAAGAAGAGCTTGTAATCAGTGTGTCCTGCCTGTCCTTACATATGGCGCAGAGACACTTACCATAACAAGGACATCTACACGAAAACTACAAGTGACACAACGTAGAATGGAAAGATCATTGTTAGGTTAGGTTAGGTTAGGTTAGGTTAGGTTAGGTTGCGAGATAGGGTAAGAAACGAAGAAATCCGTAGAAAAAGTGGTGTAGAAAACATTATAAAACACATAGAAAAAATTAAACGGAGGTGGGCAGGACACGTCGCTATAATGAAGGATAATAGGTGGACCAAAAAAATCTTGGAGTGGAGACCGAGAGCGGATAGATGAAACCCGGGAAGACCACTCACAAGATGGACTGACGACATAAAGAGGATTTGTACCAACTGGATTGCAGCAGCGCAAGATAGATCTGAATGGAGGTTTTTCGAGGAGGCCTATGTTCAGCAGTGGACGACTATGGGATGATGATGATCGTTTTATTTTATTTTATCAGCATCACTTAATTTACCTGGTACCGTTAGACCGGAAGATGCTTAGCAAACGAAACCGGTCGTTTTGGTGGTAAAATTAAATTGATTGTGAGTACTTATCTTATTAGTCTTATTTTATTTGTTTTTACCTATTTGAAATGGACTCACACAGGCAACACATTCATGATTTTTTAGTTGATTCAAGTATTTATGTTTTAGTTGGACATGTACCAAAACGCGATATTGTATACAGACAATTAAAGAGTGCGAATATGGTATACCATGCCTTAATTTGTCCAAAAGTGAAAGACCAAGACTTTTAACTCCTGTCGGGAACAGAAATTAATTCAGAGTATGGAGAAATAATTAAGAAAGTCTTTGCGAAATGTTGGCGGAATATATAATATTTTACGAGTGACTGTAAGAACAATTTCTATAAATAATTTAAAACCATATAAAAGAAAAAAAGTACAAACCAGCCCAGTTAGAAAAAATTTCTAGATGTTGGCATGCAATGAGACGTATTCATTTTCCTGGTAAAATTCTCGTTATTGATGATGAAAAGTATTTTACTTTATCCAATTTCGAAATAAAGGGCTTTTTTATACACGCCATATACAAGATGTACCGGACGAGTTTAGGTTTAAGAGAAAAGTGAAAATTGCCGATAAAATTTTGGTATGGTGTACCATCTCAGAATCTGGTGTTTCACAGCCGTTTGTTGGGCGTTGTTTTGTATAAAACTTAATGAGGTCGCTGGTTAATATTTAATGTAAAATAAAAAAAATTGCAATATGTGTAAATGGATATGTAAAATAAAATGTAATTTAAATAACAATTGGCAGATTTAATAACTTATTGTCAATGCTATATGAGATTCACCTTTTATGAAAGCGACGTCTGTGGCTGGGGCACCTATCGGTAGTATCTAAGGGTAGTCGGGACGCACACTTGAAGTTGGTTTGATGCTTGCTTTCGCGACGACAAGTTGTTGCAGAGTGGCGATCATACGAAAGAAAATACGTATGTACGAAAGTCGACTAGAGTAGTTCCTTTGTTATTAGGACCTCCGTGCATAGCAATAAATTAAGCTTAAAATGTCATTTTAAACTTTCTACGCAAAGGTCAATTTGAGTTCGAGAATTTAAAAGTTGTGGAACTAAAGCCATATTATAATTAGCTAATATATTATAATTAAATAAAAGATGTAAAACTAAATAAGGTCATATTCTGAATAATAAAAATAAAATATTTAAATAAGTCTTGAACACTTTTCCAAACAGGCGTGTTCGCGGTGAAGCTCTCAATGCTGACAATTACGTTGACAGGTGTCTTACAAAGCTTATTCAATTTATAAATACTTATCACTCCAATGATGAAATCATATTTTGGCCCGACCTAGTGTCATGCCATTACGCTAGGAGAACGACAGATTGGTTAACTGTTCAAAATATAAATTTTGTTTCCAAGCCCGACAACCCTCCAGACATACCTCAGGCGAGGCCTATAGAAGATTTTTGGGCTATTTTGAGTCGAATAGTGTATAATAATGACTGGGAAGCCCAAAATGAAGATCAGCTAAGGCGAAGAATTTTGCAAAAATTTCTTGAGATCGACTTAGAAATACTGCAAAGGTTTATTGCACATGCAAGACCAAATTTACGTGCCACCGAAGATCACATACCTCTTTCTGTTCTATAGAAATACATTATAAACCTTAAATATGTAGACTTAATTTCCTGTTTTTAGTTAATAAAATAAAGTTAATTTGCAATTAGAAAATACATATTTATTTTTTCCGAAAACTTTAGGAATCTGCGTTAGTTTCGAAATTGATTAAATATCATTTTAACATGAAATTAAATCAATAGTTTGTGCATTATATAACTTTAGTGCTTAATAAGTTTTAAGACCGGAGGCTTCATAACTAGGAATTTTACAAGATTGAAAAGATGAAAATATCAAAACACCAATAGTCCAGTCGTCAGAGATTTGTCGAGAATTTTGTCGAAAATATTAATTTTGAAACCTTAAAAAAGATGCAAAAAAGTTTGCCATTTTTACCTAAGGGCTTCCTCCTAAAACTCCCTTCGTAGAGGGGTAAAAACTTAAAATAATCGATTAACGAAGAACCTGTACACCGTAGAACAAAATGTTTTAAATTAAAAATGTAATTGACATGATTTTGAACAAAAACGTTAATTAGCACTTTTTCTGTAGAATGAAGTTTTTCTCTCAGAAACAACGCTTAAAGCGACCGGCGATTTTGAAATTTAATTGAGCTGGCGAAATCAATGTTGAATAAAATATGTATCAAGTCGACGGTGAAAATTCGATATCTTTTGATTAAAGTCAGCTATCGACAAAAATCAAAATGCGTTTTAAAGGTGACGAGCGCAGCTTTTTTGTGCAGTTTTTGTATTTTGCCGCAAATGAAGTAAGTTTCTATAAATCTGTTATATAAACGTTTCGCGATTTTTGCCATTTTTCACAATTCTCATGAGATCAATAAATTTGTAACTTTAATTGACCGATCATAGTGAAATTTTGATTTATAGAAACCATTCTTCAAAACCTATAATATGAAATTTGAATTTTGAGTTGTGGTAACAAAATATGAGAGATTTGAAATATGACTAAAAGCGCAACTTCCAACTTCTAACCAATTACCGACGATCGCGCGTCATGGGAAATGCCTCCAAGAAGATGGTTTTGAGTGTAATTTGTAGCAGGAAATAGGTAGTTTTAAAAACGTACTAAGGTAATTGAAAAAGAGCAGTTTTAAATGTTTTAGATGTAATGTTAGTTTGTAATGTGAAAGTTTAAATTAAGCGTTTTTTAAGCATATTTTTTATTTCTTTCCTAGATGGTGTCGTTAGTTTACTGGACAAACGGTGTGATTTGTCATTAATAGCCGTTAATATAGATGGATAAAAAGTCCAAGGTTTTGTTGTTGCAATGAAAACGATTTTTATTCACAAGTCACTACAAAAAAAACCCAGAAGATGCGGCAAATGTCAAATGGAGTACACACAAGTTAGACTAACAACCACAACAAATAAATGTACACACTAGGCAAGATTTAATCAGATCGTAGCACTTTTCAATTCAGAGTTTCAAGAAGAAGGAGCTTAAACCTTTAACCGAATTCTGTGTTACAACTCACCATTTCACAATGTTTTTTAAATTTCTTTTCATTTGCTGTCTATATATCTCTCTCTACCAATGAATTGAATAATACATATTTGTCTATTGCATTATTATCTGAACTAATTTTCCAATTGCAATTTTAGTTAGCTCAAATCATAGTTTTTGTTATGTACTTAGAGTTTTGATGCATTATACTATCTATATTTCATACTATTACTGTTCTTCCACATGGTTTTTGTAATATTCATTATCGTTTATATTTATTACTCTAGCTATAAAACAGGTAACATCTGGCACATTTGAGCATCGAACTCGTAAATAAGAGCAAAATTTAAAATTACCACGCAATATAAATAACATCAAACAGACGACGGATGGATAACATAAAAAAACTAAAATACATGCCTTTCAACTATATATATATATATATATATATATATATATATATATATATATATATTGTTATGATGTGTTGTTTGCTTGAATGATGAGCAATGAGTATTTTTAATAATATAATATATAGGGTTTTTATCGCGGTTCTCAAAGAATTAGCTTGTAAGTACTTTTTTAAATTATCTTTATTATAATTATTATGAAACACACATATATATCTAACCTAGCCAATGTAAATTTAAAATAAACTATCTTTAAATTGATATTCTTATAAAACTAATTAAATTCTATAGACAATGTAAAATTTAAACAAACTATCTTCAAATTTGAAATTGTTATGACACTAACTAAATTATATTAACAAAATTTTGTACCTTTCTTTCACTGAATGCCTAAATGAACTGTTTTCCACTATATAGATTCTAATCATCACTGAATGTCTTCGTACTTCGGTTATCCTTGTTTTTGTGAAATTACTTTTTCCAATTATCAGCTTCTACCAATTTAAGATATAGTTTTCTTCACCAGCATTTATACACCACCAAGCAAACCAGCAAACACCATTTATATTTATTCTTCTTTTCAATATTCCAATATCCAATTATTATAAGTTGATTTATACTAATCTCCAATCATAATATAATTTTAATTTCTTCCAATATACTTTTTTTAATCTTCAATAATTATTTGTGTATAATTATAAATGTGCATTAAAATATATGCAAAATTTTTAATCTTCATTTAACTCACTATATTAAACAATTGGACTATTTGTAACTGATTCACTGACTCCAACTAACTTTCATATTTCTTACTAAACTTTTCTGACTGACTTCTTGAAAATTCTGAACAATTTACTTCACTAACTAAATGTGTCTACTAACTTTCATAATAAACTGGCCGGACTTTCTTACTAAACTGCTTGACTTCTGACTAAAAAACTGCCATCTTGAATCCAAATCACGGGTATTTATATCTTTTTGGATATTCTAGAATCATCTGGTAAGAGATCATGTTCCAATTTAGTTCTATTAAATACTTGTCTGAATTTTCTGGAACAAACCATTTCGCAAACATGGCCATCTCCGGTGATCCAGAGAATTCCATTCTTTTCTATTAATAATTTTGTTTACATTTAGGCTTTTCAGATCAGAATATATAATTAAATTAGTAACTTAACATTCTAATTTAATAAACTACACATTTTAAACAACTATAACCCCACTTATATTCGTAAAAATTCTTAAAATGACACTTGGAGAGAACGTATAGTGTGTTGCCTAGTCACATGGCTCACTTAAATATATCTACAAAATCATAACTACTAAAATACAACTTTTTACAATTATTATATGCTAATTTCTTAAAATTTGCCCTCACATAAATAATTTTTATAAAATTCTCTAGTATATAACTTATTTAAAATAATTAAATACTTTTTTATATCTAATATTATGTAGTATATAACTTATAAATTATTTTCTATAAACCCCAATCGTATCAATATACATATATATATATATATATATATATATATATATATATATATATATATATATATATATATATATATATATATATACTACTGACCAAAATTAACGCACCACCTGAAGTAAGTTTGAAGTTCTTTTTCTTCTCAACGGATTATTGGATTTATACGTCCATTTTTAATTAATCACCGTATTAATGTTTTCTGAAAAATATCGACGGTTTACCCGTATACGGGGTGTAAAAAGAAAATTGAGTTTTTTCAACTTATTTTGCAACACGCTGTGGAATTTAGTAGAAATCAACGCTATATCTTATTAATATTTCGAGATAGCTTTATCCTTTCTCAAGAATTTCGTAAAAAAAATGATCTCGATATCTCTATTATTAAATATTATACAGAACTTTAAATGTAACAAGTTTTTTTTTAACATTTAAAGCCAAGAAAACACTACTTTCATAAACTTTATTGACATTTAATGCAACTAAACCCTACGAAAACAAACGAAATAATATTTACCAATTACCTCTGCTAAAAATATTTAATAACGAGTATTTCCACCTCTACATCTAATTACTTATTCACAGCGATGAGGCATACTTAAAATCAAGCGGCGTATTTGGTCTTGATCAATTGCATCATAAACTTCTCTCACCATAACTTCTTTGTCTTCAAGAGAGATAGATGGAGGTTATCTGCTTCTGAGTTGGCGATCAATAATATCTCACATATTCTCTATGGGATTTAAATCAGGGCTGGAGGGTGGCCAGTTCATGATTTGTATTCCATCCTCGTCCAAATAATCACGGACAAGACGTGCAACATGTGGTCGAGCATTATCATGCTTTAAAAGAAAATTATTTCCTATGTAAGGAGCAAATAGAACTACATGGTTAGACAAAATCTCTGTAATATATCTTTTACTTGTTAAGAAACCTCTTCGTAAAGGAATAAGGTCCGTTCGCGCTGTAAGAGATCTTCCCCTCCCCAAACCATTACAGATACTCCAATGAATAAAGTAATAGGTCGTATGTTGCACTGTGCATAGCGTTCTCTTACTTCCGACGTTGAGAGTTGCAACTCTCAGGACTAGTTTTTTTGACCCCTTTCATCCTCTAAGGTGTAGTCTTAGCTCATTTTTCGCAGGGGTCATATTAATCAGATCCGGAAAACCACGGCACTTAATAATCCATGATCTTAATAAAGGCACCAAAAATTATCCACTATCAACCACTACATCAATAACCTGTCCTACATTTGCCATCAATTCTATCCTCATCTAAATTAAACCAAAACCATATCTCTGAAAATGGAGGTCAAATAATGGAATATGAACATGCTAATAATTCTCTAGAACCGGTGAATGAACCAGCATATTAACCATCTTATTAAGAAGCTCAAGTAAAGTCGGTATCCCAATTCAAGACTAGATAGGTATGTTGTTTCATATTTGTTTGAGATGCATCACGCATTCTTTTGCGTTTAAATTAGCGTGGAAGTAGAAGTACTATACTAAAATGATTTTTATGTTACTTATGCCACAACATTTAATGTCAATCAAGAATACAGTTGTCATATTATGATTCTACAACAGATTGTTTATTTAACGAAATATATAAAATTTTTCATAAGAGCTGGATATCCATCTAAATTATCAATGTCTTTTCATGTCAACAATTGAAAAATCTAAACGATTATAACATTTCATTAATAGCTTTCTTGTAATGAAGTTTAAGGAATATCTGTATGCCGTTTACAACAATTTTATTAAGATTTTAATTGATTTATTTTCTAAAGATAAAATTAGTTGCCTTTCTTGTCTACAGTTCTTAGTTTTAATTACGTTATTAATCGTAAATATTCCCGACCTATCAATTCCTACCGGTTTTTGTGATTCACATATTTATAGCCTTAACTGCACTATTGGTTTTAAGTAATAGACAACCCGCATTACTAGTCGATTACCCACAAATCACTACAATTGCTTCAATTAAGACGTACCTTCCAGTTGCAACTTCAGTTGAATAAAAAGACTCGATTAACCGCTCACGTCAATATTTCAATCTGACATCCAAACTAGTTTACATCAAATTATTTTAATTTCATCTATTTAAGTCAATTGGAATTTACATATTAAATATTTGATTTAGTCAATAAATATTGATATTGACAGATTTATCTTTTGAAGCCTGTATAAATATTAGTAAAGATACGCCTATTTAAATATTATAATGTCTGCGACATTATGTTGTACCCCGTGGTGTCTCTTAAGGTATCGTACCACTTTAAATCATATTTTTAGTTCTTTTCTATTCGTGTTTGAGTTAGTGTACATGACAACTGAAATTGTCTGTTCCTTTGTCATAAATATAGATTTATGATGAAAGGTTTTTGGAAAATAAATAGTAGCAGAACAAACTTAAGTTGCAACAGATATACTGAGAATACGAGCTAAGAATACTATAAATACAGCGTAGAAGCTGGCCCTAAGAATTAACAATTTTCATCCTCAATTTTATATTAACTTTAATCAAATGAAAGGCAGATATCGAGTACAGTTGCTCGATATCTACCTTTCGTTTGATTCATCATCATCATCATTCAATCTTCGCTTATCCACTGCTGGACATAGATCTCCCTCATAATTTTCCATCTATTTCGATCTTGTGCCTCTTGCATCCAATTCCTATGACAACGTTTTGGATCGTCAGTCCAACGTGTTGGTGGACGACCTCTACTTCGGTAGGCATCATCTCTTGGTCTCCATTCCAGTATCCGCTTTGTCCATCTATTGTCTGTCATTCGAGCCACGTGACCTGCCCAGTTCCATTTTAGTGTTGCTACTCTCTCTACTGCATCAGCCACTCCTGTTCTTTGTCGTAGCTGGCGATTTGGGATCTTGTCTCGTAGTGAAACGCCCAACATAGCACGCTACATCGCCCTTTGACACACACGGATCTTTTGAACTGTTCTCCTTGTCATGGTCAACGTTTCGGCACCGTAAGTTAACACTGGCAAAACACACTGATTAAACGTTTTTCTTTTAAGGCATATTGGTATATCAGACGATTTGAAAATATGGTTCAGCTTGCCGAAGGCTGCCCAAGTCAGTCTTATTCGTTTGATTAAAGTTCATTTATTCGAGTATTTAACCTTATAATTTTATATTATACAGATGCCAGCATTATATCTCCAAACACTTATAGCCAGCATTATATCTCCGGCAACTGTTTTATGAGGTGAAAATCTTCCACGTCGTTCATTAGCGCTTGTTAAAATAGTGGTAACATCGCCAGATTTTTCGAGTGGTGTCGCGTTCTTTGGACTTGTGGGTGATTTTGACCCCACCCCACCACACAGTTGAAGTTCAGTATTTTCAGTATACAAATTTTCACCCTACAACACCATTTCATTTTTATCAGGTAAGTTCTTATACTGCTACAATTTATTTTAATTTTTTTTAACAGAAACATAACTGAATTGGTAAGAATATTAAAAATTAATTAGATCTTATTAATTTCAGACATATAGGAATATGTCTAGTTGGGAGAAGCCCTCTTGAAGCTTTGGCAGGATGAATTAACTGGATCGGAGTTAAGATCAGAAAGCAAATCTGAAAATGAAAGTCAGCAGGTTAAACTTTGTCCTAGTGAGGATGTTTTAGAAAACCAACTTCAATCAGTGGAAAATTGTCAACCTGGAGCTTCTAATTAGGAAAGTCAATATCATCGTCGTAAGAATCTTCTCAAGTTATCAATACGTTTGAAGATAATAGAGTAAGACAATCTAAAATTTTTTTATCGGACAGAATGGGAAAACAAAACGGGAAAAGAACTGTCTTAATAAATAGGTTAGAACATGACAAGAAAATTTAATTACTCTACTTCCCGGTATTAGAAATAATGCAAAACATTGCAAGTTGCCTATTTCTTGCTGGGAATTATTAATGGATAATATAATTGTAGAAGATATTGTCCAATGTGCTAATAAAAAAATCAGTTTAATCGCTCAGAATTATAATGAACAAAATAAGTTGTTGCAACCCTATGGATGCAGAAGAAATTCGTGCAATTTTCGGATTATTATATCTATCGGGCGTTTATAAAGCAAATAGGTTAAATCTTTACGATATATGGACTACAGATGGAACAGGAATTGACATAATATCGAAAATAGAGAAGAACAAAAAGAATAGATAAACTGGCAGCTATACGAGCTGTTTTTGATCGATTTGTATCCAATTGTCAACAATATTTTATTCCTAGTCGATACTTGACGATCGACGAAAAATTAGAATCTATTCGGGGACGTTGTTCCTTTCGGCAAAATATCCCCAATAAGCCGTCCAAATATGGCATTAAAATATTTGCCTTAGTGGATGCCAAAACATTCTACATTTTAAATTTAGAGGTATATGTTGACTCACAGCCTGAAGGACCTTTTCAATTCAGTAATCGACCGTTTCATGTAGTAAACAGGCTTGTAAATTCAATACGTGGTACTAACCGCAACATTACATTTGACAACTGGTTTACCAGCATACCGCTAATTGAACATTTGCTTAGTGAACATCGGTTAACATCTGTTGGAACTATTCGTAAAAACAAGAGTGAAATACCGACAATCTTTTTGAATTCGAAAAACAGAGCTAAAAACCATGCAATTTTCGGATTTAAAAAGACATTTCTTTGGTGTCCTTTGTCCCGAAGGAAAAGAAAATACTGTTAGTAGCTTCTTCACTTCATCATGATACAGAGTTTGACCACAAATCAAATAAACCTGAGATTATAACTGTTAAAATAACGCAAAAGTGGCGTGGATATGGTTTTCGAAATGTGTGCTATTTATAATGTGTCTCGTAATAGCAAGGGATGGCCTCTAACATTTTTTCACTGCTTAATAATGCAGGAACAAATAGTTATGTTATTTATCAACATAAGCCAACAGAAAAAAACTAAAATGCAGATTTTCTTAAAAGAACTTTAAAAGAAATGACAGCGGAGAGGACACTAAAGGACCTATAAACAAAAAACAACAAACAACATCCAGATGCGGAGTGTGTCCCCGTGGAAAGGACAGAAAGTATAAAAAGAAATGTGTGAAATGTGATATTTTTCTTTGCCTTGAACATCGTGTATACTTTTGTTCTAAAAGTGCAACAAATTGTTAAGTATGCTATTTAAACAAAAGTACTTGGTTAGTTTTTATAACTTTTGTATTTTTTTTTTATTATGTCTCTTCAACAATTTTGGTTCATAAACTAAATTTTAGTATCTTTTGTGTTAAAATTCATTTCTGTTCATTAAGCAATTATCTCCCATTAAACTGCTTCCTTTTTTATTTTCAAGTTTCTGAGACGTAACGATAGGACTCTGATCTATTTTCGAAATCAGCTAGTCAAGTAACAACTAAAGTCCTGCCTAAGTTTAAGTGATCAATTAAGAAGCAACTGAATGGAAAATGTAAAACCCTACAGTGGTATTAACTTGCAATCGAACTTAGTTGTTATAGAATAGGTCACAAAGGATGCTTAAATGCCAGTTCGCTTGTGTCGATCGAGATTTCTTGATAGCTCAATGTTGGCTCGAAGTTCGATAGAGGCCGTGGTGGATTTTAAGTCTGTTTTATGGTCTAAATGCCCTTAGAGACTGTGTAAGATTCTGCTATATTCTCTTTTTGTTCTTCCAACTACATTTAGTAGGGGTAACTTGCTACAACACTATTTTAGTAAGGGGATTTTATGTGTAAAGGTGTAACAATCTTGAGAGTTTCATATACAAGTTACAGTTTTATTAAAAATAGAGCAAATTTGTTCTACTAAATACAAATAAAAAAACTGGTTGTGTTTTTATGCTTCGGTAGCTGTGTATAAATTGTATCTGTTTCTAGTCATTTCGGGGAGATATTCGGGGGCTGACCAATTCGTGATCGTATTTCTCTAAATGTCTTTTTGCCGATTAACCCATGAGAGAGTGTCGTAGTTATACAGTTTAAAATACTAGTTTCTTATTAACTTGTCATGCTCATACTTAGCAAATTGCATGAGCTTACGCATTTCTTGCATTTTGCTAATTACCGTTATCACTTTATCAGTTTCAAAGACCTCAATTCCTAAGAAATACACTTTTTTCTCTTCTTTTTTTTTGTAACGATAAGACTACCAAAGAGAATTAAAATACTATTATAAAAATATTACCTCAATCAACCATGGGAGCTTATCGTCTATGCTTCGCCTAGCTTAGTATCTCAAGTATGAATTCGTCTTGTCTTAAACTAGGAATTAAACCATGAACCCTTAGCTGATAGCAAATAAAACAATTATTTAACTGGACATATTTATTTAAAATAAAAAAATAATATTTAAGTAGCAAAAAACAACCCTGGTAATGCTTTACAGTAAATAAAATTTGGACGATAATTATGGTATCATCGCATCGATGGGCTGCTTGCTACCAATTATCTGTGGCCTCTCAATTACATGATTAGGTCCTCCTGACAGTTGCAGTTAGGTCCTTCAGAGCATGTTACTCTATATATTCTATACAATATTCTCCAATAAAGTCTTCTATACAGCCAATAAATTCATAATACAGCCAATAAACTAAAATATAAGGAACAGCTTGTATTAGAGGTACATCAAAGGGAATTTAACTTCCTTGCCATTTTACAAAATTACAATGAAACAAATAGCAAATGGCAAGGATAGAATGACATATAATTATTATTGAACTTAGCTAAATTTTGTTAAGATTCCTACTAAACAAAATTGAAAAACGTGGTTTAAAAGAATGAACGGAAGGTTATGAATATTGAAAATGCTATCAGAATTATAGAAACTAGATTACAATAAAAGTACTCACCCTAAGAGAATTCTACACACCATAAAATGAAGCTTACAATAATTTTTGTTTTTCTTTTATAAATTTCAAAAACAGGCAAAAAATTATATTCCCACTACCTTAGAAAAGTTGATTGACAGAAAGTAGGGAGACTAAAATGAAGTTTGCACAGATGTTACAGGACGTATGCCTATGATGGAATTAGCTCTTCTGACAACATAGAACAGAATATTTCGTCTACCGGACAGAAAGAGAGAGGGCGAATATTTATTCCCCGGGACAGAAAGAGCAAGAAATGAAAAACAGAGGGCGCCAACTACTTTTTGAAGAAAAAATGGTAAAAAACTTAGGGGACGGAATTAATAACTTACTAAAGAAATTAAAATAAAATAATTATTTAAATATAAATTAATAAAGATGTAACGTTTATAACGTTATATCTTTTTATGTAGACATGATAGGGAATGCCCCATAGTTATGTGGGACAGGTGTGAATAAGGCTTTGCCAAATTAATACCCGCGGATCAATTGAGAGCATGACATAGGGCAGCAGGTATCATTACAGGATCGGAGCGGTAGGGAAAAATCTCTTTACCGGTCTGATACTGAATAATCACAGGCGGTAATTATGATTTAACCGGTTGTGATACTGCGAAGTAACCGAACGATTCCCGGTAAAAGTAATCCCCAATTTGTTGGTCAACAGCTACGGATGCAAGAACTGATATGTGGTAGGGCTCTTCATTGCCCTCTAGCTGAGAAATTGACTCCAAAGGCAGAAGAGCTAAATAGCCAACAGCATTGAGATGTGGAAAGCCACGGGATGACTACCACATTAAAGATCCGTAAGGATATACCCAGGACACCACAATGGCTGAAAATCCAAAACAAACGACCTTCAGTCAGCGGTCAGCCAATAATGTCCCAAAATTTAAAAGGATCGGTACGTGGAAAATTCGAAGCATGTACCAAGCAGGCAAAGCAGCACATACTATTCAAGAAATGACTCGCCTAAACATAGATATTTTAGTATGCAGTGAAGTTCTGTGGCCAAATTCTGGAATAAGAATTAAAGATGAACACCATATATATTATTCTGGAGACGACACAACAAGAAACAGAAATAGCGTAGCAATAATAGTAAAAAGGGAAATAGCTAAAGCAGTAATAGGATTTATGCCCATCTCAGACAGATATGTGCTATTGAAAATTAACTCAAGTCCCTCTAATATAAACATCATTCAGGTCTACGCACCGACATCAGAATCCACTGAAGAAGAAATAGAAAATGTCTATCAGACTCTAGAAGACTCTCTAAAACTGACCAAAAAACATGAACTTACTATTATCATGGGCGATTTCAATGCCAAAATAGAAGAAGGTACAGTTGAGAATGTCGTGGGGTCATATGGTCTTAGCATAAGAAACGAAAGAGGAGAAAGACTAATCCAATTCTGCCAAGAGACGGATATAGTTGTAACGAATACACTTTTTAAATTACATCCAAGAAGACTTTATACATGGAAAGCACCCGGTGATACCCCAGGGAAAATCATCAACATAAACAAAAGGTTTAGAAATTCTATCACCTCAACAAAAACATATCCAGGCGCAGATCTCTTCTCAGATCATATTCAATTGGTTGCAAATATCAACATTCGACTCAAAATAATTCATAAGAAAATGAGGCCCAAGATAGATATAAGACTACTAAAAGAAAATGACACCCAGAAAAAAATAAAAACAGAGATTATTAGGAATTTTGCGAAAATAGTTGAAGACACTACTAGAGGCATAGCAGAACGAATACAAAAATTTGCATAAGACTGTACTAAAGGAGATAAAAGGAGCAAAAGAAGTATGGCTGACGGAGAAATGTACGGAAGTTGAAACACTACAATTCAAACATGACGATTTCCATATGCACAAAAAAATTAAAGAGGTACAGAATACCAGAAAACAACGTAATAAAGGCATAGTTGTAGACATTGAAGGCCAGATTTTGACTACCATTGAAGATAAATTACGAAGATGAAAAGAATATATGCAAGAATTATTCGAAGATGTAGCACGAAGTCCGACTGAAATAAACAATCCCTACAGCCCAGAAATAACAAAAAAAAAAGTAACTATGGCCATTAAGTGAATTAAAGATGGGAAATCAATAGGACCTGATGACGGTGCATGGAGAAATTTTAAAGCTTAATTAATTTTAAAGGCACACCAAATCACAGCTCGTACGAAGCTATTCAACAACATCTACGAGACTGGTTACTTATCAAAAGACTGGATACTATCAATATTCATTCCACTTTCTAAAAAACCCAACGCTAGAAAATGTGAAGAACATAGATTAATTAGTTTGATGAACCATGTACTTAAAGTACTCCTTATTATCATTCACTCGTGCATATACACCAAATTAGAACACCTGAGTGAAGTTCAATTTGGATTCAGAGCAGGACTCGGAACGAGGGAAGCACTTTTTAGTTTGCAAGTTCCAATACAGAGAGCCAGGGATGTCAACTGCGATGTGTATGCATGTTTCATCGATTTTGAGAAGGCATTTGATAAAGTTCCACATGGGAAACTAATCGATATCCTAAAAACATCAGGACTCGATGGTAAGGATATAAGACTGATCTCAAACTTATATCTCCAACAAAAAGCAACAATACGATTAGAAAATGAACTGTCACAGATCTTCACAGTCGAAAAAGGAGTTAGGCAGGGTTGCATATTGTCACCGGCGTTATTTAATACTCTGAAAACATCTTTAAAGAGGCCTTGGACGAATCAGAAGATGGGATTGCTGTAAATGGCTAACTAATAAACAATATTAGATATGCAGACGATACAGTGTTGCTGGCAGATAGTGCGCAGGGGCTTTAAAGGATGATGGATAACGTTGTAAAAGCATGTAATAAATATGGCCTAAAACTAAATTGCAAGAAGACAAAAATAATGATCATTAGTAAGAACAACAACATAAACGCCCAAATTACAACAGGCGATACACCGTTACAAAGAGTGGAAAAAATATGCTATTTGGGCTGAAATATTAAGGATACTTGGGATCACAGCTACGAAATAAAAACTCGTATTGAAAATGCCAGAAGCTCTTTCAACAACCTCAGGAAGATTCTCTGCATTGTATCTTTAAGTATCAATATAGGCATAAGAATTCTCAGATGTTACGTCCTGTGTCCTCTTCTATGGAGTAGAAAGCTGGAACCGTACAGAAGATGTCATAAAACGATTAGAGGCATTTGAAATGTGGTACTATCGACGTATGTTGAGGGCCTCATAAATACACCACACAAGTAACATAACAATTCTCCAGAGGCTAAGAAAAGACAAAGAAATTATTAACACCATAAAAAAAAAACAGAAAATTGGCGTCTTCTACAGTTGATTCTACAAGGCAAGCTTGAGGGTAAGAGAGGCCCTGGACGTAAACGTACATCCTGGCTGGCCAATCTTGGAAGTGGACTGGTCTAACGTCAACTGATCTATCTCATGCTGCTGTGAATAGAATAAGATGGGTCAATGTGGTCGCCAACATCTCTAGAAGATAGACACATTTAGAAGAAGTAGACTCTGTCTGTTTGACTCTGTCTGTTTTTAATGTGCCTCCAGTAAGTTGTCGTTCCATCATTTTTCTGGTCTTCCTACTGATCGTCTTTCTATTGGGGAACCGTCTCTTGCCGTCTTTACTGCCCGATTTGTTTTCATTCGGCTTATATTCTCGTTCCATTCTACTCTTCTATTCCTTACCCAGTTCTTCATGTTATCTGCTTTTTACCATCAAACTCTGCTTTTTACTACCATCTATTGAAATCTGGCAACTGTTGGTTAGGCGATTGCCAAATCTATCCGCTAATCTACCAAAGGGCAATTGCCAAAAAAATTTATAATAATTAACTGCAATTAATCTCAAAAGAAACAAATATTTACTCGTTCTTGTTCTATATAAATTAAAAATTGCAGAATTCATAACATCATATCAAAATGTACTTTTCTGAAGCTTTCTCTCTCTATATGTGAAGCATACAACATATACATTATAAAAACATGTCAACACTGCCAAAATGAAATATTTTTTTCATGGTTGACATTTGCGGCTATATTTAGCTTGTACTTTCGTTAAAGTTAATCGATTAAATATATTATAATAAATCTGTATTTTGTTTTCTTAAATAATAACTATTGCACAACAACATATTCTCTTTTACCAAGCTTTCTGGCATATACTTCGTTAGGCTGAACACTTCAAGCGTAAGAATCAATGAGAGGTCACGAAACAACTGAAGTATTTGACAAATGGACCAAGGCTTCAGTTTCGACAAATCCGTCAAGTCGGTGTGGGTCACCGCTCTGCTCATTTGTCTTACTTTGATTTCGAAACTTTGTGTCCCACGTTACATGGGTAAAATCTGTTAATACCGTTATGTATTATATACAGTATTATTACATATCTGTGTTTATATTTATTTTATATACTCATTGGTTATTACTAAATGAAAGTTATGAAAAAAGGTTCTAACACTGTTTTCTGGTGGCATGTCTGTAATTCAATTGTTTGTAATGAAAATTACATTTCGTTTTTCGAAATAAGTTTCGATTTCCACTCCGTAAATTGTTTTTAAAAAAAGATTATTTTAAAAATTACTGGAAATTGTTTACAAATAAAAGCACAGGTATGCCTTATGTGAAAGCGTAAAACAAATATTTATATTTAAACTTTAGATAACTACATTTTTATGTATCTAATGTTGTTCATGTTCCATTTAAATAACATTTTTTTATATTACGTAGATAGCAGTTAACAAAAGAAACGGAAAAAACAATGTCTGGTAACTATTGCTGTGATTAGTAGTTCATAAAAAGAAGTGATGCGGGTTGCCTTCTTCCAATACACCGCTGCTGTCGCAGATAAACTTAAACGCCATGGGATAACAAATGCTCTAATGACGTCAATAAGTTAGACGTGTACACTTTCGTGTTCACTAATGACGCCATTACGGCAAAACACCTCTATGTTGCCTTTCGATCAACGTGGCTTTGATCGTTTTCAACTGATAGGAACAGGGCACACTGCTTTTCGAATTTACGAGTCTTCGGAGAAATTGGGTCCTTTCCGTGTGAAAACATAGACCTCGATTATTTATACAGCGTCTACATAAACGTTTACTAGAATAATAATCAGACTTAGGAAACTGATAAAATAAATTTACTTAATTTGTTCATTCAGCGTTAACTTTTTTATTTTACATTAGGCTTGATTCGATAAACTAATAAAATTTGCAAATTTTAATTAAATCTTCGTTTATCCTGGGTCCTTAGATCCCTTAGATGGGTCCTTCTCCCGGAGAACACAGAATTGAACTCTTTATGTTGTTCTCTGACAGTCTACCAATTTTTTCTACGATATTACGGTTTTTTACGTTGGTACAACACTTTTTTTAGTGAAGTGTTGGCCCAGCTCACTTTAAATCAACTCTGTTTTGGTGAATTTCTGAAAATGTGATTGAGGTTATGTTATATTTTAAACTGTAAGTTTAAGTATTTTAAAGCAATAGCTAGTCGTGAAGCTGTTTTAGATAACTCGGTGTCAAAAAGTGCCAAAAAGACAATTGTTCAGAAAGACCATTGGAAAGAAAACGTGGCATAATCAAAGAGACAGAGTCGACAGGAGAATGTGTCAAAATTTACGGGAAAACTATACAGAGTAAGGTATTTTCTGTTCTCCGTAAGTGTTGTGTAGAAAAATATTTTGCAAAAATAACTTCGCAAGATGAAAAGCGTAAATTTTACTCTTTTTACGATAATGTTTCAAAACAAGAACAAGAAACTCTTCTAGCAGGTTGTTTGGTATTAGAGGAGCCTGCAGAAAGGTATAGAACGATAGGAAATTCCAAAATTAGCAGACAATATCACTGGAAATATAAGCTTAAAACTTCTGGTTGTGATGTGCCCGTGTGTCGTTACTTTTTTGTTAACTTATATCAAGTAGGAGTGAAGCGTGTAAGAATATTACAGAAAAATTTTTTTGAGAAAACTCCACTTGATGAAAAACGTGGAAAAACATGGAAACCAAAGAAAAATTTTAGATAATGTTTATTTTATGGCTTTAGAACATTTAAAATCTATTCCACATAAACAAAGTCATTACATACCTGGAAAAATAAACAGATTATAATTTGACAACCCAGACCTAACGATAAAGAACATTGTTGAGCAGTTTCAAAAGTTGTTTAAAGGACTACTGGGAATAATCTTACCATGAAATACAAGACCTATTTCAAGTTTTTCAGAGAAACTAATTTTACGTTCAAAAAACCGAAGACTGACACATGTGATTATTGTCGTGAGTGTGAAATCAAAATAGAAAAGTCCCGGAATGATGAATGCCGTGTTGATTACAATCTCCATAAAAAGAGACTCGAGGCATATTTCAAGCTAAAAAATGATTACTTAAGAAAGGCAACAGATGATAGTGGCATTCTTGTTCTGAAATTTGATTACGCACAAAATCTACCGTTGCCAAAACTCAGCATAACAAAACATTTTTATAATAGACTTTTATGGATGTACGTTAGGGTGTCCCGTCTTTGCATAAAAAAAATTTTTTTTGAGCTACACTATCGCAAGAGGTATCCAAATTTGCGTAATTTTTCAGAGATTATGAAAAATGTAAAATAAATACGATAGCATGTCACCTTCAGGGCTCTACTAGACTTTAAAGTTTTGTAAATTTTACGTTTGTACAGACCTAAATCATATACTTCAAATAATACACAAATTAAATTTAAAAGATATTTTATTATTAAAATTAATGAAAAAGGTTCAAAACAACTTAACAGACAAAATAGATCCTATATTTGATGACAAAAACTTAAAAATTTGAACTTATTTTTGTGTCCAAAATTTGGCATTTCTTGCCGAGACTCCAACCTGATTCTGATAAAGCTATCTCTAGAAATAGCACCAGTTACATTCTGCGAGGCCTCTGTAATCAGTTTAACACATCTTTCCACATATTGTGTGTGGTAGGGAAAGTCAAAAATATACAAGATTTTATCTTTTACCATGATGTGAAGGTCCTCAGTAGAAATATGCCGAAGAACCGGCGGTGTTGTAACCTGACAATCCTGACATTTGTGCCACATAATAATATCGATGGAATCATTAGCAGAGAAGTTAATTTTTGGTGTTTTAAATATTCTGCGTTTATCGCTACTTTCAGTGCTTTTTTTTATTCTTCAGCTTTTTTTTATTCTTCGCCATGCCAGCTCCCTAATGTGATCTCTATCATCAAACAACATACTCACAAGTAAGTTTTCTGGGTAGGCAAAAAAGGCATTTCTTTCGATAACGGTATCCACAACAGATCTTAGATTTTTGGGTAGAAATCGAGAGTAGATAATTAATTAGTTGAAAAATATGCTTCGCTCCATCCTTAAAAGACGCTTTTTGCTTAATTCTGAACCACATCGGAGCATATACTTTAACAACATAGTTTACAAGCAATTGTAAATTTTCTGATGGATTAAGCGTACTTACATAAAGTCTGAGTAGACGATTAGCAGTAGTAAGCTATCTGGAGTGCGCCATTTTTCCAGGTTGACGGTTTGCCAATTCAGGAGTTTACTGCTTGACATATTTCATATAGATATTTTTGATCTGTACTTAATTGATTGACCACATTTTTTGGCAAGTCAGGCAAATTACCATTCACAGCACAAAAAGTCACGGTTGGTTTATTTTCATAAGCAACTAACTGTTTTCCAATAGGTCCGGAGTATTCTCTAGGACCCGAAGTAGAACCATCTATGGTCAGGAACAAGTGACGAAACGGTAACTCATTGGCATGAAGCAAACAAACGCACCATTGTAACGGTCTCTCCAAATACTCCTCTAAATATTGAATCACACCACCCATCCATCCAATATTAGTTGCAGTTCCATCACATCCGCAAATTACATCATCTAAATTCAAACTTTGACCCTCAAAAAAAGTTGTGATCGAAGTAAAAATTCCATTTGCAGTGCCACCACTAGGCGTTATATGTCGCAAATAAATTGATCTGGGTTCTGATAACAATGAGATGTGTTCTTCCAAAATCTCTTTGCAATGGTAAGGATTCCCCATTTTCTCATTTATCGGGGTCTTGTCCTTTCGTCCATCAAAGTAAATGCTATTTACAACAATACCTGCAACATCTTTTGAAGCATCTCTTCGGGCTTTACATACAGCTCTGTGGATTTTGTTTTAATCAATAACCAGTGTCAGATCTTCTATAGAAACCAAACCCACGTCAACCAAAACGGCAGAAGCAACAGCAGCAGCAGAACGCATCGATAAACTGTATCTATCACTGACTTTAGCAACTATTGGCAATCGCAACGTATTTCTATTAAACGTGGAAGTGGTGTCTCTGTTGAGAAAGAGTCAGGCACTGCTTCTTCTTCTTCATCACAATTTGCTGATATAGAATCGGTCGTTTGAGTAGTACACAACTTTTTTGTTGCCCTCATTGATTCTTCTAACGTAACCAAAGTTCACAGAATTCTCTAAACTTTAACGGAACGTATAATACAACGCAATATTATACAATCTTACAGTACAATCTCAATTTATTTTAGTTCAGGAGCCGAAAAAATATTATAACAAAAATGACAAATTTTCCAAACTTTGAAGATCGGTAGAACCCTTAAGATATATTTTTATTTTATTTTTAAAAATACTGTGATAATCTATTGGTAATTACATACATTTTAAGAGGTCTTGCATTAAATAATGTTTTATATTTAGTTCGGGATGCGAAATTAAGTATAGTGAAATATTACCATAAAAATGACAATTTTTCAAAACTTTAAAGTTCGGTAGAACCCTAAAGATATATTGTTATAATTTTTTTTAAATTATTGTGATAATTTACGAGCAATTACCCCAATTTCAAGAGGTCTTGTATTAAACAAAAACAAAAAGCGATTTTTCGGGACACCCTAATGTACGTATCCAATATACACGTGCATAATGATGGATCATCATATGTATATTCCTTCATAGAATCTCAATGTAAAAAGGGAGCAAGTAATGTTGCTTTATTCATCTTTGACTTTATTCACAATAAATTAGCAGATTATCCGAATACCAAGCATATCAAGTCTATCTAGAAAAAATCGTGCAGTAGACAAACTCCTTCTCCTTTCTGCCTCAAACATGACTCCTCTATATTATATGACTGGGATGCAGCACTTCTTTCTTATATTTTGAAGAAACCTATGAATAGAGATTGTGAGTTTAAAATACAACAGTATCGCGTGCTGGAGTATAAACCTTGTGGTACACTGGCTGCTTCTAAAGCATACTCTGAAATGTAGACCATTTTTAAATATGCAAAAACATTGCCACTTGATCTTACTCTTACACCTTTGCCTCGGGTTTTTATTAATCAGTCTAAAATAAAAGACATGAGAGACTTGTTTCAGTAATTAAGAGAAGAAATTTCTACAAACTTTTATTTCAAGAAAGCACACCAGCTGAAAAGAACAATGAGAGTAGTGCTGATGACTTAGATGGTGAGGAAATTTAGCATAATATATATTAAATAGTGCTCTCACATCTGTATAAATTACTAACTAAAATCATAACCAACCGCCTAACACATAAGCTCGATTTCTATCAACCTATGGAGCAGGCTGGATTCAGAAAACATTTTAGTACCATAGACCACTTGCACACCGTAAGAACACTGATAGAAAAATGCACCGAGTATAATGTTCCAATTCATATGGCGTTCGTCGATTTCCATAAAGCATTCGATTCCATCGAATTATGGGCAGTGCTTGAATCTCTAGAAAATGCACGTATAGATTCAAGATACACTAACATAATTAAAAACATATGAAAATGCCACCATGCAGATAAAGCTGGACGAAAGCACAAAAACTAATCCCATAAGACTACAACGGGGAGTAAGACAAGGAGACACCATCTCTCCCAAACTATTTACCCTTGCTCTAAAAGACATTTTTAAGAAACTAGAATGGAACAATAAGGGTATCAACGTCGACGGATCATACTTAAACCACTTGCGATTCGCAGATGACATAGTTTTAATAGCCGATAATATCCAAGAACTAAATGATATGTTACAACAATTAAATGCAGTTTCAGGAGCGGTAGGCTTAAAAATGAACTACAGCAAAACAAAAAAAATGTTAAATATAATGTAGTGTAAACAAAATAAAAGTTTTCTTGTTGTACAAAGATCTTGATTATTATTTTAAACCTTTGTATACTATTATATATAGCAATATGCTATACAACAGTAAAAATTATAGGCCTTTCTTCTGCAGAAGACATTTTTCTTTTCTCTTCATTTGAAAAGAAAAAAAGGACATATTTTATAAAGGTGTTCTCTATTATTTTATCAATGAATCGAAAATTCTTAAAACTAAAACACTTAAACAATATAAGTGTTGGTTCGCCTTAGGCATGGATGTTAAATATTTGAAAGATTGTTTCTCAAAATACACTTTTAGCAGATAGGCCCTTCTTCTAGCTACCGCCTCATTTATAAAAAAAAACACTAAAATTTCTTTTACAGTTTTCAGTTTCAATGCACTTAAACATATTTTTTGGAAGTTTAGACCTATTAGTTTATACAACTCCCTCTATAACGAACACGGTTATTACGAGGTTTCGCTTATAACGAGGTACATTAGACGTTTCGTGAAATTTTTATTGAACTATAACCCTCTATAGCGAGGCAAATTTGGTTATAACGAGAGAAAATAAGATCGAAAAACGTGTTTTTTACGTTTTTGGCCCGGTCGTGGTAATAAATAAATATCCTTTTTAACTGACCCGCAATAAACTTAACTGCCGTCCGCAATAAACTTCTTTACAATAAATACAACTGTTTCACATCTTTAGAAAATATGATAAATATTATGATACTGGACGATTTAAAGCAGTCAAAAATGACAGACTTCGTCCAATTGCAGAAGCAATAGTTTATGTTATCCTTGAAAATACGCTTTATACATTATGTAGTTGGAAAAAAATGTAAGTACAGATTTTTTGTTTTAACGTATATCATTGACAATAAAAGGAAACAACTCTTTTTTGTTTTAATGTATTTAATTGACAATAAAATAAACAATTTTTTTTCAAAAAACGCCATTCAAACATTGATTAGCATCTTATATTGCTCCGAATGGCTTCACTATAGGAAGTTAATGATTTAGAAAACTACATATTCATATGTATGCACAGTATTATTGTTGTCTGATATAACGAGATCGGCTTATAACGAGGTAATTAGTCTGCCATTTCAGTTCTCGTTATAGAGGGAGTCTACTGTATAAAGTATATTGCTTTCAAGTAGTATTACATGTCATTGTTCAGAAACAAAGTTATTAACATTTATAAATTACTGCAAAATAACGGTTTTTTGTAATTATCTCAGTCAATTGTTTATATATTTTAATTTAGAAACTAGCAAATTAAAGATCTTTTTAAGATCTACAACTTTTATTTGAACCGTTTTTCTCTAAAAGGTATAAAAAAAAGTTTTATAGTCAAAAAATGATTTTTTTCTTCTTATAATTGTTTAAAAAAAACAAAGCAAAATCAGCTATACGTCTTCAAAGATTTGTCATCAGCTATTAGTTGTGAAAAACCCTTCTACAAATACTCTTTTTTTATCTTTTGATGTGTAGTGTTTTTAGATTGGATTGAACGCTTTTATTGGAAGAGTATTAAAGAATTATGCTATTTTAAACACAGTCAAGTTCATAATTAATTAGTTTACTTTCAACAACAATACTCGTAAAATAAACCGACTGCCCTGTTTTTCTGTTTATCGACACGATTTGAATAAATATAAATAAAAATATGGACCAGTTTTGTCCTGGTATAATACCAAAATATAGTTTACAAGTAAAACAAGAAAAAGAATTTGATTAGGAAATTGTTTGAAAAACATTATGATTTAAACTCAAAAAGTATTAAAGAATTATTTTATTTTAAACCTGTTTTAGAACGAGACAACTTTGGAAAACATCCAACTGAAGTCAACGATTTATGCCAACCTATACAAAATTTACCAGAATATGTCGATTATATTGAGTTCGTAAATAATTTGTTTACTTTGAACAACAATAAATTATAATTTAAGTTTAATACTAATCATTAATTCTTATCTCATAATCGAATATTTTAAATTATGGTACAAAGTCAACAATCTCCATATATGCTATTACAACAAAATAAACAAACTCCGACGGTTCATATCAAACTCGTCAATATCTGTGATTTTCTTTCTTATTACTGAGAGTATAATTTATTTATTCTCTATATTTTAGTTATGAATGTAACAACTATGTACCTTTTCAGATTTTTATGTGTAAGTCGTTTTTATAAATTTGCTCAGATTGGTTTAAGTGGGAGATTGTCACTTTTGATATGGTACGGCTCAAATGATAATTTTTTTTAATTTATTTTCTAATTTTAAATCAAACTAAAAAGTGTACGTGAAATTATCTCAATTTTTTCAGTTAATTGCAGTCTGAGCGCAAAAATATTCGATAAACTAAACAAGGCAATCCTAAAATAAAAATATGAGGAAATCCCAAAGGAATTTCAACTTAATCAACGCATCCCCACTGGGAAAATGCAACGTATGGCAAGCATATCTGCATTTTGTGGACTGCACATACAACGTGTATTCGACCGCAGACAAAAACCATTTTTCCAAATGGAATTCCAGCCCGAGCTGAGCCGCAATTCCATCGAACAACCAATCGTTCAATTTAGTCTTTATCGCAGCTTATTACCGACACTACACACAGAGCAACGCTACCGCACCAGCCCCATTCGGAGAAATCAAAAAGTAATTTGCAATAACGCCGCATCACGCCTTTGAGAGAAATTTTTGAAGGAGAGAAAAAGGATTACTATCGGTATAGACTAAGGTTTCGCAGAAGTTATTCTAGAGATGGGAATAACTAATATAATTGAACGGCTATAAAGCTGTTCAGTATGGCAAATTTATTTTTGTAAGCTATAGAAAACACACATAAATTAGGTTGATTAAAAGCTGTGAATCTACATAATCTTCGCTGCGCCACACAATCTCACAAATATTTTTGAGGGAAATTGACTTCAGAGTTACTTATGGCCGGTTCACAATTTGTTGATAGCTCACTACAAGTTTAACCCTAATTAGAAAACTGAAATACAGAGAGGATAGCTAATACGATATAATAGTAAAAACCAACCTAAAACTGACGGTTTAAGACGTTTTCGACTAACCCACCTTATATCTGAAGGAATACAATACCTTATAATCCTATTACGGGGGTATTTTGAATGGTTAGAGATGAACGACCAGTGTCGTAGAGTATATGATTAAAACATTTATTTGAACTAAATAAATATTTATATTTTTTAAATTGTACTTATGTAAATTGTATTTTTTAATAAAACTTATTTATTTTAGTCAAAAATTAAAAGTTTCTTGCCATTTGTAAAAGATACATTTATTTAATTAAGGAAAAAGGCGCCAAATGTCGCCTGGCATAATTTCCAATGTGTTTTAAATGTATCCATTATTTTCGAATCCGTAGAAAACTAATAAATATTTTTGAAAAATTTAAACGCAGAATGAAAGATTACATTATTACTGAGGGCAGAAAGTCCCTGAAAACTTCTACAATGTTTATTTTAATATGTTATGTAACAGGGGTGAACATAAAAGAGAAAATATAGTATAATTTTTAATTGAAAATATTGCATGCAAAAGAAAATTTTTATTTATTCTAATAAATATTTCATTCTGCCTTTAAATTTTTCAAAAATGCTGTTTAGTTTTCTCAGGATTTGAAAAAAAAATGGATACATTTAAAACACATTGAACATTTTGACAGGCGACATTTTGCGTCTTTCCCCTTTAATACCTTACGATTACAACTATTATTACTTACCTTATATAATTACGATTAGAAAACTATTCAAATTCAAAATAAATAGGATCAACTTCGGAATCCGAGTCATCTTGAGGGTTAATAATTAGCGGTTGTGTCTCTACGGTCGCATCAATTATGTTATCAAGATCCCACATTTTTTGTTCTTCTTCTATTACATGCCTTACTGCATCTTTCCAGTTTTGTTCTGTAATATGTTGTAAAGACTCGTATAACAATTCACGTACAGCTTGTATTTTATATAACGTATTTTTTCTAGCCACATAACTTTTCATTTGTGCCCAAATGAGTTCAATTGGATTTATTTCGCAGTGGTAGGGTGGTTTCCGGTATGTTTCGCGTTTCCGCCATTTTGTCAACTACGTAATCCTTGTTGTGTTGCCGGGCAATTTTTAGAAGTTCTGCTTTTACCATTCCATCTTCGTAAGGTAGATACTTATTCCGCAGCCAGTCAAGAATATCCTGTTTCTTCCACGCAGTCGTTGGAATCCTTCTACTAGTCGTGAATGATTAGGTGCATTATCTAATACTATAATTGAATTTGGTGGTATGTGTTCAATCATCTGCTCAAAATACTCTTCGAAAACATCAGCTGTCATCTCCTCGTGATAGTCTTTTGTGCTTTTGTACTGAAATTCCAACAAACCATGCTTAACAAATCCTTTTTCACTGCCAATGTGAGAAATTATTAATCTACTGCCTTTACCAGAAGGTGGGGAGATACCAGTAGACCAACCTTCCATAAAGGCTTAATATATTTTTATCTGACCAAATTTTTTTAGAGTATGGCCTGAATTTACCCACGTTTCATCCTGGTAGAAGATGGGCCTTCCTTCAGTCCGGAATTTTCGTATGGATCTTAGATAATTTCTTCTCCAACATATTATCTCCTCCCGGTCAATCAAAAGTGATTTTCGGTCTGATTTCTCCCACCGAAAATTTAATTCTTTTAAAACTTGACACAATTTAGTTCGTCTGATATGAGGCAAATCCGGGTCGTCTCTAACTTCTTGTAAAATTTTGTTTAGGTTTGGTATTTCTTTTTTGAAAAAAAAATCCATGAATTTTCCTTCGAATACTATTTTTGGCAAATTCATCAATTTCAATAGGCTTTTTCCCTCTCTTTAAGTGTTCGTTTGTGTTTGGGTTAGCTATACCGTGTTTTTTTCTTTCTGATAGGAACCTATATATAGTTGACTCTCCTACGCCAGTCATGTTGGCACAACTTTTGACTATGTTGCGAACAGTGTTTGTGGGATTCTGAGAAACCAGAGCATCATGAACATTCAGGACAATAGTCTTCTCTCTTGGTGAATAGACAGACTTACTGACTGTACGCAACAGTACCGGTGTAAAACTTGATGATGTTGATGATGAAGCCATCACAAACAATCCAACAAAACGAGCACGAGCGAAAGGTACGTATATGTTCCTAGGTATATGGAATAAAAAATCACTCACGCACTGCATATAACTCGCAAAAGAAATATTCGAGACGCTAGTTACTGTGACCTGGATTTTTTTTGTCTGTTAGTTTTAAATTTTATGTCATGTAATAAATTAGGGTTTTAAAAGTTTATATTTTACTATTGTAATATTGTAAGAGTGGTGATAGCCGTGATGATCGCCAACATCCGGAACGGATAGGCACTTTAAGAAGAAGAAGAATATTAAATAAATAAATTGGACAATTGCTCGTACCAACATGTAACGTACCACATGTAAGTACCGCTACATAATAACGAAGCAATAACGGTACAACTCTATTTTGAAAATGTATGTATCGGCTTTCAAAATGTAATAAATTTGACTGAGAGGCTGCTAAATGATGGACGATGATGTGGCCACTTTTTTATAAGGGGATAATGACATAAAAATAACTTGATTGATATCTGGCGGCTATATTTTAGCACCGTTAAAGAACCAAATTGATATATGTATCTACTTGAGAAAACAGTTAATAATATAAGAATTACGTAATATATATATATATATATATATATATATATATATATATATATATATATGTATATATATATATATACATACAGTATACTCCCTCTATAACGAACACGGTTATTACGAGGTTTCGCCGATCTAATATTAATATTGATTTCCGAAAAGATAGTCTTTTTTTTGTAACACAGATATATAAGGATTTAAGGTTTCTGATATTTGGAGAGTTATATTTTAAAAGTGAACGTCTCTGGCGATAAATTATCACACCAAATAAAGTTGATTTTTCGCGCAACTACTTTCTTCGATACAATTATTTATCAGGGTATCACTATTTTCACACAAATTTTTATTTGCGGCAATTATTTTGTTATAAATGTCGTTTTGTTATTATCTACGAATATTATTACATTTTATAAGTCCTGGATTACTTAAGATTATTTCCTCGGTGTCTATTTTAATGTGTTGTTACCTTCATATTCATAGTACACTAACAGCTATACTCTACGTTACGGTATGGAATCATTATATCATGCCGTCTGTTTTACGGTTCTTAAAATATTTTATGTGTTTGTCTTTGTTAAAAAAGAAAAGCTGTCTATCTTTTTAGTACACGCTAAAGCTCTCCCTGAAAAGTACGATAATAGTAAGATTTAAAATGACGTTATTTAATTTTTATGACTTTTAAGAACGTTGTAGCGGCAAGAATGTGGTGAGTAGCATCTAAAAGGAAAGTTGAAATAGTGTAGTACCTAGAATGCAACATTATAATTTTTATTATCGTTTAAAGAGTGTTCTAGAACTTTAATATATGCTTTATGAGTAAATGCGTCCGTAAGTAAACCGTTTTATGACAGTATTTATCATGTTAATGGGTCTTCAACCAATAAAAATGTCATAAGAAACGATTTTTTAACCACAGTCATCATATGTGTCTTTGAAACTTAAAAATATTAATTAAAGCCATCTTTTCTCTACTTGTAAAAATAGTTTAACGGCGGTAAAAAAGGTCAAAAATAAAATTGTGATATGAAATATTATATTGTTCCCCGTTTAAACTATATTGCAGAAATTATATTAATAATACATACAAAAATCTCCAGATTTACTCAACAGAGTTCACCCTAGCAATATTTATTGGATTTTATGAAAATAATGAAACCGGTCGATTTTTTTTTAATAGTACAAGATCCCACTTCGAGATCACTACGTTCATAACGTAGTTAATCAAACTCACATTGGTTCATATATTTAAAATTAGGAGAATACATTGATAATAGGTTGCCAGTCAAAAACTGGCAGCAAACATTTTTAATTCAATTAATTGTAATTAATTTTTGAACAAAAATTTTATTTCTTTATTTATTTTTTAAATAAAATACGCTTCTCATGACGCAAATGCATGTTTTATATCAAAGTAATGATGATACAAGGTTGCCTGACAAAATTGGTCGCAAATTAGGGTTGAAACTGGTTTGACAGGTGATGATAACGAGCGATCCACAATTATTTTCATCAAAGCTATCCGAGCAAAAAGTTACGTATGTCTTGTTATGATCTGAGTTATAAATTAATTTTGATTAACATTGTAAAACATAACAAAATCAAATAAAACCTTTAACATAGAACTTTAATAAAACACCAATAAAAATTAACAAAATTATAAGTAACAATAATAAATAACATCAAAGATTATGTATATGTCTACCACCAACATCTCTACATAACGTAACTCTTCTTCTCATTGAGTCTATAACCCACGGAGTATTATTTAATTCTTCAATATGATTCTCTACCAATTGGGAGAAGAAGTATCGGGCAACCGCGCAAGAGGTGAAGTGACAACCTTCCATAGAGGTATTGATCTGTCAAAGAACAAGCAGAATTGCTTATAAAGAAGAAGACGAAGAAAAATATGATTCTCTATTCTTTGTCTAAGATCTTTCAAATCCGCTACAAGAGTTTTAAAATTCGAATTCTTTAAATTTTTTTGAATGTGGCAACAGAAAGAAATCACAGGAAGTCAAATCACAGGATCCATGGAGGAATATTATGGGCGTATTTAAACTTATGACCCTATTGTCGAAAAAGTCCATAATAAAATTCGAATTGTGCAGCGTTGTATAAAATCGAGCCCCGTCTTGCTAAAAATATCCTTCTATTAATTTATCATCATATTAATTATTGATTTATAAATGGAGTTAAAATTTCTTGACAGTATCTTTCAGCATTTAGAATCTCTTCAAAAAATAAGAGTCCTGCAATATGTCGCTTGCTTCGCGCAGCCCAAATTTCAAGTTTCTGTGGATATAAAAGCGTTCCCACAAAATAATGCGGGTTATCTGCACTTCACATCCTCATAATATGAGAATTTGCGTACCCAAAAAATGAAACTACCATTCGTTAGTAAAAAAGGTTTCGCCTATTACATCATCATTATTATTGAGATTGTTAAGCCAATTACAAAAGGTTAGTCTTTGGGAATAGTCGGTTAGGGTGAATTCATAGAAGGATTGTAACCGATACGGATGAAACTGTAAATTTTGTTTAAGAATACGCTGGCAAGTTATATATGAAAGATCTACATGTTGACGTAAATTTCGAATTGATGTATATGGTTGATCTACAATAACTGGTCTGATTAATTCGATGTTTTCTTCGGTTCGCACTTTAGACCTGCCTGCCCCTGGTTTGCGACGTGACGAATAGTTTTGCAAAAGACGTCATTATGAATCACAACATTGGAATATTCTTTAACAAAATCTTCAAAAGCATCTCGGTTGGAGTATGTAACAATCCTCGTTGGATGCGTCAATACCACACACCAAGAAAACTTATTGTACGGGATGGAATAATAGATGACAAAATATTTGTTCCACTTTTCATTAATTGAAACGTATTTAGATTTATTGGAAAATAATACTATACCGAGTTGGCACGGTTATTTCCAAATCCAGGTAAGTATTTTCAAGTACATTTTTATGTAGAAATTTCATTATTTGAAACTTTTAGACAATAACACAGTCCCAAACGACACTCCGTTCGGCTCGCGGAGATAAGAATACTGCCGAGGTCAGAAAGCCCTGCCTGTCGTAAGAGGCGACTAATGGGTAGGAATCGAGAGGTGGAGAGCCGTCGCTTGAGGTGTCGGGTTTGTAGAAACGCACACGGTCGCTTAGGCAACACGGTCACCGGTCTACATTCCTAGTATCCGAGACGAGACTCTCGTGGGACCACTCTACTCTCATTCCAAAAGAGCCTGGCGACGTTGAACGAGCTGGGCCCGTACATACCTCTCCTGGCCTTGTGTCAGGCGTGGTATGGGTGCCCCGGCACGTACCCGCCGGGATATCTAAGAGTGGTAGAGGAGAGATCCTCGGCGGCGACCTGTCTACGTGGGAGGTGGAAATTCCTCCGCCTGCTTAGCCTATCCGCCCGGGGGCGGGATCACGGGTAGGCGAGGTAATCGCAACACAGGTACTACGGGGAAGGTGGAGTCCCACGAAACGTTTATTTTTGCATACGTGGCGTGGCACCTTCGCTTTGGTGTAGGGGCAGAGGTTTCGCTAACGGTCGTATAGCCGACAGGCCAGGTAGACCAGGGTCCTGCCAAATTTTATTTGGAGGGCACAAAGCATTGCAATGTCCCAAACGACAATAGTTGGCTGCAACAAGATAGTGCTTCTCCTTACTATGAGCATGTTGTGAGACAATACCTAAATAATGTATTTTCCAGAAGGTGCATTGGAATGACATGAATTTTTTAGATTATTTCCTGTAGGATCACTTAAAAACATCGTCAGACTTCCCTTGTTATTATTGCACAATTTTTAAACATTTAATCTGTAACGCCATCCTTCATCTTTTTATTGCTTTCTTTATATCTGATTTCCTTATCTGTGGTTGTAGCTTGTATTTGTAATTTAATATTTTATGTTTCAATTTTTTAAGAATTTCTTATTGCACAGGCTGTTTGCCTTGATAAAATAGTTTGTTTGTATAGCAACCAAGCCAGGACATTCTTCTGTGGCCAGAATTCCTTTGTATTTCAATCTTTTCCAGCATTATATTTCATACAAATGTGATTTTTGACACCGCATTGGATAGCTCAAGTATTCCAATTTTCTCTTTTCTATGGTAAGTATTACTTCAAGCCTTTTGTCCATTCAACGCAATACTTCTTCTTATAATAATATAATATTAGAAAATAATAGTAATACTAGGTATAACTGCCTATTACTAATATTATCATTAGTAGATATAAACAGTTAACAGATCTTTAACTGTTCTGCAACTTTAGGCTAAAAAACATACATCACGAACTTCAACCATTTTGTTAGGATTTAATATCATTAACTTGTTCTATAATGGACATAAAATTACATAAAGTTGTGTAAAACATGTTCATCTATTATAGGTTCAAGTATGTAATTGGCAATATGAACTGGTCCAATCACTGGAGGATATACACGATTTGGAATACTTAGTAATGGTTAACGCGGCCTTCATAAAACGTGAAGCAAGTGAATAGCCATTATTAAGATATTCATGTTTTTTTCTAAACGTATAAACTAATTTATCTTCTTGAATAATCATAAATAACGTATTTATTTTACAATGCAACTTTCTAAAACAATAGCGCTGACATTATCGTAGAAGTGACTCAATTGATTTAGTATTGATATTTAGTAGCAGTGTTAAACGTGTTAAGCAATAAACTTATATATGTAAATGGCTACAAATATTTAGAATAAATTACATTTCGTAACACTGAATTCTAAAAGAATTCGGAATCAATGAAGAACCATAAGGTTTCTAATACAGTATACTCCCTCTATAACGAACACGGTTATTACGAGGTTTCGCTTATAACGAGATACATTAGATGTCCCGTGAAATTTCTATTGAACTATAACCGTCTATAGCTAGGCAAACTTGGTTATAGCGAGAAAAAATAAGATCCAAAAACGTGTTTTTTACGTTTTTAGTCCGGTCGTGGCTATAAATAAATACCTTTTCAAACAGCCCCTCAATAAACTTAACTGCAGCCCGCAATAAACTTCTTTACAATGAATAAATACAACTGTTTCACATCTTTAGAAAATATATGATAGAATGATACTGGACCATTTAAAGCAGTTAAAAATAACAGAGTTCTTAAAATTGCAGAAGCAATAGTTTATGTTATCCTTGAAAATACGATTTATACATTATGTAGTTGGAAAAAAATATAAGTACAGCTTTTTTGTTTTAACGTATATTATTGATAATAAGAGTAAACAACTCTTTTATGTTTTAATATATTTCATTGACAATAAAAGTAAATAACTTTTTTTTCAAAAACGCCATTCAAACCATATTTATTAGCATCTTCTATTGCTCCGAATGGCTTCACTATAGGAAGTTAATGGTTTAGAAAACTACAGATTCATATGTATGCACAGTATTATGATTGTCTGATATAACGAGGTAATTAGTCTGTCATTTCAGTTCTCGTTATAGAGGGAGTCTACTGTATAATACACTACCGATAAACATATAATATTTGATATTTTATAAACCAAGGAAGTATTTCGGTAATTTTTTTTTTTTTTTTTATTTTTTTTTATTAACATTTAAGATTTTTACAATCTGTTTTACAGTGAAAACAATAAGTAAAATTTTTTGTCTTTACATGACAGAGAGATGTAAGGTCCAGTGACCAAATCATCACGACACAAATTGGCTTTTTACCGGTAGGATGCGCACATACACTGATACGCGAGCACTAAAAGCGGCACTGATCACAATGGCTGGGTGCTGTTGAAGGCGTAACTCCCACTGCTGTAGGCTCTGTCAGGATAGGTGAGGTAGGTCCAAGGGGTCATGTCGCTTCAATCTCTTCGCTTGTTGGTTGTTAAGAAGATTGTGTGCCAGGGTATTAGGATGCACCCGCAACCTGTTTTGATATTGTTCAGAAGTTTTTTTGCACTCTTCAGAGACTGTTAGTACCTGAAGATCTCTATGTATTGCATCATTCTGGATATACCAAGGTGCATTAGCGATTGTTCTCAGAGTTTTGGATTGGAATCTTTGTATTATCATAATATTAGATTTGCTAGCTGAACCCCAGAGCTGTGAGCCATATGTCCAAATGGGTTTTATTATTGTATTGTATATCAGCAGCTTGTTGTCAATCGATAGGTGAGAGTTTTTTCCCAACATCCAAGTTTTCTGTATAAAATTCCCAATTGAAGCCTTTTCGTCCATATATGTTTGGTCCAAGTTAGACGTTTGTCAAGGTGAATACCTAAGTATTTTACGTCATGCTTTTGGGGCAAAGGCTGTCCATTGAGGTTAACTTGTGGACATGTACCTCTTCTTAGAGTGAATGTAATTTGTGTAGATTTTGAGGGGTTTACTCTAATTCTCCAGAGTTTAAGCCATTCATTTGTTTTGTTCAGATGTAGTTGCAGTCTCTCTGATGCTATTATTGGGTTGCTATGAGAGGCCAAGACAGCAGTATCATCTGCGAATGTTGCAAGCGTTAGGTTATTGCTTATTGGCAAGTCAGCCGTATATATCAGGTACAGAATCGGTCCGAGCACACTACCCTGAGGTACACTAGATAGGATGGGGTAGAGTTTTGTATAGGCTTCACTATATTTTACCAGATATCTCCTTTCTGTAAGGTATGATTGAAGCAGTTTAAAGTAAGGGTAAGGTAAATTTTTCTTTAATTTGTACAGAAGTCCTGTATGCCACACCTTGTCAAAAGCTTGAGAGGCGTCTAAAAAGGCTGCAGTACAATATTGCTTGTTCTCGAGACTACTTCTTATTGTTGTGTATAGTCTGTGAACTTGTTCTATTGTACCATGTTGGTTACGAAAACCCAATTGATGGTCAGGTATGAGACACTTTTCGTCCAATATTGGTTTGATTTTTCGTAGTAGAAGTTTTTCGAAGACCTTAGAGATGACTGGGAGTAGACTAATCGGTCGGTATGAGTTGACATCTTTTGGATATTTACCAGGTTTTTGAATGAATATAATCTGTGCCACTTTCCATTGCAGAGGGAAGTAATGCAGACTAAGCATAGCATTGAAGATCATAGTGATTATTCTGTAACAGTCATTGGTTAGTTCCTGGAGGATCTTACCCGTTATGAGGTCGAATCCCGGAGCCTTATTGGGTTGTATCTCATTCTTTATTATCTGTTTTACTTCTTTAATATTAAACTTGGTGATTGGTAGATCCATTTGATATGGAGCCTCAAGAAAAGAATTAAATGGTTCTTCTTGTTCTAATGGCACTACTCTGTTAAATGGACTAAATACTGTAGAAATATGTTCAGCGAATGTCTCAGATTTTTCTGTGTCTGTTCTTGCCCATTTACCTTTTACATTTTTTAGAGGAGGTATGGCGTCTTGTGGACCTTTTACCTTTCTCGTCGCCTTCCATAGAGAATAATTGGTGTCTTTGGATGAAGTCAAATTTTCTAAGTAAGTTTGGATCCCCCTGTTTTTCTCTTCTTTTAATAGATTTTTAAGTCTTCTGGTAATTCTGTTTAAATTTTGTTTGTCAATAGGAGCGTGTGTGTTTTGCCACTTTTTCCTAAGTTTTCTTTTCTCATCGATTAGGTTTTTTGCACTTTGCGAACAGTTTATGCTTTCCTTTCATGTTGTTTGTTCGGGAGTAGAAATCCAACCTGCCTTTTGTATGGAGGTAGTAAGTTGTTGTACCGCATTTTCAATTTGTAATTCTGTATTTCGGTAATTAGAGTAGATAAATGGAAGGAATATTACTGGGAAGTCTCTGCTGACCGAGAACCGGGAAAAAATGTTGGCAGACAAGAACTCACCAATTTTAATCGGCAACTTCACAAAAGATGATGACATATTATCCCCTGCAGAAGTTAACAAGACAGCCCGATAAATAAAAACCGGAAAGGCGTCTGGATTCAGCAACATTCCGATAGATAGAGCTAATTAAGGCAACTCCTGGACAAGTATTTAAAATACTATCAACTATACGACTCAACTCAACGAGGGCATATACTAGTTCGCTCCAGCGCGGCGGTCAGATTTTAATACCTTACAGAAAAGGATCACAGGTAAATTGGCTCCGGCCTATATTTCTTAAAAAAGATAGTTTATAATGCCTTTAATAGTTACACAATCTGAGGCCGTGGTGGGAACTACTTCCTGGCGTAATTTTCTGACCAGACTTGGTAGTTTTGGCACCTTCACAAATAGAACAAGCATGTGCAAGAAAAAGGAACAGGAGAACAGAGGAGGAAATTGAGCCAGGGATCTGAAATTTATGGTTAATATTATTTATTAGTTTATGACCTAACGTCTGAAACATTTTCTGATTTACGGTAATAGGTATGGTTATTTATAAATTTTGTAGTTTTTTATTTTAGTTGTTCATTGAATGGCAAGACCACCTTTCTGGAACGGTGGTTAAGGTTTTAGCCGGAACACGGTTAATCCGGTACTACACTGGAGTCTTCCGACCTAGTATCCTACTTGGCCGAAAGATGCCAGGGTGTCTTGTTCCGTGACGTAGATGTCCAAAAAAGATCTCCCTCACAGATGCCTGTCAGAATTCAATGGATACCTTCTTAGGCTCTTACTGGAATCTGGCAATACGGCAATTTAAAAAAAAATAGTTACACAAAAACTAATAATGAATAGCCACGATCAGCGTAAATAGAGAATGTAGTCTTCATAAAGCAATTACTGCAATATACTTTATTAATAAAATTTTTAATAAATGTTTTTCAAATTTTATAGTTACCTAAATATAAAACTACTTATTTAAAATTTCATAAAGATATTATAACTAAAGTATTATGATGTTAGAGCTTATATTACCTTCTTCAATATTTGATTGGGTTTTTGGTATCGGAAATTGCAAGTCATATATTTCTCAGAAATGATTGATAATTAGTATCTACCTGTAATTTTATGATAAGAAATAGGGGTGGTGCGTATCTCAATATTATTACTTTAGTTACGGTTTAAATGTCCTTTACGAGAAGCCGTAAGATCTCCAAGCTCCAACGCATAAGAAATAATAAGATTAGACGAAGAGTGCAAGTAATAGGCAAGATTCTCGATACTATTAATTGGAATCAGTTTATTAGTATGGATACCTCTAGAGATTGTAAGAAAGCAAAGAAATGGCCAAAAAGGGTGTGGCAATGAGCTCCTGTTGAAAGCAGGAATATTGAGTCCAAGTCCAACAAGTCCAAGAAGCAATGATAGCAAGTAAATTAGTTCAAAATGACTAGATTGACAGAAATCACTAGCTCAAAGGTAGCGAGAAACAGCTTCAGCTGTTTAAGAGGCGGCGGCCCGGAATTATGTATTCTGGTGTTTCTTCTGCAACTGAAATAAACATTATCAAAGATCATGTAGCAACTGTAACAAGTGAGTATCGCTCACTATTTTCTTTAAAGAAAACAATGTAGTTGTCTTGTATGATGGTATGATGGTCGATGGCTGACCCTTCACATACCCTTTGTCTTGATCAGTGCGAAATGAAAAAACAAGACGAAAGACAGTTAAGATTTAATTTCAATAGAGTGAACCACCATTCGCTTATACGTATTTCATTCTTTTAGAATCCTCAAAACGAGCTTGTGGTAAGTTCTCTGAATTAAACAAAATCTCGTATTAGCAATTATTTTAAAAATAATGTGTACCGAAAGCTACAGCGAGGATTCCAAAAGAATGAAATACGTATAGGGGAATGGTGGTTCACTCTATTGAAATTAAATCTTAACTGTCTTTCGTATTTATGCAAATATGGGTTTTTGCCTAGATAAAGTAACTTGTTATGGAATGTACATTGTAGATTCCTCATGTCAGTTCATTTATATTCTGATTGCTTTGAAACGTAAGAAATCTTAGAATTTTTTTAACAAAACAAGAATTGGTTAAAACTAACACAAGTTAAATTAATGTGGAAACAAATAAAGTGATCTATATCTAGTTGATTAAAGGATAATATTAATATTGGTGAGGTAAAGTTACGAAAGCTATTCTTATTTTTATTACCCCACACTCGACTACATGGAAAATCTAAAAGATTATGCTGAATAATTGAAAACTACAAATGTTTACAAAAACCACAAAATATTCTTGAAAACAGAATAAATCGCAACCACCAACTTCCTAAATTTTGTGTAATTTAAAATATATTCCACGTCGCTGTACTTCTTTTATTTATTCAGAAGCTCGAGTATGGTGTTGTAATTTATAGTTCCACTTTCCAAAACCTGAACTGAACTAACCGTTTGTTGTTGAGGAAAATCCATTGTACGCCATTCCGCATTCAACAGACACAAATTGCGTAAAGTTTGCACTGCCAGGGGTGGTTTAAAAGCAAAAAACAAAAACTAGAGAAACAGTGATTATTTTCCAACGGTCTGAACATCTTAATTATTAATGTTACTTACTAATGTTAAGTTTCTTTAGACTGTATCCAACGGAATAATCACATGTAACATTATTGAATGGTGCAATAAGAAAAATTTAAAAACGTATATACGAATAAGTGCCGATGTTTCCGAGAAGTATTTGCGTAAGGAAGATTGCATTCAGAAACTTTCAGCAATCGATTCATACATCTCTTCAAAATATCCTATAAAACATTTTTTATTAAAAAATGATTATCCTTTATCGTTTATAAATAAGGAATTTTCAGCAAACAACCGAATAGAACAGAACAACTTAGAACGAGATCCTACAGCATACACAAGGAATAAAACGAGGAAAATAAGAATACCATTCATAAAAGGATTATCAGAAAAACTTAAAAGGATAGGAAATAAATTTAACATTTTAACAACATTCAAAACGACAAACACATTGAGATCTATTTTATCTAAAATTAAACCTAAAAATGAACAGGAAAGAACAAAATTCTATTTATAAAATACCTTGTGAATGCGATCAGTTTTAGTTAGGTGAAACATCAAGGCCATTAAATGTTAGAATAAGTGGACATCAACCTTATATTAAAAATAGAAAATGTGATCGATCTCAAACATGTAAACACGCATGGAATAATGAACATAGAGTTCCATCGAACGATTCAAGTAAACTCCTAAAAGAAACAGATGGTAAAAAGAGAAAAATCAAAGAAGCTCTAATTATGCTAAATCAGACCAATGGTGTCGCAAATTCCTCGGCAGAATGCATTAGGATCTGATTACCCATAGGCAGGACAAATATCTAGTTTAAGACAAGTTCGATCTTGTCTTAAACTGGAAATCCTGTCTTATCTCTATTTTATATACAAAATTATGTGTACGAAAAGAACACAGTTCATCAGATTTTATACATTAGTAGACGTTAGTAGGTATTTATCACCTTATGGAGTTAGTACAGTTCCTATTGTCGTGGCGTGAAACGAAGTTAAGTATTTGTGATTTACATTGGTTTTGTTTATTTATAAATCAGGATAACAGTTTTTGTTATGTGTGAAGAATTAACTATCAAATCGCAAAAACGTACTCTCACCCCACTTGTATGTGAAGCTCACAGACTTTATTTCCGAATTAAAGTAGGAAATCAAGAAAGTCAGGAACCACTCATATATTTTGTAAGACTTGTGTAACATTATTAACAGCTTGGTTAAAAGCTACTAAACGTCGAATGCGGTTTTGCAGTAATAATAATATGGAGAGAATCGACAGCCCGTGTTATAGATTGTTACTTTTACCTCACGAAGATGCAATATTCCTATTTACCATCAGCTATTCCATCCTGTCAAACATAATAAAAATCGTTGTAAAAGTTTCAAGGTTCCATTTGGTGATATACAATTAGAAGTGGAAATAAACATTAAACCACTATTTTAAGAACCAGAATTTTTCTGAAAAACCCCACCTAGATTCACAGGCTAAATTTAATAATTTAAGAGAGGGTTTTTAAAATAGTTTTGTCCAATTTTCTTCGTAATGTCAAAGCTGATTATTACAAACATCTTGCGTGAATTGCTTACTGCCTACAGAAATGTTTTTCTCGTTTCCTCTTGTTTGCTTGTGCTTAACCATTTCAATCTTGTTTTATCCTTTTTTCTACTGCTAATCAGTGGCAACATCACAAGATCAAAGGCAAAAGACAAAGAAATTATTTAAATCGAAAAAAATCAAAAGGTATAAGAAATTATGAACGAGATAAAAATAGAAACTAAAAGGCAGAACTCTAAACCATTGTACCAATACTTAAAAACTAGGTAAATGAAACAATAACTAACACAGGACAAGATGAATAAGAAAACGAATTGACCTATACAGAAGTAAACTACATAGAATATGCAAAAACTACCGAGCAATTGATTTACTGAGTGTAACATACAAAGTAATGACTGGTATAATTAGAGACAGACTAACAATATATACAGAACAAAGCATAGCGGATTACCAGTACGGTTTTAGAAAAGGAAGATCCACGATAGACACTATACATACGCTAAAACAAGTGATAGAGAAAACATATGAGTACGACAGAGAAACCCATATATTTTTCGTAGACTTTAAACAGGCGTTTGACAAACTAAACAGAAGAAAAATGATATAAGACTTACAAGAGAGTAATATACCAAATAAAATTATAAGAATAATAGAAATGACAATGCGAGATTCCCAAACAATAATAGATAGCGGAAGGGAAATAACAGAAATAGTAAAAAGAAAAAATGGAGTAAGACAAGGAGATGCGCTCTCAACGGTACTATTTATTCTATTACTAGACACGATAATAAAAAAGCTGTCAAACGCAGGAACTATAAACAAAAATGCAGTACAAATAATAGGATATGCGCACGATATAATCATAGTAGCAATAGATAAAAAGGCATTAAAGAAAATCTTCCAAGATTTAGAAAACGAAGCCAAACTGAGAGGACTGGAAATTAAGGAAAATAAAACAAAATACATGAACGTAAGCAAGAAAAAAAAGACACAAGCGACAGAACTGACAATAGATGCACACAGTTTCGAAGAGGTTAAAACATTCAAATATTTGGGAGTACTAGTCAACAGAAAAAACGAAATTGTAGATATAAAAAGAAGAATTCAAACAGGAAATACAACGTTTTATAGAAATAAAAAAATGTTTAGAGATAGAAAGATAAGCCGAAACACAAAAATGAAAATCTACAAAACCACCATAAGACCAATAGCAGTATATGCTGCAGAAAAATTTACATTAACAGTAAGAGAATAAGAGCAATTGAAATATTTTAAAAAGAAGATTATCAGAAAAATACTGAGACCAAAGAGGGAAAACGAAGAGGATGCAAAACAATGGATGAATCACGAAGTACAAAAATGGATGGGTAAATAGAACATAGTAAGAGCAATAAAAGCACAAAGAATTAGATGGTAATGGACACATAATGAGAAGAGAGAAGAGCAATTCGTTAAGAGTTAAATTAAGTCACACCAAAAACTGTAAAACCAAACCCAGAATGGGATAATCCCCCACACAAAAAGGATTTTCAATTGAAAACAGCTTCAGCTTTTTCGGGAGCGTATAGTTTGTATATGTACATAAAAATAAGATGTTATGTGTCTCTAAAAATTCACCTTCTGGATGCTCATCAGAATTTCTTTTCGGAAAATTTAGGTGCTTCAGTGTTGAACATGGAGAACGGTTCCACCAAGACGTTGTAGACATGTAAAAGTGGTATTAAGGTAAATGAAGTCCTAATCTGCTAACAGATTACTGCTGGACATTAATCTGTGATACTCCAGGGGATAACTATCGCCGTAAACTATTTGCCACAATGTTTTAAGGCAAGCGCACTGCAAAGAACATACTTTCATAATGCATAATTATTCGTAGCAAATCAAGTGTAGGTGAAACAAATTTATTATAAAAAAGTTTATTTTTGGCTTTCTAATGATATTGTACATAATGAACACCATGTTCTATCCATGTCACAAAAAAGTTGATTTTTGTTGACTAGATAATTAGAATATGTATAATATGTAGGTAGAAGACGGAAGCGATGAGATAAGGAGAACAGACGAGAGAGAAGAGGAAGCATAAACAATTCTTAAAGTTGAAGATGCAGTTAAAAAACTAGCCAAAAACAAATTAACCAAAATAGATAATCTACCAACTGAACTATATAAAGAAGGTGGTCACGATACCATAATAGCATTACAGCAGCTTATAAAAGAAATATGGACACAGAAATCCCTCCCCTATGATGGGAATATTGGAATACTTTGCACCATTCACAGAAAAGGAGTTATCTTTAAATGCTCTAACCAAAGAGGAATTACGCTTCTAAATGCAGTGTATAAACGGATAGAACGGATAGTAGGAAAACACCAGGCTGGTTTCAGAGGTCGTAAATCGACAATTTATCAGATTGCAACCCTGAAACAAATTTTAGAAAAAACACTGGAATATTGCATTGATACTCATCACATATTTATAGACTACAAAGCAGACTACGATAGTCTGAATAGAAGAGAAATGTTCAAAGTAATGAAAGAGCTAGGAATACCAAATCAGTTGATAAATTTAACAAAACTAACTCTTGAAAAAGTTGAATGTAGAGTACGAATTCAAGGGGAACTGTCTGAACCTTTTAAAACAAATAACGGGATGCACCAGGGAGACACTCTCTCCTGGATACTGTTTAATCCGGCTCTGGAAAAAGTAATAGGTTCAATCACAATAGATTCAAATCACAAACATTGGTTCAATATATAATAAATCAGTGCAAATGCTTGACTATGATGATGATATCAATTGTTGGTAGAACGGAAAACGCTGTACGAGAGGCATATGTAGCATTAAAAGAATTAGCTACAAAAATGGGTTTAATAATAAACACCAACAAAATGAAGTATATAAAAATAAGCACGCAACCACAAATCCTACAGAAAACGACGTCATCGAAGCAGTGAACGAATTTGTATACCTGGGAGCGCTCCTTAACACTGAAAATAATACTACCGCAGAGATAAACCGCGGAATTTACATGGCCAACAGATGTTATTTTGGGCTCAATCTCCTCCTTAAATCCACAATTATATCGAGAAGTACAAAAATAAAACTAGAAAACAATAATATGCCCAGTCCTAAGATATGATTTAGAGACTGGACGCAAACAAAAAGTAATGAAAACATGTTAGGATGCTATGAAAGAGATGTACTAAGCAGAATCTATGGATCAGTGAATAACACTGGAGTGTGGAGAAGACGATACAACTTCGAACTTTATAGAATATACCAGGAACCAGATATCGTAAAACATTAAGATAGGACGTCTGAGGTGGATAACACATGCGCATAAGGTAATGCGGATGGAACAAAATGAACCAGTTAGGAAAAGGTTGGATAGACCCATTAGTCAGAGAAGAAGACTAAGACCCAGAACAAGGTCCCTTGATAACATCGATGAAGACATAAGAAATATTGGAATACTTGCTTGGCGGAGGCAGGTGATGGATAGGGACGACTGGAGAAAAATTCCAGAATGATGATGACGATAATATGTAGATAGTATTAGAATACTAAATAAAACTGAGGAAAATGGACAAGTGTTTTAATTCACAAAAATGCCGTATCTTATATCAGAATCTGAAAATTATTTGTTTATTTGAACTTAACATAACCTCAATTGATTATATATAAAATTTAATGCCAAAAATATTTTAATTTATGGTCCATTTGCTATCTAGAAGCTTTCATTTTGATAGAAGTATATTTTTAACCCGTAATAAATTACAGATTTTTTTAGACGGTGGTAGTTTGTTCAACGTACATGTCGCTTAGCATTTTGTTCTTTGTGAGAAAATATATGACCCAATCCAAAATGCAAATATGCATTCAGTGTGTTACGACAAAATGAAAACCACACTGCACGAAAATAAATTATTTCTAGAGTAATTAGGCAGCGACATCTTTTACAATGTCCGTCGGATGTAAAATTTTTTAGTGAAAACCCTCATTTTCAGTAAAAATACGTTCTGAAAGTGTTGTCGCATCGCCGCCTCGAAACCACAAAAGTCAAAAAACCACATCCTAAACTTGTAATTAACGTACGTGTCCTGAACAGGCAATGCTAGCAATCCGCCAGCATTCAACCATTCAGCCAGGCATTCATTTTACGCGCCACATTCAACACTATATTCCAACAGCAGGCCTTCGCAGCCACATCAACTTGACTGACATTACGTTTACACTTGCAGCGGCCGAAACGTAGCATAACGTTCTCTCGCTAGCCAACTTTGGGTGTTATACTTACTTGTTTATTTACCTCTTTTATTCGAGGTCCTTATAGTATGGACGACATCGATTAAAATTAATCTTTACATTCCAGTTTTTTTAATTAACACCAATAAGATGCTCATGAACATTACAATCTAATCAATCAATATGATTTATAAGCAATTTGTTATTACTAAAATCTAAACCTAAATTATTACTAAAAAGTATTGAAGTTCTACATCTGGTCCGATTTGTTCTATAGATGTGAAACTTGGACAACACAAATAAAAAATCTTAACAAATTAGCAGCGTTCAAGTTGTTGGGTTACCCTCGCATGCTCAGAATCCAAAACAAGCCTGGACACAAAGAAGAAGATCGTCTATACTATACTCCGCTTTTTATGTTTCACTTAACTATAACGGTTTCTTCATCTTTATGTGTCTAACCTAATCGCGTAGTCAAGGGGCTGGATGGCCTCAACATTGACGTGTTGAAGAAAGTTGTTCATGACTCTCAACAAATTTTTTAGTGGTTTACACTATCCATTTCTAGATCCCTACGGAGATCACTGTGCCTGTAGTACCAAGCAGCATTGATAAATGGTCCTTAACACATTGTTTCGTAAACGTTAGGGTGGATTCTCTCCCAAAAGATGTTGAAGTCTTTTCTTTTACTTTGAACATGAGCCCTTTAACGTAGTCTAGCGCCTAATACGTCTAATAAAAAAAATAGAAATTGATAAGTTTTATCAAAATTTAATATCTTACAAAATGAAATTTCCAATAAATGTTTCAAATCTATTGATACTAGAGGATAATAGTATCTACAACATCATATATCAGTATGTAAAATCTACTAATATTACTTTGTAAGCAGTATTGCGACATATGAATAAATTTGTAAGCCTAAAACGAAAAAAAAAACAAACAAAAAAAAAACAATATAAAAAAAAACCAAAAAATCAAACCAATAAATGAATAATATTAAACAATAAAAAAATAATAATAATAAAAAAAAATTAACAATAAAAAAAAAAGAAAAGTTACAATGTTTGTAACTTTTCCTAATTTAGTATTTAAATTGTATCCTAATTTAACATGTATATAAAATTAATATGTATATAATATAAACAATGGAAATGGATGATAAAACTATGAGAAAACATAACTGGCCTTTTGGCTTTGCCAGTGCCATTAACGTAGGAAAAAATACGTCTATATAGTCACATTGCCTTTTTTTTCGACCTCACCCTAACGATATATTATCATTCTATCTTTTCCATGGACGACCTGTTCTTCTTCGTTTCTCTCTATTCTATAATTTATTAATGTTGTTATATTGTGTATATGTCTCAAATCTCTTTACACCTTGTACGATCTAGTAATGTTTTTCCGGTTATTCTTCTTAGGATTCTCATTTTATTTGTCTTCAAACATAATCTTGTAGTGTTTGCGTCCGGTCTTGTTTTTTGTGGTATACGTCATGACAAGTCAGATTGCAGACTTGTATATTTGTACTTTTGTTTCCATTTTGAACTGTCTGTTTCGCATATTGTGTCGTTAAAGAATCCTGCTGCTCTGCTGACTTTCGCCACTTGTTCCCTTACTTCATCTTTAATGTCGCTTGATACGGTTACTCCAAAACATTTAAAAGTCATTACTTGTTCTATCGTTTACTTTTCGATCAAAAGTTTGGACCTTACTGGTTCCTTTTGATATTATAAGCTTTTCGTTTTATTTGACGAAATTTCATAATGAAATCTTTGGATGTATTATTATTATTACTTATTATTTTTTTTATAGTTTGCATTAGTATTTGACTGTCGTATAGCAGGTGTATAGCATCCGATAGTCTTACTCTGTAAAAGGCGTTTTTTAAGACTACAAAACTTAAGTAGACTGGTTGATTGTATTTTGCGTCCACTGTAATTCCCAAATATTTTGCAGTATCGGCATATGGTATCTAATGAGTAATATTTATCCTACCAACACTGTGTTGATATCTCTTGTTTGTCAAATGAGTGTGCACTGACTTCGCTTAATTTAATTCGTCAACATTTAGCCCAATTGTCAAGTTTGTTTACAGAGATTTGTAGTTTTCTTGGTAATGATTTACAGCTACACGGCAGTATCATCAGCAAAGGTAGCTATTTTTTAATTCAATGATATTACTATAAGATACAGTACTGGTCCTAAAACGCTACCTTATGGTATACCTGCATTGATTTTTTTAGTTCCGAGTCGGCTTCTTCTTGCTTAATCCTAAAAACTCTCTCCAAAATTTATGATTTCAAAATGTGTATTTTCTTGGTAAAATCCTGTTATAATTTTAAGTCCTTCGTAATATACTTTATCAAATATTTGGGCCACATCGAGGAAGATGGTGGCGCAAAATTTGTCCTTCTAGTGACCTCTCTGTCATATTCATTATTCAATGGAGTTGATCTACAGATTGAACGAATTTAAAACGGAACATACAATTTAATATATGTCTGTTTGAACTGCATTTGAAATAGTGGACTAATATAAAACTTGGACAAAAATAAATCCATTTACCCGGTGATAGACATTGTATAAAATATCGTTCAACTATCTGTCTCCTTTAAAGGAAAGAGGAGCTTGCCTAATAGTCGGAGAGATAGAGCCGAAATTTTGAACTGATCAGTAATAAGACATTTCTCTGTTGGAATATATTCATTGTAACTGGGTTAAGACTTTGCCTTACAGGCGGACGCCCCTCGTGGTACAGGGGGTGGCTATACAGGGATGAAGTTGTCATTGTTTTTCGGAAAAATTAACGATCGATAATATGGCTGAAAATTTGCCCAGAGTAAGATCTTGGTATAACTAGACGAAATCCCAAAGGGCGGACGCGAGAGTCGATACATAAGGGGTGGCGGACAGGGGTGAAATTGCAATTTTTTGTGGAAAAATTAACGATAAGTAATATGTCCGCCATTTTCATGGCTCATTATTTAGCCCCTAAAAACTATAAATCGAAAAGAGCGGACAGCTGGGTTGTTACAGGGAGCCATAAAACGGGATCAAATGTACCACTTGCCTGCGCATTTTAGGTCTCGGTAACAATTTTCAAACTGATTTTATTATGGTATTTTTATACCGATTGATTTGAAAATTTGTATGCTCACTTCTGTTACTATTCTGAAAAGCGTCAAGTAGAGTTTTCCTCAAAATTTTCCAACAAAATTTCCGTAAATGAAAATTTTCGTAATTTTTTGAGGTAAAATCTAATTTGTAGAATCCTTTCGATTTTCTGTCAGTTATACCATGATTTTTTTCCAAAAATTTTCAAACGATTTTTCCGATAAGAAAAAAAAAATTAGAAAAACTTTTCTAAAACATTTGATAAAACTCTACGTCATGGTCTGAATCTTTTATAGAATATTTTGTAGTTTTAAAATGATATTATGATAATGTTTTTTTTTCAAACTAAAGTCATATTTACTTTACAAATCACATTTTTTTCTTAAATATACCTCTGGGCAAATTTTCAGCCATATTATCGATCGTTAATTTTTCCGAAAAAAATGACAACTTCATCCCTGTATAGCCACCCCCTGTACCACGAGGGGCGACCGTTTGTAAGGCAAAGTCTTAACCCAGTTACAATGAATATATTCCAATAGAGAAATGTCATATTACTGATCAGTTCAAAATTTCGGCTCTATCTCTTGGACTATAAGGAAGCGATAAGTGGTTTTACAGCATAATAACTGCTTGTTTAGTCTAGTTTTTTCAGTGATTCTAGGCAACCTATTTGGGTGGAGTTTTGACTTGTTCTTGAATGAGTTCCGAATCCAGCAGCCCGCTGAAGTATTGGATTTTTATAATATAATTATTTGACAACCTTTCGTTGGCCAACCACCTAGAGCGGAGTTGAGCCGAAATACATTGATTTCGTATGTTCCGTTTTAAATTCGTTCAATCTGTATGTATAGTTGAGTAACGTTCTCAAAACCTAAATTGGTGTGAAAGATTTAGATTTCTAGCTTCTATGAAAGGTTTAATACATTCATTCATGAGAATTAATAAGGAAATCGGTCTATACCATGATACTATATATGATTGTGTTCCAGGTTTAAAGATAACTATGACCACGACTACTTTCCATATCTTGCGAATATATCTTAATTTTAACGAGGCATTAACAGTATAGAGAGTTGTTTTACGATTTCTTTGGTAATTAAAAAAACCTTCTTCTTTTGGAGTGACTATTTTAATTTGTTTAAGTAATTAAAGTGTGCTATCACCTTCATTTTACTGGAATGTTCTTCCGAGGTATTCAGCAAATTTGTATTTATAAGCCTTCTGTAGATTGCTTTTTACTCAACTTCCATCTGAATTTCTTTATAGAAGATTTTGCTTTAAATAATGTTAATGGTTTGTAAGAAGAAATAAGCAGTTTTGATTCATTTTGTTTTTCCAATTTTTCTTTTAAGCTCTTGAGTATCATTATTTACTAAATTTTATTAGATAAATCTATAGAATACGTCCAGATCATTCTGGGTTTTCTTTTTCTCACGATAAGTTTTTTAATTTCTTGAGAGTAATTATTCTTATCTTTAGTTCTTTGGAGCAGTTTAGGTGAATTATTCTATGCAGCTCACTAAATTTATTAACAAACGTTTGTTTAACTCATCAACTTCACATTTTACTTTGATTGAGACAGATAAATGGCTTGTTTCTTCAAAGTGAAGCTGAAAACTTCGTCCAGCTGTTAGTCTAATACTTTACGAGTTGGCTAATAGAAGTATTTCCATACTCCGACAGAAAATTACTTATAGCCTAGTTTTTATCACACACACATTTATAGTTTATTTGTTATGGTAGTTTAAGTTTGTGAGATGATCGCCTAATACTTTTTATTATGATAATGTACAGGGTGATTATTTAAGAGTTATAATAAGACGTTTAAAAAAACTTGACATAATTAATATCTGAAAATTTAGGATATGCAAATTAGCACGTTTATTAATATTGTGTATTTTAATGAAACTTAACATATTGTGAATCAAATAATATTTAATATATAAGCTGATCCAAAACGTGAACTTTCTCAACTTTCTTAAATGGATTACTCTTTTATATCGCCCTATAAAGGTTACTTGGTTAACATTGTAATCATTGAAGATTTCACAAATTCTTGATTGTTTAAATGTTTAATGGCGCAGCAATATTGTTGAGCCTTGAAAGTTTGTACATTGTAAACTTACTAATCAAATTTGATATATATATATATATATATATATATATATATATATATATATATATGTATATATATATATATATATATATATATGTATATATATATATATATGTATATATATATATATATATATATATATATATATATATATATATATATATATATATATATGAATGATTCCAATCCACGATTTATTTATTACTTTATAGAAACTAAATCATAAAGAATATTCTGTCAAAACTTACACCTCAAATGTTAATAAACTAACAACATTAAAACATTATCGCCTGTACTATTACCCCGTCTCGTTTCTCCATGTCCTTTCTCACCATTCATTGTTTACTCCACGCTTAAAATTCAAAGGCGCTTGGACCAAATATGTAAATTTCAGATTTCTGCTATTATTCAAAAGCACAATAATTTAACATATTGTAACTTTTACATAATTAAATCCCTGCAAACAAATAATTATAATTATTAACTTCATATTTTAAATCATTTTGTCGCTTATTAGTATTACTATGAATGCAATAGGCAGTAGAAATTGAAGAAAAAGCATATTATTTAACTGAGTGGATATGTGTAGTATAATATAGTTACTATATTTATAAAAGTAGTTTAAAACTAGCTAAATTTTGAACTCACTGATACACGGTGAAACATAAAATTTCGTATTGAAGTTAAATTGAAAGTAAAAATTGGAGGAAACGCTCAAATTTTTCGTAATTGACAGGAGGAACAAAAGATTTCATAATTGACAGATTTTAGTTATTCATACTATGAGTTTTAGTGGCGACTATTCACGTTCTCAAACGACTATAGGTGGCAGTACTTGTTTTGAAAGATGGCGGACGAAATAGGGATATCGTTTGTTGACATTGTAAATTTGATAGAGAATTTCAAAGGACCCCTAGTTTAGTGCCCCTTCCCCCCTAGGGCAAGCAAGTTAAGATTTCAACCATATTATTCTTCTTCTTCTTTGTCAACCATTTTCCATCCACTCCTGAATGTAGGTCTCTCCCAAGTGCTTCCATCTTTCTCTATCTTGCGCCAATCTAATTCACTGTTTGCCTGCCACTGTTCTTATGTCATCTACCCATCTTTTTTGAGGTCTTCCCATGCTTCTTGTTGTCGTCCTTGGTCTCCATTCTAGAATTCTCCGTGTCCACCTGTTGTCATTATATCGGGCTACGTGAGCTGCTCAGCGCCATTTCATTTTTGCAATTTCTTCCACAATATCCCTAATCTTCGTTCTACGTCTTATCTCGGTGTTTCTAATCTTGTCTCTTAGTGATATTCCAAGCATGGTTCGTTCCATTGCTCTTTGCGTTGTTTCTAATTTTTTAGCAGATTTTTTGGTAAGGGCTACTGTCTCCAAGCCGTAAGTACAAACTGGTAGTATGCATGTGTTATACACCTTTTTCTTTAAGTTTACAGTAATGGAGGTGTTTTTCAAGATATATGCTAATTTGCCGAAAGCGCCCCATGCCAGTTGTGTTCTTCTTTTAATTTCAGCATCTTGATTTGGTTTTCCTAGTTTGATAACATGACCTACATATACATAATGTTTAACATTTTCTATGGTATGATTTTGTATTGTTATATTTGTCTGGTCTCGGCTCAGTATTTTTGTTTTGCTGTAGTTCATTTTTAAGCCTACCGCTCCTGAAACTGCATTTAATTGTTGTAACATATCATTTAGTTCTTGGATATTATCGGCTATTAAAACTATGTCATCTGCGAATCGCAAGTGGTTTAAGTATGATCCGTCGACGTTGATACCCTTATTGTTCCATTCTAGTTTCTTAAAAATGTCTTCTAGAGCAAGGGTAAATAGTTTGGGAGAGATGGTGTCTCCTTGTCTTACTCCCCGTTGTAGTCTTGGTGGCATTTTCATATATGTTTTTAATTATGTTAGTGTATCTTGAATCTATACGTGCATTTTCTAGAGATTCAAGCACTGCCCATAATTCGATGGAATCGAATGCTTTATGGAAATCGACGAACGCCATATAAATTGGAACATTATACTCGGTGCATTTTTCTATCAGTGTTCTTACGGTGTGCAAGTGGTCTATGGTACTAAAATGTTTTCTGAATCCAGCCTGCACGATAGGTTGATAGAAATCGAGCTTATTTGTTAGGCGGTTGGTTATGATTTTAGTTAGTAATTTAAACAGATGTGAGAGCAAGGATATTGGTCGGTAATTCTCGATGTTTGCTTTGTCTCCTTTCTTGAATAGTAAAATGACTTCGGAGTTGTACCATTCTTGAGGAATCTTTTCTTCATCAATTACTTTATTAAATAAAATATTTAATACCTGTTCTATTTTTCTTCCACCGATTTTTAACATTTCGACTGTAATTTTATCCTCTCCCGGACATTTATTCGTTTTTAGTTGATTTAGGGCCATTCTTATTTCATAGTCGGTTATGTCCGGTATTTCTTCTGAGCCGGTGTTAATTATTGTTCGATCAGTACGTCGTTGTTGTGGTTGTGTATTTGCCGAGTATAATTTAGTGTAGAATTTTTCAATGGCCTCGCTTATTTTCTTTCTGTCTCGGACGGTGACGTTTTTCTTATTTTTTATTTCTATGATTTTTCTTGTGCCGTTTGAGTTTTTTGCTTTGAGTACTTTCATATTGCAGTTATCTTGTATTATATTTTTTTTATATACCATATTATTACTCGTGGAATATTATCATGTAGTATGAAAACCGCAGTGATGCATTGTGCCTTCAAACGAGTAATTTGAGAGGAGTAATCCACCAAATACAAGTGAAAATTGAAGTAATTGATAATATTAAAAATGTTGTTTGCAATTGTACATGTAAGGCTGGAAATTCAGATAAATGCGAACATATAACTGGCACATTACTATCTATTTTTTCGTAAGTCATTAGATAGTGATTTGATAAAAGTAAAAGAACCATTTTCCTATAATTTCATGTTTATAATTCCCTTTTATTACTTACAGGCATAAGATGGAAAAATTGGAAAAATTAAGCACCACAGACATCAAGCAACAGTGGAGTAAATTTAAAAAAAAAAAACATAATGTATATGAAAGTATGGTGCCAATTAACCAGTTTTGCCACATGAGAAAAAAAACACCGCAAGAAAAGAATTAGATACGCGTCTAGCAAAACCAGCAGATATTGATTTATTGAAGATATTACTCTCCGGAGCAGAAGATTCAGAATTAAGTCTGACTTTAAAAAGTGTGGTTCCTATACATCAAGACACAAAGTTCTATGAGGAAGAAATGCTTTAGATATCTCTATGTGACAGTATTATTGGCAACAATAAAGTTCTACCAGTCTTCGCTGATACATGGGCTATTGACATTGTACTAGAATATGACTTAGCTATATTTATATATACATAGATCATATTTATAATGGTAATTATAAAATATTTATCATTACTAAGTATTGGTGCAGAAAGATTAACAATACCTGAAATAATATGTATAACAGAGTCCATATAAGGAACTAAGAATAAATTAATTATTGCTTTAACAATTTTTAAGATTTTTAGCTTTTGTATAGTTCTTTCAACGTTTACTCTTGCTGAAGCAATTTAAACAGTACAAAAAGCATCTTGCATTGATAATTGTTTTCTTTTTCCCAAAAATAGCGATCTTATTAATTAGATTTTCTTTTCAATGTATTCATTTTCTATCAAAAAGCCCTTATCTACCATTACCGCATCCTGATTTGGTATCGATTTGTCCAATAATCTTGATTGAATAAAAATGTCTTTGTCTGAGATACGGCCACCATAAACAGGACTTACAAATGTAATTAAACCAGATGGTGACATTCCAATCATAACTTTTAATGTGTGGTTCCCTTTGTAGTTAGAATAAGTCATTACACGATACTAGAGACAGTTGTTTGTTTGTAAAAGTTATTCTGTGAAGTACAAAATAATTCTTATTTTAGGAAATTTCTTGAAAGTAACAGTTATCCTATTTTGAATCTTTTCTTTTCCTGGCTAGGGGATTGCAGGTTTTAATACTTTAGAAAGAACTTCCACTGTTATCTGAAAATAATTTCTACACGTGTTTGCCGAGACACGAAATATAACAGAAAGGTAAATAGTGGTGAGGTGAGTTTTTAACTTAGCAAGCACTAGAACAATACGTTGTTTTAGCTAAAGCAATAATCGTTTCGAATTTTTGTTTTCTAACAAACTAGCAGCTTCACAAATTTTTTTCCAGCAAATTAAGAGTGGATATTCCAGTGAATGTATTTAAATCGCGATTTGTTTGTATCAAATCATACAAAGTAACTTTTTTGCCTTCACTTAATACTGATGGGGTTACTTGGATAGCCCATTCTTGGATAGACATTCTGTGCTGATTTTCAGTGAGTGATTCCGTAGTAACTCTGAACTATTTGGGATGGCTTCTAAAACTGCACTAATCACTATACCTGTGTTAATTTCGATTTCATCTTCCGTAATTATTGACGTTGTTGGCTCTGAGTCAATCATTACATCTTTTGAAATAGATACTGTACTAGATATATGCCTTTGTTTTGCTCGTTTTGATCTTTCTTCTCTAGATGATCTTTGTGAAGAGGACAACACTTTGTCCAAAGATCGAATAGGTAAATTCTCAGATGGAATGGAACCTTTTTTTAAAAACCGTTTACCAGTCCTCACATAAAAATAAAAACGTTATTTCAATGATTAAGAAATAACCAGGATGAGACTATATTACCTAAATAAATTAATATCCTATCAAATATGATTTACGTGGAAAAAAGTAATCTGATTTCTTAAAGTGTCGGCTGCATACATTTATGAATTTTGTCACAGGTTTCGCAAATCGCAATACGAAGATCTACTTGCGAGGATTTTCGTAATTTCTCGTCCTTTGGAAAGTAGTGGAGATATATATGTCTTTCGAACATCGAGCAGAACATTGTGGCACTGAACAATATCTATATCTTCTTATCGCTCATAATTTTTAAAATTTGATGAAATTTGTACCAGTTTTAAACTCTAATTTATTCAAATTTTTGACATTTATCCCTATTTTATTAGTTATCTATTTTGACAGCAGTTGGCAGCATGGTCGTTTGAGAACGCGAATAAAATGAATATAATATAAAAGTTGATCTATCTACTTATACTTTTCGGGGTCTTAGCATATGAATTGAAAGTAACACACAGCTAATAATAGCCAACTTGGAACGACTATTTTGAAAAATTTTGGAGATGAAAATTTCAATACTTCAGTTGCAGTTACATGTATTTTTTAAGTACATAAATTAGAAAAAAATCGATAGCACAAAATATTTATAAACATTGTTGTAAGCAATACTGTTTATAAGTAACATTGTCTTGAGAAACATTTTTAAACTCTCCATCAATCCTATCTAATAAAAACAGCATGTCTCTGGCTTCTTGTTATTTTTTTGTTATGGTTAATGTACGAACATAAAAATAAAATTCAGCAAATCTTTAAATAAAGCCATGATTCGTCGTCACTTTTTCATTTCTTCTTCTATCAGTTCTGAAACGACGTTCGACTGTTTCTGATAGCAATGTTAGTATCCCGTTGCGATCTACTCAAAACGTTGTCCTTTACATCCCTGTTTTTATCTTTCATCCTTGTTAGGAGGTGATAAAGGCAACGAAAAAGAAACAATTCTGGTGTGACTGACCGGAAGTCAGTGTCGCCTAGGGAGTAATATACCGTATTTTTTCCTTCTTTTTCGCGGCGCAATCATCATGGACGGAGTGGAACACATAAATTTAATGAATTTATTTTAAAAATAGCTAAATTATTATCAGCGATAAAAACAATTTACAGTATATTTCACGAATTTGCGACTATTTTGGATTAGAGGTGAAAGCTTTGACTAAACGGTCCGCTGTGCTGAGAAGCTTAAATAGCAAATTCTTCCAATATTTGAAGTACTGTCAAAAACAAACAAAAATACGCTTTTCACTGATTAGTCCAGTCGTCAGAGAGTTGACCCCTAAAAATAATACGAATAAGCTGAATTTTGCCGAGAATATTAATTTTGCGATTTCAAAAAAGATGCAAAAAAAGCTACCAATGTTACCCTCGGGCTTCCCTCTAAAACCCTCCTCGTAGGGGGGTTAAAACGCAACAAAATTGATTTACACAGATTCTGTACGCCGTAGAAAAAAATATTTCAAATAAAAAATTTAGCTAAGACAATTTTAAACAAAAATGTGTATTAGCACATTTTTGTGTAGAATGAACCAATCTCTTAGAAACAACACTTAAAGCGACCGTCGATTTTGAATGTCAGTTACACGCGTTATCAGCTTAACGGTAAAAATTCGATATCTTTTGATCCAAGTGTAGACAATTGATCCGGCGTCTTTTGATCGACAAAAATAAATATGCATTTTAAAGGGTAAGAGTGCAGATTTCGTATGCAGTTTTTGTATTTTGCCGAGAATAAACTCAGTTTAAAGGTGTCAAATAAATAAACATGGCACGATTTTTGCCATTTTTTACGATTCTCGTGAGATCAATAAAATTGATTACTTTCATTGACCAGTCGTAGTAAAATTTCCGTTTTTAGAAATCACTCTTTAAAACATATGACATGAAATTTTAATTTTGAGTTGTGTCAACAAATATAAGGCATTTGAAATATGAATAACAAACGCAGAATTTAATGTTTTACATTACAAACGATCGCACGTCACGAGAAATGCCTCCAAGAAGACGGTTTTGGATGTTGTTTATAGCAGAAGTTTGGTTCTTTTAAAAAACGTACTATGTAGTATAATTGAAAAAAAAAGTTTTAAATGTTTTAGATTGTTTGTTATATAAAAGTTTAAATCCATGGTTTTTAAGCATATTTCAAATGTCTCATATTTTTTGACCAAACTTAAAACTAAAATTTCATGCTATAGGTTTTAAAGGTTAGCTCTGTAATTGAAACTTTATAGTCTCCAGTCAATGAAAGGAATAGATTGTATTGATCTTATGAGAATCATAAAAAATTACAAAAATCGCGCCACGTTTCTTTATTTAACACCTTTTAACATCTGAGTATATTTGCGATAAAATAGAAAAATTTCTTACGAAAGCTGAACTCTTTACCTTTAAAACGCATCTTGATTTTTGTCGATAGGACACTCGAATCAAAAGATATTGAATGTTTACCGTCGAGCTGATACAAATTTTATTAACATGGATTTCACGCGCGTAAGTGACATTCAAAATCGACAGTCGCTTCAAGCGTTGATTGTGAGAGAACGGTTTATTCTACACAAAAAGTGCTAATAAACAGTCTTGTTTAAAATTACCTCAGCTACATTTTTATCAAAAACATTGTTTTTTACGGTGTACAGATTCTTGGTAAATCGATTTTTTTGTGTGTTTTACACCCCCTGCGGCGGTGTTTAGGGGGAAGCCCGGGAATAAAAGTAGTTAACTTTTTTGTGTCTTTTTGGGGTACCAAAATTAATATTCTAGGCAAAATTCAGCTTGTTCGTATTATTTTTGGAGTTTCAGAGGCATTTTGGTCTCTGACGACTGGAGCATATAATGTATTTTACATTCATTAAGAAAAACATATGACTACTAGTGCAAAAATAGAAGAAAATTGCAAATTCTATTGCTTCTAAATTATACTGTAGCAGGAACACGTATAATAATCAACATTTTGAAGTTCCAAAGAGCATAAAATCCACCCCCATATCTTTCCAACCCAGCATGACTGTTGCCTATGACACCGAGGGCAAATGTCAAGAGGATCAATTTTTTAAGAAGACGTAACGTAAATTTTGATGATTTATACACTCTTATTAACAAAATTCTTAAATAATCATTTTGAAAGAGATTTCCAGAGTCGAAATCGGAATCTCGAATTTTAGTTAGTCAAAAATATAAGTTTAATTACAAATTGTGGCTTAATTCCATATAAACACAATATTTAATTTAGACATGCCACAGGAAAACAGTTTCAGAAACTTATAACTCAATTATAATAACATTAAGCACAACTATAATATATCATTAACAGCTATTAAGATTATCCAACAAAAAAATAAACTGGGAACAATTAAACACCATTAACCAGAATATAACGTTAGATCGTCGAATAAAAGAATCTGATGAGCTGGAATTGGCAGTACAAAAGCTAACGGCTGTAATACAAAACGCTGCTTGGGAATCTACTCCTATAAATAAAAAGTGTAATCCTGAAGACAACAATGTGCCATTAGATATTAAATCAAATTCTAACCGAAAGAAAGCGCGTGCAAAATGGCAAAGGTCTCGAAATCCACTCGATAAGACAGCTAAATAGATTAACACACCAGCTAACGTCAGCTCTAAATCAAGCTCGTAATATGGAGAGCACTCTCTATGGAAAGCAACTAAAAAATTCAAGAAACCGAAACTACCAATTCCCCCAATAAGAAAACCTAATAGAAGTTGGGCGCAGACTGACAATGAAAAAGCTAATGTATTTGCAGAATATGTAGAAAATATATTTACTCCAAATTTAGGCCAAAACACAAATGATGATGTAGTTAGCAAATATCTGGATGAACCCTGCCAACTATCACCTTCAATAAAAGCATTCTCCCCATTCGAGGTGAGGAGAATAATATTGAGTACCAACTCTCACAAAGCCCCTGGATACGATTTAATCGATGGGAGAATCCTAAAACATCTACCCAGGAAAGCAATTCTCATGCTTACTATTATCTACAACAGAATGCTGCAGTTAAGTCATTTTCCAATCCAGTGGAAATATGCTCATATTATAATGATTGGAAAGCCAGGCAAATTGCCTACAAAACCTTCTTCCTATCGTCCGATAAGCTTGTTACCCTTATGACCAAAATATTTGAAAAACTCCTGCTAAATAGAATAATCGAAATTGTACAACTCGAGAACATAATACCCGAACATCAGTTTGGTTTCCGTCAAAAATATTCAACAATCCAACTGTGTCTCAGTATTTCTCGATATTCAGAAGGCTTTTGATAAAGTCTGGCACAACGGTTTGCTATATAAATTAAAATCTCTACTGCCTAGCGATATGTACCTTACCCTGAAGTCCTATATTAATGAACGTTCGTTCCAAGTAAAAATCAATAATGATTTCTCAACCTATCACTCAATCCAATCCGAGGTTACTTAGGGAAGTATCCTCGGTCCATTTCTGTACCTAATCCTTACTGTTGACTTACCTATTACAGATGACGTCACAGTGGCGACTTTTGCCGACGATACAGTCGTTTTAGTTTCAAACAAAGACCCAAACATAGCATCTGAAAAGTTGAAAAATTACTTGCATACCTTCGAGAATTGGTTGACAAAATGGAAAATTAAAGTCAATAACGAAAAATCAGCCCAAATCACATTAACAACAAGAAGAGGTACTTGTCCACAAGTTAGTCTAAATAATGCCCTCATTCCTGCTAGAGACGTTGTGAAATAGCTTGGGTTGCATTTGGATCGAAAGCTCACCTGGAAGCAACACATTAACGCCAAAAAAAACTCAGCTCGATACAAACTTAAAACAAATGAATTGGTTACTTGACAGAAAGTCACTGTCATTGTAGAACAAAATACTGCTCTACAAAGTCATACTAAAACCAATATGGACTAACAGCGTAGAACTCTGGGGCTGTAGCAAGCCTTCAAACAAAAAAAACTTTCAGACCTTCCAATTAAAAACATTGCGGCTTGGTATGTAAGCAATGCAATTATCTACAATGACCTAGCAGCACCAACCGTAAAATATGTCATATCACTTCACACCAACAAGAATAAAATTCTTAATTTAACGCATCACAGCCAAATTATCATTGAATTATATCAGCCACTAATGGAGGAACGAAGACTGAAGAGGACTTGGTTAGAAGACCTGGTTACATAGGTGAAAATGGAGAACTGTCGCTGGACGGTAGCCAAATTAAGTCAATGTTCTCATCACATTTACTAATTACTCATTGTACTGTTTGTAAGTAGATTGTAAATATGTATTTAAAAATAAAAAAAAGAAACTTATAAGTTAGTGAGTTACTTTATTATTTCTTAATTTGAGTTCTCACTAAACACGCGTACATAAATTACACAGAACCATAAAATTTCAATAACAATCAATTTTTTCTGACAACTTGACACATCGCATCGTATTTCTCAATTTATCACTTTATGACCTACCGCTGTTGCCGAAAAACAAGCCCCTAAGCCTCGCCCTTCGCCCTAAGCGCAATGTGTGTACAAAGCCAACTGAACCAAGATTTCGGCTATCTACACTAATCCCTCGAATCCCTTTTTGCTCCCGATCGGCATTCCGAAACAGATTAAATAGATATAAAGCGGTACGAGGGACAGAGAAGGTGCAATGTTTGACAGCAAGTGTCATAGCTTCGTGTCTACGAAGAGATTCCAATAGAACGACATCGTGACGACGACGTAACGACGTCTTGACAGGGATTATACTCAGAGTATAATCCTGAAGGAGATAAGGTAGGAAGGGTGATGGGAAACACAGAAAATCTTACTTTGGAAATAAGGATTTCAAAGTTATTCCAGTATTTATCTTTCAAAGACGAGTTATTCAATTAAATTTAAAAAATAATTTTCGAAAATGTTAATTTGATTTCATATTTATTTTACAAGCAAAGAAAAGTTGGATGGCAGATGAAATTCTGTACTGAAAATCTGTGAGAGACTAAAAATAAACGAGTAATTAAAAATTGGGAGGAATCAGTACTACTACTTGCAAAACCTAATTCATTAAACTTCCATAACAAAGTCAAAGAAATAACAAACACCTTCAAAAAATGTAATTATTCAAAAATAACAAAAGACAATAACATCATAACAGATTACAATGAACTATGCGAACTCTGGCAAACATAATATATACTAAACCTTTTCTGTGACGGTCGTAACTTAGATCATCATCATCAACCTGTATCAGTCCACTGCTGGACATAGGTCTCCCTCAGCTCTTTCCGTCTGTCTCTGTCTTGTGCAGCTTGCATCCAGTTACCGTAACTTAGATACGATGAATAAAATTACAGATTTAACTGGCTCACCAATTTTAGAATCAGAATTAGAATATGCGATCGCAGCTTTAAATAATAATAAAGCTCTAGTAAATGCAGAAATAGTTAAAATAGTTAAAAATGCAGGAATATGAAGTACATATGCAAAATCTCTAACACATTATACAACAATGAAAAAATATCATCGCTTGAAATCACTTTTCGTAGCAATTCTAAAGACGCACAATGTCTAATCAGCTTAATGAGCCACGTACTTAAAGCGTTCTTGAAAGTTATTCATAAGGGGATTGATAATAAATGTGAAGAGAAAATTCTGTATGTCCTATTCTGTAAAAAAAGTCTGTTGCAAAACAGCCGAAGTTCTCACCCCAAACAACTTTGAGCATACCACGACAAAAAATTAAAATTTTTGGCGTTTGTAGCAACTGTTTTTTATAAATCCGTTTCAGGATAATTATTGCTGTTAAGCCGTCTCGTCTGACACTATAAACATAGTTAATGTACAAAGTAATCTATAAATAAATTGTTAATATTAGTTGCTACTTATTTTTGCGATTACTTCAAATATTACAACTGTACAACTTAAGAAGACAAAATTATTTATCTTCACGAACTTTTCATTTCCAACACTAGTTCGACTTATCGACAAAAAGCCATTCACAATATAAAAAATCCTGTCATTTTTTATTCTTTGTGCCTGAAAGCCTTTTTTACGGGACATTTCGCATCCACCCACACAATTGTTTATCAACCAGTGAACAGAACTACTAAGCCCAAAAACGGTTACGTATCCACGTACCGTTTCATTTGAACGGATCCGTTTTATGGCTATTTTTACGTTTCGCTATTTGGAAATCTGTTACTGTTTGATTTTCAATGGCACTAGTTCGATACTAAGCCGGAAATATTATTTCTGGTCAGGAACTTCGTTATGACGTATGTTTTGTATGATTTTAGGGGGTTTCAAAGAGGATGGATGTTATGCGGTCACCGACACGTGTAAAACTAAAACTACAAAACAAAACTTTTCCGTTTTTCACAAATATTTATTGTATTAATAATAATTTATTAAACGGAATACAATATATATATATATATATATATATATATATATATATATATATATATATATATATATTATTTTCTTCATCTATTGAGTGAAAATTACGTATTTATTCTTAGTACCTATACAAAAGTACTGATAGACAAAACAGCTTTTAAAAGTTATTTTACCATCATCGTCATTAGAAATAAAAGTTTTAAGAGGATTAATTACATCAGCTGATAAAACTTACTGCCGAAATGACATCGAACAGCAGAATGCTGTTCGAAAATACCTAGTTTACTAAAAAGTTTGGCTTAAGCTCTATTGCTCTCCCATTTTTAACAGTGTATGAAAACGTATGGAATTCATTTTTGTTATATTAAGTCCACTTTGGATTATATGTGCCTCCTTACTTCCTAACCGATAGTTTCCAGTCATGAGTAAACCAGTCCTCGCCTAGAACAAATACATATCCAAACTTTTGAAATATAATGGAATCAGTTGTTAACAAAGCTCCTTCAGTTTTCCGTAATGTTTTTTCTACTCTTCCAAAACCCGATCTACTGACAAATAACTTCTTCGTAATGTTTTCCTCGCGGTACGATCTGTGTGAAACACTACCTCTTCTTCAAAATTAGCCATTATCGTTATTCGATTATTCAATCCCTGTCCAGGTAAACACCTATCCAAAGTTGTATCCGAGAGATTGGAACCAGCACATTCGTTTATTTCAGTCTCCAGAGTATTTTAGTCCAGACTCCAACCTGTCTGTCTGATGTTGGGTCGTGAAGTTCATTTGCCCAGCAACCTAGAGTTTGGCTGCAGACCTTCTGAAGAATATGTTGCAAGCGAAGAATATGTCGACTTCCTGAAGTTAAAAATGAACAACATTCATGAACTTGCCCAGTTAGCCAGTGACAGAATTAAAGATCAAGATGATTCTCGATGCAAGAATAAAAGCTTTTAGGTAGGTGATCTCAAAAGTTATTCACATAAATCGTCTGGCAGCTTAAATTAAACAAAAAAAGCACGAACCTTTTAACATAATATTAATTTTTAGGTCGCTTCTACTTGTTTTGTTCGTATAACACTAATAAATGAACGAATAATTAGTGAAGCTTTGCCTTTTGCCTCCTCGATAATTTGTCCCCAACATCAACTAGTTCGGCCTGATCTACAGAGAGAAAAAAAATTGAAAGCTTAACCACCTCGTCTGGACCTACCATATTTTGATAAGTTTATGTGTAATATTAAACCATTATCATTTTGTGTTTCCATTTACTGTACATTGTATATTAAGTTATAAAGATCTTGTTAACATCCATTGATACCGACCTGTAAACGTTACAAATTAAGCACCAATATTATAAGAAGCTGACAACATTTGTGTATTCACGGTCACCATTACAGCTTCCACTGTGTGTGCTCAGGTAAAAGCGTTTGGTGATTAAGTCAATTGAAAAGTTTGTGGCGTTCATAGAGGTGGGCGTAATCGCTTCAATATTTATTTCATTAAGCCTCTCATTATATTACTAAATACATCATTAAGGACCATCAGATACATATTTTTATGTTTAAGTGTGTTGGAACGGGAAAACATAAATAATGATATAAATACTAAGCAGAACTGTCAGATTAAATTAATCGGTTTCTCTACATTGCGTCTAATTTTAAATTGTTAATCAATTTTATATTTGAATCCTTTTCTTCAGGTTCCGTTTTACGTTTACTAGATTATTTAAGACAGATATGGCCCTGGCTAAGGGAAAAATGCGATTAGATTAAAGCTTTCCTTCTTCGTCTTTGATTATGGGCGAATTATATACAGTGTGTCAATTTTAAAACTTACAATGGGCTATATCTCACGAACAAAGGTTGATATCGAAAAATGCTTAAAACTGTTTCTAGGATAGTAAAGGAGAACTAAAATGACATAACAGAGAACTCACCGCCCTAAACTACCTAGGCCCCACCCACCACAACCAAAAAAATTTAAATTGCAAACCCTACTTGTGATACATCATTGAAAAGACCATAAAATATGCTATCCAATGGTATAACTAATAATTATACAGAAAGAAGCAATAATCGTGAAACTTTGGCATAAATGGAAAATCTAATGAGGTTTTTGTTGAACTACAAATTTGTTAAAAATGTCAATTTTCAACGTTGTTTTGTACACAATAATACAGCCTATTTTCAAATTCTGCACGAACTTTGGCAAATGTTGTTCTAATAATAGCGCGACATACTTGCGTAATTCTTTCTCGCAATTCCCCAAGTGACGCATGTCAAGTTTTATAAACAACTGACTTGAGGTTACCCCATAGAAAAGTCAGGCGGCGGTAAGTCTGGTGACCTCTTTGGCCACTCAATAAGACCTCTTCTTCCAATCTATTTGTTCGGATAATTAGTATCCAACCAGTGCCTAAATGGAGCTGCATAATGAGAAGGTGCTTTATCTTGTAAGTGAAGCAAAATTGACTTATACAGAAGAAGAATTTACCTATACAGAAGTGAAAGAGAAAATATGTAAACTTAAAAACAGGAAAACAGCAGGAGAAGACAGAATATGTGCAGAACTTATAAAATACGGTGGAGAGGCACTATACATACAGATTTATGAACTAATACAGAATATATGGAGCAAAGAAATATATATATATATATATATATATATATATATATATATATATATATATATATATATATGCACAAACTACCGAGCAATTACTTTTGAATGTAACATATAAAGTAATGCTGGTATAATTAGAGGCAGACCCTCTCACCTGTATACTGTTTAATCTGGCTCTGGAAAAAGTATTACGTATGTCACAAATCACAACCATTTATTCAATATATAATAAATCAGTGCAAATCCTTGCCTATGCTGATAATATCAATATTGTTATGAGAACGAAAAACACTGTACGAGAGGCGTATGTAGCATTAAAAGAATTAGCTACAAAAATGGGTTTAATAATAAACACCAACAAAACAAAACAAGTATATGAAAATAAGCACGCAACCACAAATCCTACGACCACTTGTTATAGAAAACGACGTCATCGAAGCAGTGAACAAATTTGTATACCTGGGAGCGCTTCTTAACACTAAAAATAATACTACCGCAAAGATAAACTGCAGAATTACGCCCAGAAACAATATTACAGAAACAATATTACGCCCAGTCCTAATATATGGGTCAGAGACCTGGACTCTAACAAAAAGTAAAGAAAACATTAGGATGTTTCGAAAGGAAAGTACTAAGTTGAATCTATGGAGCAGTGAATGACAATGAAGTGTGGAGAAGACGATTCAACTTCGAACTTTATAGAATATACCAGGAACCAGATATCGTAAAACATATTAAGATAGGACGTCTGAGGACATGTAATGCGGATGGATAGGGACAACAAACAGAGAAATTCTTGGGGAGGCTAGGTCCCACGCAGGGTTGTAAAACCACAATGATGATGATGAGGGATACTACTTAGGTCCATTGTAAGCTCTATAAATTTCCTACTAACATTCTTAAAGACGCTTTTACCGAAGTGAATAACTAAAATGCAAGGGATACATTTTCATTTGTTAATGTCGGACGGTTTGGTTCCACCGATAAATATTATTTTATTGAATAAATAAAATCAAACGATTTTAAAAATGATTAAAATGAGGTTTTATAAAGTTTTCTATATAAAATTTGCATGCTACCAGAAAAATTTGCACACTTATATTTTTTATAAAGAAAGTACACGCATCCCGTGGATAAACATGTCTAATTGTTGAGGAATGTAAAAACATTAATTTTAGCGCAAATGCGAAGCGGAACCACCAGATTAGCAGCTAAATTTATTAGTGAGTAGTCAGAAAATAAAACAAAAAATAGTCCCAAGTTTATTAATGAGAGATTTTCCAGTTTAATATTGAGAACGTTCCAAGTAGCAGTTCTGAGAAATAATTAAGAATGTTTTTCTTACGCTTTGACGCGTAGAACAAAAATAATAATTTTAAATTATTCTTTCTCGAAACTAGATGTCGCAAGATGTTACTTTACAGAAGTTGATTTTTATTTTGTTTCATATTTTTTACATTTTTAATTAATACCAAATATTTTTAATTAAAAAAAAAGTATACTTCAAGAGAAATGAGACCTAAAGTAAAAATGTATTTATAATAATTTTATTTATTTATTATTAATTAATTTATTCATCATCATCATCATAATTCTCTTTGCCTTTATTCCTAAGCGGGATCTTTTTTTTTTCTTTCTTAAAGTGCCTATCCATTCCGGATATTGGCGATCATCACGGCTATCTTTACTTTGTTTATTGCAGCGCGGAACAGTTCAGTGGTAGTCGTGTTATACCACTTTCGTAAATTTTGAAGCCAGGAAATGCGTCTTCTTCCCGGTCCTCTCTTACCATTTACCTTCCCTTGGAGAATCAGCTGGAGAAGTTCTAGATATTCCAACTTTTTAGTTTTGACGGTCATGAGAATTTCACATTCTTTCCCCATTCTACGCAGGACCTCCACATTAGTAACTCTGTCAACCCAGGATATACGTAAGATGCGCCTATAACACCACATTTCGAAAGCTTCGAGCCAATTCATAGATGCAACAGTCAGTGTCCACGCTTCCATTCCGTAGAGCAGAACTGTGAATATGTAGCAGTTCAATAGACGGCATTTTGTTTTTAATGATATGTCTCGACTGTTGAAAATGGTTCTCATTCTAACGAATGCTGCTTTTGCTTTTATTATTCGCTGTTTATTTTCTGTTGAGTGGTCCCATTGGCTATTTAAATTGGTGCCTAGATATGTATATTGCTCGATTCTTTTGATATTCTGTTGGTTGATTGTAAGTTGAGCGTTTAGTATTGGTTTTTTACTAATTGTCATAAATTTGGTTTTCTTTATGTTAAGAGCTAGTCCGTATCTGTTGCTGACTTCTGTTATGCGATTTGTTAATATCTGTAAGTCATTCAGATTATCGGCAAAAACTATAGTGTCATCTGCATATCTAATGTTATTCAACCATTCACCGTTTATTAGTATTCCTTTCGCACAACCGTCTAAAGCTTCCTTAAATACCCATTCAGAATAAATATTGAACAACAATGGAGACAAAATACAGCCCTGTCGTACTCCACGTTCTATTGCAATTTTATCAGTTAACTGGTCTTCTATTTTGATTTTGGCCGTTTGATTGTAGCGTGAAGCGGGATCGGCTTCCCTAATTACATTATTCATAAGTGTCTATTTTGAGTCATATCAATATTAATACCCTTTACCGACGTGTCCTGCTTAAGCGTATCCACCAGGTCTTTTTTGGTCTTCCTCTCCTACTACCAGGAACCCGCAGATCAGCAATTCTTCGTATTGGGTGATTAACGTCTCTACGTTGAACATAACCAAACCAACTTAACCTATGCTCTCTCATCTTGGCAACAATTCGAGCCACCCCTACTCATTCCTAATTTTATCCTTTTTTGTCACTTCACTCATCCATCTAAGCATTCTCATTTTCGCCACATGCATTTGTTATTCCTCTTTTTTTTTAACTGCCCAACATTCAGTTCCGTACACAATACCTAGTCTTATGGCTGTTTTATAAAATTTCCACTTCAGCTTCATTGGAATTTTTCATCACTTCATCAATCCAACCCTAATTCTATTTTTTAGTGGAAATAAATAAATTTTATTTATTGACATAAAATTACTTCTTCAATGGAAAATTTTATTCTATTTCAAAAAGTACTTTTTGCCGATGAAGACGACAATAGGGACGAAACACCTTTATGTTTACCAGAAAATGAAGAATTTATAGGTATTGACAATGATGGGATTATTTATGATTTACCAGAAGGTTCAGATTTGAAATCTGATTACAATGGCAAAGAAACGTATTCGCTCGAACATGTGACGGCCGAAGCCAACCAAATTGTTGAAAGTGACTTAGAAAAAATACAGCCAGAAAACAGTGACGATGATATGAGTGAAGATGACATTCCATTACCTCAGCGTATTTTGGCATTTTCATCAAAGATCAAAACCAAAAGGAACAGAAACAGTTGTCATAGGAACAGAAAATATTCATGTTCAAGGAAACAATCCTATTGACTATTTTTATCACTGTTCACCGCAGACATAATGGATTATATCGTCTTTCAGGAAAATTTATATGCTGGATATGCTTTCTTGAGCATAAATTTAGTGATGGCGTATATCAGATATCCCAGAATACGGCTTTACTGGTCAAGTGATAATGTCCTAAGGATGGACCTTATTGCAGATGCTATGCCTGTTATAGATTTGAATTTATTTTGAGGTTTTTACATTTCGTAAATCATGATAATGTTAATCAAAATATTACGAACAAATTGCGAAAAATCCGACCATTTTTGGATAAAATTCAGAAAAACTTCTTAGGTGCCACAGATCCAGAGGAATACCAATTACTTGATGAACAAATCATTTGTTCATCAACAAATTATTTCACTAAAAGGAAAATTCGGTATAACGCAATACGTATCAAAAAAAAACCTAAAAAGTTGGGAGTCGAAGTTTGGTTAAGATCTGGAATTAGTGGATATACACATATGTCCAAAAGTTTGGAATGTTGGAATATTTCATCTTTTTATTGATTTTTATATATAAAATCTTCTGAATAGTTAAACATCATTTTGTTTCAATTCTCAACAATACTAAATAAATCTCAAAACCAGATAAACGATATGCGAAAAAAATATTTATTTTCTTGGATTGAAAAACTTACAATGTCCAACTTACATTTAAAAATAAATTAGTATAGAAAAAAATTATTTTTAATAAAACTAATAATAAATATTTCCTCCATTGGCCTGTATGCAAGCCTGTAGGTGATCTGGCATGCTACCGATTAACTGGTCAAGCTGGGCTTGCGGAATTCTCTCCCATTCTTCATGAGCAGCATCTCTCGAAGTGTAATAGGGGGATTGTTTAGCTTCTTGATGCGTGTTTTAAAAATGTCCCAAGCATGTTTAATAATGTTCATATCGTGGGAATTCGAGGGCCACTGTAATGTAGATATTCCTTCTTCTTCAAGAAAATTTTTACTGCCGATGTTCGATGCGTTGTCATGCATAAACACAAATTCATCACCTACTGCCCCTCGGAATAGACGTACGACAGGATTTAAAACTTCCGAGATGTATCCAGTACCAGTGATTCTTCTTTCCAGAACCAGCAGTGACGTCCGTGTACCACTCATAATACCACCTCAAACCATAATACTGCCACCTTCAAATGGGACACGCGGTTTAGCTGTTTCTAGTGGGACTTGTCGTCCTGGGGCCCTCCAAACCAGTGTTCTTCGCGAATCAGATACCAAGTCAATTTTTGACTCATCAGAGAACATCACGTTATTCCAGTTAGGATCATGATGCACCATTTCTGTAGCCCATTCCAACCTTGCTATTTTGTGTTGGTAGGTTAGTTTAGGAACACGTAGCGGTCTTCCACGATACAAATTTACCGCATTTAGTTTGCGTATTATTGTTTTCCGTGAAATATTCAGTCCTTGAAGCCTAGAAATTTCTCTAGATATACCACTTGTAGATTCCAGACGATTTATACGAGCTATAAATGTTATTTTCCGGTCTTGTGCTGCTGTTGTACATCGATTTCTATAACTTCTGGGACGATCCTTGACGTAATTTTTGTCTTGGAATTTTTTTTTTTTAATTTTAGATACAGCACTCTGAGTAACATTAGCAATATTCGCGATATAACTTTAAATAAAGTCCTGTTGTAACAAATTAATTACTCTGGATCTGTCAAAATTAGATATCACGTTTTTAGGCATTTTTAAACGGCTCAATTCAAATTTAAACAAAGACTGAAATAATGTGTAAATACGCTAATCAGTTGAATGTAACCAAAATCATACAAAAACAATTCAAATTTTTTTATCATTTTCATTTAAAAACCCTCTAGAATGAATATCAACAACAGTTTTAAAACCACCATAGGCGTAGATATATTATTTGTACGTATTCCAAAATTTTGGACATGTGTGTATGTAACATTTTGAGGTTTACCAAGGAGCTTCGGGAGACAGAAGTCAAATTAGTAAACTTGGAACGTGCGCTGATGTAGCTTTTCGTCTAAATAACGACTTAGGGAGAATCAATCATAAAGTATTTTTTGATAATTAATTTTGCTCACTTCCCCTTATCTAAGAACTGCATAAAAGAGGTATATGGACGACAAAAATTTTCCGATTGAATCGACTACAAAATTGTAATTCTGTTAAGAAAAAAGATATACAAATGAAACAAGAGGGGAGGGGAATTTCATTCGTTACAAGTAATGAAGGTGGCAATATAATTGTTTCTAAATGGCTAGACAAAAAACTATTTACATTGTTTCTAATTGTGCTGGAATAGAACTTCAGAATAAAACAAAACGCTGGTGTAAATCTACTAAGACTACTTACTATAGAAGTGAAGAGACCATTTTCTGTTCAGTTTTATAACAAAAACATGAGAGGAGTAGACCTAATAGACCAATTGTTGGCCCTGTATCCTCTAAGGAGAAGAAACAAACGCTGGTACATAAGAGTTTTTATGCATTTTGTGGATGTTCTTATTAAATGCTAAAATGCATGATTTCTTGCCTAAATGAACCAATTAAAATGTACTGAATCCCATTACTGCCATTCATTGACGAAAAGATGTATCTGCCATCTGAACTTAGCGTCTCGAAATTGTGTTTAATGTACACTGCCCAGACAATTCCATCGGAGACTGTGAAGATATCGTATTTTCGCTATATATTTAACAGGAAATATAATTTTTGCTTTAAAACTCCAAGAACAGACGTTTATTCAAAATGTTTAGAGCTAAGTGAACGCATTAAATACGAGAAAAATGAGCAACCTAAAATTAAACTAATGATTGAAAACGGGTCCACAAACTTCGAGCGAAAGTATTTTTTCTATTTCTTCAAGAAAACAGAGAAGACCAAGTCACTTTGTCGTTTGACTGCTAAAAAAATTTAGTCCTCCTCAAAATTCCTGATCAAAGTGCTTATTATTCAAGTCAGCTTATTTTTATAACTTTACTTTTGTTGAAGATTCCTCAAAGTCTCCATTTTCAAAGGAAAATGTATTTTCATACTGTTGGACTGAGGACATGTTTTGCAAAGGATCAAATGAAATTTCACCTGCAGTCTTTCATCGACTCAATGACACTGATTTTGGCAACATGTCAAAGAAGGTACTACTGGTCGCCGATGGATGCAGTGGCCAAAATGAAAACTCGATAATGATTGGTGTATGATGCAAATGGCTAGCTGAGAGCAAACCACCAAATTTTAAATTACTTGAGTTAGTTTTTCCTGTAGTTGGTTACTCATTCTTACCATCCAATAGAGTTTTCGGTTAAATTGAGAAGAATTTACGAAAACGAAAAGTAGTAATGACACCTGGCGAATAAAAGGAAATTATTTCCGAATTTTCTGCGGTCGTTGATATGAAACAAGGCTGTGTTTACGATTAGAAGTCTGCTTCTAATCATTGCAAACAAAAACGGCAATCTCCCAACTAAAATATTAAAAAAAAAAAGAAAAAGAAATAATTTCTTAAACTCCTCTTTCTGGACATCTATCACAAACCAAATTTTATATCATTCTTCATCAGTTTTATTGTTTTAATTTAATTTTGTTAGTTTTTACAGTTTTTCGCAGTTTCCCAAAATTATCGAAATGGGAGATTGGTGACTTTGATTTTACACCCCTCATTTACTGTCTATATTTTGTTAGTTATTTTTCATGCAATTTTGAATTTAAACCTGCTGGGAGTAAATATATGATAACAAGAAACGAATTGATCGAGAATAGTGAATCGATGTGAAGAACCGCTATCTTTTGACGCTACCCGTGACCACGCCTTCTCGTGGCGCTAGTTCCGTGACGCTCGCCTCAGTATTTTACTCCAGAGATAAAAAAGTAATACAACCACAGAATAGAAGCTACGCTTTAACTATTTGCATCTTATTATTAAAAATCGAACTTCTAAATAACTAAAAAATCTGATTTCTCAATTGAAAACAAAATATGTGTTTATCTTGTTCCAATAAACATAATTATATTATTTTCTACGTCACGTACGTATTCCGACTACTATTAAGTTTACTAATAGCAAAAAAATGGATCCCCTTATTACACCTAACCGCAAATTAACCGAAGACCGTCCACAAAGTTTTTGTAGTAATATCAGAGAGGCTTTACATCACAGTATTTAGAGAAATTATATGTTGTCGCTGAAAACTGACCGTAATGTAAAATGAAGTAAATTGCTCTCCTACAGTGCCGTGGAAAAGGCAAAATTATTTATGTTAGTTTGTGTAATATATACTCAGATGCATAAAAATGGTCACTTTAAAATGTTAATTAAGTTTAATCTTTAATAACTTTTTTATTTATGTAATGAATTTTGATCATTTTTTGAATAAGTAGAAAAAAATAATCTCAAATTTTTGAATACACCAGTAAGGCCAGATTTATACAAATTGTACAAGAAAACACAAAAATATGTAACTATTATTTAGATTTACGACGCCCCATCGCGCCGTGAAATACAGCTTATAGAGATAGATAGATAGAAGTGACTTTTGGCCTATTCCACTGTGATCTTTTTAGATCTATTGTGTTTTTCTAATCCTAGATTGTATTCTCTAGCCTGGCCATTTTAAAAGGACTAATAGATAACACTAATAGTTTCTTATTCTAGATAACAGAATCTGCATAGATCATCATCATCTCAATCCCATTAGCTTTAACTGCCTATTCAACTTATGGTGACCTGTTAACAGACCTACTATTACTTTGACTGAAAAACAGTTTTTGATACATACATCTTTTTTATGTTACTTAAAAGTATTATTCAAGCAAGCTCGGTTCACTCGACTTTTATCGTTTTTTCAATAATTTTGATATGTGGACCCTTTTACAAATTATGAAACAGTGAATAAATCATTGTCTTATCTTTGCGCATCCTTAAATTTTTTCATATGCAACAATCAATATTGCCATGTTGACTTTCAGCCCATGAATAAAGTAGAAAATGTAAGTGTTTCGATATTGAAAACAGGTTTATTGTTTTGACTGCCTTAAAAAACTGACACTTAGTATCAGTCCAGACCAAAAATCAACTTCTCGAAGTTATCGTAGAGGAAGATCACTAATAATATGGCCCAGAATATCATTTGAAGTTCGTATTAAGATGAATTTCATTGAATATGGAGTATTGGGAGCTGAAAATACATTATTGATATATTAGCTGGCCATGTTCCAAATTCACATTTTATAAACAACGACGTTATTCTTATTAAAGACAATACGCGACCATCTCTTCTCAGGTTGTAAAGACAAAAAAAAAAGGTTTCAGGTCCCACGGATGTACGCCACTTAATATATAGTACGTATAGTATCAATAGCTACCACTGTTGGGCTGTGGATGAGTGTGCCTAATGGAAGATGGTAAATGCTCTGACCATTGGCAACAAAATTACGCAAATAACGATACCAAGATCCGGGCTTCAGTGTGGTAAAGGTGTCTTGGTCGGGGTTCATCACAGCTAGACTACAAGTGGTTCACGTAGGAGACAAACCAGAGAACACGAAACGAAAAAAAATGTTGGGCACAACAAAATTTTTTAGAAAGGATTAGGTAAAACTAATATACAAGACCTTCCTTTTCAGAATTGACATCAAAGTCTATAATAATAACATATTATTTAAATTAGAGGGATTTACCGGGAAAGTCGGACCTTTGTGCTCCTTGTGCTCCTTTGTGCAGGAGCTAAGACGAAAATACCTTAGTCTCAAGTTAGTTAGATAGGTCAGATTGTTGTGAAGAAGGGGAATTTCGGTTCTTATGCGAGAATAGGCCTAAATATGAGTTACGCACAGCGAACTATTCCTAGTCAACGATACTTTCTTTTTTTTAGAAACTCGACATTTGGCTAGATAAAGCACAGCAGTATGAAACGTGAATGTGTTTAGGAAGTGTGTATTCCGTAAATTTAAAAAAAGCAAAGAATTCATTGAACAAGATTGTGAAAGATAAAGGTCTTAAGGATAAAAGACGATACCAACTTCAGCAATTAGGAAAGCGAGGCATGAGGTGCGCTGTGGTGTTCTTGGCCATGAGCATAACCAATTAACCAATTAACATTAATACATGACCATAAACATCTATTCAATTTTTTTTATCAATTTCGACGGTTTCGAAATGTACCTTTGTAGGAGAATACTTTGCATTACCTGACGTAAAGAATAACAAATGTTAAAAATTTTAACAGAATGTAGATCAAGGAATTGATACCAATCATCAAAAAGTGTAAGCTTATGTACATTGGACACCTAATGCGAAGGGGTAGATATGGAATACTTCGGTTGATCATCTCTCTCTCCTACGGCGCTAGCCTCCAAGCATCCCTTTCTATGGCTGTTCATCTCCAGTTATCTAGCCTCAATATCTCTTTAGCATCAGTTCTCATTTCGTCACTTCGTTTAATCATAAAGGCAAAATTCAGGGAAAGAGGTCAATAGGAGGAAGACAGAATTCCTGGATCAAGGATCTATGCTGATGGCTCATGAAAACATCATCCGAAATCTTACAATGAATTCGATCACTAACCTTCAAAGGAAGACGATGCAATGGGAAGAAATTTTTTGATGAAAAGTAAAAACATGGAGTTTGGAAGCTTATGCAGTAAAAACATTTTACTACGATTGATACAGAATTTGTCAAAAAGTTAACAAATGAAACATTAGCTTTAAAGATTTGTAGCTTTGGAGTCAAATAGTGGAAAAAATTGATGATAAATAACAAATATGTTGAAAATGGTACAATTGCAAAATTTGCAAACTTCAAAGCTGTTCTGACAGTGAAAAATAATCATGAAGAAGCTGCAAGAAATCTACAATCTTTAGTGAACAATATCGATGATTGGACCCAAAAATGGAAGATAAAATTGAATGAGACCAAGGTAATGCATGTGAATGTGACTAATAAGAAAAAGCAACATGTGCCAATTGAAATAAATGACATCTAGATCTCTTTTGCAGATACTGCGAAGTAACTTGAACTAAAATACAAAAAATCGTACTGGTTGCTTGGAAGAAACTCAAAACTTTCCCTAGATGATAAACTTTTCATCTATAAATAAATACTCAAAACGGTATGGTCGTACGGTGCTCAGCTCTAAGGCTGTGCCAGCAAGATCAATATTTTAAAGATACAACGCTTTCAGAACAAAGTGTAAAGGAGCAGCGTCGATGTCCCTTGGTATATTAAAAACAGCTACATTTACCGAGACTTAAATATGGAGACTGTTAAACAGATAATAAGGAATTGTGCCAACAATCATGAGCAAAGATTGCATCAGCATGTGAATATCAAGGCTCTCCAACTCCTAGATAATACAGAGTTAGTAAGAAGACTGAAGACGATGAAGCTCTTTAAGTTATTGTAGTCATTAGTTCAAAAGAAGAGTATAGTGTGTATAGAATTAATGTAAGTAAAAAAGACCCTGTAGAATCATTATTGAATGTAACTATAGTTTTAAGATTTATTAATATTAATTTAGGAGGGAACAGAACTGCTCATTGATCTTTCTGATCAGATTGTAGTGTAAAAGACACCTCTTAAGGGGTGTTAAATATCAAAAGAATAACAGTTTTAATAATATACTTTCAACAGAAAATATTTTTGGCATCATCCTTTCTACATTTATCCAAATATCCCTTTATTGATGCTTGTTGTGAGCATATGCTTTCCCCGACACTGGAACCGTTCAGTCCCATTTTATACGGACAAGAAATGATGTGCTCAAAGGTGATGTAAATGATATAATCGACGTAGGTGATCTCGTATCAACTGCATAGGATGAAAGGAAGTCGATTTGATTTATATTTACGGCGCAATTTATTATTTAACATTTTATGGATACGTGTACGTCATCCGATGCACTGAAAAGTGAAGCACCTGGTTATTTCAGATGAGCTTAATTAATAACCATGAACCGAAACAGGCAGTTCAAATATTTAGACTAGGTGCTATTTTATAGAGACTAAAGTAAAGTCATCCTTTCTACATTTATCCAAATATCCCTTTATTGATGCTTGTTGTGAGCATCTGCTTTCCCCGACACTGGAACCGTTCAGTCCCATTTTATACGGACAAGAAATGATGTGCTCAAAGGTGATGTAAATGATATAATCGACGTAGGTGATCTCGTATCAACTGCATAGGATGGAAGGAAGTCGATTTGATTTATATTTACGGCGCAATTTATTATTTAACATTTTATGGATACGTGTACGTCATCCGATGCACTGAAAAGTGAAGCACCTGGTTATTTCAGATGAGCTTAATTAATAACCATGAACCGAAACAGGAAGTTCAAATATTTAGACTAGGTGCTATTTTATAGAGACTAAAGTAAAGAGTGACGCGATGCGGATAGTTTGCATATTTTATTTTGTTGATGAAACTTTTAGTATAGTTCGTAAGCTATTTATCAGCGGCATTTCCGTTTTAAAATAACTTATGATATTTTTTTGAATGTTTATTGTATCGAATAGTAAGTATCACCAAAACAGTAAGTTACCTTTTAAAGTAGATATATGTCTAAATTTTCACATCTACCTCATCATCTACCCTCTTTTAACCCTTAATTTGGATTTTTATCTTATAGCCTTTGTCATTTTCAAATATTCAAATTGTCTATCTCTTAAATCATGTACTCAATATTGTCTGTTAATTATGTTGCCTATACGTCTACTAAACTCAAAAATCTAATAGTACTGCCATCTATAGTGACCATTCAAAGTTAGTCACAATTGTTTATAAGATGGTTGCCTAGTGAACGCCGATTAGAAAAAGGCTGGTAAGTTTTATTCAGTATTAGTGTAAAAATAAGTATTTGTGTTAATACAGGGGGTGAAGTTGTAGTATGATGATGTGTTGTGATCATACATATATGAATATTTATATATAAATATCCAAAAGTGACAATACCGAACCATTTTTTAAGCTGTATCCTATAATTTACTCTGCCAAAGATATAGCTTAATAGAACTTTTGTTATGTATCTTATAGTTTACTTTGCCATATATTCAGTATCGTGAAATATTTTTGTTTTGTACCTATTCCACACTTCATTTCCAATTACATTAGTAGAATTTGTTTTATTGAAACTTTTCAAAATGAATTCATTTAGTTATATAAGTATAGTGTTTTATTGGTTTTAGCGAAATACCAATATGACATCATCAAGACCCGAAACAATTTTTGGCATTACTTCCACCACCTTCATCTGATATGGATGATTCGAGCGATGAAGAAAATGAAAGTTATAATAAACCATCTAGAACTCAAAGTTCTGAAACCGATGAAAATTTTGAAGTCGAAAGTTTACCTTAGTATCAGATACAGATATTATATACAGATTTAATATCCGAAACTGAACATTCAAATCTAGAGCTATCAATACATCAATCTGCTTATAGTACGCCAAAATCTATTTGCAGTATACCTAAATCGGCTTTGAGTCCTCTAAAAACACGATCACAACATCAGATACCTGGACCATCTAAAGAGATTAACGACAATACTAACCAACCTAAAGGCAAACTACAAAGTAAACGCACGAAACGACAGAATTTGGTTCAATACCGCTGGACAAAAGATGAATTTCAATATCCTGTGGACATTCCCGAAAATAAACTAGTTATGTGATGGATGAATTAAAGTCACCATTAGAATATTTCAAAGTTTTTTTCATATGTTTCTTTCAGACGATCTATTAGAGTTGATTGTCAACAATACAAACCTTTATTCCGTTCATCAAACACGCAAGTCGATAAACGATACTAAAGATGAGATAAGTGACTTCATAGCGATACAGATTTTGATGGATATAGTAGCTATGCCATCATACTTGGACTACTGGAGTGTAAACTTCAGATACGATAAACTATCAGAAATAATGCCTCTCAAACAATATTAGAAAATTCGCCGGTATATTCACTTCGCTAATAACGATCATATAAACAACGAACAGTACTACCGAATTCACCCCGTTTTGTACATAGTGAGAAATTGTTGTATTATATTATAGAAGAAGAAAAACGTCAGAGTATCGACAATTTGATGGTCCCTTATAAAGGGAAAAAAAAGGCCGGTTCACGACGACATTACATAAAATCAAAACCAAAAAATGGTGTTTTAAAATATTTGTTAAAGCCGGCATTTTAGGATTTGTGTACGATTTCATAGTTTATAGGGGGGATGATACTTTTAGGCAGCATATTTTTTCACAAAAAGAATGCTTAGGATTAATGGGGGCTAAAGTTGTTCTTGCTCTAACACAATCAATGAAATCACCGGTGCTCTGTGTTAACTATCTCGATAATTTCAAGTTTTATTTGTTTTACATTCTTCGCCATGATTATGGAATTTTAGCCCTGGGAACAATGAGAAAGGATGGATTAAAAAATTGTGTTTTAGAAGATGATAACTCCCTGAGGAAAAAAGGAGGAGGGTCGTTTTGTTCAAGAAGTGCCAACATTATTAAAATAAATGTTGTGAAATGGCTTGACAACAAACCTGATATCCTAGCTAGTACATAAACTAAGGTACACTCGAAGAGTGGTGGGTTTTTCGGTCAAAGTGGAGAAATAAAAGACAAAGAAGGTGGCTACTTCATCTATTTATTGAAGACGTTTCGCTTTCTGCTCAGAAAGCATCATCAGTTCATCTAAAAAGAACAATATTAAGTAGTACATGTATATCTTCTACACCTGTTTAAACAATTAAAAGGTATGATAAAAGTCAGCGAGAAAAAATTGAAATCCCTTGTCCCTCTCTCATAAAACACTACAACACGCAAATATTTTAGACAGTGCATAGCAGAGGCTCTAACAGCAAAGGGAAACAGAAACAAAGAAACAAAGAAACGAAGAAATTAAAAAAATTAAAAAGTGCGTTCTGCCGAGACCATCAGACGAAATACGATTTGATAAAGTTGATCATTTTTCTATGTATGATACCAAAGGCAGGTATAGGTATTGCAAATAAGGAGAGACACACTGGCATGTTCAAAATGTTCTCTTAGATTGTGTTTAGTAAAGGAAAGAAATTGTTTTAATTCTTTTCATAATAGCACATAAGTAAGTTTTATAACAGTTTTAGTTATTTTTGACTAGCATGAAAAATTAGTATTTTACTTTATTACTTTTTGCTTCCATTTTTTAATAAAAAACTGGTTTTAGTACTTTTAGTTTCTGCTTTTATTGTGGGGTTTCACCTACAACCTTAGACTATGTTTCTTATAAGATACATAATAAACTTTTACAATAAATTTTGATATTTGACTATGTATCTTGTGGGATACACTCCATATCTCCCTTGTTTATAAAAAGAATAATATAAAAATGGTCAAAATGCCTTGTGATATACCATATCACACTACCTAAATAACAATTTCACAAAAATTACTGTTATATTAAGGCTTGCCAAATTAAGGGTTAAAGTGGGTTGATATCTCACTTCTTTCTATATTTAGATATCTTTTCCTTGTCTTTGCTAAAATTATATTACTTATCGGAAACGTTCAGGGAAATCACTATTATCCAGATTTATTTTTTGCATAGCTTACTCGAAAATATCACTACAAATGATAATTTCATTATAGTTGTAAATGTGGGCTTAACTTTTTATTAAATAAAATATGACAAAAAAATTCAAAATTCGATATTTTTCATCCTTTTCTCGCAAATATCTCAAGAACTATTGCTTTTAGAAAAATTTTGTATTTGTAAAGGCATAAAAGTTTTGAAATTAAATTTTGCATTAGATACTGCACTAGCTTCAAAACTTAAAATTATAATTATTGCAAAAATATTAAAAAACACAAGTAAATAAATTCTTCTGAAAAAGTTGATTAATCGTAAAATACAGTTCAAAATCATTGATGACAACCATATATTTTGCACGGTTTGTAATAAACTGGTATTATGTTTAATTGAATTATTGTTTTAATTTTTAAATATTTTTCTTAAAATATAAGCGAAATATAATTTTACGTTAAAATGTAAGTTTTAGAATAGGACTGTCATTCATTATGAAAAACTTATTTATTTTAATGCACTGATTTTAAAATTATTTTTAGCAAACATGGTTTTGACACTGATTTGTTCGTCATAAATTAATACGTTTAGGTTAATACGTTTTTACGATAAAAATGTGGCATTTTACTAAAATCTCTGATATTTTTGAAGAAAAATTCTACGATCAAAGTTTATTGGTTAACTTTTTTATTTCCAATTTTCAGATTGTATGTGAAAAAAGTTTCAAGTTGATCAACACAAACGAAAGTTTCTTCTTCTTCTTCTTCAGTGCCTTATCCGGTCCGGATATTGGCGATCATCAAGGCTATCATGGTTTTGTTGACTGCTCTGCGAAACAGCTCCGCTGAGGTCATCCCAAACCATTGTCGGAGATTTTTCAACCACGAGATACGACGGCGTCCCGGTCCTCTTCTGCCAAATACTTTACCCTGCATAACAAGTTGAAGAATTCGATATTTTTCTTCGTTCCGCATCACTTGGCCGAGTTTCTTACCAACAAAATTTTAATAAGGATCTCTGCAGTTTGCTGATTGGTTGCAATATTTTAATTACAAAATTGGATAATTCGTTATTCCAACAATTTTTAAAAGTGTACTGCAACAATTATGTTGTACAAGTTCCTTCTGCTACGACTCTACAAAAAAAATATCTAGATTCCAGCATGCAATTTGCTGTTAAAGCGATTAAAACTGCAATTGGGAATAATCCAATATGTATATCTCTTGATGAGGTGACTGATGTTAAAGGACGGTATATTGCAAACTTGGTTATAGGAAATTTAAATGTTATTGTTAAGTGATGATATGCCATATATGATCAAAACTGGACAGCATTAAAAAATATTTTCTCCAAATTTGGTACATGTTACCTATTTAGCAAATGCATTAAATAGAGTAACAGAAACTGTAAGGACAGAGTTTCGAATGGTCAATACCCTTGTATCAAATATGAAAAAAAAAATTAAAAGCCCCTCTGCCAGTACAGGCGTATAAAGATCGTTTACCTAATGTACCTTTATCACCTGAACCGATGATAACTAGATGGGGAACATGTTTAAGTTCAGTAAATTTCATAACCGTAATTTTGAGACGTCATTTGTAGTTTCAATGTAGATAGGTCAGGTGCTATAAAAACATGTGTGGACGTTTTAAAACAATTGTGTACAAACAATTTTGTAAATATTGCTGAATCAATTACTAGATTAGAAAAGCGAAACATTTCATTAGACCCTTTGGTTGTTTGGTTTCATTGGACCCTATTAAAATTATCAATTCATTAAATGAAAAGATTTAACACTTTTGCGAAACCAACAAAGTGTATCAAAAATTCTGCGCAGCGTTAAAGCAAAATATGGGATATCAAAAAATAACTCAAATAAATAATATTTTTGTGGGGAATTGTGAAGATAATTTAATTTTACAGGTAGAACCCTCCATAATACACTATTTTAAGTTTAGCATAAAATAAATTAAATACCTTCAATACACGTATTACTGTGTTTTTTATTTATATGCATAAATGCATAAAAGCATAAAAGGCATATTTTAGTGCATATTTCAACTATTTACTGTAAAATCTAAGATGGCTATTTACTTACGTAGGTCTTAACATGTTGTACTTACCTAAAACAAAAAAAATATATTAGAAAACAATATTTTTTACGGAATTTAACATATTGGAATTTGAAATATTGAAATTCAAAAATAATATGTGATTTTCTTTAAGAGTAAATTTTCAAATTGTGACTAGAAATATTTTTATATGTACGCGTTTTATAAATAGACATTATGGCAGAGAATAGATATAAATTGTTAGATTGTGTATTTTGAGTTGAGTCAAATTCACACCACAAAAAGATCAAGGGTAACAGTACGGTGTTGATAGAAAGCCTAATATGCAAAAGTAGGAAAATTCCGGACAAGAGAAGAGAAGAAATGAATTACTGAGCGAATTGTTTACTAAATTTCTATGAAGTAATAAAACTGTTAGAATTGTAGAAAATGCTTTTCTGGACAGTAACTAAATGGTCCATATCAGTCATTTTGTTCAAGTCGTTTGGAAAGTTTGTTATTTCTCATGTTGTTCATAGCTTTTTTATTGAACGCATACATGTTGGCCACATGAATGTGAAAAAAGTTGAGTTATAGTCTTACGGAGATAAAACCAATTTGTAAACCGAATTGTGTATTAGTAATTTCATGCTCCAATTTCCTTAACGTATGTCCCTACATTTTTTGCGTAATAGGTATATATATGGAACTGGTACACCTATGTACGTCGATTTTATTAGACGTAGTAACCAAATTTAGGAAGATATGAAAATCAGAAGTTAATGAGAATATACTGTAAAGAATTTTTGCAGATAGTGAATTTTAAATATGAAATGTCTTAATTATATCGTAAATATTTAAATAAATTGGTTTAAGAGGGTTTTGTAATACGGCCTTTCTTATAATGGTATTTATTTCGTTGTCAGATTTTCCGTTTTTATGGAAATATAATGAACTTTTTTATTTAAAAAAAATTTACCCTGTACATTTTTTATTTTTGAAATCTTTATAAAATACTAAACAGTTTTCATGTAATATTCTCTATAACTTATTTTTCTTCGTTTGCTTGTTCATTCACAGATTGTTGCCTCTATGGAAGATTGTCACTCCATATCTTATTCACTTCCCTTTTTAGATATAATAATCTCAAAGTAACAAAATGAATTTTGAAGTATACAATAAACCCACAACTATAGATGCTTTAATTAATTTTCATTTAAACCATCCATTCTTTCACAAAATATCAGCATTCAATAGTGTCTTAACCAGGGCGTTCAAACTTCCCTTAACTAAAGAGGCGTTCAATGATAAGATAACAAATCAGTTAGCCTTAAATAATAATTACCCTCAAAATCTTAATACTCTATAGAGGAAATTTTATAAGAACACTCACTTTTTCTGTGATTTCTCAAGAACCCCCTAAATCCTTTTTGGTTACATACATTTTCTACGTCCACACTCCTATTCCGTTTAAAAGATCTTGAAATATAACATACCATACATAATATGAATATTAGATCACTAATCAATACAAGAAAATGTGGTTGCTATGCTACACAAGTCTTGAATTTACAAGCTTTGTTGAGCTTCTGTTGAGGCACTTTTGCCTCAACAGAATTTGCAATACGAACTTTGCTTTCTTCAACCATATTCTTTCAACAAACCACTTCTATTCCCTTCTATAATATTAAACATATCATTATACAATTAAGTTGTAGTACTAAAAGGAAGGCTTTGCCTATTAAAGATAAAGTGCGTGTCATAATAGCATTTGAAAGTGGACTTGTTAATTCGACTGTCGGCCTAAAAAACAAAAACAACATTTTACAAGCCATTAATGAGGAGGGGGAAAATGTTAAAAAGATTAGGAAGTGGATTCTTAGTGGTGTATATTCAGCTCTACTCAAATGGTTCAAGCAGTGTCGCAGTTCTGATATTCCTGTGTACGGACCACTTTTAAAGTAGAAAACTACAGAGTTCGGAAAACTGTTTGGTGTAGATTTCACATACTCTAACGGCTGGCTAGATCGGTTTAAAGCCCCTCACTCAATTTCCTTCGCGAAAATTGTTAGAGAGGCAAAATGTGTGGACGAGAACGTGATAGATGATTGGTTACAAAACACATGGCTACAACTAAGGCAACCATACAAGGATGAAGATATCTTCAATGACTATGAAACTGGTGTCTTTTACAAATTAACGCCAGACAAAACTTTAAATTTCAAAAATCAACAATGTGTTGGTGGAAAGCTTTCAAAACAAAGAGTTACGGCTTTTGTTTGTACAAACATGACAGGTACAGAGAAAAGAAATCTTTTGGTTATTGGGAAAAGTTCACATCCTAGATGTTTCAAAAACATAAAAGCACTGCATGTAAACTACATAGCCAACAAAAAAGCGTGGATGACTTCTGCTATTTTTGAAGAAGAATTGAGAAAAAAGGACAACGAACACTCTTATTAAAAAAAAAAGAAAAATTCTTCTCTTACTTGAAAATTAAGCCTATCTCCCAAGCTTAAATTGAAATCCCTTAATAAAAATCCCAAACTTAATTTGAACAATATCAACATAGTTTTCTTACCAGCCAACTACACGAGTGTTTTGCAGCCTATGGACCAAGGAGTCATAAGAAGTTTAAAGTGCCATTATCGGAAACAGCTTTTGAAAAGGATGATTTTTTGTATGGACAATGGGGAACCCGTGAACAATAAGATCCTTAATGGAGTTCAGTTTTTAGACAATGCGTGGAGTGCGGTTACGTCAGTGACAATTTGTAAGTCCTTTCGTCAAGCTAAATTGACTGTAGTTTCTCTCAATGTTCAGCATGTTGATGGGGATGACGAAATAAATTTGTCAGAGTGAATACAAAAATTTAATGTAAACCAGAGAGAGTTTGGAACTGATCTTGACAGCTACATTTAAGTAGACGATCAGGTAGAAACATTTCAAGTTTTAAGTAATAACGAAATTGCGGAACAAGTGCAAAATGTGGAAATAGATGTTGATAAAGATAATGAAGAAGAAGAAGAAGACGGCGTTGATTGTCCTAGAATCCAAGAAGCAATGAGAGCTGCTGAGACCATGTCTAGGTTTTTTCAGTTGAGGGAGGCATCCACAATTACCAAAGAAGCAGCTCAAATTATTAAGGACACTACAGAAAAAGTTTATTTTTTGGAATGGGTTGTGCAGAAGAAAATAACTGACTTTTTTCAGTATTAGAGAATTTTTTCAGAAAAAAGTTTCATATACATGATATGGTTTATTTGTTAATTTTTATAACCTAAATGCAGCTGGAATAATAAATATTGCTGTAATAAAATTTTTCCTCGTTAAAATTTCATTTTATTCTACCTCTATTATATCTTCACTCTGATATAGCGTTATTTTTTTACTCTTCATACAAAAAGAGTAATATGTTGGATATTTTGCAGTCTTATGAAATTAGTAGAGCTAAATCAAATGATATTGTAAAACTTTTAAATGAACAACTTCTACCATCTGAGCCTTACATTTCTGTCAACTTTTAATTTAGTTTAATGTGGTAGTTCAACTGAACTTACCTTAGCAATATTCCTGAGCCCATTTGTGACGTCATTAGGTGAGTTTTACTTTTAAATTCTTTGTAATTTTATATTTTAACAACAACTGAATAACAATAAATCAGAACTCATAAATGAGTTTATCACATTTAAGGCCACATATAAAATTTGAAAGATGATTAACCATTTTAATAGATCGTCATTTTAATTTCAAATATTTATAAACTTTACTTCGTTATAAAATGATTTTTAAAACGATTATTTATTCCAATAAATAAATTTATTTAAATAAATTATATCCCATATTAAAACCGTGGATAAAATATGGCATCAGAGAGTAAACCAGTTTGGCCTACTACTTTTTCTCGTTTTCTACATTCTGATATACATCTGATCGCTCTCACATCTAATCACTGCTCTCCGGTTCTCTCGGCTTCGTGGGCGTTTTCCGACTCTTATTTAATCGAAGACTCGAATACGATTCACGATTTTATCTCTGGTTGTATATGCGTTTTTTGTGGAACAATGATCAGGCTATAAGTCTTCTTATTCAAGACTGTTTTTATTTCAACGAAAGCGAAGTGTTCTCAATTTGACAAAATCTACATTTTCTTAACCTTTCAATATTTAAATTGAATTTTTGCGAATTTATCCAGCAAAGTTTTATTTTACACCAAATGATATTTATCACATTTATCTTACTTTTTTAGTTATGACTAACTGATTACGATGGGACGACTTTCAATACAATTATTAATCTTTCAACTAAAAAATATTATTTTATATTCTTTAGGTATGAAACAGCAATTCATGAATAATAAATAATTTAGAATAACAATTTTTATGTTTAAATGTTTAAATTTTATTTTCCATGATAAATTATTAAATTGTAACGTTGTTTTTGATAGATATATTTATGGTCTTGCGCAATATAATATATACTTACAGACGTATCTGATCTAAACTAAAACTAAGAAATGAAAGCTGAGTAGACCGTTGAAGTGCCATAGAAAAAAAGTAAATTCTTATACTCAACCAGTGATTTTTCCCGTCACCATGAGACGTGGGATCCAATCAATTGCATCTACAATTTAATTTTTTCTACCTTTTTTCTTTTTAGGACTGGGACGACAAGAGAATAATATTTTAATCCGTTGTACAACTTTAATAACAAATAAATCACTTTTGGAGAGTCGCTGAACTTTTTGCGTAAAGTCGTCTTATGAAATCGACCTACATATAAAACCAGCGTAATTCTAATTTGGCAATTTATTTGATGGGAAAGCTCGAGTTTTATATTATATTTTTACCGATCACCAAATTCGCAGCCATCTTTTTAGGATCAAAAAATTTTCAAAAGGTTTAAAAATTAAATTTTTAAAATAATAAACTTCTTGCATGAAAGGGCCGGTCTTTTGACCTCCAGATAAATATTGTCCTATCTGACAGATAGTTATGTGAAGGATAGACATTTATTTATAAAATAAAATGTACCCGCCTTTTCACGTCAAATTATGTTGCGGTTACTTATCTGTAAGATAAATGTAAAATTTATTTCGGAACACATCAATATTTAATTCATATATTAAATTATGTAAAGAAAAATTTAATAACTAATAAAAAAATAATACATGTTTAACGATTCTTCTCAGGTTTTTCCATAACACTAAAATATTATATAAAGTTAGCTCAAACATCTTCAACTTCAAAAAGTTCAGTAATGTCTTCATTTAGCAATTATTCATCTTCAAAATTGCCTTAATTTTGATCTCTCGCAAGGTTATACTCGTAGAATGTTGCTGTAGATTAGAACGGTTGAATCTTTTCAACCTTACAGCCACTTCCACTGGATGAAATAGTACCTAAACCTTTTCTTCCATACATAAAAAGTTATGTTGTATATCTGGTTCTAATATGAAATTCATTAAAGAAATTGGATTGTTTAGTGGAATTTTTTAAGATAATTTTACTTTATAATCAGAATTTCCTTGTAAGAACCCATTTCTATTATCTCTATTTAAACTTCTTATCAAGAATACAGAATTATTTATTCCTACCTGGTAGGTAGCTATAATAGAAAAACATATCCAAGACGTATCACGACATTGTCAGAAATTAAAATCAATATTCCATATATTATATAAAAGATTTATTGAAAGTTTTGAAAATTTCCTATTACACTCTGAATATTTTGTATACTTACTCTGAGTCTATTTTATATATGTATAATTGAATGTATTTTATAATTATTAAAAGAATCTAACAACCTAGGTATCATGTGCATATTTTTAGTTTTGGAATCCGATACTACTATCAGTGAATAAATAGCACCAATATCTCTTGAAAAGGTTAATTAATCCATTTTTTAATTATTAAGATTATGAAAATATTGAATCCCTAATCTAAGTAAATAAAAATATGTATTTAATATTTACAATACTTTCTCAGAATATAGATCACTGTTGGTTTACTTAATCTTAACCTTTTAAAAAAGTCTTTATCATTACAAAAATTAAAATGTTCAATTCTGCATCAAATATTATATTCTCGTACTAAGTTTATAAACAATAAACATCATACTGATCATACTCTCCGATTTCATTAAATCTTTTAATATCCGTTTCTCTAACTTACAGTAAATATCAATATTTAGGTTATATTTTTGATTTCTCGATAACCTACAACATAATAACGAACTACAACAAACACAATTTATTTTCCAGATAACTTTTTATTTATTACTTTATTTGGCAAATAAATATTTTATATTTTATGTCAGATAATTTTAATTTATTTTATCTGTCAGTTTATCTGTTCAGATTTCTTTCCTAGGTAATGCTAAAAACAAAATATGATTGACTCATAGGTTGAATTGTCAGTAGTTCATATTTCTTCGTTCAGATGGCGTTAGGATTTTAAATCTAAACTAACAAAGTTTTAAATTATTTTGTATTAAATTCAACCTTAAAAATATTATTAAAATTAACTATTAATAAGGTAATAATAAATAATTATTATTAATAAATATATAAAATATATAAATAATTATTAATTATTATTAATTAATTAATATGTAATTAATACAGTATTACTAATTAAACGTATCGTTTAAATAATAAAATATGATTGAAATGTCAAATGGTGGTAGTTCAGATTTCTTTTTTAGATGGCGTCGTTAGTTACCTGAACAAACGGTGTGACTTTTCATCAAAGCCTTTTATATAGATAGATATTCGATCTATTTGATTTTGTCCTCGAACTAATGTAATTGGTTATAACCTCATTTTAAAGCGTCCCTTTTCAAATAAGCGAATGGGAGAGCTTCTTAAAAATCCGTCGTCGAGCTATCTCCCTTTAAAACAAAAAGGTAATTATAGCCATTGTAGACACAATAATACATAAATGTATAATGTATGTATATTGTAAATGTTTTTTGGGACTTTTAAATGATTTAAAAGAAATAATGTAATGAATATAAACAAATAAATGTGTACTTTTTAATCCAAGTGTTAAAATTTATAAATTTTTACTACAATTAAATCCTCTAAATCTAGTAGTTAACATGTAAGAAAGAAAGCTACCCACGTATTGAGAAAAATTAACACATTAAAGTGTTTTTTTCGACGAGTTGGACACCTGTTCTTCTAACTCGTTAATCGTTTTTAATGCTAATTTATTATTAATTATACTTTTAAATGATTTTGTGAGTCGTATATATATATGGCATGTCTAATAGAGATTGGTATTCCTTGTTTTACACAGTCACTTCATTAATTCAAAGAAGTCACGATCAGATGAAACAAAAACTGGTTGCACTATTTCTCTTTTTGATATACGTGTTATCAGCACTCGGATAAGGATTAATAGGTTACGCTGTTATAAATTTCAAAGTATCTGTTGAGAAACTACGAACTGTGAAGTAATGAATAATAATATGGTAATGTTGGAATATAGTTTATTTCTTAGTTACTTTAATATTGTAACAACTAGGTTGAATATATGAAAGTACCTAGTAGTTCATGCATTCGGAAAGACGTCACATCAGACTAATAAAAGTAGTATAGGTTCATGGTAATTTGTAATCGTTGTTCTTACTTAAAAATAGGCAGCGGTGTATTCAATAATTTACTATAAATAGGCACTTTTACAAAGTGTCCCAAATTTTTATATTTTGCAGGGTATAACGAAAACTAGAGGAGATAGAACATAAGCAGTTAAAATGTAATGACTTATTTTTTTCTAATAGTAACGATTGCCCAATCAACTCATCCAGAAATTTCATTTGCTGGACCTGTTTCAAGCATTGCTACAATTCTTCGCGTTCGTCTTTTTACTTGTACCTGCTCCACACTTATTCTACAAAAACCTAGGTACTATATGGGTATTCCTGGCAAAGTCAGGAATCAGAGTCACTAATGAAACCTAATACCTGGAGTTGGCGCCTCCTTAGCTTCGTCTAGGTTTTGCTTAACTTCCAAATTATCTATCACTAGTGATTTTGCTCGTCATCATGAGATGGGGAATCCAATCAATTGCCATCTATATACAGTCCACTCAATTTTTTCTGTTACATTATTTGATTTTATATACTAGGATGTTTAAGTTACAATAATTGTAACTTAAACATCCTAGTATATAAAATCAAATAATGTAACTCAAAAAGAGAAATCAAACGATTTCTACCTAGCGAAACCGAATTCAAATCTTAACCACTGTGTTTCCTAAAATTTGCGAAACAAACAGCTGGATGAATTAATCGGCGGTATCAACGGTTGTTGCTGCACTTTATCAAAACAAAAATCTAATACCGTCATTCTGTTTTGTTATTTACTTCGTTGGAAGTACGAGAAACTGAATTCACTACGAATTTTGACTAGGATGAACGGCTTGTGGGATGCAATTTTAGATTCCCTTGCCGATTAATTCATCCAGCTGTTTGTTTCGCAAATTTTAGGAAACACAGTGGTTAAGATTTGAATTCGGTTTCGCTAGGTAGAAATCGTTTGATTTCTCTTTTTGTTTTTAGATGGCGTAGTTACGTCTGTATATAGTTATTTTAATAACTATTGTCTAGGACGGGAAAGATTTTTGTTTTGGTTCAGAGCAGTGGCTATACCGTTCTGAAGAGACTTAAGGAGGTCGAAATACGTATCAACGGTTGTTGCTGCACTTTATCAAAACAAAAATCTAATACCGTCATTCTGTTTTGTTATTTACTTCGTTGGAAGTACGAGAAACTGAATTCACTACGAATTTTGACTAGGATGAACGGCTTGTGGGATGCAATTTTAGATTCCCTTGCCGATTAATTCATCCAGCTGTTTGTTTCGCAAATTTTAGGAAACACAGTGGTTAAGATTTGAATTCGGTTTCGCTAGGTAGAAATCGTTTGATTTCTCTTTTTGTTTTTAGATGGCGTAGTTACGTCTGTATATAGTTATTTTAATAACTATTGTCTAGGACGGGAAAGATTTTTGTTTTGGTTCAGAGCAGTGGCTATACCGTTCTGAAGAGACTTAAGGAGGTCGAAATACGTATCAACGGTTGTTGCTGCACTTTATCAAAACAAAAATCTAATACCGTCATTCTGTTTTGTTATTTACTTCGTTGGAAGTACGAGAAACTGAATTCACTACGAATTTTGACTAGGATGAACGGCTTGTGGGATGCAATTTTAGATTCCCTTGCCGATTAATTCATCCAGCTGTTTGTTTCGCAAATTTTAGGAAACACAGTGGTTAAGATTTGAATTCGGTTTCGCTAGGTAGAAATCGTTTGATTTCTCTTTTTGTTTTTAGATGGCGTAGTTACGTCTGTATATAGTTATTTTAATAACTATTGTCTAGGACGGGAAAGATTTTTGTTTTGGTTCAGAGCAGTGGCTATACCGTTCTGAAGAGACTTAAGGAGGTCGAAATACGTATCAACGGTTGTTGCTGCACTTTATCAAAACAAAAATCTAATACCGTCATTCTGTTTTGTTATTTACTTCGTTGGAAGTACGAGAAACTGAATTCACTACGAATTTTGACTAGGATGAACGGCTTGTGGGATGCAATTTTAGATTCCCTTGCCGATTAATTCATCCAGCTGTTTGTTTCGCAAATTTTAGGAAACACAGTGGTTAAGATTTGAATTCGGTTTCGCTAGGTAGAAATCGTTTGATTTCTCTTTTTGTTTTTAGATGGCGTAGTTACGTCTGTATATAGTTATTTTAATAACTATTGTCTAGGACGGGAAAGATTTTTGTTTTGGTTCAGAGCAGTGGCTATACCGTTCTGAAGAGACTTAAGGAGGTCGAAATACGTATCAACGGTTGTTGCTGCACTTTATCAAAACAAAAATCTAATACCGTCATTCTGTTTTGTTATTTACTTCGTTGGAAGTACGAGAAACTGAATTCACTACGAATTTTGACTAGGATGAACGGCTTGTGGGATGCAATTTTAGATTCCCTTGCCGATTAATTCATCCAGCTGTTTGTTTCGCAAATTTTAGGAAACACAGTGGTTAAGATTTGAATTCGGTTTCGCTAGGTAGAAATCGTTTGATTTCTCTTTTTGTTTTTAGATGGCGTAGTTACGTCTGTATATAGTTATTTTAATAACTATTGTCTAGGACGGGAAAGATTTTTGTTTTGGTTCAGAGCAGTGGCTATACCGTTCTGAAGAGACTTAAGGAGGTCGAAATACGTATCAACGGTTGTTGCTGCACTTTATCAAAACAAAAATCTAATACCGTCATTCTGCAATGTAACTCAAATTTAATTTAACAGCAGGGTTTTGACCCATGTATTTAGTGGTTCAAAACATGACCAATCAGATAGCACTGATGATGGAATATGAATTCCGAAAACGTTCTGTGATTTAGCCCAATACGGTTTTCAATATTATACCTTTTATAAAGGAATTTTTAAATAAATTTTTTGTGATACATGGTATATAGCCAGCTACAGGAATTTAGTTTGCTTGTGGAGATCCTAATTTATTTAAAAATGAAAGCTTTCCTCACAAAATCATCAGCGGAAAAATTGAGGTCAATTGAGATGAACGGGATACGCTATTTAATTTTTAAAATAGTCATTGGTTACCTTGGTTTTTTGTAATCTTCGTAAGTTTATTTTAAAGCCTATAGATAAACAATTTATGCAATTTATACAAAGTAAGAACCATCATTTTTGAAGAATAATTTTTCAACAAGATTAGAAACTCAAATCAGTTCACAAAAAAAGTATATAACTATAATATTAATTTCAACTAATCTTTCATGAAGGAAATGTTACATATAGGTATTGTAAGGACAAAAAAGTTTATACCTTTCACCGCAAGATTTCAAAATGGCTAATATTAAAGAGTGTACACTGTAAATCACTACCGGTATTCCCCTCAGTGTTTATAAACCGTGGTCTCGAATTAGTTCTTCGTAAGTCTACGTCTGTAACTGCGGCAGACATTGTTTGACTGAGACAATATATCTTCTTTAAGATTAACTTGATCGGTTGATTTTTAATTTTGGTAGTCCTCCTATATTTAAAAGTAGTGCAAAGATTTGTGTATTTGGGCTACAAAATAAGATGAACGCGAGACAACCAAACATGTATTCTACTCAGAAGAGTAAGTTTTGGTTGGGCTGCATTGGAAAAAATGAGAACGTGTTTAAAACAAATCTCACTTCATTTAAAACTGAAAGGTTTTAACCAGTGCTTTCTACAAGTCCTCACATGAAGAGCAGAAAGCTTAACTCTCACAAAATCATCAGTGGAAATATTAAGAAGGACACAACGTAAATTGGAGAGATCAATGCTTGAAAGTAGCTTGAGAAATAGATTAAGAAACGAACATGGTTTGGAAGATAGTATCGAACGTATTACAAGGCGCAACATGCTGCAAGATTGAAAAAAAAATTTCTTGAGTGGAGACCACGGGCAACGAAGCGAAGCTGGGGAAGACTCGCAATACGATGGTCCGACGACCTCAAAAGAAGTGCGGCCAATTGGATAGCAGAGGCCCAAAACAAAATGGATGAAAATACGTATAGGAGATCTATGTTCAACAATGGACAAATTAGGATTTTGGAAAAGGATTTTCTAACGATTAGATGTAAACAGCAGTATAAAAATTGTTTTAGCAAAACCTATTATGACATAACGTACGATATACGAAAGCTGCCAACTATTAAGTATAAAAGATATCGGAAAATAAATTGAGGGCGTTGATAAAAATACAGGGAATAACTCTACTGTATAATTGCCGATTGTCAATAAGAAATATCCGCAAAACAGACATAGTTTGAAACGTAAATATTTGGCACAAAATTTCAAAAAATTAACACAAAACTGAAAAATGTTGATCCTTACACAAGTACAAAAATACAAACATTAGGACGTTTGATAAAGATATTTTGTAGCGTCTACAAGTTTCTTCTTCTTAGGGTGCCTGTCCGTTCCGAATGTTGGGGATCATTCTGGCTATGATGAATTTGTTGTTTGCTATACGGAATAGCTGTGTTGAGGTCTTTCTATACCATGCTCTCAGGTTAGCAAGCCAGGATATTCTTCTTCGTCCTGGGGCCCTTTTTTCTTTAATCTTACCAGGTTAGCTATTATTTTTAGGTCTCTTCCGTCAATCCCTGTCCTCTTCAGCACTTCCATCATTTATTCATGCCTGACTCTATCGAAAGCGTTATTGTAGTCAATCAGGCATGCAAGAACATCACAGCTGACATCTCTACATTTCTTAAACAATACCTGTACGCTAAATAAAGCTTCCTTTGTACCAACGGCGTTCACAAATCCAAACTGATTGGGCGCAATTTGTTCCTCGCATTTGCGGTAAATTCCTTTGTGAATGACTTTCAAAAACAGCTTCAGCAGATAGCTCATTAGGCTTATGGTATTATAGTCTTCACAAACCTTTGTTCCTGGTTTTTTGGCTTTCCATCCTTCATTTGTCTGACGGCTGCCGTTATTTCTTCTGGTAGGATTTCGGGACTTGAATTTTCTTCAATGGTGGGTTCTTGTATTGTTCTAAGGTCGTGGAAAAGTTTTTCCAAGTATTGTTCTCATACTTTCTTTTTATCTTCTTTGGTTATGGCAAGATTGCATCCCTCATATGTTATTTTTCCACTGTTGCGTTTTCGGAACATTTGAGCTATTACCTTCACCTTTTTAAAATATGGCCATTAAAGTTATCATATCGACTCTGATACTTCTCTATTTCTCGACATCGTTCTGTTTTTTGTTTCTCTTTGGCTTCTCTTATCTTTCTTCTGACGTTGGTATGTATTCTCTTATATTCTTGGAGATTTTCTTTGTTTTTTTCCTCTGATCCACAAGTTCAAGTATTTCATCGGTCATCCACCATTTCCGTTCCTCTGAATTTTTTTTCAGGTGTTGTTCTTTAATTTCTCTCACTGTTTCTTGTATAATGGTCAGACTTTCCTCTTTAGTTCCTGCATTTCTGCATTTTAGCACCTTTGTATTGAGGTTTTCACCCACCTTTAGTAGAACATTGGGATCTTTCAGTTTTGAAATTACCTACAACTGGTACATGATCAGAATTTACAATCTTTACAATTTACAAATTTACCGTATCAAAATAATATGAATTTCATGGAGTCTATGACCGTCGGCGTCATGGATGAGTCGATTCATGTTAATTATTTCATCAATAAATTTTATCCACGATAATATCTGCAGTACAAAATCCGATTTAACGTTGAATGCCATATTTTTCAGTTCTTTAATTTAATTCGTAGTTTTGCAGGCGTTGCTGTTGCCGGCAATGCAGCGTGTGACACCCTAACAAATTTCCGTTAATATTTCCTGCGTCCAATTATAATACTAGCTCGAAAAGCGGCGACGTATTTATAATTTTCCAACATTTCTGACTCTTCGTCGTTTGCTGAACTAAAGCCGAAACCATGACGTAAAATGGTCTAGTCATTTATTTTGCTCCAGTCGAAATGACGGCGACTTCAATGAAAGTTTTGATTATAAATGAATGCATATTTACACGAATTTCACAGTATATGTGAACAGTCAATAAAAATATGACATTTTAATTATTATATAATTTCAATTGTTAATATTTTTACGTTGATATAATGATATTTAAATGTTTTTTCTTTTTAAGCACTCGTCAATTATGTTTGTTTAGTCTGTGAATGTCTTTGTTAATGAAATATTTAAGACTTATTTATGATGCACAGTTGGTTCCTAAAAAAACTGCGACTCTTAAAGCGTATTGAGTAGTGTATTTTGAAGGATAAATACCTATTCTTTACATACTGTCACTGTCACTGCCAAATCTTAAAATTTGTCAGATAACTTATTCTGTTCAAACTCAAAAAATGGCTTCACATGCTAGCAAAGAACTAAAAGCAAGAATTGTAACGAAATTAGAAGATGGTTGGTCACTATCTGCCGTAGCGAACCATTTTAACGTAAGCAGAACAAACGTTTTTGATATTAATAAAATATGGAGAGAACAAGAAACTTGAGGGAGCCTTGTAACTGGCTACCTACATAAGAGGGTTGGAAATCTTTGGATTCCAAGCCTTACTTCAAAGGACTTGTGAATGGATGTATCTCCATAGGTTTGGTTCTTCAGTGACCGTTGAAGGATAAGGATTCTTAATATGAGCAAATATAGCTCCAGAGAAATAAAATCACTTTTGAGTTTATCGATTTATAATTAAATCTTTTAGGAGTAGAGAGGCCCAACATGGCCGTAGCTTACTATACAATATCAAAAAATTCTTTCTTTATAACACGTAAAAGAAAACCGGTATGAGAAAATGCCCGATTTCGGCGGAGAGAAATATTTAATATGTGAATTAAGAGTGTTTAAAAATTCGATGCCTCCATGGCAATGTCTGAGCTTGAACTGATAAAACACTACTTGATGCGTAAAAGTAAGGATTACACCTCTTTTATTTAGGTGTGAAAACTATTTTAGAGGGTGAGATGCCAGTCAGTCGGGGTCGCGAACAAACTTGATGAAGTGACAATTCCAGTTATTCTACACTAAGAAAAGTCTAAAGAGTTACATTTTTATTTTATATTTTAAAACAATATGATTTCTGGAACAAAACTCTCGAAAGAAAGCAAGGTTCTGGAAGACCAAAAATATCTACCGCTCATGAAGATCGTATGCTTGTGGAGAGATTAGAAGAGAAACCTATTGAAGATGCGAAAACTGCAAGAATTATGCCACAGTTTCCGGAAAGAAAGACAACATCTTGGCGCAGAATTAAAGCATCGTGTCTTTACCGAACTGCAGCAAAAAAACAATCTCTACACCACAAGAGAAGCAATCAATACTTATATTTGCTTTAAACCATCAGCTACAAAATCAAGATTTTTGGGACAGGGTAATATTTACGGATGAGAAAATGTTTCAATCTTCTAAAAAGGGCAAAATTGGGGTGTATAGACTAGATAATAATAGATTTAATCCTCTATGTGTTGATAGATATAGAGCAGCTGGTTATTTTAGCGCCAATGTATGAGGATTGATTTCATCTAGCTATAGGAATGGGAATGGTATGGCGTATTGATGGCAGGTTTGTTGGGCAAACTTATTTAAATATTCTAGAAAACATCATGTTTCCCAGTGTAAAATAGTTGTATCCAGAAAATAATCTTATCCTCCAACAAGATAATTGTCCTGTTCACACTGCAAATATAATAAACCAGATTTAAACCCAATCGAGAATGTGTGGGTGATTATTATAAAACGGTTATATCGGCGTAATTTTATACCTCAAAATGCTGAAGAGCTGTGGCACGGTATACAACAAGTTTGGGCAGTGTCTGAGGAAGACAATTTCATAGTTCCTTTCACGTAGATGGACCGAAGACTACAAGCTGTTATCAATGCTGATGGAGATATTACAAAATATTAATTTTATTTTTACATACGTAAATTTAGTATAGTTTTGGTCTTCCAGACCCTCACTTTCTTTCGAGAGTTTCTTGTTCCTTCCATTTTTTATTAATAGAAAAACTTTGGTTCTGCTTATGTTAAAATGTTTTGCTGCCTTTGATAGTGACCAGATATCTTTTAATTTGGTTACAACTCTGGCTTTAATATATTGTTGAGTTAAGTCGTTTCTTTTATTGCTTAATATTAATAAAAATTATAACAACAACCCTATTTTATGTAAAAACTATTATATATTTACTCTTTATAAAATGCAGGAATTCAAAATAATATCACAATTTTTACCTTAATAATTATTACAATTTATAAATTAACATATATGTAATCAATTGTTTGTCGTTTGATTGTTTATTTTATTATTTGTCTGCCATAATAATATTATACTGTCTAACCAATTAAATCACTGCTCAAAACGATCAAATCTTACTAGAGTCGTATCAGTTTTTTTAGGAACCAGCTGTACGTGAAACATGTTTTCCAAGAATGTTGCTTTTTTAACTGGTAGCATTTATTGTTAAGCTTTGTGCGACTCCCCAGAATTTTGCGCCATAACATAAATGGATTCGCCTTCAAAGCTAAGGTTTTTTGCCAGATTACATGCCGACAAACACTCTCTTAACCATCTGGATATACGACTACGTCCATTAGGCACCCATAAATGTATTTTTCTTTCGTCTTTAAAGAGAACCTCTTCCTAATGATGTTTTCAACAATTCGTATGTGCTCTTCAAAACGTACAATTTTATAACTGAAAGAAGCCGAGAATCTCCTGCGGGACATTTTGAACTTAAGCCGCCCTTATATCCAGTAAAATCTATCTCGAAATCTAGCAAGTGTTCTTTTAACTCCAAAATGTCCTTCAGAAGCTGCTATAAAGTTCTTGATATACATTTTTAATGTGTGATTTTGGCAGTACCAATTGTTGAACTGTACGCACTCCATCGGAACTTTCCCACTTTCAATATAATAGACCATTGAAAAAATACAGAGATTTCCATTGAGCCCAGTACGCCTTTATAGTTCTACTGTATACTAGCCTTTTCCTGACAAATAGATCTTACTCCATTTTTAAGCCATTTTCTTATTACTTTAACTAATTATCTTTCTTTTGACTCTTTTTATGGTTTTCCATGGAAATATGATCATTATCTTTTATTCAAAGCATCGTGGAATTCTTGTAATTGTTCATTTAACACGTTCTACAAAATGGACACCTGTTCTCTTATTTCTATTTCATTTTTACTAATCGCTAGTTGCTTCTTTAAATGAGCAACTTCAGATTTCCGAGTATCTTTTTTTACTTTCTGTGGTCAGTTGTGGGAGATCGATCTTAGAGACCTATATCTACTAGTATTTCTAATAGGACTATATAATGAGCTTCTGGAGGTAGATCTAGACGACCTTCTTCTTTCCTTGCCTGAAATCGGCTTCTGCAAATGTCCTGTTCTTCGGCAATTAAAACATTTTCTGTTTTTAGTTTGAGCTTTTCCAACATGCGTAATATCTGGGATAAAATAGGTTGTTGGTTATCTACGGTAGTGACTTCCTCATTTTGTTGAAATCTTATTTCTTTTAATTTTAGGCGAGATCTGGAATTACTTCTCGCCGCTTTATGTATTGAATAGTCCACCGACCTAATAAAAATAATATAATGGATAAATAATCTTTTAGATCAAGAAATAGAAAAATGGAAATTAAAAAGATCTACATTGAAAAAATAATACCAAGAGTGATATAAATAAACATTTTATTGCTCTATGGATTGTATTACTGTAACTATGCAGTCCAAAGTTGCCATAAGTATCAAACAGATTTCATTTTAAAAGAGAAAAAAACAAACATAACCCGTCTCTGGATTTTCTCAATACTCAATTGTTTTCTTCCGGATATTCTTTTCTCAAAGTAAGCGGCGGTAAGCGGTCCAATTAATAATTTAATCGGAACCCGTTGCGCTTTTGCTTTTTAATAAAAACCAGAGCCAACCGGGCTTTATCGAAAAGAACAGGCGGATTATTATGGAAATCAGAAAAAATAATACAGGAAGTTGTGGTGCAAAGCGATTCTTTTCGTTAAGATTTTCATTTGTTAAAATTATAAATTAAGTAAGCAAAAAAAAAGAATGTATAGCTTACTGTGAATTAGGTTATCCTTAAACTCGAAAAAATGCAAGATGAAAATGAGATTATAACAAACAATATTATATAAAGTAAATAAAAAAGTATACAGATTGCTTTAGATATAAAATACACTCAAGAATCAAAGACAAAAACAACTACAAATAAACTCCAAACTGAGTATTTTATAATTTTGAGAATACCAAAACAATAATTGTAGATAAAACTATATTTTTTGTTTTTAAAATAGATCGTCCAAAGTACAACAGTTGGGGAAATTCTGAGACATGACAAAAGATGTTTCACTATGTCTTGTTTTTCACAATTGCACAGGTCACCATTTGTCGTCTGTAAAGTTCCACTTAATTTTATTCGTATTTTCTACGTATTTCGTATTTCTGCTATAATATCCTAAAACATACAGTTTTATAATTTGTGTTTTTTGATACATTTGTGAGGTGAAATTTAACTATATTTATGGAAAATAAATCTAACAGCGAGTACAATTAGCAAGATTTGCATGAAAAAAATTAACATCAAAATAAAACCGATATAAATACCTAAAAACAGAATCGTTGATGACAGCTCTACATGACATGGAACTCAGCGAAATAATGAACTATATTGTTTTCAATTTAAACAATAGGTTATCCAGGGAATATTTTAACAAGGAAAATTCGATTTATTTAATTTTAGTTGCATTTATTGGATTTTTACAGTATTACAATTTTAACATTTCGGACGTACATGCAAAACTTAGTTATCACTATTGTAGAGATATTAACAATGGTTAGGAATATTTTATTAAATCATTACCTACATTATTTTTATGTATTGATATGTTGCCTGTGTGAGTCCATTTCAAATAGATTGTAAGTCTTATTTTTATTTCTTTTACCTATTTATCTGTAGACACAAATTAAACATTCGAAATTATTAAAACTGAAAAGAAAAATAATTTAAAGCACTGCATGTGATGCAAATTATTTTATTTTGATATCACACTAAGTCGGAATGATATATGTACTAGCGAATTTCGACATTAATTTCCATGGTGCTAGTTGGAGAAACGTTAGAGTGCCAGCAATTACTGACTTACAACGTATTGCAAGTGTCAAAAGGCCACCACGTTACACTTTATGTGTTCTTTACTTTTTTATTTTGATGAATTTTAGAAGAGAAGTCACTTACACTTATATATACTTTAGCTAGGTAATTTTTTGGCAATTTAATCATTCACTGCATCATGTTTGTTAATAAATGAGTTAGACAAGTGGTCAAGATCTTAAAAAGAACAATAAACTTAACTTAAAACTTGAAAGGGATTCCCATGACCGGCAATAGAGGTGATTTCATGACCACAGGGCCTCCCGGGTCGTTAATATGCAAAATCCCTGTGAAATGCCCAATAACAGACCTATAAGAAAAATTCACACGAATTGTCTGAAGAGAATATCCACTTGGAACGTTAGGACTATGGATCAATCACGAATAATCCAATGCGCAATCAAAGAAATGGAACGCATGAAAATAGCAATAATGGGCACAAGCGAAATGAGGTGGCCTGACTCAAGTTATTGTGACATAGAAGAATACAGAGTATACTATTCAGGATCAGAAAATGGTAAATATGAAAATAGATTCGGAATTATCACACATAAAAGTATAGCCCAAACATGTCAACAATCTGATGCCAGTGAATGATAGAATTCTCTTGTTACAAATAAATACATCACCGATGAACACTAACATTAATACAAGTCTATGCACCCACAGCAGACCACAGTGATGAGGAAATATCAGAATTTTACAAACAAATAAGCAACCTTATAAGAGATATACCGAGATATGAACTCGGACATTTCAATGCCAAAAAAAGGTAACGGAAAAGAAGGGCAACATATTGGTCCTGGCTTAGGAGAGAGAAATCAACGACGAGAAAAAATTTATAAGAAACCAAATAGACTATGTACTTGTTAACAAAAGATATCGAACTAGTTTCAACAGTGTTAAAACCTACTTAGGCGCTGATATTCAATCTGACAATCCTTTAGTGGGCGTGTATAGAACATAGTTAAAGAAAACAAGCGGAAAAACTGTAAAAAACATGACATGAGAAAACTGAAATGTAGTAAACTAAAAGAAATAGTCAGCAAAACAACAAATAGAAAATTCAAAGAAATCGATAATACAACGGAAAGCACAGAAGAGAAGATAGAATACCCTAATAAAACTATAGACAACATTAAAGACAATTTTATGAAGAACGAAGAAGGTAAGAATAAGACATGGATGACGACAGACATTCTGCAGCTGATGGAAGAAAGATGGAAAAACAAGAACAATAACTCTATGTATAAAATATTACAACGAGATACACAGATAAATATCAGAGAAGCGAAATAGAAAGAACTGGAGAAAAAATGCCAATAAATCGAAATTCTAAAAAGTAAATACGACGACTTCAACATGCACAAAAAGGTAAGAGAAATTACAGGCAAATTTAAAAACAGAAAAGTAAGTCAACTTAATGACAACGGAGAGGTAATCGTGGACAAAGAGAGTATTGATAATACCTGGAAAAATTACATACGAAATTTATTTTTTAATGAGTGGGAGAACCAGTGCCCAATACCTACGGAAACAGGACCACCTATACTAGTGGCAGAAATAAGATCAGCCATAATATCACTAAAAGAGCTCCAGGACCAGACGGAGGACAGTCTGAATTTCTTAAACTTCTTGATGATTAAATCTTTAAGAATACTATGTAAAATCTTTAATAATATCTATGACACAGGCAATATTCCAAAAAATCCCCTAGTTTCAGAATTTATTAAGTTACTAAACAAACAGGGAGCGAAAAAGTGCGGAGAATATAGGCTAATAAGTCTAATAAGCCATACAATAAAATTCTTTCTTAAAATTATACATCGCATAATATACAAGCTATGCGAAGAGAGAATACAAGACACACAATTTGGATTCATGAAAGGCGTAGGTACGAGAGATGCACTGTTTAGTCTACAGGTATTATTCCAAAGATGCAGAGATATGACTTGCGATATCTACACCTGCTTTGTGGACTACCAAAAAGTATTTGACACAGTTCAACACCGAAAAATGATGGATGATCTAACAAAAGCCCAAATAGATGATAAAGGCCGGCGTATAATAGGAAATTTATACTGGAACCAATCAGTCACAATAAGAACAAATCTTGGAGATGAACCGACGGAAGCGATCCAGATTCTACGAGTCGTTAGACAAGGATGTATATTTTCAACCATATTATTCAACTTATAATCAGAGAAAATATTTAGTGAAGCCTTGGAAAATTGCGAACATGGAATTTTTTAAATGGAGAACGCCTAAACAACATCCGCTATGCAGATGACACCCTTATTTTTGCAGACAGTTAAAACAGTTTACAGCAACTAGTAAACAGAGTAAATGAAGTAACTGAAAAATTTGGACTACAAGTAAACATATTAAAAAGTAAATTTATGGTCATCAGCAAAAATAAAATTAGAGACGTCTAACTGCTTATCAAGAATACACCAGTGGACCGAGTAAAACAGTTTACCTATCGTGGAACAATAGTAAACGAACAATGGAATCACTCACAAGAAGTAAAATGTATAATCGAGAAGGCTAGAAGTGCATTCAACAACATGGCCAAACTTTTTTAAAGCCACAACCTTAATCTGGAGATAAAAGTAAGGCTCCTACGATGTCATATCTTCTCGATATCATACTACGGAGTTGAATCCTGGACACTCACTGAATCGATGGAGAAAAAACTTGAAGCCTTCGAGATGAGGCTATACAGAAGAATCCTAAGGATATCATGGATGGACAAGATAACCAACCAGACTGTACTACGAAAAATGGGGAAATAAAAAGAAGTTATGTATACGATTAAAAGGAGAAAGTTAGAATATCTCGGATACATAATGAGAAACGGCACTAAATACAGATTACTGAAAATCACCCTTCAAGACAAAGTATTCGAAAAGCGAGGAATTTGGAGAAGGAGAATATCATGGTTAAAAAACCTGAGGAAATGGTTCTCCACAACAACAACTAATCTATTTAAAGCATCAGTTAATAAAATAATTATAGCTAGAATGATCGCCAATATTCGAAACGAATAGGTACCAAAAGAAGAAGAAAACTTGAAAACTTACAGTTCTGATGTTGATGGTTCGTGAACAGCGAACCATCAGCTGTGCGTATGTGGTGGCAGCCAATCTTGGAGTTTTGAATTTAAGTGGAGTGCAAAGTATTGTGTTGTGAGAGAGTTAATTTACACAAAGTATTGTGTTGGTTGAGAAGAAAACGTGAAAACAAACTATTGGTTCTCACTTAGTAAGTACTATTAGACATGTTGCGTGTAGCAAAAGAAATGGTGTACTTTTCACAAAGTATTGTGTTAAATGGAGAGAAAATGCTAGAAACAAATTATTGCTTCTGGCAGCACAATTTGAGGTATTACCTCTATCGAGTGAAACTTGGCACTTTTTACAAAGTATTGTGTTAATGAGAGAAAATGAGCGAGACAACGTATTGCTTCCCACAGACACTTCTTGTCACTAAGGGTTCACAATTCACACTAACGGCCGAAAGCCCAGTAAAAACACATTTTTTCCTTATAGCTAAAGTTAAAACTACCTACAAAATTACAAAATGTACATGTTGTTAAGTTTCCCTTTAAGAAAATGGAACTTGACGAAATATTTTAAATTATTTCGTATGTTTAAATTGAAATTCAAACGATGTTGTTTAAAAACAACATACTAAAAATTAACATTTTTTATTTTGATAGCAGGATGATTCAGTTTTTGCATAACGTTCTTTACTAACAATGCAGTATTAATCAGCATACGTAGACTAAACACTCATAGGCGGCGTTGTTTTGTATCTTCTTAGTGAGGTAGTGAACACGATTAGATAATGACACGTGCTTCAGATTTTTTTTGTTAGTTTTAATGGTGAGTTTAAATGTAATTAAAATGCATGATTTCTTGCGGTATACAGCACCACGCATATTTTTCTAATAACGATGTTTTTTGTTACTGTTGTTTAAAAACAACATCATCTAGTAAATTTTATCTTTTAGATAAAAAATCATCAGTAGGAAAGACAAAAGGACGCTTACTGACAAGAAACTTGCAGATATAATAGATAGGCTTTAGACTAGCGAAGATGGGTTTCATGATGATGATATTGACGACCCAGATTTCTTAGCTGACAAACAAGTTGGTACATATGATGAGTCTGATAATAAGGATTCTAAACCAGTTATGGAATGGATGGGAATGCTGTAGAGACTAATATAGTTAATAGCACTGTGAAGGAGCCTCCAGAAACTCTGGCTTACTCCAAGGACTTAAATGTACCCAAATTTTTAAATCTTGTCATTTTCCGTCTGCAGCAAGATGCAATACCACTGTTTATCGTGAGACCTCTTTGTACAAAAAAGGGTGTACATAAGTGAAACTATTAATATCATTTTAGTGTAGGAGGACTGTATTACATAGGGCTGGTTCAAATAATTAGGATAGGTAGTAAAGGTTTATACAGAGAATAACCAAATCAAGTTTATAACAAGTCTTACCACTACTACTGTTTCACACACACTCACGATATTTATAGTGTTTCACTTGCGTTTGTTACTCGCGGTACTAATACTAAGATCAAAAGATAGAGTACATTTGCGTTTGTTGTCTCTACGATTAAAAAGAGGAGAGAGAGAGAGAGAGAGAGAATGTCTGTTACTAGCGGCAGTCAACAGTCGAGAGAGAGGACGTCTGTTGCTAGAGAAAGTAATTAGTGGAGAGAGTACGTCTGTTGCTAGTGCCAGTCAACAGTCAAGAGCGTACGTCTATTGCTGGTGGCAGTCAACAGTCGAAAGAAAGATAATTATTTTAAATATTCCTTCATTATTTTTGTATTTCGGGTTTCTTCGTCTATCTAAATATCATCATTACTATTAGTTACTATATTCTAGGATCGATGTTCCTAATCCCAATTTGAAATGAAGTTCGCTATTTATACTGAGATTCCCAATTTGGACCGAGGTTTCCAATTTGGACCGAGGTTCCCAATATCGACCAAAGTTTACAATCCTGACCGGAATATCAATCCCAAATAATTACGACTTGTATTACAATAATCACTATTCTATTTAAAATGATATTTATAGCCTTCTACTTAACAGGCCTACATCATGCGCATTGTATTCGACGGATGGCAAGGAGGAATATTATTCGGAGGCTGAAAAATCAGCAATCTCCTCTATGCTGACGACACTTTAGTACTAGCATCATCAACAAATGACCTTGAATACATCATGAACAGACTAGATACTATTAGTCGTGAATATGGACTTAAAATTCATGTTCAGAAGACCAAGGTAATGATAAAATCGATCGAATTAGAAATAACCAGCCGGAAATACGAAACGTAGCGGGGTTTGAAGTGGTAAGCCGTTTCAATTACTTAGGTTCTGTTATTACAAACAATGGTGGATGCGAAGAAGAGATACGTCGACGCCTTATACTGGCCAGATCAGCGGTCAAACTTACTAAAATCTGGAAAGATACGGACATAACCAGGAACACGAAACTACGCCTAGTACGGACGCTTATCTTTCCTATCGCTACCTATGCGTCAGAAACTTGGACCATTAAAAAGTCCGACTCACGACGTATAATGACCTTTGAAATATGGGAATATAGTAGAATGATGCGCATACCCTGGACAGCACATCGCACAAATGTCTCAATATTGACAGAACTAGACATCAATACTAGGCTTACCACAATCATCAACCAAAATATATTGAGGTACTTTGGACACATTACCAGACGAATGGAAGGCATGGAGAGGTTGGTGGTTGAAGGCAAGGTAGATGGTAAAAGAACTCGAGGAAGATCGCCACTCCGATGGTCAGACCAAATAAAGGGCGCTACCGGTTACTCTCTGTCTGATGCAGCACACCGCGCCCAGGAGAGAGGAGAATGGATAGCAACCATTCGTCAAATACCATAACGTCACCACATCCTTACGAAGGATAAAGGATAGAGGAGGAGGACTTAACAGGTGTTATAAAGCTAAATACTAAAAGTCGATCCCAGTCGACATTGAACTGTAGGTCCCGTATATCTGTGTAAATTGAATAATACATAAGACAAATATATGCAGAGGAGCTGCCTTTGTTTAAACATAATCATGAACATCTACTGCAGTTTTTACTCACTCAGAATTTTCAAAAATAGAAGAGCATTTCCTCTCAAATTTAATCTTACACATAAAAAGTCAGTGTGTATTATGTAGGCTGCTTGAAAAGATTTGTGGTTGTTATATTGAATGTTATATTTCCTCTCAAATTTAATCTTACACATAAAAAGTCAGTGTGTATTATGTAGGTTTTGTAACTGCTGCTTAAAAAGATTTGTGGTTGTTATATTGAACCACGTACGTAGATTTTTCAGCCAGGAAATCCTTCTCCTTCCTCGTCCCCGTTTTCCTTCTACTTTTCCTTGTAAAATTAATTGCAGCAACCCATATCTTTCGCTGTTCCTCATGATGTGACCGAGGTATTCGATTTTGGCTGTTTTTATTGTACTTACCAACTCTGTTTCTTTTTGCATTCTTAATAAACGTCCTGGTTAGTAACGTGGCCGGTATTGGATTTGACGATGAAGCCACATGTCGAAAGCCTCAATTTTTTTTGCAGGTGGCGTCTGTGAGAGTCCACGACTCAACTCCGTTCAACATATAGGAAAGATATAACATCTTAGTACCTGATTTTTATGGGTACTGATAAATCATGGCATTTGAATAGCTTAGCTATTTTTTGAAATGCAGATCTTGTTTTCTTTATCCTACATTTTTTTCTAGGGAATAGTCCCAATTTTCATTGACGTTCTCTCTGACGTTCGTTTTTACTCTTTGTATTGGTTGATCATTCACACTGATTCTTTTAATTTGCTGTTTCTTCTTTCATTATCATATATTTTGTTTTTTTAATATTCAGTGAAAGTCCATATCTCTGACTCACTTCTGTGATTAATTCGAATTCCGGCTTCAACATCTCTGCTTCTTGAAAGATTTCCTCAGAGTATATGTTCAACAGCAAGGGTGATAGTATACATCTTTGTCGGACCTCACGTTTGATTTTGATATCATCGGATTCTCCTGCCTCTGTACGTATACACGATGTTTGATTCCAGTAAAGATAGCCAATAATTCTTTGATCAGAGGTGTTTATTCTAATATTTGTTAATATCTCGATCAACTTGTCGTATTTTACTATATCGAACGCTTTATGGTAATCACTGAAGCAGGCATAAATATCGCAATTCACATGTCTACATCGTTGAAATAGCACTTTTATGCTAAAGAGAGCCTCTTTCGTACCCACTGCGTTCCGAAAACCAAACTGTGTACGGTTGATTTTTTCTTCGCATAGTCTATATATCCTTTGATGTATGAGTTTTAGAAATAACTTTAAAATGTGGCTCATTAACCTGATGGTCCGGAAATCATTGCAGGATACGGATTTTGTTTTCTTTGGTAGAGCAATAAATGTTGACTTCAGTCATGATCTTTGTATTACTTTGTTTAAATATATGTCATTGAATATTTTTGTTAGTCGTTGAGTACCGTCGGTGTTAAATAGCTTTCCAGCAATTTCCAGACATACACAGAAACTTTAATCTTACACATTAAAAGTCAGTTACGTATATTATGTACGTTTTGTATCGTTTGTTAATGTATACTAAATTACCTATCTTAAACTGGTAAACGCCACAAGAAACTAGTTTCAGAACCATATGGAAAACGTCTGTTCAAATCAATAGAAATTTTAATGGAAAAACGTTATAACCATGTCGGGGCATGCAAACTTCCAAATTAATGTATCATTGTTTTGCCTTTGAAACTTTACGGAAAGCTATGTTAATTAATAAACTTCGAAATTTGAAATTTATGCTATAACGTCCAGTGCTTCTCAACCAGTTGGTTGGCATTTAAGTCAAATAATAACCCAACTGTAAAATTGTTGGTATTCCTTTTATTCACAGTTTTCAGTCACATGTTATTAAAAGTAAACAGTAATATTGTATTTAATATCTCTAATATCAACTGAGTTTTTTACAAAAATAATTCTAAACGTAGCACAATAATAATTATTATTTTAATGTATGTAATGTCTTGACTTATGGGATGGAGGCCTGGACCTTAAAGAAAGAGGTGAGCGATCGACTTGAAGCATTCGAGATGTGGACCTACCGAAGAATATTAAAAATAAGTTGGGTAGACCGAATAACAAATGTTGAGGTCCTCAGAAAGATGAAAAAGGGAATGGAAATCATGAATACGATTAAGATAAGAAAGTTACATTATCTTGGCCACGTTATGAGAGGGGATAAATATGTGTTGCTACAAACCATAATGCAGGGAAAACGAAGTATTGGAAGAAGACGCATCTCCTGGCTCAACAATCTGAGAAAGTGGTATAATTGCAGTTCCGTTCAGAGACTTGTTCAGAGCTGCAATCTCAAAAGTGAAAATAGCTGTGATGATTACCAACCTCCTTAGAGGAGACGGTCCTAAAGAAGAAGAAGAAGTTTCTTCTTCTTTAGGTATGAGGAAGAAGGACATAAGAAGTATGTCTTGATGTTTGTGTTAGAACTAATTTTATGTATTTTCCTGTTCTTTTTTATCCGATCATCTCAGTATGCGTCTATATATCTACATTCCTTGTATCGGCACGTAAGTAAAACTTATATACTCTTTAAAATTAGTCATACATAATACTGGCATAATTTATAGTATATCTTACAGAACCTAATAGTTGTAATTTGTACTTTTTAAGATTTATGTAACCAGTTCGGAGACTTGACGATGAACAGCAAAATTAAGTTTTCGAAACCGAAAGGTACAATAAATTTGGAGTAAGCCTGATATTTATTTCTTTAACCTGGTACTTAACAAATAACAACACCACGTTTCCTACTGACAAAACCCCTTCCGTGATTTTTCAGCGACAAAATTATGACAGATCCGTCATGAAGGTGTTTGGTAATTCTATTGTTGTCAGTTTGACAAATGTCATTGAGGCGTAATCAATTTTGGACAGATATAATGAATCCAGAAGAAAAAGAAATCAAAAAATTGGTTTCGGAAAATATCCCATTGAACACGCAGAGGTTCAGAAACTCTATTTGGACCCAATTTTCGGAGTTCCTACGGGTGAGAAATTTTACGCTTTAAAGATTTACTACCACAACGGAACTAGCAAAAATTCTTGAGGATTACTCCTTTAACATGAAAAAAGGCAATGGCGAAGACTATAATGAGTCGTCTGTATAGTCAATGTGGAATACTACAGCAAAAATGGTACAAGAAAAATATTTTACGGAGTACGGCATAGAAATCGACCCTTTCACAGATATATCTTTCAAATGTGCAAGATTGGCCAGAGATACCAAGCGCAGGCAGCTTCAAAGTGTTCAAGAAAAAAGAAAACTCAGTTCAAAAGCATTATCCACCGAAGAACTATTAAATCATCCAAAGCTACGACGAGGAAACCCTCAACGGAACACAAAAAAGTTTTTTCACCTTTGCTCATTTGAACTTGCTTGGAGAGACAATGAGGCCGTAAACTGCAAGATTCACTTTTTCCAGAAGGAATTTGAATTTATGAAAGAATTTACGGACCGAATTGAATACAAAAGCATTTTTTCCAAAACAAATCAAGATGGTTCGAAAAATGTGGCAAGCAGCAAATGGCTGGTATGAAATTTTTCAAACGAAAATTTATGTCCAGTTATTTTATATTATAAGATTTATTATTATTATTATGTGATTATATGATTATAAGATTCTATCAGACAAACTCTTTCTTACCGTTCACCCCAACTGGAAGGATGGATCTTGGTTCAAAAACTGTTCACTTGGAATCAACACCGTATCTAAGTGGACAAAAATGTCAGCTGAAAAAATTGAAATAGAAATAAAACAACATAAAATAACAAACCATTCTCATCGCTCTTCAGCTTTATCAGCCTTGTTCAAGCAAGTTATTTCTGAACAGGAGTTAATTAAATTAACGGGTCACTCAAATGCATGCTCTCTAAAACCATATCTGCAGCTGGATTTCAATCACCAACAGAAGTTGATCGAAAATATCAGAACAACAAATGAAGCCGGACCTGACACAAAATCATACTTTGTTAGAAAAGAATGGGCAAACTACTATAGCTTATAATAATTGTACATTTAATATTGTTACTAAATAAATAAAGATTATATTTCGTTGATATGGTGTATTAATTGTCTCGTGAAATAGTCTTGTAGAATATCAATCGAGAGAAAATTATTTACCGGCAAAATTTTCGTCTGGTTTTATTCAAGTTTGTTGTCTTTTAGCAATTTTCGCTTATGAAATTTTGACAAAATCACTTGACTGACGCCTCGAGATTTAACTGCCAAAATTTAAAATTGCCAGGCAACAAACTTTCGTACCAGTCGAAAATATTGCCGGCAAAATTTTCTCTCTTATGATATTATATACGATAAAAAATATATTTATATTGCATTCTGTTTCTCAACCGATTGGAGACCACTGCACGATCTCGACCAATTGGTGTTGAATAAACAATAATTGTAACTTCGTAATAAATGAAGGGGCAAAGTTAGTGATAGATCTGAGTTATACCTTTATTTAAAACTTTGAGTTGTAAACTACCACCGCTTTTAGTTTCGTAAACAAAGTTATGGTTGATAAGGGTTTATGACATGGCAATAGTTTTTGCAGCAGGCATTTCAATCCAAATTGTATGGAGGTTTATTGACATGTTGGAATAGTTTTAAGGGTATTATAGTATATAATAATAATATACTGACTATTGAATAATTTATGTATAAAATTTGTGTTTCTAGTGTGTGTTTAGAATGTCATGTCATATAAAAAAATTAAATAGGTAAACATCGTCGATACCTTTAGATTTACTAATATATTGATATATATATATATATATATATATATATATATATATATATATATATATATATATATATATAGTGATGAAGACATAAATGTAGAAAAACTGCAGAAAGCTGTCATATATATTTGAAACAAATGCCTAAAACGAATCCTAAATAACAGGCAAATGGAGTTGATCGTACCGATTTTAATGAATCCTTAATTAATCCTTAATATTAATCCTTAAAATAATATACCTAAAAATTAACTGTAAGTACGAATTTATAAATTGAAGACGAAAATTTTTTATTGGTTTTGTATCACACTCTCTTCAGTTTAAAGAACCTATAATACAGGCTCTACCAATAAGACTGAAAGACAAAAAAGGACCGAAGAATTGTAGAGACAAATCAAAAAAGTTTACGTTTAGAAAGTACCGTAACCTCATAAATCTGAGATGATACGACATGCGACATAAAGCTGCAAGCAGATGAAGAGATGCAGCTCGTAACACTTTAAAAAGTGATCTCTGAAATCAAAGATAATAATAACTATAAGAAACTTCCTGAGTTTGATTTTTTAACTGAAGAAATTCTAAAAGTATGTCATATCAAAGGACAAATGCAGTTACTGAAGAAGGAAGCTCTTTTTTTTATTTCACTGGAAACCGTTAGTTCCACATCGGTCATACTGAGGTCAATTTGCTTAATCTACATTTTCCATTAACTATTATACAAGTCCTCGGAATTGATAGATCTACTATAAACATAAGCTGTTTGCCAACACTTGATGGATCTTTTATTTAGGCTTGGTATACTCAAAGCTATCATTGCAACAGTAAGCTTATTTTTATTTTTTTTGTGCTAAACTTTTCAGCGTACAAGCCCAATTTTTAAACAATTGATAATGCGATTAACATAATGCTGCTGCCTAATGTGACCTCTATACTGCAATCCAAGGACCAGGCTGTTATAGAAAAAATAAAAAAATATACTGAAGAATAAATAAAAATATACTGTTAGCTGAAGAAAAACAGGTTCTTACTGAAAACAACTTAAAAAATGCGAGGAAAAAATGTTCACTGGCACCTTTTTAGTTTACGAAGGACAAAAAAGCATTAAAAGTACGGAGAACGTTAATACTGTTACAGAAGATGAAGCCGTGGCTCTATTTCAAATAGTGCTTGGATTTAACCAATGCGATGAACTTGCAAAAGAGTAGTTCGAAAATTATGGTACTAATGACCTCGGTTATCAGCAATTGAATGATGACGAAAGCGTAAATAAAGTACTTGACGACACAACATTGTAACTAAGGCCAATGACACAGAAGACAGGGATGACGCAGAAATTAATGACCAAGAAGCTGCTTGTCCTCCTAATCTGGATGCTGACGATGCTTTGGAATTTGTAATAAACTGGTTACAGTTACCAACATATTTCCTAGAAGAATTCAAGACACGGCTTCCAAAAACACAAAAGAATTTTTCACTCACTAGGTTTGTACCGATAGGTTTTTTTTGGCTTCTATGAAAAAAAGTTTATCCAAATACAAAAGTATTTAGTGAAAGAACATATATATCATATATATATATATATATATATATATATATATATATATATATATATATATACATATATATATATATATATATATATATACATATATATATATATATATATATATATATATATATATATATATATATATATACATATATATGTTCTTTCACTAAATACTTCTGTATTTGGATATACTTTTTTTTTATTTTTAAATGCATAGTTACAATTTACTCATAAACAGTACAATGAGTAATTAGTAAATGTGATGACAATATTAACTCCATTCGCCTATGTAACCAGGTCTTCTTTCCAAGTCATCTTCATTCTTCGTTCCTCCATTGGTGGCTGATATAATTCACTGATAATTTGGCTGTGGTGCGTTGAATTAGGAATTTTGGACTTGCTGGCTTAAAGTGATATGACATCTTTTACGGTTGGTACTCCTAGGTCATTGTGGATAGTTGTATTGCTCACAGACTAAGGAGCGTTTGCTATCATACTCAGTGTTTTTGATTGGAAGGTCTGCAAAATTTTTGTGTTTGAAGGCTTGTTAAAGCCCCAGAGTTTTACGCCGTACGTCAATATTGGTTTTAGTATGATTTTGTAAAGCAGTATTTTGTTCTCCAATGACAGTTGTGACTTTCTGCTAAGTAACCAATATATTTGTTTTTTGGCGTTAATGCATTGCTTCTAGGTGAACTTTCTGTCAAAATGCAACCCAAGATATTTAGATAAAAGTCTGTCAGAAATGTATCCAAGTGTTGCTACGCCACTGGTAGCAATTAACTTACACGTCTTAAAACCTACGGTGGTAAATTCTCCAGCCAATTCTCATGAAAGCTGATCAGGTATTGAAAAGATATTTTTACCTATAGATTAACTCTCTCCGACCAATTCCCAAAAAAAATCCCTGTTAGAAAGAATTCAAAAGGTGGGTTTTACCTACCTTGGTATAGAAATATCGAAGTTGTCCTCCGCCCCCACGCAAACGCCTTGCAATAGTCAGGCATTGCAATAAGAATTTTAAGTATTTAGTATAAAATTGTATCCCAGCTTAGCTGGTCGCTATTTGGTTAGAGGTTTCACTCTCGCATATTAGTTAAAGTGTTAGTTAAAGTAAAAGTTTTAGTGTTAGTTTCGTATTCGATCAAATTCGACTTTCTAGTTTAAGAGTTTAGACTCTCGCATATTGAGTATACCTAGTTATTGTTACATAGCTTATAGTTAAAAGCTGAACACTCATTCTTAATCAAGTATATTCATATTGAAGAAAACATCCTTAGTTGAAGTGATAATTATTAGTAACATTTTAATCTGTATCAGTGCTCGTATAGTGTGTCTCTAGTGTAAGGTGGACAGTGATCGGAGGTTTCAATAAAAGAACTTGCGCTAAAACCTTGGTTAGAATTTGTTTAACATGTAATGGCACATTGTTGTCTTCAGGATTACCCTTTTTACTTATAGGAGCAGATTCTCAAGAAGCGTTTTGTATTACAGCCGTTAGCTTTTGTACTGCAAATTCCATCTCATCAGATTTTTATATTCGGTGATCTAACGTTATATTATGGTTAATGGTGTCTTCAATTTGTTCCCAGTGTGTTTTTTAGTAAGATAGTCTTATTGGCTGTTAATTGTATATTATAGTTGTAGTTAGTGTTATTTTTATGGCGCTATGATCCGAACTTAGGTCAAAACTAGGCTCTATTTTGAATGCGTGTTAGGTAAACCTTTAAATAATCCAAAATATGGAACATCTGTAATTTTGTTGTTATCTGCTGGCTAGTATGTTGGTTGCCCCGTGGATAAGCATAATGAATTGTTTTTTTGTAATGATCGATATAGATTTCTTCCTTTCGTTGTAGTTAGTCGTGAGCCCCGTAGAGTATTTTTGGCATTCCTGGCCTGCTACTAGAAGTTTGGAAGAAGCTGTCGTATTCTGCAACTGTCTGGTGATATATAAAATATCAATAATACGTAGTAGTTTAAAGATCATTTGAAAGTCCCCAAATAAATCAGTAGTCCGGGTGAATCCCGGTACCAATTGATCTGGATTTTCGATGTATATTATATATTATATAACATATATAACTATATATATATATATATATATATATATATATATATATATATATATATATATATATATATATATATATATATATATATATATATATGTATATTCCAAAAAAAGTCATTAAATAAAATACATGAAAATAATGAAATCCAATTAACAATTATTAAAAAACGACCAAAATTTTATTTTCTGTAAAATATTTTTATCTACAAACATTTGTCTTGGGTCGTTAATATTTATAAACACACAATATAAGTACCGTTTTCCTTTATCGAATCTTTATTAAATTTTTGCCAGATTAAAAGAGTTTTTTCTACGTCTCTTCAGTAATTAACTTTCTTTCATCATCGTCGAACGAAGCAGCCTCTCAAAAACAAATTCACCATGAAATGAGATAATAAAAATTCATTATGCAAACACGACCAAGCAAATTCATTGTTTTCAGATGTTTTAAACACAAGTTTAAAAGAACAGAAAACGTTAATAAAAATCGCTCTATTCTCAGACCAACATCGCGAGGCATTCTTAGTTCTTAATGTCAAAATTTATGCAAATAGATTCATTTTTAACGATGTTTAAATGTTTTAATGGCTCCGCCCTTGTATAATTTTCACATCTGTAAACACTAGTAGGTGATCAGCGCAGATAATATGTTTATAAAAGTTATTGTGTTCAGAGTTTGACTGGGCTCTTCGATTATTATCATATTTGGTTGTTATAATATATATTTTAATAAAACAAAATGCTCCGAGTCCATACTAAACCAAAACTAACAGTATCAGATCGATGACAGTATGAACTATATTTGAAAATTGGTTGTATTGATAGATATCGATATATTGATGAGTAGAGCTCGAGATATATGCAAAATGCATAATAAGTGCATATGCATTTATTAAAAGTGCATATTTTTAGGTACACCACAATATAGACAAATATCTGAGAACGCAAGTAATGCAATTTAGCGAGGTAGGTAAAAATATCCCTCTGAAATAACCTTTATTGGTATTAGCATAATATGACAATATAAACAGTAAAACGCGATAAGCTGGTTGCCGGCATTAAATAAAATCATAAATCAATATGGTTTTTCTCGAAAGCTTAACAAATAACAAATTACCAGAATTTGTATTAGCAAAAGACAAAATGCAATTGTCGTTCTGTCCATAGTTACAAGTTCAGTTTGGTGTATTCTTTGGTTCAGTAAAGTTGTGTTTATCAAACGTGTTTGAAAATACCAAAACAAATTGCAAGTAAATCAATTCTTCTAAAAAAGTGGATTAATGGTAAAACAGAGTTCAAAATCATTGATGACAACAATATATTTTGCACGGTTTGTGACAAACCGGAAAGTAATATGTTTAATTTAATTACTGTTTTAATTTTTAAATATTTTTCTAAAAATATAAGCTAAATATAATTCTACGTTAAAATGAAAATTGTAGAATAGAACTGCCATTCATTATGAAAAACGTATTTATTTTAAAGCACTGATTTTAAAATTATTTTTATCAAAGGTGTAAACATGATTTTGACACTGTTTGCAGTTTTTAATATTAAAAATTTGAATTTTTAAAAACGTTAAGGATAGGTTTTAGGAACAAAGTCCCTAGGAAATTGTTAATGAAACAATTTTCATAACTTATAATAAAAAACTAAAATTTAAGTTATAAACAATTTTAATAAAGTTTTTTCTATATTAATTTATTATTTTAATTTAGTGATATCCCTACGGTTGAGGAGTGGCAGTTCCCTTACCAGGGAAAGAATTGATCTAAGAGTAGACATTTATCTACGAATATAATTATTGTGGATGCAGTTTGAAGAGATTAGAGAGACGAGTGGGCTGCTAATAAGTGGTTGTCAGAATTTTTGGTTGTTGAGGAAGATTGTTAGCCATGTCGTCATAAGGGGTACTTTGGTATGTTACCAGCTATACTTGAATGAGCATTATTGGCTTGTAGCTTGTTAGTAGCACCTCGAAAAGCTCAGAACAGAAGTGGAAGATCAAGTGAATACGGCATCTAGAGCCGCAGGTTGCCTGAACGGAACAATATGGAAAAATAAAAATATCGGGAAAGAAACGAAGGGCAGAATTTATAAAACAGTCATCAGACCAATAATAACATAAGCAGCAGAAACACGCTCTGACATAGAGATGAAAAAAAGTATATTAGAAACAGCAGAGATGAAAACACTTAGGTAAGAAATAGAAGAGTAGAATTCCGCGATCATATAAGCCGAATGACAACAAATAGGGAAGTAAAGACGGCAAGAGACGGTTCCCCCAATAGGAAGAGGATCAGTATGAAGACAACGAAAACGATGGAACGACAACTTACTGTAGGCACATTAAAAAATATACAGGGTCATGTTTCCATAAAAAGAAGAAGAAGAAAAAGTTTACTTTTAATAATGAAAAGAGCTGTAGGTATTATGAAATCGGTTGTGACACTGAAGTGTACTTAAGTATAAAATGAACATTAGTTAAGGATTAGCTTAGGTTGTCATTATGAAATCGGCCTTTAATAGTTATTATAATATAATATATAATATTGGATTTTAACAATAATCAGTTTAAAAATTGTTCAAAATGGTGACAAAAAGAGTTATTAGTAAAACATTTTAAATTGAACTTTCATATCTATACTTTGGAAGAGATTTCTTAATCGGCACATTATTAAATATGGCCTTTTATGGAATAGTAGTCACAGTGAACATTTGGAAGAGTCCATTTATTGGACGTGAGATATCCGTTATACAACATGTAAACTTTTTTAATTTTATTAAAATTTATAAAAATATTAAATAAAAAATAAAATTACTTTATTCAATTTTAAACGTATGATCTTAACTTTAAAAATACAGAAAGCATAGGATGAAGCTTCGCGCCAGTCCACAGTACCGCCTACTGCACCAATTTTGTTATTTTGAGAGATGTTTGTTTTTTATAACTTCTGTTACTTGCTATATATTTAAATATTTAAATAAAGTACATTATGTATATTAAATAACCAACAAGCCTAATATGCTTTGTACCTTCATAATTACCTACTCTATATATGTTTTTCGAATTTAAGGCGCTTAAATTTATTGATGATGTGCATCCGGCAGAACATTTCAATAAATTGTCTCTTCGGACATTTATTTCTCTCATAACAAGGGAAAATGACAAATGATCGGAATTTCTGGCCAATATACAAGTTTTTAAATTTGAAAATCGAAAATTGTGTACCCACGAACAGAAATGTTAATGAGGGCATATTAATTATAATCCAAAATAGCTTTACAAATGAGTCGGTCGCTTTCAAATTACCATTAGAATTTTCGGAAAATTATTACGGGCACATTACTTCCATTTGGCATCCAGAACTACGTTTGATTATGATTTATAATGTGTATAAACCATGCAAATTTATTAACACGTGAGGAGTGGACTTAAAGTAGTGTTTGGATCGAAAAAAATAAAATAGATGACAAATGTAATTCAAAGATAGAAAATTTTAATACTTCCCACACTTATACAATGCTAGGTATATAACTTGTGTATAACGATGTGTATAATTTATATAATATTTTTCAGCCTTCTGCTTTTGTCGTGAAACATCTAATGCGGCGGATTACACCAGCTACTAATCAGGTAGAGAACAAGTCTCAGAACACTACCCTGTAGAACCCCTGCTTTGATTGGATTTAGACTTATGTCCTGATCGTAATGTCTTGAAATGCAGAAATAGAGGTAGGACTTGAGGATAAGGAAATAAGTTAAGGAAAGGACTTCTCTAAGTTTGTAGAGTAGACCAGTGCGCCAAACTCTATGGAAGGCTTGAGAAATATCCAAAAAGGCTGCTGAATATTTATTATATATTTTTTTTTCTTTCTTATAGAGCTTCATAAAAAAAATTACAGACTATGCATTTGCTCAGTGGGGGCATGTTGTTGTCTGAATCCAAACTGATGGTTAGGTACTAGTTGGCGTTATCCTAAACCAATCGCAAAACCCCATTCTTTTAGACTAACCTTCATCCAGTAGGTAATTCTTGAACGGGTGTCAAGTGATAAGAACGAAACTGCTGTTCCTTAAATCTTCTCCAAATCATCACATCAAATTGAGCCGCACATGAGAACCATCTAGTTGAGCCGCTACTACTCTTGTACTGCTTCCATGGATTCGTTCAATTGCTTCCAAAATCTCTTCATCGTTTGTACCTACTTTTGGGCGACTATTATTACCGGGTACACGTAAACTCATCACCAATTAGCATAAATACCCTCGTACATAGTACAAACTCATCACTGCCATAAAACTACGGATTTCAAAACTGCACCCCATAGCAGGTATAGACCTTAAACCCCTTGTAAACCGCAAAGATTTGGTAATTTGGCAGAACAAATCTAAAATAGGTGTATTAAATACAAATGCAATTCATTGGATTTTATTTGGGAATTCCACAAAATTATATTGATAGCTACCTAAAACTATGCGAAAAGAAAAATTTCTCCTCATTTGCCCTTGTTCCTCTAACATGAATAGTGAACTGCTCATTGATTACGTTTTGAGCCAACGCGGACAAAAAATAATAGTTATCAATAATTTCAAATTTCAATTCAAAAGATTCTAAAATCAAATTACCTTTTGTGGACTTGTTCGACTAAAGGGTGTATAGTATGGCTAAATGTCATACAACTGGTGAGTAGATTTAATACCGTTTTTTTTAGTTGTTTCGCATTGGTGGCGGATCATTCTGATCAAACAGAAAAAAATAAGCTTAATTAAGTTCTTTAAGTCAACTGTACAAGATGTTTCTTGTAGACAAGGCATAATATTACTTTGTTGCTTTAAGTAGATTACCTTTTCTGATATTACATTTTTAGATTTCTGATTAAATTGTTAAAGTCACATTGTCACAGATTTAGATTTTAGGTAGATCATTCTAAAACATTGAATATCTCAAAAAGTATGCCAGATATTACGTTGACTTTCTACCTATGGATGTGACGCATAAGATTTTTGGTTTTTTTTATTGTGACGGTTTTACATCAGACACCATTTAATTAATTAAGTTTGATTGTTAATTAACTTTTCTGGATTTTAATTGCAATAATAGTAAGAAAATTAATATTTAAAAAACTGTTAGATACAAACCAAAGTATGTATATAATATATGTATGTTACTTATGCATTATCCATTTGAAAGAAGTACGATAAGAATAAGTATGAATCGGTGTAATATTGAAGATGGTGGTCTATTAAAAACAATCTAAATCATGCCACATACAACATCTTATATACCCGAAAATAATTTTTGCTGATAGACCATTTAATTTTATAGAACTTCTCTATTTTTCTTAGTTGACACAATTTCCATGTTTTGTGAACGGTGGTAGAGTGAAACACCCTACATATTTAGAAGTTTAAATCTAAACACAAATGTATGTCAATAGGGTTCTTTAAAGTTTGTTAAGAAATACTCTACTTTTCTCTTGCTAGATATTTTTGATAAAAATTCAAAGTGCCAGGATTGGAAATTCATTTAGTATAAATAACTAGTGTCTGTGTAGAGTTGCAAGTGTACTCTTATAATAACTTTTGTAATACCAGCTGAAGATCCAAATATTTTTTTGGCTTAACCACAAATGGATGATTTTTTATATTTCGATAAAGTAATTTTTAACATGAAACGTAAAAATATGTAAAAACTTATTAAAATTTTAAAACTAAAGAAGACTTTATTTTATGGAATAAAATCCAGTTGTTTGAAAATGACCAGTATGTGATTATATTTCTATAATTATTTTAGTTGCGGAAAATATTCTGCACTGCACTGGAACACAATCAAATAAAAACTAACCTGTCAAGTCATTAGCAACTTCTCCAAGATGAAAGATCAAGAAGACTTATCGGAGAGACCATTAAAAATCATTCACCAAAAGATTGCAAACGCATAGAAACCTACCTCACGGTCTCTACTCAATTAATTCGTTGCCCCGAAGAAGTTGGTGTCGTTTTAAGTCCATCAAGACTTGTGGCTGATTTTGAAATTTCAATTGACAAGGCCGTGATTGCCGTTCGGCCATCTGCGAAGCGAATTGGGTGTTTATTTCACTTGACTCAAGGTTGCTTTCGCAAAATCCAAAAACTTGGTTTGGTAACCAGCTACAAGAGAGGATAGTTCAACGGTGGCTGCACCACTTATTTGGCTTGCCATTTTTGGACCCAGAACGAGTCGGCGATTGTTTTGTCAACGATTTTATGCGAATATCCCTAACCTGCCTTCATTTATGAAAGTGGCCTATGATTATATGCTAGAGATAAGTGATGAGTTCGTACACGTCTTTATTACCAACAAGTTGCGGTCGCAATGGGCCTGTCTCTCGTAAACGACGATCAATGGAAAGAAGTAATCGTCTGCCTGGTGTATTTCGATTCTGCACCATGCCTTGCAGCTGTCGCACTATTCCCTTAGCATTCACCTGTAAATAGCTAGCTAATTTAGCCTGCTCAGACTTACCCGGAAATGAAATGCATATCTGCCATTTCTGAAAACGTGTACACCATTGTAATAGAAAATTTAGTTTTTATTATTAATCTTAAATGCACAATAATTGGAATATTTATTACTGACATATATGTATTATTGATGCTACTGACATAATATGTATTGTTGATGCTATTATTTAATACATAGTAACCATAGCAACAAGTGTTATACAGCCGACTAGAGAATTTTTAAAACATAATAAAAAAGTAGCAACATCTCGATAAAAATTGGCTTATCGAATAAGTACTAAGAGGAAAAAAAGTTTTAAAAACATTATGTTTAACTAATGGTACTACAATAATAATTTAATTGGAACGTATACAAACATTTGGGGTGATTTAAGGGAACAAAACCCTCATAAAATTTTTATGGGGTGTACAAATTTCACTGTTATTTTTTTTAAAGATATTCCTGCCATAAGAAAGCCACACGTCCATTTTCAATATAAAATCTTTAACAGTTTTCGATATATTGGAAAATATCAATTTTCATTTTGTAATTTCAAAGGGCTGTAACTTTTTTTATGTGCACATTTGTACTAAAGTAAGTTAGGTTCAATCGAACTATTTTTGGTCCCAGAATACGTGATTTAATTTATAACCTACCATTTTGTTACATTCTGTAGATACATTGAGGTGGTATTTTATTATAAAGGTGTGACTGATGGGACTCTTTAAAAAGCCGAAAGAAGTAAAGAACTTATATTAAAAGAATAAAATGTGTTGCAATATAATATATTGCAATACTACTTTCGAAAGAATCGATTAAAATTGTTGGATTAATTATTATCAATATTAATAATTTTTAATACTAGTTAATTGGCTACATACCTTGTTAACAGTAGTGAGCATTTTATTAATGACATGTAACGACTAAAGAAAAACGTTCTTTTGAAACAAATACGGCATAAATACCAGTAAATATTACCTCTTTCTAGAGCTTTAATTACTATAATTTTCAAGCCGTCCATGTCTTTGGAATCCATACAGTATCTATCGTAAATCGTAGTTGTTAGAACTGCAACGAGAATGTAAGTTGCTGCAAAGGCCTCGTGAGAATCTAAAAAGAGAATTCCAAGATACGTTTGTCCTTTTGTCGATTACTATCAACATAGCGTTAATCTTAAAGTTTATTACGTGAAAATGCTAGAAATTTTTGTTTTTTAACTCACATTTCTTGACATTGAGAAATACATTGACTACGGAATATAATTTATTCTCGAATACAATGCTGACTGATGCTAATAGTAAGCAGAAAAAATGTGGTATTGAAGTAATTATTTACAATTCAATTGGTTAAAATAACAACTATGATACCGATTATTTTTTTCTTTTTTAATATAAATTTATTTTAAGGTGTTATTAGTTGGCTCATTAGTTCACATTAAAATAAGTTTTGTGCTTTAAAGCGATTGTTAACTTACAAAAAAAAGTATACCATATGTAACTTTTTTGGATGTTGCTAGAAATGGATATATTGCGAACGGCAGCCAGATGGTTGGTGGAGAGCGAATCGTGGGTTCAAAACTAGCTTTTGGAATCGGTATGTTGTATAACAGAAGAAATTATCCACGATAAGATAAGAAAGGATAGATAAATAGATCGATAGAGAAATAGATAGAGAGAAATGTATGGAAGGTTACCATAGAAAAGTAGACAAAGGTAGAAAAAGGGCGCCACTTTTTGTAAATATATAATTTAAATATATAAATATAAATATATATATATATATATATATATATATATATATATATATATATATATATATATATATGCTGCTATGTTTGCTATGTTTATGCCACGAATCTTACATTCGGGTAAGTTTTTTATAGTTTTTTACAGCCTTTTTGGCACCATTCAGTTTGTTACTTCATAGTAATTTTCTTTGTAGACCTTGATAAAGGTGGCAAAAAACCACCGAAAGCTTGGATTCAGAATAAATAGTACGCCTTAGCAAAGCTCTATTTTTTATTGACTACCACACCCAAAAAGAAAAAAGTATTTACATATATATATATATATATATATATATATATATATATATATATATATATAAATTCTCTATCACATTATTACTCACTATAAAATGTTTGATGTTGTTATTACAAATATTAGCATGTTTATATACACGTTTATTTGTGCGTGTTGACTGGCGGTGCTATCTGCAAACAAAAAACATTACTCAAACTAAAACTGAAAACAATAAAAGCTTAGCAACAAGTATAAACAGCATTATTCGATTATATTAAAAATAGACAGGATAGGGATTAAAATTGATTTATGACAGAAAAAAAAAGTATAATCAGTGGCAAAAAATCATTCAACCAAAAGTCTACACTAACATAAATCAAGCATTAAATAACAACGGTTGAGCGAGGGAAGGCAGTGAATACTGTAGAATCCCTAAATATATATATATATATATATATATATATATATATATATATATATATATATATATATATATATATATATATATATATATATATATATATATATATATATATATATAACAACAAAAGTTACTTCAAGTATTTAATTGGAGACTAATGCCAAAGTGGGAAAGAGAAACGACAACAAGTATTGAGAAAGTATGAAGACGGTGAGAGAAATGAAAGAGGAGAAAGACTGGTTCAGTTTGCACATTACCAATATATATATATATATATATATATATATATATATATATATATATATATATATATATATATATATATATATATATATATATGTATATATATATATATTGTAAGTAAATTCTTTAAGAAACAATGGACTTGGGTAGCAACAAATGGAACCAGTAAGAATGAAATTGACTTCATTCTAACCAACAAGATTGCTACAATAAAAGATGTCACTGTAATAAATAAATTTCAAACAAGCAGCGAGCATAGACTAGTCAGATCAAAAATTGTTGTAGATAAGAAAGAATAAAATAAATCACAAAACCAACAGTAACCGGTATAAATATTAAGAATCTAAAAGAAAACTAGCTCTACTCATTAGTTCTCGAATCGTATGGATATGATCCACGGTACTGAATCTACTTTAGAATCCAGCTTGCTATCTTGGCTGTGCAGCATATGTTGCATTTGTTAATCTGTTGTTGATAATCTTTGTGAATATCTTGTATATGATTGGTAGTAGAGTTACAGGCCTGTAGTTTTCGTGATCCTCTTTGCTACCTTTCTTATAAATGAGAATTAGGTTTGCTGTATTCCAGTGGTCTGGTATGCATCTTGATCTTAGGTAGTTCGTAAATATGCCTGCTAAGATTTTCCAAGTTATTTTTTTTGTTTTGCCAGCGTATTTAAGCAATTCCAATGTATCTATTCCAGCTTCTCTACTGCTTTTACGTTTTGTAATTGTCCATTCTACTTCTTTCGGAAGGACTTCTAATAGATCTTCTTGGTTACTGATTGTTTCTTCAAGTTTTTTAAGGGCTTTGTAACGTTCGCTGTGGAATTAAGTCAGGAGATGTATTATTTCATTTTTGTCTGTTACTCAGGTGTTTTCGTTTGTTAGAGCAACGATTTGCTTCTTCCCAATGATTAATGCTTATTTTGCTTTCTTTAGTTTTCTTTGTTTTCGATTGCATTTTCTACCAGTATTTCATCGTATTTTTTATGTTTTCCTTAATACTTATTGTCATACAAAGTTCTGAGTATTGTATTCTCTGTATGTTGCTACTTACTTTCATTTTCCTTCTTTGTTTTAGCATTATTTTGGTTTTATTAGACAGTTTAATATGTTTATTTTGTTGTTGCGGGCCTCCGATTTCTTTGGCACTATCAAGAATGATCCATTAATTGAGAGCTGTCGATTTGGCCATGTAATCTTTTATCAATTGGCCTTTGGTAATGATTTTTTTTTTCATCACCATTTCAGCATTTTTTTCAGCCAAATCGTCATTTTTTCGTCATTTTCGTCATCGTCATTTTAATAGTGGTCAGTTAGAATATTGTATATATTAATAAAAGACCCAGTATATTTGTGGCTTAATTGTTAAGTTTTTAAAATACACACTGTTGTAAAAACAACAAGTTATTTTCGTTTTCGCAAATGTTGGCTTGAATTTTATGTAACAAACTGTACTTCTTGCCTATAAGATATTTGTCTTATAAATGCCTTATAAGGGCCTTGGGTTATAACCACTGACGCCGGCCTGTCGACACTTTTAGATAAAATTTGGTTCAAGCAAAAAGAATCGCAGATGTGTTTTGTGTTGTCAAGTTGCTAGCCTAACGTGCGGTTGTGTGCGGTACTTATGGTACCTACGCTCTCTACGTCTCAAAAATGCAGTGAAAAGTGCATTAGTTTTCGCTATATTCGCGCGCCCCAAAAACACCGGTATAATAATAAACAATGTGGTAAAGCAAACTCTTTAATTAGTAATAGTGGTTTTGTAAATATTCTCTAGTTATTAAACGTGTAGTATCGATTGATTACGCTTTAATCCTCGCCAAGTATAACCCAATAAAACCAAACACATAAGGAATCATCGCCGTGAAGTCTGCTTACGTATATCGAAGGAATCTCGTTAACAGTCCATGGTCCTAAAATATTTGGTACTGTACCTACTGTGGAAAGGAATTCAATAAGCTTTCCCCAAAAATTGGTAGAGATCAGACAAAGTTGCATCACTCACAATACTCAAAGAGACTTTTTAGAATATTAATATTATTACCCCAAATTTCCCATCTGAACGTCTAAACCGCTTTTTAATATTAAAATTTTGTGTTAAGTTAGATAATAGACGAATATATTCTGCAACGAATTTCAATTTTAAAGCGTTAATACAATACGATCAGAACTTTTCAAGGTTTAGCTTAATGAAAATGTATTTTTCGGCCGTCATTCAAAAACATGGGACACGTATCAAATGAAAATCAATCCGAACCTGCAACCGCAGCGTGAAAGCATGTAAATATTGCCATAACGGGTAGAAATTCGATTTTGAGAAATGATAAAAGCCACACATTGTAGCTTTTCACATAGAATACATACGATATAATTTTGATGACTTTGGTAGGTGGGTGGAACAATAAAGCGGTACGTTTTGATCGAACAATGCAATAAATGGGAAGCACTTAATACATTATAAATGAAGACACTGTTTCCGGCATAAAAGATCGATACCTGAAATACACTATTAAAAAACAATCGTATTTTTAGATATGGCTATGAAGTAAAAGTATCATGAATAATCTGCAGTTTCATAGTAATATATACGAAAGGAATAACGTAACTTTTAACAGAAGTACATTGCTTCCTATCCATGGGCCATGACCCCAGAAATATATGACCAAAAAAGAGAAGAAGATTAATACTGAATGACTAGTTGAATTAAAAATAGAATTATTGAGGAGAAGGTTCAAAAAGGAAAACAATCTTTGGTTATATGATTTTATGTCAAGCTCTATAGTAGAAGCCACAGTTATAATGCAGTGCGGTAAGATAGGCAATATATTTCTTACGGGAGAACGGCCGACCACGTTGCTGGTTTGCCCCAAGCGGCGCATCAGGACCGGATTTAAGAATCATAGCACTGGAATATAAGCGCACACAAAAATTGCCTACGATTGTATAAAAGAATATCATTATTGTTTCAAGTAAAACATGATTCAATCATCGATATATAAATAAGAGAGTTACATTGTCGAACTAAACAATAACATGAAGAAAAATACTATAAAAAATACTATAAAATATATCAAACCTCATTGTCAATAGCTTATCTATATTTATTAATTTTTAATAGCTTCCATTATAAACACATTCTTTATGAAATTAAGATTATTACAAAGTCATTCGAAGAAGCGAATCAGTTTTAATCACCATTGTCCACGCAAAGCAAACATGTCTCTTTGTCGATTTGGGTACTGGCCATTAGACCAAAAACTTGTTGGCAAAAACTTTGAAAACTCAGTTCTAGTTTGCTTTTGCAAGCGGATGAATGTACCTACAGGTAACGTTGTACTATAATGGAGCCGTTGCCAGTATCTGTAGTGAATGTCAAACAGGATATGACTCTTAGTGTGCAAGTAAAACATGTTGTGTTAAATGAATTGAACTATCATCTGAACTTAAAAAATGGTGACAGCTTGACTATAACTCTGGAAAAAGTTACAAAAATGTGCGGTGTGAGTGTTGGCAAAATTTATGATATTCACAAAGAGGCCCAGCAGGGCGAACCGAAACCGGTACAAAAAAGAAAGAAAAACAGTTTCGAGTACAATTCGCGTGAGAATACTTAAGATGAGGAAGTAAAACCTCGAATAACCGAATTGTCTATGATTTTTTTTTTTTTTTTGGAAAACACACCACCAACCGTCGACAGCATAATGCACAGAGTGAATGATGATGAGGACATACGTGGCCTACTAAGGATAATGTAAACCTTGTTTATACCGATGAGTCTTGGACTAACGTCAGTGCTTCAGTCAAAAAGGAATGGAGGGACACAATGATCAAGAATCCACGAAATGCCTTCATATAAGGGCTCCTTACTGGACTGAAAGCTCCAACCCAAAGAGGTCCTCTGTTTGTTCTTCTTTATGCTGGAAGCGAAACTGGTTTTGTGCCATAGGCCGAATTAACTTTCTTGGCCTAGAAAGGAACCGCTGATTACCACGACGAAATGGACGGGGATCTATATGAAGAATGGTTTGGGAAGACGTTAATTCCAAACTTGCCGAAAGACACGGAAACCTTGTCGTTTTGGGTAACGCGTCATTACCTAAAAAGTGAATTACTGGATGCCGCATTTAAAGAAGAGTACGACAAGTACAAAATTGAAACAATTGCGGAAAATATGGCGTTAAGATCTTAAGACTGCCGCCTTACCATTGCGAGCTGAACCCGATTTAGATGGTTAGAAGTCAAGTGAAAGGTATGTGGCTTCAAACAACGTCGATTAAAAAAAACGGTAGAACGGTTGATAAAAGAAGCTTACCAACGCGCATCTAAAGAGCAGTGGCATAATTATGTGAACCACGTCAAGAAAGTAGAAGAAAAAATGTTTCTGGTTGACAATTTGCAGGAAGATATTAAACCAGTGATAATGAATATAGGAGACGATTTCGAGGATGAAGACGATTTAGATATGAATTGAGATTAGTATTAATTAATGAGAAATATCTCAGGTTTAATGGTCATTTGTTTTTTTTAATACTGTACGTACAGTACATTTCAATTATGATTTTTTTGTATATTTTTTGAATATATATTTTTCGTGTCGTATGAGGTAAACTACTTTCATTTTTTTTTTTTTGTATATATGTATATACAAAACGAAGTATTTACGAGGTATTAGATATTTTATGAATACAGGCATTTTTTATAGAATTAATTTGTTTTTTTTGTATATTCTCTTTTTTAACTTAGTTAAATTAATGAGTTAAGACGTTTAAAACAGAGCGCGTACGGCCCTGATTTTTCAGTCTATCGCTAAACTACCACAGACCTTCTACTGTGCCGACATGAGCGGCATCGCTGCGCGCCGTAAGACCAATACTGCATTTAACTGTGGTTTCTACTGTAGGTACTGTTAATATAATCATCAATACGTATAGTTATTAGTTACTCCAAATTTAACATTCCATGTAGATGGGCAATTTCATTCCTCATACTGTATATTTTTATATTATGTGTTTTTCTTAAGAACAGCTCATTATGTATATACACCACAATAAACAGTTAACGCAAGTTGCCTTTTTAAACTTGTTTTATATAAAAAAACAATATAAAAGTTACTGCAGTGAGAAAAACTGTGAAAACTAAATTTTTTAGAGTGTAGATGGAAACGGGAGAGACGAAACTGATTGTACCCCATTCATTTGAGAAATTCCCGATTTATATTAATGAGCAGGTATAATGAAATTTTTAGACTGCGGCGTCAACCAATTGTTGCAGATATTTCAAAGGATTGCCCGTAAGGCAGTTAGAGAATCATAGGTTTCCAAATCTAGTTTATTACCAGACTCCTAAACGCTGTAACGTTTAAAATATTTTATTAAAAAATCATTAAAATATGTACTAATTCAGATATTTTCGTCAAATGTATTAACAAATTCACTTTTCAAAACATAGTTACACATTTTATATTTTGACAAAACTTCTCCCCAATAGATAAGAGTATACAACTTCATTTTTAATGCATAATACGATTTTCTTTGGTGTGTACAATAGATCCGGCAAAAGTGGTATTTCTCATTCCTGAGATCGTAAGGAAACCGAATAATTCTCCATATAAGCATTTCCCTTTGGTGGTCAAAAGCTCTGATTGCTACAGTTTATAACTGTAGACGAACTTGTTTGACCTAAAGAGGATATATACAGATCTAAAGTATGTTTCAGAACTGTTTCAGCGACTGTTTTGGATTATTGCTAGACACTCGACAGCCAATGATCCACTCTACTGTACAGCATTAGCTCATATGTAAAGTAAAGTACAAAACAATTAGTAAAAAACAATAACAGCAAAAGTATAAAACAATTATTTTCTAGATTGAATTAAAAAAATCCTTTTATAATCTTTTTTACAGTATTAATAAGAAGTTATTTACAGTAATCCTTTAAGTGTCATTTTGACACGTTAAAAGGTCGCCCGTTATTCGGGAGCGCGTTTACGAACGTCGAAATGAAGAATTTGCCGACTGCACCATATCAGAGAGAATATCATATCATGGCTATTCCGTTATGATTTGGGCAAGCATTTGTAGGGAAGCACGTGCCGATCTTGTATTCGTTGAAAATGTTCTCCAAGAAGTTCTCCAAGATGTGGTAGTTCCATTTGCACCTTTCATTCTATCAGTCTAAATGAATGCACGATAACGCTAGACCTCACATTGATGAAGGTTAGTTCCATTTTACTCGATCAGTACTGTGTTGAAAAAGACATTGAGGTATGTGGGCTGAAGTGGCATTATAATTTAAATCAACACACAATTTTAGTTTGCTACAGATCTCCTAAAGGTAAATTTGATGTATTTTATGAAAAACTTAATCTTATTTTAAATTCAAATTTTAAACCAAATCAATTCTTATTTTTAACAGGCGATTTTAATGTAAATTCCATGACACTAAATAATTCACACAGATTTTCTGGTCTTCTAGCATCTTATGGTTTGTCACCCAGAAACTTTACACCTACAAGGTCGACTTCCACATGCGGAAATATTTTGGATCAGGTATATACAAATTGTGATGATTGTATAGGTACTGTAAATGTAAATACTGAATCGGATCACGATATATTCCTATTGAGGTTGAATTTTATTAATCTAACTATGACATCAGTTCTAAATACTTTCAGAGTAACACATGAAGGCGCTATAGATGCATTCAACAATCTCTTGAGTAAAGAAACATGGCAAGATGTTTATCATGCAACTGATGTTGAGAGTAAATATAATGCCTTTCATGATAAATTACAGTTCTATTTCAATATTAGTTGTCCTATTAGAAAAACCAAACATTACCAAAACCAAATAAAAAAAAAACATGGGTCACACAAGAAGTAAAATCTTCTTCAGAAAGTCTGAAGGATTTGTATATTTTGAGTAAGGCATACCCTGACCTAAAAACTCTATACAGGCAAAAAAAATATCAGCACAAAGTTCTTGTTGAGGCCACAAAGGGTCAGTTTTATTTTAACAAAATCTCTGAATCCTCTAACAAAAACAAAACCACATGGGCTGTTATAAATGAACTTAATGGAAAACAAAAAAATCACAAAAATATCTGTCTAAAAATAGATGATACTAGGATTACAGATTCAGATATAATATGTAACAAATTTAATGATTACTTTATAGATGCACCAATAGATATAATTAGTAAAATAATTCAATCAGATTTAAATTTTCAGCATTCCAACGATTTTAATCAAAATAGTTTGTTCATATCCTATGTATCAGAGGAAGATATCTTAGACATAATAAAATATAAAATTAAAAACAAACCATCGTGTGGTTTTGATGAAATATCAGGTATAGTAATTAAGAAAATTGCGTCTCAGATTTTGACACCACTTGCTCACATTATAAATGCTTCTTTTAATGCTGGTGTTTTTCCCAGTTTGCTGAAAACTTCTATCATTTCACCGGTATTAAAACAAGGTGATCCTGAATTAATGTCAAATTTTCGACCATTGTCTGTTCCATCTGTGATATCTAAGATTTTTGAATATGCAATGCTAAAACAACTTTTATTATTTTTAGATATCAACCAAATTATCACAAAGCATCAACATGGATTTCGAAATAAATATTCTACTTCCACAGCCATTAACAGTTTCTATGAGGAAGTCTTAATCTCTATTGAAAACAGTGAAAATCCAACTGCCATTTTTTGTGACCTCAGTCGTGCTTTTGATTGTGTGCAACACGATGTACTCCTCGATAGATTGTACAGATATGGTGTTAGGGGAGTTGCTCATAGTTGGTTTGGTTCCTATCTGAAAGACCGGCATCAAATAGTTAGAGTGAAAAATAACTTCAAGATTTCAATGTCTGATCCGATTGTTAATAAAAATGGGGTACCACAAGGCTCCATATTGGGCCCGATATTATTTATTTTGTATATTAATGAACTACCAAATGTAATGTCTGATGCATTTGTATCAGTTTATGCTGATGACTCAACAATGCTATATCGCGATAAAGACATAAATTTTTTACAAGATAAAATAACAAACTCACTGAAGACCTTCTCTGATTGGTCCAGTAATCAGTCGCTCCTGTTTAATGTTCACAAAACTAAATTTTTATCATTTACATCTCGTTCAAATTCTACTAAACCAAATTTAAGTATTTCCATCAATGGTGAGGGTATTTTGAGTTGTAGTGATGTGAAGTTTTTAGGAGTGACTTTCGACTCTCATTTATCTTTTAAGACTCATTGTTGGAATGTATGTAAAAAACTCAATTCTAAATGTTATCAATTGAGAAATTTGGGTAGAATACTTAGTCTGCAACACCTTCGTCTTTTTTATTTTGCTGAGGTACAATCGACAATGAGTTACGGTATAACTGTCTGGGGTGGCTCTTCTAGTATAAAGGACGTTTTTAAGGCCCAAAAGCGTATTGTCAGATGTATTGCAGGTGTTCCGTATGGTTGGTCTTGTAAAAACCTATTTAGAGATTTAAATATATTAACAGTGTATGGAATTTACATTTTGGAATTATTGATACTAATTCATAAAAATAAAAGAACTTTTTTATGTAACAGTGATATTCACTCACACAACACAAGAAATAAGAGACATCGGTAAGATAGTTTCGAAACAAATTCAGATTTCTGCTTTAATCTGGAGCCTTCTAAAAATTGCAAGACATGACCAGACGATGATAAAGATGTTAAAGAAGACATGGGGAATCTAAAATTTGCATTCCACGACATGTCTATTCATCTATGTCTAGACATGTCGTGGAATGCAAATTTTAGATTCCCCATGTCTTCTTTAACATCTTTATCATCGTCTGGTCATGTCTTGCAATTTTTAGAAGGCTCCAGATTAAAGCAGAAATCTGAATTTGTTTCGAAACTATCTTACCGATTTTTCTATCAGATGTCGCTATTGCGTCCATAACGAAGTCATGTTATTGTTACTTCTAATAAGACAGAGAATTTTATTTTTCACGTTAAGAACGGCTATGAATAACTATTCTGATGAGCTTTATTAAAGCGAAATACGTATCAATAGATACATAGACGCTTTGAACGTGAAATAAAATCTTTTCTGTCTTTTTCATTTTCTTCGGATCTACTCTGTATGAGTACGAGAAACAAATTCGTTAGGATTTCTGCCTAGATGAATAGACATGTCGTGGAATGCAAATTTTAGATTCCACATGTCTTCTTTAACATCTTTATCATCGTCTGGTCATGTCTTGCAATTTTTAGAAGGCTCCAGATTAAAGCAGAAATCTGAATTTGTTTCGAAACTATCTTACCGATTTTTCTATCAGATGTCGCTATTGCGTCCATAACGAAGTCATGTTATTGTTACTTCTAATAAGACAGAGAATTTTATTTTTCACGTTAAGAACGGCTATGAATAACTATTCTGATGAGCTTTATTAAAGCGAAATACGTATCAATAGATACATAGACGCTTTGAACGTGAAATAAAATCTTTTCTGTCTTTTTCATTTTCTTCGGATCTACTCTGTATGAGTACGAGAAACAAATTCGTTAGGATTTCTGCCTAGATGAATAGACATGTCGTGGAATGCAAATTTTAGATTCCCCATGTCTTCTTTAACATCTTTATCATCGTCTGGTCATGTCTTGCAATTTTTAGAAGGCTCCAGATTAAAGCAGAAATCTGAATTTGTTTCGAAACTATCTTACCGATTTTTCTATCAGATGTCGCTATTGCGTCCATAACGAAGTCATGTTATTGTTACTTCTAATAAGACAGAGAATTTTATTTTTCACGTTAAGAACGGCTATGAATAACTATTCTGATGAGCTTTATTAAAGCGAAATACGTATCAATAGATACATAGACGCTTTGAACGTGAAATAAAATCTTTTCTGTCTTTTTCCTTTTCTTCGGATCTACTCTGTATGAGTACGAGAAACAAATTCGTTAGGATTTCTGCCTAGATGAATAGACATGTCGTGGAATGCAAATTTTAGATTCCCCATGTCTTCTTTAACATCTTTATCATCGTCTGGTCATGTCTTGCAATTTTTAGAAGGCTCCAGATTAAAGCAGAAATCTGAATTTGTTTCGAAACTATCTTACCGATTTTTCTATCAGATGTCGCTATTGCGTCCATAACGAAGTCATGTTATTGTTACTTCTAATAAGACAGAGAATTTTATTTTTCACGTTAAGAACGGCTATGAATAACTATTCTGATGAGCTTTATTAAAGCGAAATACGTATCAATAGATACATAGACGCTTTGAACGTGAAATAAAATCTTTTCTGTCTTTTTCATTTTAAATAAGAGACAGTTTGTAGTACCCTATCGACATTTAGAAATAAGTAGGAAGTCATCTACTGTCTCTGGTTTACTACTGTATAATCAACTTCCTCAAAAATTTAAAAACATTCATTCAACTACAGCTTTTAAAAACCAAGTCAAAGAGTACCTAGTGACCATGTGTCCTTATACATTAGGTGAATATTACCAGAGTGTATCTGTGAATGCCCAAGCTGCAACATAACCAAATTTAATATTATTTTAATTATTTTATGATGTCCATATTGTACGTTTTATATGTATTTTAATGTTTTAAATATTTTTAGTGTATTGTTTTCATTTTTTTGTAATGACTTCATAGTGATTTATATTATACTTTGTAATTATTTAAAATTTATATTTATAATTTTAGTTTTGACTTGCTGTAAACCTTGTTGTAACTTACAGTCAAATAAACTATCTATCTATCTATCTATCTATTGCCCATATTGTAAATGATTACCTGGATGAGGCTGGATTGATAAGATTGGATTGCCATGCATACAGCCCAGATCTTAATCCGATTGTGCATTTATGGGATAAATTGAAAAAGCTATTCGATGTCGTGATAAGCCTCCAGAAAATTTGGTACAGATAATGTTAGAGCTGTAAAAGGAATATCGGGCTATTCCACAGACAAGGATAACACTTCTTATTCATTTGATGCCCAACAGATTGCGAGCAGTAATTGCTGCGAGAGGTGGACATACCCGCTATTGAATTGTTTTGTTTTGTTGTTGATTTTGTTTTGTGTTGTTAATTGTAGTGCGTTTGATATTTTTAATTAAATAAACCTTCAAAGCAGTGTTTTATTTACAGTTCTTACGAGACAATAGATATTCGGATAATTTAAAAAACAAAATTTTAGGGATACCTTCGAGACAATACGAAAAGATTATGAAACAAAATCAATCCTTCAATTTTTCCACAGAATTGTTTAAACTTAGGAGAAAATATAACGCTTCCATTCACACCCGTATAATGCCATTTAAGGAAAAAAATTTTATTACCAGAATAATAAAAAAAGATGTCAATATATGTACCTACAACCTAATGTAAGAATCTTAAAAATTGGAATACAAAAAAAAAGTTATAAATTGTCAAACTTTACAAAAATTTTTAGTGACGGCATTTTGTGATGGAGAGTGTATTAAATTTGCAAGATTATTTTACTACTGAAAAACCAATAGAGGTTCTTTAAGACCAGTTCAATCAGTACATAAACGTGTGTGTGATGCATTGTGTTTTAGTGAGACAAAACTCAAGTCAGCTTTGAAAAACAGAAAAAGTGAAAATAGTGAAGTAAATGTCACACAATATAAACATAAACCACACCCTAAAACTAAAGATCCTCCTGAACGTTGTAAGTTTAAAACTCAATACATTATAAAATTCGTGAAAAGAGATAACTATAATAATTTAAAAAAAGCTTCATTTGTTTATTTTGCTAAAGGTGGAATAAAACTGATTTGGCAAGACGTGAGTATAAAATATATAAAACATACCGATACTGAGAGAAAGAAAAATTCCTGGACAGTATATAAAATAAAAGAATGGTAAACGAATGAAAATATTTATTTTTTTTAAATTTCTTTCAAGCCGGAATTATTACAGTTAGCCAAAAGGACTGGAAAACCAAAAATTATATAGTAGCCGAGCCGAGATTTTACATAGTTTTAAAAAAAATATGAGTTATATTATATTATATATATATATATTATATAAATATAAATTTAAAAACTCCAGGAGTCAGAAAACTATGATTTATTTTATAGTCACTAATAGAAAAATCTACCCAAAGCAGATTTTAGATATCCGAACTTTAAACTCAGCAGACGCAGGGAGTGAACACAAACTAGTACTAGCAAAATAAGATGAAAGTAACACCATAACATTTTCTACAGGAGATCACCGAGGTAATATTCAATGTAGAATTACTGTGGAACGACTCCACAAGAGAGATGTACCAAAGGAGGCTAGCACAGAAGATACAGCTGAAACAAATAGACGACATCGAAGATATAAACGCGAGCTGGGAGAAAATGAAAAACAACATTGAAAAAGCAGCAACAGAAGCTTTAGGAAAACGCAAAGTCATACTGAACAAAAGAAACAACAACAATACACCATGAATCAGAAAAGAAATAAAAACGAAATGTAAATCTCATCTCATCTCATCTCATCAAATACTCCAGAATCCCGAGACACCTATGAAAGAATACAAAATTAAATAAAGCAGTTGGTAAGAAGAACAAAAAATGAACACTGGGAACAGTTTACAAAAAGGATGGAAGGCGACTTCTACGCTACACAAAAACAAATATGGAGATTCATAAGAAACCAACGGAAGGAAATAACAGAATTAAAGGAATACAATAACATACCAGCAAACGAATGGCAAAGATATCTGACGGAACTGTTAAAAGGAATTGAAAATAATAATCAACACAATAACATACTTGAATTAAGACACGAAATAGAAATCAGTTTTTAGGAAGTAGAGATAGTCAAACATTCACTCAAACATAGAAAGTCATCAGGACCAGACGGAATAACCAACGAGCTTCTAAAACACGGAGGAGAAAGTATAACCCTAGAGATGACAAAACTTATACAAAAACTAATATTACACTGCAAGATACTAGACGCATGGAGAAACAGCATAGTGATACCAATGTTCAAAAAAGGAGATAAAGAAGACCCCAAAAATTATAGAGGTATAAATCTACTGAACACCGCACTTAAGCTTACCATAAAAGTCCTAACCAACAAAACTAACAATAAACTAACAACTTTATCAGATGAACAACAAGAATTCAGATCCGGAAGATCCTGGGTAGAAGCCGTATTTTTACTAAGATAAATCTTCTTCTTCTTCAGGTACCATCTCCGCTACGGAGGTTGGCAAGCATCATAGCTATTTTAATTTTTGAAGCAGTAGCTCTAAAAAGTTATGATAAATCACATAAAGATAAACAAGGTTTAGATATCTGGGAATAGATATAACTAGTTACGGAGATATTAAAGAAGAAGTACGACAACAAAGCTTAAAAGCAAGTGAAGCGGCGGGATCTCTTAATGATACAATCTGGAAGAACAAACATCTAAGACAAGACACAAAAACAAGAATTTATAAAGCAGCAATTAGATCTATATTAACATACACAGCGGAGACAAGACCTCACACATTTAAAACGAGACGACTACTAGAAACAACAGAAATGAAAATACTGCGACGAATATAAGGGGAAAGTCTGTGGGATAGGGAGAGAATCAAGAACATAAGAAGAGCATGCAATATAGAAGATATAAATGGATGGGTGACAAAACCGAAACAGAATTGGAACAAACACATTAGTAGAATGGCAAAGGATAGGGTAGTACGAATAACACAAGATAAGTCACCAAATGGACGAAGAAGTTTTGGCAGACCAAGAAAAAGATGGTGCGATAATTTAAACAATTTAGGGGGCTAATATTAAAGAAGAAGAAGAAGGCTTTAAAGCCTACATACAAAAAGAAAGAAGAAGAAGAAGTAATAGAAGAATGTTGTATTCATAAAAATCGCATCGAACCAATTAACCCAGTCATCATTTACAATCAAACTGAAGATACCGACGACAGCGATTACGAGTATGGATCTAATTCTTCATTATTCTGTAAGTTAAGATATTTTGATTTTCTCATTATGAAATATTTTGAGTGTTATTGTAATTATTTGATCACTATAATTTAGAAACAAAAAAATTTGTAATATTCTTCTATTTTTGCACAAATGAATGAAAAATAAATTATCAGTTAAAACTGTATTTTTGTTTATCTTCGACAGTGCTTCAAATATTGGTAGAAATTGCTGTTAACTATCTCAGCACATCGGACCGTTTCATCCCTAATCCAAATTAGTAGCAAATTTGTGAAATTTACTATAACTATATTTACTATATAATGCGGATGTAGAAGACATTGCAATGCATTTGTGCCCTCCAAATTTAAAATCTGGCAGGACCCTGGGCTACCTGGCCTTTCGGCATACGCCCATAACGAAACCTCTGCCCCTACGAGTCCGACACCAAAGTGAAGGTGCCACGCCACGTATACCGAAACGTTTCGTGGGGTTACCACGCCACGTATACTATAAACGTCCCGTGGGGCTCCACCTTCCCCGTAGTACCTGTGTTGTGAGTACCTTGCCTACCCGTTATTCCCACACCACGGGCGGATAGGTTCGGCAGGCGGAGGAATTTCCACCTCACGCGTAGACAGGTCGCCGCCGAGGATCTCTCCTCTACCACTCTTGAATCTCCCGGTGGGTACGTGCCGGGGCACCCATACCACGCCTGACCAAGGTCAGGAGAGGCATGTACGGGCCCAGCTCGTTCAACCTCACCAGGCTCTTTTGGAATGAGAGTAGAGTGGTCCCACGAGAGTCTCGTCTCGGATACTAGGAATGTAGACCGGTCACCGTGTCGCCGAAGCGACCGTGTGCGTTTCTACCAACCCGACACCTCAAGCGACGGCTCTCCACCTCCCGATTCCTACCCATTAGTCGCCTCTTACGACAGGCAGGGCTTTCTGACCCCGGCCGTATTCTTATCTCCGCGAGCCGGACGGAGGATGTAGAAGACAAGTGAGAAACCACTATATTTAAGATCCCTATAAATATGTCATAAAAACAAGCATGGAGTTATGGACGAAACACATTAGTCACCGGTCGACTTAAATTAGTTAAGAACTGTGAAAAATATTCGCGATAAAAGTTTAGAACAATTCGAAAGTAGAAAATTGTGATATAAAATGATCCCGGAATTGGTAGATAATAGACACATAAGAAATTTGTTTATGACAGAAAAACTAGACAACACAATAAAATAAATTTTAAGGTTAAGAGAAATGACCAGAGCCAGATATCTTTGGAAGCCTCTTTGGGAGGTCAGGATTGAAGAGAGAGATCTATATAATGCAATATAATGCAGTTCTATGCTTTCACTGCAGAAAAGTTTAATCAAGAAATAAAAAAGTTTTATAGGAAAACAAAAAAATTGTTTAATCATACTAAATGTAATGAAAGTATTATAACTCTGATAGATTGAAATGTGAGGGATGAAAACCAAAAAGTAGGAAAGTTATTTTGTAAATATAGGCTAGAACTCAACCATAAAGGAAACAGATTAATACAAGTCTTCCAGGAAAAACATTTTTTCTTCCAATGTCATTTAACGTTTAAGTTTAAAACATATTTACGAGAATACAATAAGGTAGCTATAAATGCATATCTATCCTTGAATTCAGAACGTTAAGAAACACTAAAATAAAAAGTATATATGAAATATAAACCAAAAAACAGAAAAATTACCAGTATTTTTAATTGAAATCTACGTAAAGAAATGCACTGCACATGGGCATAATTCAATTTATACGAATTAAATCAAAATGTTAACGTAAGCTCTCGATGTATTATTTTTTTTTAATTATAACTTCAGGACACAAAAATAAATTCAAAATTTAGATAATACGAAAACTAGTTATAAACAAAAACGCCGTCATTTGTCAAAACTCGAAATTTCCACTAGCCACCGTCCTTCATCATATTGCTGTGCTTGTGTAATATATTTCAATCTGAAAGGACAAGCGGCTTAATTTCATAGTTTTAAGTTATGTAACTAAAAAATAGGCAGCATAAAAAATAATTCGGGAATAATATCATACATGTACAAGAACAAGCGTGTAAACTATAATATATAAATCCACATTTTGTGTCTAATAAAATTATTATTGTACCTAAATATGATATAATCGAGCATTTAGATCATGGTAAATTGTAAAAACTGTAAAGTAAATTGTCTATACTTCAACTCGTGGCTATCTATCTAGATTGAATCCTTGACGCGTGTGCACCTTTCTATTCTCTATTTAATTTGATTACAAACGGTCTATTATCTTATTACCGTCTACGAGATTGTTAGAAACGAAATAAATAAAGGTAGTGAGCGAAAATGGATCAAAGTTGAATTACAGAGTCGTAATAAACTTTTTTCTTCGCTTAAAATTAGCCTATTAATCAAAAACTTCTATTAGAGCTAGAAGTGATAAATAATTATCGTGGTCTAAATGGAAAATCGTGCTGGAATCTAGCAAAAAGAGGTTAGTTGTGCAATAGAAATCACAGGCGTAACGGCAGTTTTTAAAGATTATTGATAAATTATTCCGTTTATTTCTTTTATATTTTCTACTTAGTAGACTAGCAGTATTATAATAAAGATCAATAAAATATGTTTAGGCAATGATCAAAGAATGTAAGACTTAAAAATGCAAAAATGCAAAAATGGTTTTGTAAGTGGCATTAAAGATTATGTATATAGTCGGTTCACTCAGCTTGGGAATATGTTACCAGAATTATTTTCCAAAGCAACCAGAACAAAAATTCCTACACAAAAAATGAACTTATTCTTGAAAACTTTTTTAATTTAAAAAAGGAACAATAATCATAAATAATGTTTATATTCATTAAATTTCATTAAGAACTTATAATTTATAACAATAATATGCCATTATATGTTATAATTTATTATTTCATTTATTAATCATTTAATAATAAAATTGTAATTGTATTGTATTGCACAATTGCATTGTAAATGTCATCGCACGTTTTTTTTTGAATTCATTTCTTGAACATACAGTATCTGTAAAATTTGGTACCAATTCATACACTGATGGTAAAAGTATTTCCCAACATTATTGGGCATTAAATTTTACCCATCCAAAATCTTTGGGATTCAAAGTACTGAGCAATTTATCTTAGTAATTTGTATGAGTATGTATTTTAGCGAAAACTGCATCAAAATGAGTCTGGTAACGTTCAAAATATTCATTTTCCATTGTACTATAGTCTTTATTAACATAATACAATTTTTTTTTATCTTATACGTTTTCCATGTCGATTTTTGTACGTATATCGACTTCATAAGACGTCATTTAATTTTTTTAAAACTTTTTTATAACAACTTGAGAAATACCGGATCGACTTGGGTAATTTTAAAATATTTGAATAAATATCTGTATAAAATATAAGAAAATAAAATCAAATTAAGTAAATTAAATTAAGTAAAATCGATTCGAATAAAATAAAATAAATTAAATTTAAAACCATGGTTCCGTGCGTAGACGATAAGAAAACTATGCTTTCACTTAAAGAATTACAACATACATATATCACTTTTTGATTTTTTAAAACGAGTTTAATAAAACACAATGATAATCAAAATTTTTGAGAACGATTTCCGAAGTGGAAATTGAAACGTCAATAAACGTATTTTAACCTTTAATTGTGGTTTATTCCCATTTAAATAGTAATTACTTTAAAATGCCACAAGAAAATAGCTTCAGAACAAATCAAAATAAAGTTATTAAACATAGATACAAAATAATAATGAAAACGTAAATGATGAATAAATCTTATTTTATATTTTGAAAATTACTAAAATCATTAAACAAAATTTTCAAAGGAAAAATTAAGATTTTTCGAACTTTAAAGAACTTAAATGTGTGGCATTATTATAAAAAAATATTAACAATTCAGTAAGAAGCAGATATGAAATTTAATTAACCCACATCTCCTTTGTTATTGGTCCGATTGGAGCGTGTGATACGTTAAATAAAAGGGATATCACGAATATATTAAAATAAAATAAACAAACAAGGCGACTACCAAAAACAGTGTCTTCAAAAACTAAACGACAAATTTTGATTTATTGACTTAAAGAAGACCTGGCTGAATACAAAATAAACAACTGAATGAATCCTAACATGTGACATAGCAAATGAAAGAGGAGGAAATAACGAATATATTCAGATATAAAAAACAAATAAGGCGACTTAAGGGTACTACACAGTACCTCCTTTAAAATGAACGTATAGCGACATACGAGATATCATAGGGTACTAAGAATACAAATACCAAAAGGGCACTACACATCGTCTTCGTTATTAATGAACGTATAGCGACATACGACACATTGCATGACACTATGGATGATAATAGACATATTTGCTTTATGTATAAAGCATAAGCTAAATTTGCTTTATTGACATATATACAGGGTATGGTAAAAAATAATGATCTTGGGTCAGAAGTGCACCAGAAGATCATACTTTATATTTACTTGGATTATTTGCAAAAAGTGTATTATTTTAAACATTTAATGACTGACTGTAGATGACAATTGATTTGATCACCCGTCGCATGCGACGGGCAAAGTTACTAGTTAGATTATATTGGTTTATTAGCTTAAAAATTGTACAGTTGTTTAAAAATTGTCTAGGCTCTACTATTCAACGAATTTCAATTAATCGAATTTTATTTAAAAGCTTGAATGCCCTTTGGTACGTAGAAAAAACTTAATATCTTTTTTTAAATTTAAATTGCAAAATTATTTTGCGAAAACTGCTTGATCGATTATGCTGAAGTTTTGTGTAGTGTTTTTTATATTAAAAAAAAATTTGGGTAAATGTTAAAGTTTTTTTTAAAGTTAATTTTGCAATAATAATATTTTTTATTTGCAATTAATTCTGCCTTGTAGTAAATCGATTTGCAAATTTTTTTGTCTTCACAAAATGTTTTTAAAAGGTATAGCTACCGAGATATAGCAACGAAACGAGAACAAAAATCAACGAAAGGAGAACAAAAATTGAATTTTTAAAATTTTTTTTATAAATTATTTAATAAAAAATTTAGCCCACCTTTTGAAATTTCCTTATATTATTTCGAAGCGATTAAAGCAAAAAAATTCGTATACGATTTACCCAAATGAGGGTGTTTTAGAACTGCCCAAAAACTTACATCGGTCAAACTGGTAGAAATTTTAATAAACGAATAGCAGAACATAAAAGGGCTTTCAATAATAAAAAAAACAGATTCTACATACGCACTTCACCTCCTAGATCATAATCATTCTTTTAATGACGAATAATTAACAAATTAAAAAATACAAATATAATTCCGAATGACCAACTTGAGAGAAACAGTTCTCCCCTCCTCAACCTATTTCATTAAAAACTATGTATTAAGTGTAAACGCATGCCAAAAATAGATCACTTGAGAAAGGCACTCTGCCGAAACAGCTGTAGTGATAAGAGTTTATAATAAATTTTGTGGAAGTTTTTAAAAACAAAGTTTTTAGTATTTTGTTACATAAAATGAATTTCCGTCAAGTAACGGTGGAATCCATCAATGTTTTAGAACAGATACTGCTTGGACAATCGCACAAATAAATCATTATTAGGTTGAAAATTGAGCTAAAAATAAAGAGTAAACAAAGCAATTTATTAAAATATACAAAACAAAATATAAATTTAATACGAATTGAGGATTTAGTTATAAAAATAATTCACGCGATGTTAACAAGCCCACCCACGAGCATTTAACAAGCCTCCTATACTCAGAGAGTGTTTTCCAATAAAACAGCTACAATCAAAAATGTATTTAAAAGCTATTAACAGTCAATTTCCTGGCTTATTCTGTATACACCGAACAATTAACTTTTTCATATAATGTTTTTGTTATAAATACTCTGTGTTTTATATACCTAGCTCTAGCGTGCGGTAGGTATAATATTTCAAACGAGTTTGTAAATTAGAAATTTCAAACACATGTTCTCGCTAATAATCGTTTGAAATTGATTAAGTTGATTGACTGATCTATTTACTCTAATGTTTAGCTAGCTGATTTAATAATTGTATGGATCAATTTCCACAATTTTCCATTAGACGGTTGTTGATCACAACAACGCCTGTCGTATAAATAAAAAAGGCAATACATGAAAAAAAAAAGTAAAAATTTTGATTTGGAAAAAACAATTGGATTTGTTAAATCAGGCAATTTTTCTGGACATTTGTGATAAAGCTTATTTCTTAAATAAACTGCCAATAAATTGACATCTTTGATTTGAGCAACTTCAATAGCAGATTTAATATGTTCGTCTCCAATAGCACCAATTATTAAAGAAATCTTATCTGACTCGGAAAAATTTACTTTAAGTTTATTAATTTTTGCTAAATGTTCAAAATAAAATTCATATAATGAAGAACCCTCTGTTGGTTTATGATGGGCTACGTCCATAAAAAGATCATAAGTATTTCGTGTACTTTGAAAAGTATTTTCTAACACTGATCTCCATTCTGCCCAAGAAAATTGAGACCATGCAACTTCATTTTCAATAAAACTAGCGTACCATGTTTTAGCGGTACCTCTAAGCTTAGAAATCGCTTGAAATATAATGTAGTTATCAGACCAACTATACGTCTTAGCATTATGCTCTATTATTTCAATTCATCGATCTATTTCTCCAATTAGTGGATCAAATTCAGGAATAAAACTGACGGATTCAATGTTTCTATTCGTACAATTATAAGATGCAGATGGTGAATTTATTTTTGTGGCATTTTCTTTAATTTGAGGCAAAGGCGAAGGCGTATAGGTTCTATTTATTTTTGAATGTTTAGATCTTTTTCTTGACTTACGTGTTCTTTTCGTTTTCGTATACCTTGACTCCCTTCTCGGCGAAGAATCGGTGGACAAAATAGTTGTGGTTTCACTACTACTACTACTAACTACTATTTCGCTTGGACTTTTTCCTTTTCAGCATTTTGGACACTTAACATTAAAAATCACTTAACATTAAAAACAGTTCACTAAATTCTACCGTAGGTTCTTTAACAGACTTCTGATATCGTCTATTAAAATAGTATCGTCTATTAAAATAGTTAAAACACGTATTTACGTAAATCTAGCTATTTTATTAAATTAAATCAAACTCGTTCACAATGGTCATAATTAAATCACACCAAAATATTATCTCTCGTTCCGCTGTTTTTGTGTCATCACCGAACTACTCGTGACCATATAAGGTAATTAGTGACCCAAGCCAATCACCGTATTAGAAGTTGAGTGTGACTTCACAATGTCATAACAGAACTACCAGTATTCCATCTTAAGCTGATTAGGACATTAGGAAGTTAGTGATTTAAGCTGATCAGCGTATTAGGATAATAGTGTGACTGCAGGATATGTTGGCAAAATCTAGGTAGATATCAAAAAAGGAACACATAAATAAGAATAATATAATAAAAGAGGTCATAATTGTCAAATTCTGGAAAGAGAAATAATAGAAACATTTGAACAATATTATATTTTTTGAAAGAGATTAATACTGATATCATTTCAGCTATAAACACTAAAACAATAGATATAAAGGAATAGGAGAATTGTGATAGAAGATTCACGTAAATAACTTTATACAAATCTAGTATATAATTGCAGATTTGCAAAAAAACGCTTTACAATTGCTAATTTAAAAACCAATTATATTAAATTAATCAATACCCAGCACTGAATAAAATTGCTTTGGACAATCAAAATAGTTTGTCTGTTCAGGTAAAACGTATTATGAAATAAAAAATCGCCTTTATTCAGTATATATTTTAGCTGTATCTATAGTAGAATGCACAGTTAGAATACAGGGTGAGTCATGAGGAACTTTACATACTTCTACCATATGTAGAGTCCCTCAGGGAGCATATCATGTGGCCACTAAAAAATGTCAACTCCTCTTCTTTATTAATTAATAGGGTGATTTGTGTAATTGACCATTTATTTCATTTTACTGTAGTGTTTATACGGCTCATTTGATTTTTTTAATTTTTGCATGGTACAGTACACTACTATCAAGCATTCTACTGGTATTAGCTAAACTAAAAAATTCCAGGACTAGCTTTGGAAAAATTAATTTAGGGATTCGTATTAAATATTACACCCTGTATAAATTTTTTTTAAAATGCAATAAGTGATTTTCAAACTACATAAATAGCCAATGAAAACGACATATGCGACAATGTTGTCGCACTTTTATTAAATTTTTAGTGAACGATCAAATCTTACCAAAAATAGAACAACCATAATGAAGTATCAAATTATAAGTTATTAATTTAAACAAATGTTATAAATTTCAAACATTTTAATTAAAATGAGTTCCTACAACATAATCTAATACGTAGAAAATTAACATCTTTACTGTCACTTTGTATTATCTCTACGATAGAATCAATTGTTTTTAAATTTTAAATTTTTACTCATAGATCGTATTGGGGCATTATTTTCGATAAATAATAAATTAAATTGATTAAAAAGTCAAACCTCTTGTATGTGTTAGTTTTTGTTGATTGTAAATGATTAAAATTTTATGTCAAATAATAATACATTGCATCAACTGTACTAAATAAAAATAAATCTAAAAAAGTTTAAAATGAAGATTGGCGTTGACCGTTTGACGTTTCTTGATATTTTATACCCATTGTCATTATTGTCATTATCAATTGTTATTTATATGTACAAGAATACATATTTCTTCTGTCATATCTACGTTAAGTACATTGTGTTAGTTTTGGTAGAGCTTTTGTTACTTTCGTTCAAAATGCCACATCAGTTTTCGACCACAGAATATGCAGACATAATATTTGTTTATGGATTCTGTAATGGGAATGGTAGGGCTGCTAGTAGAGAATATCGCAGGAGATTTCCTAATCGTCGAACTCACAGTCATCTAACATTTGGGTCAGTGTTTAATTATTTGCGAGAAAATGGCACTTTTCCTAGTGGAACAACAGAGCGACATGTAGATGAAGCGCAGGAAGATGACATTATGGACGCCGTTACTATGAACCCTACAATAAGCACTAGACAAGTAAGTCGAGAACTCAATGTTACTTAATCAAAAGTAAGTAGAGTCTTACAAAAAAATAATCTATACCCATATCACATTCAAATGGTTCAGCGACTACATGCTGGAGATGAGATCGATAGGTTGGAATTTTGTAGATGGATTAACAATAATCGACCAACGCTATACAGGACACTATTTACAGATGAAGCCCAATTTACCAGAGACGGGATAAATAATTTACGAAATTCACATGTGTGGGCAGAAGAAAATCCCCATGCTATTCCAGAACGTCGTTCTCAGTTAAGGTTTTCGGTTAACGTGTGGATTGGTGTCATAAATAACCAATTAGTAGGTCCTCACTTTTTTGATGGTCCTTTAACAGGGCAGGTCTATTTGAACTTTCTACAAAATATTTTGCCGAATTTGCTTGCCAACGCGAACGTTGCTATCCGAGGGATGTATTTTCAGCATGATGGGGCACCCCCACACTTTTTACTGGCAGTGAGACAACATCTCAATAATGTTTATGGCAACAGGTGGATAGGACGTGCAGGTCCTATTTCGTGGCCTTCAAGATCCCCTGATTTCAATCCCGTTGATTACCATATTTGGGGACGATTGAAGCAACTAGTTTACGCAGTGAATATTAATAACCGACAACAATTAATTGATAGAATTATACATTGTTGTAATACTATTAGAAACGATCCCCAGAGTATCCGTAATTCAATACGTCAATTAACAATTCGGCAACAAAAATGTGTACAGGCTGCAGGGTTCCATTTCGAAAATCTATTTTGAATTATTTTTATTTTGTTACCATTATTGTATCTTTTCCAGTTCTAATTTATGGGTTTATCATAACTATGTACATATTTTTAGTTTTTTTTTTAAATTGTTCTTCGTTATTGTTAGTAGTTACTGTTTTTTGTTGTGCAGTGACTCAGTTTATCATTTTAATTAAAATGTTTGAAATTTATAACATTTGTTTAAATTAATTACCCTATAATTTGATACTTCATTATGGTTGTTCTATTTTTGGTAAGATTTGATCGTTCACTAAAAATTTAATAAAAGTGCGACAACATTGTCGCATATGTCGTTTTCATTGACTATTTATGTAGTTTGAAAATCACTTATTGCATTTTAAAAAAAATATATACAGGGTGTAATATTTAATACGAATCCCTAAATTAATTTTTCCAAAGCCAGTCCTGGAATTTTTTAGTTTAGCTAATACCAGTCGAATGCTTGATAGCAGTGTACTGTATCATGCAAAAATTAAAAAAATCAAATGAGCCGTATAAACACTACAGTAAAATGAAATAAATGGTCAATTACACAAATCACCCTGTTAATTAATAAAGAAGAGGAGTTGACATTTTTTAGTGGCCACATGATATGCTCCCTGAGGGACTCTACATATGGTAGAAGTATGTAAAGTTCCTCATGACTCACCCTGTATAGTGCAGGAAAAATAGGCAATGTATGTCTTACAGGAGAACTTCCGACCAGGTTATTATACCAGTTTGTCCCGATCGGCCCATCAGGACCGGATTTTACAATCATAGCACTGGAATATATGCGCACACAATTGCCTACGGTTGTATAAAGGATTATCATTATTGTTTCAACTAAAGAATGATTCAATCATCGATGTATAAATAAGAGAGTTACATTGTTACTAAACAATAACATAAAGAAAAATACTTGTCCACGAAAAGCAAATATGTCTCTTTGTCGATTTGGGTACTGGCCATTAGACCAAAAACTTGTTGGCAAAAACTATAAAAGCTCAGTTCTATTTTATTTTTGCAAACGGATGAAAGTACCTTCATCATGGAGCCGTTGCCAGTATCTGTCGTGAATATCAAATAGGGAATGACTCTTAGTGTGCAAGTAAAACGTGTGGTGTTACATGTATTGAACTATCATCAGAACTTAAAAATGGTGACAGCTTGACTATTACTACGGAAAAAGTTTCGAAAATGTGCGATGTGAGTGTTCGCCAAATTTATGACATCCGCAAAGAGGCCCAGTAAGGTGAACTGAAACCGGTACAAAAAAGGAAGAAAAACAGTTTCCAGTCCAATTCACGTGAGAATACTTACGATGAGGGATTGAAATCTCGAATAAGGAAAATTTACTATGATTTTTTTTTTGGAAAACATACCATCAACCGTCGGCAGCATAATGAACAGAGTGAAGGTTGATGAGGACTTACCAGAAAGAAAAGATATTATATCCTAAAGGCAGAAGTACCTCAGACAAATAAGAACATTGAGGAAGAAGAATAATGTAAACCTTGTTTATACCGATGAGTCTTGGACTAACGTCGGTGCTTCAGTCAAAAAGGAATGGAGGGACACAACGATCAAGAATCCATGAGATGCCTTCATAAAAAGTGTCTCTAATGGACTTAAGCTCCAATCCAAAGAGGTCTTCGATTTGTACTTCTTTGCGCTGGAAGTGAAACTGGTTTTGTGGCATGGGCCGAATTAACTTTCTTGGTCAAGAAGGGAACCGCTAATTCCCACGATGAAATGAACGGGGATCTATATGAAGAATGGTTTGAGAAGACGTTAATTCCAAACTTGCCGAAAGATAAACAAAACGTTGTCGTTTTGGATAACGAGTCATACCACTTCCACAAATTTGATTTTTCGAAAAAATTGTAGAACAAAAGCAAATCAAGGATTGGTTAAGCAAAAAGAACATTTTCTTCGAGGAAGATTATCTAAAAACTGAATTATTAAATACTGCGGCCGCATTTAGAGACGAGTACAAGTACAAAATTAAAACAATTGCGGAAAAATATGGCGTTAAGATTTTGAGACTGCCGCCTGCTCATTTATTTTTGTTTAGTACTGTACCTAAAGTACATTTCAGTTATGATCTTCTTGTGTATTTTATGTATATATATTTATCGTGTCGTATAGGGTAAACTACTTGCATTTCTTGTTGTATATGTATATAAGTATTTTACGATGTATTAGATATTTTATGTATACAGGAATTTTTTATAGAATTAATTAATGTTTTTTTTTGTTTATTTCATTTAACTCAGTTAAATTAATGAGTAAAGATTTTTGAAACGAAGCACGTACGGTCCTGATTTCTCAGTCTATCGCCAAACTACCACACACCTACAACTGTACTGACATGCGGCATCGCTGCGCACTGTAATACCAACACTGCATTCTAACTGTGGCTTCTACTAGAGTAAATAGTGCACGCCACTGTCAGTTACCCAGATCAATCACTTGTTTTAAAGGCGATTCTTATACAATTGCTAGATAAGCCAGAATATGCAAATTAGAGCCATCCGAATTGGCGGTACCTATTAACAATATTTTATCCCATTTCTTCTGTTAAGTTGGAGCTTCTGTGCGTATTTAACGTAGCCGATATAACACTAAGGAGACAACTTATAAAGTACCAAAAGTAATTCTGAGAAATATTATAAAAATCAATCAATCGACAGAAGATAAAACTTTTAATTGACAATTCTTAGAATTTATATGACTGGAACTCTATCTATTTTTTGAAAGACAACGTAAAAATAAAATAAACGTTATAATTCGCAACTTCATTCAGGTAATTTAAAAGTATATTGCTAATTGAATTGGTATTAGAAAGGTATATACGAACCAATACAATCAATTTCTTAGAATGCCTTGCTACAACCAAATAATTAACTTCCAAAGATACGTTACGAAGAAAGTTCTAAGATTAAATAACACGTATCATGTCTAGTTTTATACTTATGACGTTTGTAAGTACAGTATAATTTTACGTTTTATTATGAGCTCCCTTCGGCGCTCTGTAATTACGGAAGAAATGACTAATTCCATCTCACTAATCCTGCTAGCATAAATTAAGTTCGACTTAAAAGATTTCAACTGTCGCTTTGACCTCATTCTAAAAGCTGAACAATAGATGCTTTGATAAAAAGCATCAATAATTAATATTTTAATTAAACGGTATCTGATAGACTGAAATACGTTTCCAGATAAAATTAGGTCACTATACAGTTGAGAACACGAGATAAATAACGTAAAATTACATTTTATATTTAGGATTTACATTATTTTAAATATTTGCATTGTATACCATTAGTCTTATATAAAAAAAATTGTAAGTTTTGTTTTCAGAAAATTATTCCGTAAATAAGTCACGAAGTCCTATAAGGGAGACAGGAATAAAGAAATCAATCACAATAGAAAATAAATAATTAACACGTTAAACGCAGAGCGTATCATATATAATTCACGCTTATTTTACTTGCAGGGCCGCACGAGTCACAATTGCTGTGCATTGGTTGCTATAGTTTGGATACCGCCGCTCAGTGTTGATTCGGGCTGCAATGTTAAGTATATGGGAGTTTAAGTTTAGCGGCTCCCTCAACAAGTATTACTGATTAGCGTGGACTTGCAAGAACCTGAAACAGTAGTATACTCAAACATCCACTATAATGTAAAAATAATTAATAAGGTTTCTAATACCAATATGATTTCTAACGTCCTTTAAGCTGGTATCTACTCAGCGGACCATAGCGATAGTCAAGAAGAACAATCATGTATTATCTACCGAGAAAATAAATTATGTATAGCGTCTATCGTGGATCTTCCTTTTCTAAAACCGTACTGGTAATCCCCTATGCTTTGTTCTGTATATATTGTTAGTGAGTCTCTAATTATACCAGTCATTACTTCATATGATAATTTACAATAAAGAAAATCAAATAATTACCTAACAGGATCTAAACGCCACTATAAATATATGATGAAGTACAATTTGCCGTATATGAATTTATTACTTAAATGCAGTATTTGCATTCGTAAATATTTAAAACAAGTCCACATTGAAAATTCAAACGATATGTTTACTATACTAAGTACCGCTCTATATTTGGGATTATATATTCCCAGGAATATAATTGTAGACGTATTAGAACGTTCAATATTACTGTACAAATGTTGAATCTTAAAACAACCGTGTTCGTTTTAGCATAAGAACATTACCGGAAACTTTTGAATTAACAGCAGTTATCAGCTTTTTATTGTAAATTTTAACTAAAAGTGTAAAAATCTTGTTAAAGCTGGTTACAAGTTAATAATTTTTGTAAACAGGTAAAATGTTAATAATTTACTTAATAGTTTAAAAAAAACTTTTGTGTAATTGGTAAATTTGTATACATACCACTACTAATAGGAGCTATTAAGTCATTGTAAGTTTTTTTGTATATAATTTACTTAAAATCTAATGAAGAATTACATTTTGTACAACCACAACACTGGCTCGAGTTAAGCTAAGAACACATTTTTAACAAGTGTCATCTTAACACGTGTAAACACAGCACGTCAGAATTCGACATATCAGATATGCCGTACACATATCCGTGTTGTAAAACGTGTGTTATACTGACATTTTTATGTTTTTAAACTAGTGAAATAGTGCTTATAATATAATGTAGCACTACAGGAATAGATGGATTGGTTAGATGAAGGAGAGGAAACGGTAGCTGTTACTGCGGCATTGTTTGTGCAACGACATGAATCCAAAGAGTACTGGGTTCATCCTTATTTTGTACGTTGTATAAAAAAATCATACTATCCTACTCTTCTATTCTTTTATTAATTGTTTTTCCGCCCTGGTGAATATAACCTCGTCTAACCGTTTTAAAAGTTTCAAATTATTTTTCAAAGTTCAAAAATATATTATTATAATTCATAGTAAATAATTAAACCATTGTTACTCCCGCCACTTATCCGCTGAGTATGAAAACATCTAAATTACCTCTCAAGGATCCAACTGCAGTTCATAGCAGTTCCGATTTTGGCCTTACCAAATCCAAGTACTGGTGACCCCCCACTGAACGTCATGTCATTGCTTTTTTTGTTTTCCATCAATAACGACGCATGTTTTGTGTTGGTCTCCAGGAGGTAAGCCGAAAAATCTTATTTTTCATTTATATTTTAAATAAATATTTATTTTAGACCCTTACATGGAGCCCTGATAGTTGCCAGAACTATGTTTATTGGCCCGATGTTATCCTAATAGCTATGGATTAATGGTATTTGTTCTGAAATCAGAATGTATAGTTGGCCGCCATTACATGACACTCTCAACAATTCGCAGAATTACCGTTATTTGGTATAAGTGCCTTTCGTGGAGTAGTCCGTTTGCTTAGCCACCATAGATTTTTACGGTGGATATTATGTTTCTGCTACCGATAGATTCAACTTTCCGAAATCCCAGCCTGAGTACCTAGTTGGTAAAAATTATATCCTTTCTACAAGCGACACAAGCGTTTGGATAATTCGTGTTGTAGGTACCAATTTTATATTTTTTTATTGAACAGTGAAGATTATCTATAAACTAAATAACAGTGATGTAATTTATTATTTGTCTTTTAATTACATAAATATCTATATGATATATAAATATCTTCTATATGATAGAATTTTTTTTATGTGAACCAATTTCGAAATTTGGGATAAAGTATGATTTTATTTTCATATAAGTATTTCTCATTCATAAATTAATGCCAGGGTATAAAATGTTTGTTTTCTTACTACACGATACAATTATACTTTTAATTTCGTATAAGCAATTCTTATTTGTATGTAATATCTAAACAGAGAATGTTAATTTCTTTTCCAAGATGATGCAATTCTCCTAGAATCTTTTAATAACTTTTTGTTCGTTACAAAATAATAAAGGTTAACTTTGTTAATAGCTTTGTTTAAATTTTTTATTTTATTTCTCTGTCTGAGCTCGTGTTCTTACGAGAATAAATAACGGATGGCGCCCAATTCATTTTAATTTTAAAGATAATATAAACAGATTGTATATGAATTTTGAAAGAACTACATTCAAATCTCTTTCGACACGAGCGAAGGGCTTGGAATATTTATGTAGGTAATACTGTACAGGGTGCTCTTAGAAAGTTTTACCTTTGGAATCTTCTTGATAAATCTGTATATTCGCATTTTGGTAAATAGTTTACCTACGTTACACATTCTGTGATACTCTGACAAAAATCTGACCACGTTAGATATTGAAACACGCGTTATGAGGTGTTAAAGCGTGTTGTCGGTCTCTGACGACACATCACAATAATATGTATAGATCTATTTAAAATAACGTGATAGAGATTTATATGACACCTGTTATTATTGGCAAGACTGTCATCGTTGTCATTGTTTGTCATTTGATAGTAATTAGTCCAGTCGTCAGAGATTTGACCTCTAAAAATTATAAGAACAAATCGAATTTTGCTGACAATGTCAATTTTGGGACCGAGGCGAGTCCGTTACACAACATGTACACGTTTTTAATTTTATTATAATATATTAAATACTATATAAATTATATATTATTATATATTATAATATACTTTATACTACTATATATTTCGTATAACAAGGATATTAACGACTATAGGTAAGGGTAACCAAAATCAACCAATTTATCTATTACCAATAACACATATAGGAGTTCCAACTAGATGTGTACAGGTATTGGTTAATCTATTTGTTAATAGACAAGTATTTATTCGGTGCAATGATAAATTGATTGGTCCAAGATTAGTTTATCAAGGTTTGCCGCAGGGATCTGTGCTTAGCCCTTTGTTGTTTAACTTATACTATGAATCTATCTATGATTTCTGTCCTTACACTTCTAAAAATTCGTATCAGGAATGTATTGATTCAATAAAACGGATTATGTACAGTGCAAGAGAATACTTTGTTAACCAATGGTTGGAACTTATTTCGAATAAATCCGCTTTGGACTTGTTTACTCATCATCGCTTACCAAATATATCCAGTATTAGAATTGATAATCTAAGTATACCTGTCACCAAACACTATACTTATCTCGGCGTCACACTTGATACCAAATTAACATGGGAAGAATAAATTAATAACTGTTTAATTAAATGCGAAAAAAGCCTAAATGTTTTTAAGGTAGTTAACCGTCACCAATGAGCGCTGATCCTAAAGCTAATCTAATGTTTTATAGGGCATACAGCAGGTCAATTCTTGATTATGGTTGCTTTTATATGGGACTACTACGAATACTAGACTTAAAAAATTATACCGAATCCAGTACAAAGCTACGCGTTTGGTTTTAGGTGCAATTAAATCTACACCTACTGAAAATCTATTACTCGAATGTAAGGAACCTCCATTACATTTAAGACGTCTTTTTTAGCTGAGTTTATCCTTAAATGTCAAGCTAATAACCAAACCAACCTATTGCAAAGAATATCCGACATATCTGTGTCTAACTTAGTTGACAAATGATGCCATAACAAAAATTCTCCAATTTTAGCTATAGTATTTTTTAATGTTTCTTCCTATTTAGAAATCCCAGCTGAAACTAATTGCTTTCAATCTAGTTTCAATATTTTTTATTCCCAAACCAAAGTTTATTTCCGTACTGTTGATGATAATAACGCCATTCAACTTCAGAAACAACTTGCCAAATTTAATAAGCAATATAGGATTTTCACAGATGGGTCAAAATCCATTTTAGTAGTTGGATGTGCAATATATATCTAAAACAATCAAGAACACATTATGTTTAAATTAAACCAACAACGTTCCATTTATTCCGCAGAACTGTTTGCAATATATCAAGCTCTGGTATGGACTATTGAGAAGAAAATGTCTGATCAACAAATATGCGTTGTCTGCTTTAGATAATTCAAATAAGCATATATACAAAAACAGTATTACCGTAAAAATTTTAGAAAATCAACTAAAGCTACTTAAAAGAAATAATTTAGTCTCTTTCATTTGGGTAAAGGGACATGCTAGTATCTCAGGTAAGACCAAAGTAGATTGTTTTGCTAAAGAAGCAACTTCAAAAGGGTTAGAAATTAGTTGGCTAAATAGAAGTGATTTAGTCTCGCTGCGTAAACAAGAATTAAAAGAAAACTGGAAAATTGAATGAAATGCTTCCTGTAATAGAAGTAACAACCTCTATACAAAAATTCACCCTGTTATAGCCTGTTATAGCCTGTCTTGCCATTTGCTGCAAGAAGTCATCCCAATATGCAGTATGCTCAATGTTTGTTAGATGCCTTGTTAATCATGCTACTGTGAAAACCTATCTTCATAGATTTAATTTAAGTGTAACAAAACCCTGCGATTGTAATGGTAACACTCACGATATCAATCATTGGATGTTCGGGTGCCTATAATGATGCTTCTATTAAGTATCTATTGGAAAATCTGATAAAAGAACAAATACCTCTTCCCCAGAGTCAATCTTCTATTTTATATATCTCTCATCGTAATATTAGGTTTATGTGTGAATGTACAAACCTATCTTTGTTCCCTCTGTCTATCCTTATATTATATATTTACCCCCTAGCCGTTGCCTGTCTTGTGTTGTAATAAAGTCGCTATGAAAGGCACCTTAGCGAGAAAAGTATCCCTATATTAAGTAGTTCCTCATTGGGTCTAAATATTCACTTTAAGTTGGTTAGGGCCCTGAATGTAACGAATAAAAGTATAGTTTCTTGTCAATCTACTGGCGAATTTACCTCTAGGGAAGTTATTATTTTGTTAATAAATGCAATAGGTCAATACATCATTAACAAATTCAAGTAGTCAAATACATTATCGAGGCTGAATGGATCAAGTTATCCAAAGCCATTAATTAAATACTAAAAAAAAATCTATTACCAAATTATTGTATAAAATTAATAATAGACTAATATGATAAAATCTAAATAAACAACAATAGATTAATAAAGAAGAAATTTATTTAGTTTATTCTGAGTCACTTTTATAGTGTAACACACATTGACCTTTAGCACGTCTTAAAGATACAAAGTATCCGTGTAGGACCCATCGGTATCCGAAACGAAACGTACCGAGTACCTCGTAAGAGCATAATACATTGTGTCTCTCATTGAATTTATTACTAAGATGATACATGGCTTACTACTACTAAAGTAGGTAAATGCTCGTCGAGACATTAGAACATCAATGAAAGAAAGAGTAAGGGCATACGCATACATTATTTATTACACACTTCCTAAATGGACTTTAAAATTATAGTAGGTATATTTTTGTTAGCGGCAGGGGCTTACGCCTCTGTATATTAAGAGGGACGTGTATGTGTGCCGCTATTTTAATTCAATAACCAAATTTAACAAGTCAGGTTAACTGAATCGGTATGGGGTGCATCAATGGCATGATCTCACTTTATCTACTACTGCAAATGTATCTATCAGTGCTATAACTTACTTATAGCACTGAAATAAACTCTTTAAAAGGAATGTTTTTTTGCCTCGAGCACGTTTGTCTAGATCATATTAGTGGCAAAGATTGGTTTAGAAATATTCTAATTTTCTTTTCTTGATTATAGTCATGTATTAAGCAATCTTGAGACAATTAACCATTCGGGATCTTACTAATTAATGAAATTCTAAAGTTTACATTCAGATGAAAATTCTATTTAACTGCGACGAATCCGAAGCTTATGTTTTTGAAATATGTTTATAATATTTATTCGTTTGGCTTAATACATACTTTTTCAATTTTATTTTAGTCCAAGTAAATTTAGATTTTACACATAGTATCAGTTCGTAACTCAATAATATACTAGGGACTACAAAAGACATCAAGGCATTATTGCCGGTTTGCCCCAAGCAGCGCATCAGGACCGGATTTAAGAATCATATCATTAGAATATACGCGCACACAACAATTGCCTACGGTTGTATAAAGACTATTATTATTAATTACTATTTAAATGGAAATAAGCCACAATTAAAGGTTAAAGTAAGTTTATTGACGTTTCAATTTCCACTTCGGAAATCTTTCTCAAAACACAAACATTAGTAAATTCTTTAATTTACGAGAGCAAAACTGGTTTTGTGGCATGGGCCAAATTAACTTTCTTAGCCAAGAAAGGAACCGCTGATTACCACGACGGAATAGACTTGCCGAACTTGCCGAAGGACAAAGAAAACGTTGTCGTTTTGGAAACGCGTCATACCACTCCCGAAAATTTGATTTCCGAAAAAATTGTGGAACAAAAGGCAAATCAATGATTGGCTAATCGAAAAGAACATTTTCTTCGAGGAAGATTACCCATAAAGTGAACTAAACCCGATTGAGTTGGTGTGGAGTCAAGTGAAAGGGTATGTGGCTTCAAACAACGTCGATTTTAAAGAAAAAACGGTAGAACGTTGTTTATTCTCGTATTCAAACCAGTGAAATTAATGAGTAAAGATTTTTGAAGCGAAGCGCGTATGGTCCTGATTTCTCAGTCTATCGCCAAACTATCATACACTTACCACTGTGCTGATATAAGCGGTATCTCTGCGCGCCATAAGACCAACACTACATTCTAACTGTGGCTTCTACTATAGTCGAATTTCCAAATCAGTCATAAATATTGATCTATATTCGTCACTGGTTTATGCTATAACCTTGGGTATGCGATTATAAAAATATATTTATAAATAAAAAATAATTAAAATTTTCTACAGCATTATCAGCCAATATTATTAATACGTTTTCATCGCGAACATATTGTATCCTTGCAATATTCGGTGTCATCAAAATATTCAAAACAAATAGTCGATTTGCATCCATAATTAACACCATAACAAATTTAAATAGAAATAGAGCTTTGTAATTATATTTCGCCGCAAATTTATCGACCGACAATTATTTTTTGCTTCCAGCTGTCCTCATTATTTACAATAATTAATAGACGGATTTAACTTCATAGAAAAAGCAATGTGTACTCTATTTATAGTATTATTGGCATAGATTAAATCGTTTGTTGAAAACTGGAAAGACTGTAAATAAATATCAATTAAAAAAGATGGCTCTTTTTCTGATTTTATTGTCCGTTACAACTTATCAAAAAGAAAGAAGAAACTACGTTGATGAATACTTGTTACTAATCATAGATTAGGTAATTAATATATAAAGTTGCGAGAAGTGGAGCAAAAAGTCAAATTTTGATTGTTGTTTTATTTTTTTTTTTTTTAATACAAATTAAAATTATGCACCGTCACAGCTTATAGTAACTACAACTCAATATTCATTACTTGTAGCGGTATATTATAACAATAAAAGTTTTTATTGCTGTACAGTTTAAAAAATTGGAAAAACACCTTTCACCTCCATTACTTTTGAAGTAAAAGTAATATACACATATATACAAACTTTTAAAGCCGCTATTTGCTCCTAAATGTAACAGCAAGAACTCACTTATTTTCCGGTAATTTGTTCTATAACGAATATTGCATGTGTATAATCTTTTAGTACAAAAACCTTGTTCATCTGCCAAACTTATCGTTAATAACTTAGCTGATGTATTCGTTCTTGCAGAATTTTGGTTATCAATTTCACTAATTGAACCTATTATTATCTCTGTAGTATTCTGACAGTTTTTTGTCGCCTAATATGGATGGCACGACTAGTTCGCTAGTTTTATATTTTCCCGGTTTTTTATAATTTGTTAATTAATATTGTGTTACTTTTCTTTATTAATTTCTTTTGTTAGTTTGTTCTGGACGAGAAAAAAATCTCTGTGTTTTGCAAATAATTTTCCAAGGTATTTCAACATATTTAATTATATTTATATATTATAATTACATTTAAACATATTTAATTATATTTAACATATATATTTAAATTATATTTATTTCTCTCATTCCTGTTATTATTATTGAACACAACGCAAAGATAAAGGCATTTCTGAACTCAACTAGGAACTCTGAAATATAATAAAAATTTAATTCATAAAATTATCTATGTATAATACATTATATAGGATTTTTCAAAGTAACAACGTTGCACGTCACAATTTATATAAAGTGACGTCACTTGTATTTAAAATTTCCAGAACATCAACCTTAGAGTTAAAATTTTCCTAACACAGCTAATAATACGACACCCATGCGGAACTGCTCAATCTTTCATAGGCGGTAACATGGTATAATAATCAAAAAAATGTAATCATGATTATATTGGGAATTATGAAATTATATTGATTAAATAACCAAAATTATTTGTTATTATTAACAATATAAATTTTATGAAATAACTGTTTAAGTTTAATAGTCTGGTAATAAGTCCTAGGAAAGAAGGGAAGAACTACCGTTGTTAAGCATAAAATTGATACTGGTAATGCTAAACCAATTCGTCAAACAGCTCGACGATTATCACAGGCGAAAAGAGAGGAAGCTGAAACAATTGTTCAGGAAATGAAGAAAGACGGGGTGATAGAACCTTCTACGAGCCCATGGGTCTCTCCGGTGGTCCTGGTTAAGAAGAAAGACGGAACGACGAGGTTCTGTGTGGATTACCGTTTGCTGAACAACGTTACCAAGAAAGATAGTTATCCTCTGCCTCGGATCGACGATACATTGGACACATTGGCTGGAAGTAAATTGTTTTCTACTTTGGATTTAAAGTCTGGATACTGGCAGGTAGAAATTGACCCAGTAGATAAAGAGAAGACAGCGTTCACCACAGGATCTGGATTGTGGCAATTCAACGTTATGCCATTTGGACTCTGTAATGCTCCTGCGACATTTGATAGGCTTATGGAAAATGTGTCGAGAGGGTTATCTTGGAAAACATGCCTGGTTCACCTAGATGACATAATCGTCTTGGGGGAGACATTTGAAGATCATCTGAAGAATTTAGAAAACGTTTTTAATCGACTTTAAGCTGCCTGATTGATGTTAAACTCCAAGAAGTGCCAACTATTTCAAGGTAAAGTCAATTATCTGGGTCATATAGTCAGTAAAGGAGTGGCCGTGGATAAGGGAAAAATCGATTACATTAAGGAATGGCCAGTACCAACGGACAAACATCAAGTGAGAAGTTTTCTTTTGGACTATGTACTTACTACCGGAGGTTTATTAAGAAGTTTGCAGATATCGCTAGTGCAAGTGAAATTGGAGGCAAGTACATTTTGGTAGTAATGGATTACTTCACAAAGTGGGTCGAGATTTACGCACTTCCAGACCAGAAGGCCGCCACCGTTGCAGATAAGTTGATCCAAGAATATATCAGCCGATTTGAAGTGCCTTTGGAGATTCATAGTGACCAAGGCAGGAACTTCGAAAGCGATATATTCCAAGGAATATGTGATAGACTAGGCATGAAGAAAACAAGAACTACCGCGTATCATCCGAAATCGGATGGTATGGTAGAACGAATGAATAAGACAGTTGGCAAATATTTGACAAAGATGGTGTCCGATCATCAGCGAGACTGGGACCAATATCTTCCGTTCTTCACAATGGACTACAGATCTGCTGTTAACGAATCAACAGGCCAGACACCAGCCCGAGTCCTGTTCGGACGCGAAATGCGACTACCTTGTGATCTAGAGTTTGGGTGTCGACCTGGAGAAGATGTAGCAGGTGAAGATTATGTGATCCAATTACGAAGAGGAATGGACGATGTACATGAGTTGGTCCGTTCCCACCTTCAGATCACTAGCGACCGAATGAAGAAACGGTACGATACAAAAGCCGAAAAGAGTTGCTTTAAGAAGAACGACAAAGTCTGGCTCTATAATCCCAAGAAGCGAAAAGGTTGTTCTCCCAAATTGCAGCAGTTTTGGGAAGATCCATACCTCATTATGGAGAAGATCAACGATGTCATCTACCGAATAAGCAAGATTCCGAGGGGAAAGCCGATGATAGTACACCATAACCGGCTGGCGTCTTTCGAAGGTGACCAAGACGTAGATGAAGAAGTGGAAGTAAACCAAGTCCAAAATGTGTCTGAACTCACGTTTGACGAATGCATAGGTGCCTATGGAGGTACCTATTAAAATGTATTAAATTAATGCACAAACTTATATTTTACCTTTATTACAAAGAAAATGTTGAAAAATCGTTTTTTATTGTAAATAATCAATGTTGAACATTTTAAAATTATTTTTAAATCTAATCATACATAAGTCTATCAAAAATAAAAATATTTTACTCTCGAGTAAAAATCACATTTCTTAAAACATTTCATATACTACTAATATAAAAGTTGATATCTGATGGTATATGCTATAGATCAGTATATTATAACTGTGTGTACAGAAAAATGAAAGTGCTTTTACTATTCCTTACAATTTCATCATATTTTCTCCAGTTTATGCGAAACGAAAAAAGTAAATAAAGATGATGTGTGTTAAACGTCACTTTATGTTTAAATGAACTACCAATGTAGTAGAAATAGAGTCTTAATAAAACACTTTGTATACGGGTATAATGTATCTGTTTGTATGGGAAAATAAAACCGTTGTGTTTACTGCTCTCTTTATAATTTCATCATATTTTCTCACCTATTAGACCTTTCTAGGACTTCAAATAATTATTTCAAAACCAAAATACGCCAAATCGATTCAGTCGTTCTCGATTTAGTTTATATGTAGTTATAAAATATTATAAAATGACGTTTAACGAACAGATCAAATGAAGTAAAATTGTAGAGGTTGAAGTCGTATAAAACATTTTGAATTTACAATTAAAAAAAAAAGGTCATTCATCGAGATAAAAAATATCCTATCTCCTAAGTTGGGCCAACAAATACACTTTCACATCATTTTAGTGCAATCGGTTTAGTGGTTTTTGAATATTAGCTTGGACAAACATCGAGATTTTTGTATGTGTTATTTGATATTGCCGTACATGCTTGTTTCTCTTTTTAACTGAACAAATTAAGTAGGCGGTTGTGCATACCGGATGGATACTGCAGTAAAATTTTATATAACACCAGATATTCACAAAAGACCTTTCAAATCGGCTTTCACGCAATATTCTAAAAATATCTTTATATTTTTCTTCTAGTTCTTAAAATCACTGCTTTTCCTCGGCAACATTTCAACTATCCCGTCGACAACTGCATTACTTTATTTTCACATCCATATCTATAACTATATCGAACTTTGGTCTTTCCCACTTTCTGCACTGCAATATCCTACTTCTGAAATCTCGCTTTTGAAAATTCTTTTCAGAAGGCAGGAAACGGTGAAAGGGTGCCCTTCCGGCGCACTGAGCCGATTATTTTGTTTGATTTGGCATGGCGTGCGGTAAAATACCAAGCCGATGCATTTACCTCACCCCACGTAAGGGATAGACTTTTACATAACGGCTACGAGGTAGACATCAAAAATAAAAATTAAATTTATTTTACAATAAAACTATAGTTACTCTGAATTATAGGTTATATTTTGTCTACATAAACTTGTCTAAGTAGTACTTTCTACGCGGGAGTATAGTGATTGATTTTTTGATCGATAAAAAACAATTTCGACATGAAATTGAATATAATTAGACAAATAGCAGTAAAGAATTGGTACAACAAAATTTGGTGTTTAAACCAAAAAAGCATAAGAAACCCCAGAAATTAGTCTTTCCACCAACAGAGAAAACCCCACTACTTTCTGTTCGATTACATATAAAGGATAGGTATCTACAAAAATAGCCAAACACATAAAAAAGAAAGGAATAACTCCAACTTTCAGAACAAACAACAACTTAAGCCAATATATTAAGAACAACAAGAGCCGAAAGAAGAAGCACTTAAACGATCGTGTATACTAACTTATATGTAGTGACTACCCAAAAACTTACATCGGTCAAATTGGTAGAACATTTAACAAACATATAGCAGAACACACAAGGGCGTTCGATAATAGAAAAACAGATTCTACGTACGCATTTCATCTTCTAAATCATAATCATTCTTTTAATAACCAATTTTAAATTCTTCACATTCAATATAAAGGTCTTAAGCTATCAGTATTAAAATATATTGGCACTAAAAAATTTAAAAAATATAGATATAATTCTGAATAACCAACTTGAGACAAACAGTTCTTTCCTTCACAACTTATTCAGTTAAAGACCATAAAATTTGGACGCATAACAAAAAAAAGTCTTCGGAAGAGTGGGAAACAAAAGTTTTTAGTGTGTTATTGCTCAATTCTTATATAGTTTGAAAATACTACTGTGATCGTAATTCCTAGGTGTACATTTTTATTATTTAAAGAACGAATAAAAAATAATTTATGATAATTCCCGCCAAATCCACCATTTTGTACTAAGCGGTATCCCAATCGATTGTAAAATTCTCGTCTAACATTAGCCTGAAAGCAGGACGTTATTTTTTCACACCATTCGTCAATTAACATCTTTAATGCTTCAATATCTGAACAGAATAAATTTTGGATTTTAGATACCCCCAGGTAAAATAATCGTTTGAAGCTAGGTCTCCCAAGATCGGAGACCACAGAATGTGGTCCATGGTGTTACAATCCTACAATTTTGATCATTTGGTTCATTATTTAATGTTAATGTACAGCTGGTTCCTAAATAACCTACTGTAAGACAGTAAGATTTGATCATTTTGAGCAGTGTATTTGAGTATTCTGGCATTATATTATATTAATTATGACAGTAATAAAATAAACAAACAAACAACAAAAAATTGATTATATATGTTAATTCATAAATTGTAATAATTATTAAGGTCTAAATTTTGATATTATTTTGAATTCCTGCATTTTATAAAGAGTATATAAATGATTAAAATAGTTTTTACATAAAATAGGATTGTTATTATTTTTATTATTATTAAGGAAAAAAACAAACGACTTAACTCAACAATATATTAAAGCAAGAATTGTAACCAAATTAAAAGATAACTGGGCACTATCAGAGGCAGCAAAACATTTTAACGTAAGCAGAACCACATTTTTTTTTATTAATAAAAAATGGAGGGAACAAAAAACTCTCGAAAGAAAGCGAGGGTCTGGAAGACCAAAACTATACTAAATTTAGGTGTATAAAAATAAAATTAATATTTTGTAATATCTCCATCAGCATTGATAACAGCTTGTAGTCTTCGGTCCATCTGCGTGAAAGGAACTATAAAATTGTCTTCTTCAGAGATCTCTTCCCAAAGCTGTTATATACCGTGTCACAGCTCTTCAGAATTTTGAGGTATAAAATTACGCCAATACAACCGTTTTATAATAACCCACCACACATTCTTGATTGGATTTAAATCTGGAATGTATCTGGGCCGTGGTAAGGTTTCGATGTTGTTATTTTAGAGCCACTGGTTTATTATATTTGCATTATGAACAGGACAATTATCTTGTTGGAGGATAAAATTATTTTCTGGATATAACTGTTGTACACTGGGAAGGATGACGTTTTCTAGAATTTTCGGATGTCTGCCCAACAACCTGCCATGAATACGACATACAATTCCCATTCCTCTAGATGAAATCCATCCCCATACATTGGCGCTATATTGACGAGCTTCTCGATATCTATCAACATATAGGGGATTAAATATATTATTTTCTGGTCTAAGACGCAATGCTTTTAATTCTGCGTCAAGTTGTTGTCTTTCTTCCCGGAAACCATGAAATGATTCTTGCTGTTTTCGCATTTTCAAAAGGATTCTCTTCTAATCTCTCCAAAAGCGTACGATTTTCATGAGCAGTAGATATTTTTGGTCTTCCAGAACCTTGCTTCCTTTCGAGAGTTTCTTATTATCTCCATCTTAATATTAAAACGTGTTGGTCTGCTTACGTTAAAATGGTTCACTACGGTAGATACTGACCAACGATCTTCTAATTTCATGACAATTCTTGCTTTTAGTTCTTTGCTAGCATGTGAAGCCATTTTTTGAGGTTGAAGTAAATAAGTTATCTAACAAATTTTAATATTTGGCAGTGACAGTGACAGTATGTAAATAATAAGTATTTATCCTTCCAAATACACTGCTCAATTTTCAACAAAATACGCTTTAACCGTCGTATCAGTTTTTTTAAGAACCAGCTGTACATTCATCGCTAAACAAAATGTTTTTTTTTTTAAATTGTCTGTCTGCTTAAAAAAAATTCCGCTCGTCTGTCAGTATCTCCTACTCTTATTTCTTGATGACATTGAAATTTATACGAACGGAATTTCTTCTTCTTCATGTGCCATCTTCTCTAAGAAGGTTGGCAACCATCATGGCAATTCGCACTTTTGATACCGCTGCTCTAAAGAGGTCAGCAGAAGTGCAGTTAAACCAAGCTCTCAAATTGTTTAACCAGGAGATGCGTCTTCTTCCGCGACTCCTTCTACCTTGTATTATTAATTGCAACTTCTAATCTGTCCGAAACATCTTTCTTTAATGGCCAAGCCTCTAACCCATAAAATAATACGGAGAACACGTAGCATCTCAGAAGTCTTATCTTTAAAGAAATTAAATGTCCCTGGTGCAGAGTACTTTTATCAGTTTGTTGAAAGAATTTCTTGCCTGTCCTATTCTTGCTTCTCTTAATCTCTTCTGTATACTCATTATTTTCGTTAATTATTGTACCCAGATATTTATATTTTTCAACTTTTTTAATTTTCGGAATTTACTTCCTTCCAAAAAATTTATTTACTTCTGCATTTTGTGCAATAGTTCGAGAACTTATTGTAGGATTTTTAACTTCTGCTGTTAATACCTTGATTTCGTTTTGATTTTCTAAATTTCTTGGTACCTCACCAATATTGTTTGTACAGGTGCAATTTGGAATCATGGTCTCAGTATTTTAAATTTTTTTTTAAATTCTTTGAATTGTTGAATGACTTGGACTTGGATCTCACGTCGCATGGTGACGGGCAAAATTACTAGTATTTTATAAATTACTACTTGCATACTTGGGTTGTAATGTTTTTTTCATTATCCTATGTACTTCAACTGAATAATTCTTAAACTGGCCATTTGGTTTGTACTTTGTATCGTGTGCTCCTCGTAAGACCCTATGTGATTCTTATTGGCAAAGGGAGCAAAGGACAGACTTCCTTCGCAAAAATATCGCGCGTTCAGCCTTATGTTTCTTGCCTGCATCTGACACGAGCTTAATGGCGATTGCTTAAATATTTATAGCGGTTATATTTCACGCAATGTCAAATAATTCGGGCGTTAATCATTTTTATGGGAGCCAAAGCAAATAGTCAATGTTACTTGCGGTTGTTACCTTGTCCGAATGGATTTTGTGGACGGTAGAGACACAATGTAAGATAGGAATAGATTGTAAATACATAAAATTTATTAATTAGTATATATTATGAAATTAAATATATTTTCTAAAATTAATATAAACGGTTTTTATGTTGTCGATTTCAATGTCCTCTTTTTTTTCGACTGTTCATGGATTTTTAGTTTTTTGTAGTTATATATAGTATGGTAGAACGTTTTTATTATTACGGACCAATCAAACGATACTATGACTCAGTTAATGTGTCTTCTTTTGCTTTTTGATAATCTAATGAGCTACCCTATTCAGCAACTAACTTAAAAGAATACTGACGTACTTTTCAATGTTTTATATGGTAACATTTGTATTAAGTGTCCAAGTTGGCAATATATCGGAAAAACATTTAATTAAATCAAAACAGGAAGTGAGGGTATAATGTGAATGTATTGTTATCACGGCAGGTATAGATAAATAAAATGAAAATTTTTGATTGCCAGTTATGGTTAAACTATTTAGACACAAATTTTGATCTGCTAGATAAACTACTAAATTAATAAACTATGATACAAGAAGTTTTTGTTAAATGCATGCACTGCTTTTTGTAAAATCCATTCAATATTTAGGATTATTTATTATATTGATATCACCCCTTTAATGGTGTCTAAAAAGATATTCACATACAAACACCATTTAAATTTAATCGTATTAAAATACTCTATAGTTAATATGAATAATGGATAGGAAGAAGGCGATGAAAATATATAAATAATGACACTAAGGTAATTTTATTAATGGATAACATGATTCGTAGGTTTAGCTCAAAAAGTTACAAGCAAGAAAATTTTTAATTTCGGATATATATATATATATATATATATATATATATATATATATATATATGCGAGTTGTTTGTGACCGGTTAGTAAAGTAAAACTTCCAAAGATTCGTGAGGTTGCGGTCACGAATTAACACCATTTAAAGTTCATTTTAATAGAAATGGGCACACCAATGCACCTAGTGATACTTCTCCAAATCTGTACCAGTCCAATATAGCAACAGTACGACTAGATCACAAGTTCTCAAACCAATTCAAGACAAATCTAATGGTGGTCGACAGATTCCACACTATTCAACTGACTAACATGTTACAGGAATACCAGATAGTGGACAGTTTGGTCTATCTCCGGTCTAGTATAACTAATGATATAACTGTGAACTGTATATGTATATGTATAACTGTGAAGCAGAAGTTCGGAGACGTATTGATGTGGCAAAAAATGCTATGAGTCGCCTAACGAAAGTTTGGAAAGACAGATCTATCTCTCAAAATATCAAGATAATACTGGTGAATGTCCTTGTATTTTTAATATTTCTATACGGGGCAGAGACTTGTGACTCTTGTGACTTCTCGCCATATGTCCAGTTCCAGTTACATGTGCTATCGTTTGTACAATAGTATCAGTTTTATAGCTATGTACAACATCTATAATCACCCTGATAGGCATTAGAATTCGCATTATATTAACAGCACAGGAATAAAATATATCCCTCTTTATATAAATAAGCTTCTATAGCTTCTTTATGATTTCAAAGGCAGGAAATCAATGGAATTGTCCCTTTATTACCAAAGGTCACTGCATCTCTTATTTTACATTGTAATGTGGCAAATTTGTCTGGGTTAACAGGTTAATTATCTTTAGTAAAAATAACTCATAAAAATAAGTAACCCCGACACCAAATTACTGTTGTGCTAACTTTCAAGCCTAACCACCGAGGTTTATTTACAACGAAAGAAAAAATGACCCTATTAGCGAATCAATCACTTTTTATTTTGCAGACATAACTCAACGCTCGCTGCTGCTATGTTGGTTTTCATTCACAGGATTCTTTAAATAAAGCGCTTTTCCGTTAAACCAGTGCCGTACGAATATAGAGAAATCAGATTAATTTTTAATTTAAATTTTTTGATATTAATTATCTCAGTCAAGATAATTGATTTTTTATAGTTTTTTCTTACCTCATTGCAGTCAAAGATTGGTAAGTTGGGTATAAGAGGCGCGCAAAAATTTTGTAAAACATTTTTGTTTTAAATATTATGTTTATATAGCAATAAGTCACAATTATTGGTTGCTACAGTTGTCGTGACAACAACTTGTTGCATTTTCGCAGAAATGTTAAAAATAATTTTTTTGGAAGACGATTTGGAAAGACACACAACACGATTAAGAAAATTAACAGACTGAACCTAGAAATATTAAGCATAAGAGGAATGCGCTGGCCTGATTCCGGTAAAACATTGGTTATGAATAAAACGATATATTACTCCGGAAATGTCACCCGAGATCTATACAGAGTTGGGATAATTATCTCCAGGAGAATCCATTGGGATAATTATCTCCAGGAGAATCCAAACAGCCGGTGTAAGTTTTGTTCCCTTTTCCGATAGAATGTTGTTATTACAAATACAGGATAGTTAAGCCAGTGATTATTAATGTAGTGCAAGTGTATGCTCCAACTGCAGATAAATCAGAAGCTTAATGGACCATTTTTATGAACAACTCAAACAATATAATAGGTGAGGTTTAGTAACAAGAAATACTAGAAGCGACAGATTGGCTAAATTTTTGCAAGAAGAAAACTTGGCGATTATTTATACATGGATACAAATCATAGATCATAGAGCATAATGAAATCCAAAAGTTTTACGGTAAATACTCAGTTGCTCAAGATAAACAAAACACGTGCTGAGACTTCAACTTGTATAAATCAAGAAATAAAAAAATTAACATTAGAAATGAAAAACACTAAGAATGTGAACATTATGTGGAGCAAAATCAAAGATTATGTTATAAATACACAGAACGAAACCCTACAAAAAAACAGAAGAAAGCCGAAAACCTTGGATGATACAAGAAATACTGGAAATCATGGAACAAACAAAAATTATAGAAACAAAAACCCAGATATACAAGTACAGAGAAAAATATGAATTAAAGAGGAACAAAATAATAAAAGAGGCCAAGGAAAAGTGCATAATGGAAACATGCATTGAAACGGAGGAACTGCAGAAAAAATGTAATCATTATAATTTAAATAAAAAAGTTAGAGAATTATCTGGAAAATCACGAACAAACACTATCGAATATATCCTCCTTAATAAAATAAACAAATTTGGTGATATATCTATAGAATAACTACTATCGACCTTTGTTTCGTAACCAAAACTAAGAACCTCAACCACTGTAATGACTATAGATTAATCAGTTTAATGTAACCATTATTGAAAACACTTTTCAATGTTATACATGCAAGAATATTCAGAAAGAGTGAACCAGATATGAGTAATAGACGTGTTGGCTTTTGTAATGGCTTCAGAACAGTAGAAGCTCTGTACAGTTTTACAACTCTTGCTCAAAAATGTCAAGACCAACAAGAAGATCTTTTAGTCGCATTTATAGACTATGAAAAGCTTTCAATAATTATCAGGGATGCGCACCAGATAGGTAGAGATGTGAGAAAAGGTTGTGTACTTTCACTATTAATATTTAATATATACGCCGAAGAATTATTTACACAAGCATTATTTATCAGTAAGAGGGGTAAAGTTATAACGAGGATCCAGATTAAAATGAAGATATTGATCAAGTGAACAAAATGAAATACTAAGGAGGACTACTGGATTACTGAAGATGTAAATCCGAAATCACAAATTCGATCAAAAATAGAACAATCAAGAGCAGCGTTTGACGATGAGGAAATTTCTGAGTAACCAAAGTCTGAATCTGCAAATCCGTTATCGAATGGTAAAATAATATATCCACTATATTCTTCGTCATGATGCCGAAGCTTGGACTGTTAATGTTGCCTTAATAAGAAAGCTGTCAGCTTTTAAGATGTGGCTTTTTAGGAGAATTTTGAAAATACCATGGACCAATCATATTACGAACGAAATAGAGTTGCACAAAATGGGAAGAGACAGGAGACTTTTGACCACCATTAAAAGGAGAAAGACAGCATATTTAGGGAACATACTTATATATGATATGTACGAGTTGTTGCAGTTGATTGTAAAGGGTAAAATGAAAGGGTAGATAAAAAATATCCCGACTAAAAAACATTCGCGACTAGACCGGGTTAAACACACAGAAGTTGTTAAGAAAAGCAGAAAATAGAGACGAATTTAAAATGGTTAGTAGAGTCGGCACTAAAAGAAGGAATTTTCAATTCACTTAGGTATATAATTAGTACAAACAATTTTTGAGAGACAAGACGGTAGAAGATCAGTAGGCCGTGCCAGAAAAAAATGGAAGGATGATGTTGGAGCCGATTTATCGAGGATTGGGTACAACAAGCCAGTTCTATTGGAGATTTTAAAGCCAGTCAACCAATAGAAGAAGTACAACAAAGAAGTACAACATTGAAATATTAGTCAAAATTAACCAATGTACAGCTAACAAATTCAATTTTGTTAAAAGAAGTTTAAGTCAGAAACCACAAATGGAAAAACTTAAAAAAAAAAGATTGTTTCAATAACCGGCATCTAAATAACATTGTTTAAAAACCATATTTTTAATAATTTGTAAAAAACGGATAATATTTTATATGCACTGGCACTCCTATAATTTTAAAGTTTCATTGAAATATTAGAAGCTTTACAGTTAAAAATATGAAGATTTTTGTACACTTTGGAAATACACCATCCGATCTGCCTTATAAAAAATAAAATTCTCCACCCTTGTACCCCAAGTTGGTTTCAATGGGTCGGCCTGCAGATGAAAGCTCCTTTCGAATATTTTACCGATTTGCAACGATTTAAGCGGTGCTCTGTTAGCGAGAGGATATCTTTTTTTCCAAGTATTTTTCAGTAAGAGTTACAAGCTTTTCAGGCCATTTTCTTTTATGTTTATTGGCGAGATACATTAAAGGAGCCCGATATTTTTGAGTATTAGTCGACAATCGAGAGATTTCTTTTCATTTTCCCGCTTGCCTTCAGCTGAATTTTTGCTTTAATTCACATTTAATGATGCTGCACAGCTTTTTGGACAAAGTATGTGTATAAATAAACGAGTTAATTTTTAAAATTCTTTAAGTAAAGCAAAATTTTGGACTATCTCGAACTACTACTTGGAATATGCATGAAATTAAATCAACAACGAAACCAAGTGTTTATGATAAGTTAGAAATAAATGAGTATTGAAAGTCAAATCTGAAAATTCACGAAAATTTTTGTGATATATGTATATATATATATATATATATAAATATTCAGAAGAGAGAAGAAAGACATCAGAGAGGATGTCAAATGCTCGGTGCAATGATAATCGGTTCAACCCTTTCTCAGAGCTATGTTTTCTACAATACAATAACTAAATGTAACTATTTAAATGTAACAATGCTTAACTTACGTCAGATTTGAAAAGTACGTTCGTTCAAATCGTTCAAAAAAAACAAATTTTCTCCTCAAAATTTAAAAATTTTAGAAAAATAGAAAATTACCGATAATATGTTCAAAATTGATTTGAAATAAACCTGATACACAACTAACATATGACAAAAAGTAGCACTGATCTCTCTCTCTCTCTCTCTCTCTCTCTCTCTCTCTCTCACCCTCTTTCTCTCTCACCCTCTCTCTCGCTCACTTGTCGTTTCCCCATTACTGAGGATCGTGATTTCTTCCAATATTCCTAACAATTTTTCTCCATTGGTCTCTATCTTCAGCTGCTCTGAGAGCTTCGCAGAATAAGTTTCCAGCTGAATTCTTAATTTGCTCGGACCATCTAGTTGGTGATCGTCCTCTTGATCTTCTCCCAGGAACGTTTTCAGAAACAATTAATCTCTCCAAACTATCGTCACCTCTGCGAACCACGTAACCGAAAAATTGCAGAATACGTTGCAGATATTGGATATTGGAAACGTTTGTCCTATGAGCGGTCCAAGGTATGCGCAGCATTCTTCTCCAGCACCACATCTCAAAGGCATCAATTTTTGGCCCTCACATCCGCGAAGAGTTTAAGTATCTGCACCGTATAGAAATATTGAAAATACAAGGGAATTCACCAGTCTTATCTTGATATTTTGATAGATCTGTTTTTCCAAACTTAAGTTAGGCGACTCATCGAATTTTTTTCCATACCAATACGTCTCCGAACTTCTGCTTCACAGTTACCATCGTTAGTTATACTAGATCCGAGAGAGACAAAACTGTTCACCATCTGCTATTTCTGTAACATATAAGTCAGTTGAATAGTGTGGAATTTGTCGACCACCATTATTTTTGTCTTAGCTTTATTGGTTTTCAGACCAACTTTATTGTTTTCGTACTCAACTCTTTGCAGGAGGTTAAACATTTCTTGTTCATTTGCTGCTATAAATTAGAGATGCCTACCAGCCACTGTTACTCCACCGGCCCATCTATCTAAAGCCATCCTAATGACATGTTCACTATAAATGTTAATAAAGTCAAGTGACAACTCACATCCTTGTCTAACACCTCTCTCGGTCTTAAATTGGTTTGAGAACTTCTGATCTAGTCGTACTGTTGCTATATTGGACTGGTACAGATTTTTAATAAGTGTAACCAGGTGCATTGGTGTGCCCATTTTTATTAAAATAGACCACAGATTTATCTAGCTTACACAATCAAATGCCTTTTAGTAGTCCACGAAGCATATGATCATAGGTACTTGAAATTCTCTAGACTTTTCAATGAGTTGTCTCAGGTTCAGAATTTGTTCCCGTGTACCTTTACCCTTTACAAACCCTGCTTGCAAGATTTAACTAGCATGTGCTATTAGTGACAGTGTGCGGTAGTGTTCACATCTGGTAGTAGTTCCTTTTTTGTGTAGCGGGATATAAATTGAGGTACACCAATCAGATGGCCATTTCCCTGGTTTCCAAACAGCAACACAGATAGAATGGATATGTAATCCTTTGTTACCTAGTAACTGTAGTATTTCACCTGGTGTTGAATCAATGCCTGCGGACTTATTTCTCTTTAGTGATTTAATTGCATCTTTGACTTCAGCGAGTAAGACAGTAGGGTCTCTAGGGTACTCAGAGGTCACTGATTTTTTGCTGGCACGTCGTTATTTTTATATAGCTCGCCACAGTAGTTTCGCCATGTTTCCAATATTTCGTCGTCTTTAGATTACCTTCCTTATCTATTACAGATCACGTTTGAGATTTAAATTCTCTGGTAAGGAGTTTGATATTCTGAAATAAATCCCTCGGTCCAGTTCGACAGCCACGCTCCTCTATCTCTCTGCATATTTAAGAGATGTAATCAGCTTTGTCTTTGCGGCACTGTTTTCTGATTTCTTTCGATAACGCTCTGTATTCATAGTTTGTTCCGTATCTAGTTTGATGTCTTTTCTGCGTTGAATCACAGCACTGATACGATTATAAAACAAATTAACAAAATTATAATTCAAAACCTTGTCACCTTTTGTGAATGATCCAACATCTTTGATAGTGGACCGCCAGAAAGGAATACCCATAGGTCGCCGTTTTCCAGTTTTAATCTAATCTAACTAAATGTTACTTGTATCTCTTTAATTTTCCTGATCCTTTCAGAACTTATCCTGTCATTATATTATCTTCTTTTGCTTGCTTGTGCAGAGAAAGGTACTATGGTATCAGATTTACAAAGTATAGTCTTCTCGCAATAATAGTAAGCAACATAACAATTATTAAAACATTTTTCCAGGAATGGAAATCAAAAGTTAATAATCAAACATTTACATTAATTTATATAAACAGTATTTTATACATTTTGATTAAATTATTTATTAATCTTGTGAATTGTATTATACTTTGTCTGATGTGTTCTTCTATTCTATAATTGCATAATATTATTATAGTTTCAACAAGCTGCTAAGCACATTGCAGTCGTTCCACATTGCAGCACAAGAAAAAGTATTATGCGGATTGCCAACTTAGGGGAAACCATTAGGTTCTGCTTTGGGATTAGTGCTTAAAACAAGTGTTTCGTAGTTATCTCTATTCTGGCGGGAAGGCTGATTAAAAAGCCAAGAAAACCGCCGTTTTTCACGCTAACGAGGTCTATCTAACTAAGGATTATGCCGGAGAGCCAGACAGACGTTTCGGGATGAGGAAAATCGAACAAAGGAGCTTTCAGAAAATGCACGTAGGATTACAAATTATTAACACAATAAAAGTAGTTTCAATACAATATATTTAAGAAAAAGTATAAAGAATAAATATGACTCATTAAAAATATTTACAGTGCACAGTAATATTACCCCAAAGCAATAATATGTGTTAAAAACGTATCTTCCTGTTGAGTTTTTAGCAGAATGGTTATATGAAGGTTACAAATTAAAAAATTCCTGATGTGTTGACTACTATGGTTTTAACAGGAAAATTATTAAGGCATCTCTAGATATAATTATTGAACCACTCACAATAATATTTAACAAATGTATTAACGAGGGTTATTGGCTTGATGTATTCAAAATATCAAAAGCAATTCCACTTCATAAAAAAGAAAATAAAAATACTCCAGACAAATACAGACCTATTACCATAGTACCAATTATTAGTCAAATTTTTAAAATCTTATGGAATTATTTGGATAACAAATCCATTATATCTGGCTTTCAATTCGGTTTTAGAAAAAATACTTAACAACTAAAGCTTTATTAGAAGTAATAGAACATATTGTTCATGATCTTGATGCAGGTGAACCTACTAATGGATTAATGTGTGACCTTATAAAAGCTTGATTGTGTGGATATTCAAACACTATTGGTAAAATTGGAGTACTATGGAATAAGGGGTACCATACACGACCTTTTAAAATCATATTTTACATGAAGAACATAGACTGTTGCATTTAATAATCAAGAATCTAATCCTCTACCAGTTTCAACCGGAGTACCACAAGGATCAATTTTGGGACCTCTGCTATTCTTGATATATATAAATGATTTACAAAAGCGTTGAAAATCCAACTGTGTTCTTTTTGCATATGTTACAACCTTATTATGTAGAGGTAAAACTGATTAGATTCAGGAAATATTAGAAAAATTTAAATCCTGGTTTAACTGTAACAAACGTAAGTTAAACGAGCAGAAAACCCAGACAATAGTATTTATTTCCGATAGATGGGTTAAACCATCTAAACCAGTAAAGTTACTAGGTGTTACTATGGATACAAGGTTGAACTGGTAGCACCATATTAAACGATTGTTTAAGACGCTCGCCTCACAGATTTTTGCCATGCGCAGATTGGTTACTTCAGTGAGTCGACGTATTGCATAACTTTTTGGGGAAACTCGTCCTATGCATATAAAATTTTCACTTCTCAAAAAGCAGCAATCCGAATTATTGACCAGCAGAATATCGCGTCAGCTGCAAACCCTTGTTTAAAAAGTATGGCATTCTTCCTTTACCTTAAATATATATATTCGGTCGACCACCTACAAGATGAACTGACGATTTAAGAAGACTCAATAAAAACTGGATAAGAGCGGCGCAAGATAGACGGGGTTGGAAACACGAGGAAGAGGCCTATGTTCAGCAGTGGACTCTTGAAGCTGGATGATGATATATTTGAAAGTCTGTTAACTGGTCATAATAATACATAAGATGTAAAAATACATACTGATCAACATCAGTATAATACAAGAAACAAAAGTCATTATACTATATTCCAGATTGTGTCTTACACAACTTAATACAACAGATTATAATCTGTATAATTGTTTTTTAATTCTGAACAAAAATATTGATATTAAAGCAATGAATTCTGAACAATTCAATAAATTAGCAAAACACTTCTTGCTGGAACAGTTTCTATAATATACAGGAATTTGTTTTTTGAGCTCCTAGTGTGGTCGTTTTTATGAAAACTATTTTACACCTAACTGAATTGTTTTTGTTTTATATTTTTATATTTCTAATTTTCACTGTATATGTTATATTATGTGTATTTGTATTATTTCTTAGTTAGTTCCTATGTATGCATAAGTGACTTATTTATATTGTGACATGACATGTAATGTTTACTATGTAAAAATTGTCAATAAACGTTTCTATCTATCTATGAAATAATCAATAAGGATCATATTGGACATGCATAAAATTATTTATTGGAAAACAATGAGTAAAATCTGGTCAAGACACAAAAGTTGTGGAAAAGCTTCTCAATGCATCATTAATTTTTTTATTTATTCTGCACTACTCTTCCTCGATATTTAGCAGTTTTAAGTTAGACTTTCAGAGTAAAAAAATTCAAACACTGAGCAGTCTTTTAATTTTATCAAATTTTTGCTTTTTTACATTTTTTTTTAACAAAACTCGTTCGGTACACAAATGGTTTTAAATACTGATATCGTATACGTTTTTATTTGCTGATAGGTACCTAATATTTGCGCTGAAAATATATTGTCGGTCAAAATATACTTAGATGGAGTCAAAATTCATTAACACCTTAAAGGAGAAAAATACTTATCTTAAGATCATATCCAAAATATGATTTTTAATAAAAATGACTTACCTATTACTATTACAGATAATATTGTTGTACTTACCTAAAAATAAAAAAAGAAATAGATTAATTGGTAATAGGGGACTTAAAGGTAAGTAAAGTTACTTTTTACAATAAATTTACAATTCCAAATTTATTTTATCAAAATATTCCAATAGTAAAATAAAAAAATGGTCTCAAACTTAGAATAACTTTGGGATCTCTCGTAAAAAGCAGAATATCCTCATTGGCTCGACAATCCTCTTTAAATTTTGGCCAGAACCTTACTTCATAATTTTCAAATCAAAATATTCCGAAAACGGTACACAGTATCGAGTTTTACCAAGAGTACCTTTTTCGTGTAAAATTAAATGATGTTTAAGTTTACTTGAAATTTTGAATTATAATTATACTCTTAAAAAAGTTATATTGACTAATACTTAGTACGATCCGTGTAACTAGCGCCCTCTATGAGAATCAGATATAAAAACAAATTCATGGGATGTATCAGCTTCCAAAACATATTCGTATAAAATTTCATTACAATGTTGCCAGTAGTTTCGGCAAAATCGTAAAAAATGCGTAAAATTTTTTTCTTCAACGCCCTGTATCTTGAAAACGGATGGCGTTACAAAAATTCTTTACTAAGCAAACCCCAATTATTTTTCAGTTTTTTACCTACCCTAGAGACATGGTTACCTTTTTTTGAAACACCCTGTATAAAATATAAAATATTTATTTGCCAAATAAAGTACTGAATAAAAAGTTATCTGGAAAATGAATTGTGTTTATTGTAGTTCGTTGTTTGTTGTAGGTTATCGCGAAATCAAAAATATAACCTAAATATTGTGGTTAAGTATAGATTAGAGACATGGATATTAAAAGATTTTATGAAATCAGTATGATCAGAGTAAGATGTTTAAGGTTTCGAAACTTAGTGCAAGAATATAATATATGATGCGGAATTGAACATTTTAATTTTTGTAATGATAAAGACTTTTTAAAAGAGATATTGGTGCTATTGAAATAATAATATTAGTATCGGATTCCAAAATGAAAAATATGCACACAGTACCTAGGTTGTCAGATTCTTTTAATAATTATAAAATACATTCAATTATATATAAAAAAGACTCAGAGTAAGTATACAAAATATCCAGAGTGTAGTTGGAAATTTTCAAAACTTTCAATAAATCTTCTATATAATAGAAAAGGAATATTGATTTTAAATTCTGTCAATTTCGTGATACTTCTTGGATATGTTTTTCTAGGTACCTACCAGGTAGGAACAAATACTTCTGTATTCTTAGTACGTTTAAATGGAGATAATAGAAATGAATTCTTACAAGGAGATTCTGATTATAAAATAAAGCCCTTTTTAAAAACTCCACTAAACAATATAATTTCTATAATGAATTTCATATTAGAACAAGATATGTAATAAAACTTTTTATGTATGGAAGAGAACGTTTAGGTACTATATATACTATACTATATATACATTTATATGGCTGTAAGATAAAATTAAGACAATTTTGAAGATGAATTGCCAAATGAAGACATTACAACTTTTTGAGGCTGAAGATGTTTAAGCTATATATATATATATATATATATATATATATATATATATATATATATATATATATAAGAAATTTAATCTTTGCAGATTAGTTAAATAGTAAACTCTTAAATATTGGGGAAATCTGCAAGAAAGACTCTAATGTGTATCAATTGTTTCGCCGAACGTTTTCGCCAAAGAGAATTAATTTGGCTTCTTCAGGGCTGAAAGAGAATAAATTATAATTAGCTACCATATATTATCTATTAAAACATTATTGATCTTACCGTAACTTAGAATTGTAGAGTTAGAATATTAAAAAACTTTGCTAGTAAAATAGTGGTGTTTTTTGTTACTATGTACAAAAAAAGTTTTTTGTAAGGTTTGAAATGTATGGTAGCTTTGAACTTGACACGTAAAGGCGAAATAATTCTCTTTGGCGAAAACGTTCGGTGAAACAATTGATACACATTAGAGTCTTTCTTGCAGATTTCCCCAATATTTAAGAGTTTACTATATATATATATATATATATATATATATATATATATATATATATATATATATATATATATATACTGTCGCTAGTTCTTCTTACATGTCCATAGCACTTTAGTCTTTTTTGTTCTATGTTAGTATGTCTGTTTCTATTGATGTTCTTTGCTTTATTTCGTCATACCTTCTCCTATCCATTCTTGTTACTCTGCAGCATCTTCGCAGGCATTCCATCTCTGTTGCGGAATTGCACACCCGTATAGTGGAAAATAAATTTAAATTTGAATCTGAGAATTTTAAACTTTTCTAAAACAGTATTCCAAATTTCAATGGATTAGCGGTAGAATTCATAGAAAGTTTTTAAGTGTTGTTGTTAATTTTGCTATTTCTCCCTTTTTCGTAATGCACTTTCTAGATACAAAAGACCGCAAAACTATTTAAAACAGTACTTGCTGAAGGCAAACATTTTCTTAGATATTTAAGACATCAATACAGCTTCAAAGCGGAGCACCTCGAACTTTTTCAAATTGCAGTGAACTTGTAAAGTTCAAAGGGAACATTGCAGAGATTTGTGAACATATTTTTTCGTTTGAAACGCTAAAGCAAAACTTGGTGGAATTGTTAGCAATGCCATGGGCGTGCATTAGTTCCAGCTTTGATTATTTAAAACCATCATTTTCTAGATACAAAAGAAAATTTTTTTTTAAAAAGTAATTCAAATTAGTATATATTTTTTATATTTAAATTTTCAGGGATAACGTGACGTACACAAAATGTAACATCCGACTAGCAGTTCGCAAATCTAGAAAAGGTTTCGACAAAAAAAATATTTGCACACAAATTTATTCTAACTTGTATTTAAATACTTTGAAAATAAAAGTTAACAGATATATTTTATCTTTTTCGTATTTTGAGTACTATAAAACACAAAAACCCAAATTAAACAAATACAAATCAACTATTTCTAAGAAATTAGCAAAGACTAAATAAAAAACAAATGTTTGAGTTGCGCAAAGTAGATACATGAATATACGGAAATAAATCAAGCAAAAAGGAGCAAATGCATTTTGAGTGTTCTAAGCATACAAATTTTTGGCATTTTTGACAAGTTCTGGTTAGCCTGTTTTTTTGTATACTACACTAAAAACAACGACCTCGAAGATTACGTTGTGTATTTGGAGCTGGAACAATTTCTTCTTCAATACGACAAATTTTTTTATTCTTTACCTAATTAATCTAGAAATACGTTTATTCAAATATCGACGTTGCAGATAATCGTTTACTAGTTCCATACCAAGAGCTTCTAGAAAATATCTTCTAGGCATTTTATCTATCTCATTAGATTATTTATATTTGTTTATTACAAATGAATTAATATCGGCTACATTTATTGCAGAATAAAAAATGGCCATAGGCCATCGGCGAGTGGTTCGAGCGCAATTGTAGGGGGCACACATTTTATCGACTAGATCTACTCCTCCTTAGGATTTATTATAGTCAATGATGATTTCTGGCTTGCCTGTTAATTCTTTTAGCAAATCGTTATGGTGCATCGTTGAGAGTAAAATAACGTTTTTGTTTTTTCTGGGTATATACGACACAATTGTACATTTTTCTCTTAAAGCAAACATACTTTTTTTCTGGTCTCTTAGGATCAGTAAATTGAAATGGAAGCTCTCTTTTGTTTTGTCTCATAGTGCTTATCATAGTCAGATAATGTTCGTTCAAAAGAAGATCGGCCAAGATGAGTCTCGAAAAAAAATTGTCCATTGTTACAAGTCTGTGAGAACTAGATATAGGACTGCAGAGGCGAGGAACGATGGAAATATTGCTCGTATCAACTTAATATGGGCCAGGTGGCTGTTGTCCAACGTACACCTCTAGATTTGCGGTGTAAGGAAACTTAGCGTCTACTAATGTGTAGATTTTTATGCCGTATTCATTAGGTTTATTGGGCATATATACCTTAAAGCCACGCTTGCTACGAAAAGCTTTGAGTTTTTCATCTACCGTTGTATATGGTGATAATGAAAAATGTTTAGGTAAATTTGAATTAAACGAATCGAAGAATTCTCTCACAGCTGCCAATTTGTCATATTGTTGCCTCTCTAATCGTGTTAGTTTATCATCAAAACGGATGTGTCTGAGCAAAAACTTAAACCGTGCAAGGAAATTGTCAATCTTACAATCTCTAGCGATGAGCCGTTTATCCTAAAGAGATCTTCTGCATTGCTGTGGCTATTTTTGGTTACCCAGCTATATATAAAAGACCCAATAGCGGCCTAAGTTCTAAAATATATCTTTTTTGCAAATTTATTACTGATATTATAAGAACACAGTTCAATAAAGATATTCGTGTTGTCTACAATTGTTTGAAAAATCTCTTCAGTAAAAAACAGCTCCAGATGCGCTTTTCATATGTCGTACTTCCCTAGTTACTCTAGAAATTTTTACCTTCGTTAAATTGTTACTGCAACTTCGTATCCGGCGGTTTCCTACATGTTTCTTCCATTTAGTTGTTCCATCCTTACCAATGAAATACGACACTCTTTGTGGAACGTTCAAAACTTCTGAGATTTGTTCTTGCACCCTAATACGGGTTATTATATTTCAGCATTTAGTTTATCATACCGTTGACCTGAAGATACATACCAAATTATAGTATGCGAAACCGGTCGTTGGTGGTAGAATAAATTGATTGTGAGTAAGTATTATTCTAATTTCTTTTTCCCTATTTGAAATGAACTCACACAGACAACATATTCAAAATTTTTATAACTAACATTGTTGAAAATCAGTTGATTACAATTGTTTCCAAGGCTAACCTGACTAACGATTGGTTTCTTTCGAGCAAGCTCGAAGAAGCTTATGAATGATTTTTGTTGCGGCTGCAGCTAATCACTGCCCAAATTTATTCAAGTTCTAAAACATTTTGATTATTAAAAAATTTATTTAATAATCCTTTATAACAGGTATATAATTAAAATACCCTATCGGGCTACATCACCGAACGTTTTCGGAATTAATATTCCATCATCAGTATTATCTAGATGTACATGTTTTGAGCCACTAAATACTTGGGTAAAAACCCGTTAAATGTTGTTAAATTGAATTTAAGTTACATTATTTGATCCAATTAGTTTTATTACGTTGCCATGTGATTAATTCCTGTTGTAACTTAAACATCCTAGTATATAAGATCAAATAATGTAACTTAAATTCAATTTAACAACATTTATCTTTCTCTGATTTAGTTCTCTGATTTAATTATATACCTTTTATAAAGGATTTTTAAATAATTTTTTTGTGATTTATGGTATACAGCCAGCTACAGGAACTTAGTTTCCTTGTGATTTTGATTATTCTTCAATTTTTTTCAAATGTTTTTTATTATTATGTACACATAAAACATAATTTTGATGTTTCCCCAAAAATTTGCGCCCCTGGCTTTTGTAGCAAATTGGAAAAATTTAGTCATCTTTTTAGGGTATTTCGGTGTGCTCTTTGTGATTTAGGAGGGATCAACGAATCGCTTATTGAATATGTTTATGTCGTTGGAACGTAATAAAATTCCCCCTCATTATTTGGTTTGTAAAAGAAATGTCATATATTTATGTGTGAATATTTCAAGAAAATAACGTACATCTATATAAATAAACCTTTGAGTTATTAGTTCTCAACTATAAAATTTTAAATAATCAATTGTTTGGTAAACTGTTCAATATTACCAAATTATTTTGATACATTATTTTTAAAAAGAAGTGCTGGTATGGGTAAAGTTATGAACTCTGACACGGCACATCCCAATAAATAGCAAACGTTCTATGGGTATATACCATAGAACAAATATGAATTAGTATTAACCAAAAAATACCTAAAGTTTACTCAGAACAGCACATGTAGACTTTAGATAATTGTAATGAGTTGTATTAATTAAGAACTCTGGAAGTAAAGACGTATAAGTGACATTTTTGTAAATATTGAGAAAACTGCATCACTGAACTGGAAATATTCTATTATATTTGGAGGTAAAAAGATCTAAGCGATAAGTCTAACAGGTACTACTTACTAGCGATAAGTTACTTAGCCTCCAAGCCAACTATAAATAGGGCTTGGAAGAGAAGAGGTACAAGTACACTTGCACCCCTGTTCCACTGTGTCAGACTGTTACTTAAGTTTGTTATTATTTTGGATAGGCAGTGGTGTAGCTCCCAAGTAATACTTTAATGTAAACTGCTGCGTTTTACGTTATTATAAACAGTGTTTCAGTGTTCTTTGCGTAATACGGACCCAGTGATAGAGGATTTACCTGCTAATGAGTTTCCATTACCAAAGCAGACTGACAACAAAAGGATTCAGAGACCAGTTTAGTGGAAAAACAGGACTAAAATAGTAAGAAATTCAGGTGAAGCTTACATGGACAAAAAACACAATACTCATGAAGCTAAAAAGTTACGAGAAAAATTTACGCTAAGTTAAATTACACCTTTATAAAAGGTGTATAATTAAAAAATCCAATCGGGCTATGTCATGAAGACAAAACATTTTCGGAATCCATATTCCATCATACACCTAGACACTGATGATGGAATATGGATTTCGAAAACCTTTTGTCTTCATGACATAGCCCGATTGGGTTTTTTAGTTATATACCTTTTATAAAGGATTTTAACAATTTTTTTTACTTATGTTCACTTCCTTTTGCTCATTCAGTCCATCTGAAAGAGACATATGAAAATATTTACACAATTCTACAGAAAATCGGCTATTTAGCTTTGAATTGAATGATCTGTGGAGATTTAAAAGTTGTTTGCATGCTACTTGGTCAACAAAAAGGATTTAAAAAGTTTCCATGTTTTAGGGAGACAAAGACAGTAGAGCAAAAGATAAAAACTAGTCCACAAAACAATGACCCACAAGAAATGTTTTAACATCTGGCGAGAACATTTTGTACAAAACTTTGGTAGATCCATAAAAGATCCTCCTTCCACATACACATCAAGTTAGGCTTATTGAAACAGTTTGTCAATGCCCGGCCTAAAGATGTAGAATGTTTCAAGTACTTAAGTGGAAAGTTTTCCTATCTAGGTATCAGAAGCCAAATTGAAAGAATGTATTTTCGTTGGACCAGATATTCGTTAAATGATGTTCGACTCCATCTTTGAAACCAAGATGACTACTAATAAAAAAGAAGCTTGGAATGCATTAAAAAAAGTTCGATATCAAGGTGATGGAGAAACGATAACAGGGACGTTGGAACACCAACATGATGGGTGATTACTGATGGTCACTTCTCATCGGGAACAACAGAGTCCCTCGCATAGGAGAAAACTTGAGAAGTTTTACAGTAAAAAGAAAAAAAAATACAAAAGCATTGACTCCTGAAATGATTGTACAGACCTATACTATTACAAGATAAGAATTAGATGAAAGGTAGTATTCTAATAATGTATCATTTTAATATATTTCTGTATTTTGCCTTTTTCAAATTATTATAATATAGAATAAACCCGTGTCATATTGTGGGAAAACTGTTGGTAATACGTAAAATCTAATTTCAGATTCTTTTTTACCACCAAAAAATACATAGGATTCACATAAATTTGTAAGAAAAGTTTTATAAATATTTTATTGTTGGCCTGTCTTCCATTTAAGATATGTATGTCGCAAAAAGAGAAAGCTACAAACCGGAACTGGAGATTAAGAAAAAGAATAATCATTTTGGGTCATCTGGATTAAAATCTAGGATCCAAAATAATAATACAAAATATATTTCTCTACCATTTTCTATTTCGCATTTGATAATATAAAAGAGATATGTAACGCGCACACATGACAAAAACAATTTTAATCGCGCACTACAAAGTTCTTTCTCAATAGACTGGCTGCCCTTTTTCCGCTGTACGGTTGAGTAACTATAAAAAATGTCATACGAATCGAAATAAAATGAGAAATCAACCCTTTTCATACCGGGAAATTAAACTTCTTCAAAGAAACAGGCGTCCTATGAAGGACAATGGCTCTCCATTCAATAATTGAACAAAGAATGAAAAAGTCAATAAGGATTTCCTAACGTCAGTGGCGTTGCAACATTGCTTAAGACGAAGTAAGGGATAAAAGCAAATATTTAGTAAATAATTTTCAAAAACAATACAGATTAGAAATAATTAAATGCAATAAAAGAGATCAACAACACGGATTCAGATCCGGAAGAACCTGCGTACACGCCGTATTTGTACTAAGACAAATCACAGAAAAGGCCATCGAGTACAATAAACCAGCATATCTATTTTTAATAGACCTGACAAAGGCTTTCGATCGCATCCAAGTCGAAGACGTCTTACACCTACTGTATGAAAGAAACATACCAGTCAATATTATACAAACGATCAAAAACATCTACTTCCATATAATCGAATACAGGCAAAGATAAATGGAAAACTAACACAGTATATATCAGTTCAAAGCGGAGTCAGACAGAGTGACTCGTTAAGCTCACTTCTCTTTAATATAATAATGGACGAAATAATACAAGCAGTACGTAAAAGTCATGGTTACAGAATGGGGAACAAAGAAATCCAAATAGTATGTTATGCAGACAAAGATTAACACACATCTTTAATACAAAAGCCAAGAAATACAATATGATAATATTAGCAGAAAAAACCAAATGTATGACAACATCTAAATACTCACTACGATATAAAATCGAAATTGATGGGAAAATAATAAAGCAGGAAGCAAGGTTTAGATATCTGTGAATAGATATAACTAGTTACGGAGTTGTTAAAGAAGAAGTATGACGACAAAGTTTAAAAGCAAGTAAAGCAGCGGGATCTCTTAATGACACAATCTGGAAGAACCAACACCTAAGACAAGACACAAAAACAAGAATCTATAAAGCAGCAATTAGACCTATATTAACATACACGGCGGAGAAAAGACCTGACACATCTAAAACGAGACGACTACTAGAAACAACAGAGATGAAAATACTGTGACGAATAGCAGGGAAAAGTCTGTTTGATAGGGAGAGAAGCGAAAATATAAGAAGAGCATGCAATATAGAAGACATACATGGATGGGTGACAAAACGGAAACAGGAGTGGAACGAACACATTAGTAGAATGGCAGAGGATAGTATAGTACGAATAGCACGAGATAAGTCACCAAATGGACGAAGAGGTATTGTCAGACCAAGAAAAAGATGGTGCGATAATTTAAACAATTTAGGAGGCTAATATTGAAGAAGAAACAGGCTTTAAAGTCTACATACAAGAAGGAAGAAGAAGAAAAAGAGATGAGGAATATGAAGAATATGAGAAATCCTAGCAATACAAATCTTTAAACGGCAGGTAAAGGTGATCGTCAAGGTCATAAACCATTGCCGTACAAATGTAGTTGAAACCAATAAAGTTGTTGTTGTTTTGAAAAATTCTGGAATTAATACTTTCTGCCGTTTCTCGGCAGGTTTCCAGCTCTATTCAATTATTCTGAGAGCCTATCTCTAGATTGATAATTATCTTTACAATAAACACACATTCTTAGTGTTTTTCTAAATCTTTCCTAAAATTACCAACTATTTCTTTCACAAACAGGAACACAAATTCTTTGTTACACGTTTTTGATTCTACTTTTAAGAAAATGGCTACCACCGAATAGCCGAAAGGCGAAAAAAATTAAACTTTTGGTTTATTCTTAACTATATAATTGATTTATGTTTTTTGTTGTGTTTTAAAAATGGCTTTTCTACTGTTCATGGGTAATGAATGGTATATCTTTAATTACATGCCAGAGTAAGTAAGATTTTATAGAAATTTATTCTATTTTAGTATTTTCTTAATTTTATTTTCATCTTTATTAATGTTATCGCTACAATTCGCCGCACACGTTGAAAGGGCCGCTATAACCACATCAAAAGCTCGTACAAATCAGGCAGCGCCTATTCCACCGCATTCCTTCCATGAACATAAACTAAGTCGATTTAATTAGTTGGACTAGAAAGATGTGAGTTGGGGCTTTTTCTTTGGGAAACATTTTGATTTTGCTGCCGAGATTTGACAGTTTTTCCAAAAGAAAGTATGTTGCCGCAGCTCAATTTTATTTGTGTTTCTTGGTGATGGAGCATTTATAGAAATGATACAGGGGCGTAACTTTGTTCTGTAGGCAATTAATTGGTTAGTTCGAGCTTTACGTGTTTATACAGTATTTGCTAAATAGTTAAATAGATATAATATTATACAGTGCTAGTTAAAGAGGTCCGTTCCCCCTCGTGTCTTTTGAACTGTTATACCAGTTATAATAATTTAATTTGAGTCTAAACTCATTTTGGTGAATAAATTAAATAAATACTAAAAGTGTAGCGTCTCATTTATTAATAAATATTTAACAACCAGTTCTTATAGTAAGTGTTCAAAATATGCTTCTAGATACTCGTTCAAATGTGTCGGGGGAAATTGCCCTACATTCTTCAACAATTCGTTGTTTCAAAATGTCAATATTGATGGGTGCTGTAGCGTAACCTTTAGATTTCAAGTACCACGATATTCCTCATCTTGGTAACGTCTTACTGCATCATAATGGTGTGCAGGAGCACCATCTTGTTGAAACGTTATTTCCAAGTTACCGAATTCATCTGGATTATCCTTCAGAACTTCAAGTATTAACATTTTAATTGCATTTTGTAACATCTTCAGATACACTTCAACGGTTAGGTTAGTATTAAGAAAAACAGGCCCAACTATCGGGTTTCCCAAAATACTTGCCCAAACATTTTTTTTTTTTTGGAAATTGAGTATGTGTTTCACGAAAGACGTGAGGATTTGTGTCACTCTAATACCTCACATTGTGTGTGTTAACATTTCTATTGAGAGAAAAAATACTTTTGCCACTAAAACAAATTGTTTTTATATAATCGGGCTGTTGGTTAATTTTATTGGACATATTTTCACAGAATTCTAGTCTTCGGTCGGGGTCATTCGTTGATGCACAATTTTTAATTTGTATGGATGAAATTTGTTTTCAGCCAACACTCGGTGTACTGTCTTTTGACTAATTCCGTAGATAGATGCATCTTGGGCTGTAGAAGAAGTATGGTTCAGTACCATTTCTGAAATTATATCAATTTTTTTGTCATCACTAATTGTTGTTCGACCAGATCTTTTAACATCTTAAACACTACCTGTTTGTTTAAACTTCCGAAGAAGCTTCCTCAATTAAGCTTTCGATGTAGGGCGATCGGGGTGCCACTCATTAAAAAGACGTTCCGCTGCATGGAAATTATTTCCACATTCACCACAGATGATCATAACCATGATCATCTGTACATTCACCAATTTATTAACACAGCTCCTACTTTGTCGGCTACAGTACCATACTTCGTTTGTAAAAATTTAAAGAACAACTAACTAAAAAGAACTTGACTAAACTTAAATTGACTTAACTAAGCAGAAACTAAATATTCACGTATAAACGTGTTTGCAAACTAAAAATAGTTGACGACGAAAAAACAATTAGAGAATTGAAACACGTCAACTTTTTGACAAGTAACCAGAGGCGGAGGTTTTAATATTTATTAATTAAATGCGAAACTACAATTTTAGTATTTATTTAATTTATTCATCAAAATGAGCATTAACTTAAATAAAATTAGTATGGTTGAATGGGTATTTTCAATACCTTTCAAACGAGGTATCACTTGCCATAAGATCCTATGACGCTGTAACGTCATCTGTCACTATTATGTCTTTTGTTATGACTATAAAAAATATTGTTATAGTTGAGAAGCCTACGTCTGCTTATTAACTTTCTCCAAATTTCACTGTTATAAGTCGAAGAGTTTAAAAAGATACGAAGGGGGAAACGGACTATTGACTAGCACTATATATATATATATATATATATATATATATATATATATATATATATATACATATATATATATATATATACATATATATATATATATATATATATATATATATATATATATATATATATATATATATATAATCTTTGCAGATTAGTTAAATAGTAAACTCTTAAATATTGGGGAAATCTGCAAGAAATACTCTAATGTGTATCAATTGTTTCGCCGAACGTTTTCGCCAAAGAGAATTAATTTGGCTTCTTCAGGGCTGAAAGAGAATAAATTATAATTAGCTACCATATATTATCTATTAAAACATTATTGATCTTACCGTAACTTAGAATTGTAGAGTTAGAATATTAAAAAACTTTGCTAGTAACATAGTGGTGTTTTTTGTTACTATGTGCAAAAAAAGTTTTTTATAAGGATTGAAATGTATGGTAGCTTCGAACTTGACACGTAAAGGCTTACCCAAGGTTAATCGAAAAACCCAATGCAACTACATTTAAAAGGAGGTAATTCTTTGAAATGTCGGCAATAACTAAATTTTTGATTTTTAGATAGTTAAAAGTGAGGTTCTGTTTAAGCCAGAACGCAAGCGCTGACAACTTCATTATTAGTTCGTATGAATCTTTATGTCGTTAAGGTTCATTGGTAAAAAACGAATGAATTTAAATCCCAGTAAAGGGAAATATTATTTTGATTGTCTTTATTTAATTATATTATATTGTTCATGTATTATTAAGTCTTATTGAGACGTATCTAAGAAAAGCAAGGGAATGTTATATATTTTTTGTTAATGAAAATTAATTATAAAGGTATGTTAGTTGTTAATGGATATATCAGTCAAGTTAGTAATCTGTGATATAGTATTGTTCTTGGTATCTGATTTAAGTAACAGGTGGTATATATCGCTTAGATTCTTGATGTCACTCTTAACATTAATGGAGAAATCGTTAAGGAAAATATAAGACATTTCAATGAACTCTCTTTTAGATTTATTGTTCTAACGGTGGAGAATTGTGGTGTTAGTATAGTCCATGAGATGACCAGTGGAATGGACATGTTTGGCTAATGCACAACGGTCAGGGTGAAGTCGAGAAGTAGTCGAGAACATCGGTGAAGTCGAGAGAGTATTTCTTGCAGATTTCCCCAATATTTAAGAGTTTACTATATATATATATATATATATATATATATATATATATATATATACATAAAAGAGAAATTTTATATCCTTTTTCAAAACTATCTGAAAATGTATCCTAAATGAGAATGTTTGCATTTAGATATTTAAAAAAAGTTAGTGCTCCTGGTTACAAATTAATTTAATCACTTTAATAAAAATGAAGAATTTAAAATGTGTAAAAATATTACATAATAAACACCCTAAACTACACTACTACATTGATATTTATGTTTTGGTTTGTTCGGTGAATTTAACATAAAAATAGCCACATATAACCACAAGAAGCTAAATGTGTGCTACACCAGATTAAAAGATACTTACCTTAGACCCTTACCTAAGACCCCCACCTTAGAACGTTTAAAACAAGTATTTATGCCATCCCATGTGAATTAATAATATGGGTCAAACTAGCCAAAGATTAAACAAAAGGTTGGCCCTTCACAAAAGTGATTGTAAACTTAAACCACAATCAACAAATCTCAGTATCCATGTTAATAGTAAAGACCACAGAGTCCTATATAATGATATATTTATCTTAGATTAATCTAATATAGAATTTCAGCGCAAAATCCTCGAGATGTGTTATATCTATATGATATGTAAGACAAAACTCAAGCCAGTTTTGAAAAACAGAAAAAGTGTAAATAGTGAAGTAGATGTCGCAATATAAATCTACACCACACCCTCAAAACCAAAGATGTTTCTGAGGATTGTAAGTCTGAAATTCGAGACATTATATATTGTATGAAAAGAAAAAACAATTTTTCTGTAGAGAGAGTTTTCACACAGATGGGGTTTAGGTTTAAAATGGAAGACAATAGAATAACGTTGTGTGAAAGAGTTAGTGTCGTTCACAAAATAATTGAGTTTTTAAAAAACTATAATAGTTTTACAAAAGAACAGGTTTCATTTGCTTCATTATTTAAACAAAACGTGGATTTTTAATAAAACATACCGATAATGAGGGAAAAAGACATATTTTATTGCATGCAGGTGGAAGGCATGGTTCTATTGATAGACCGGTTGTTGTGTTTTCGTCAAAATCAAAATCATCTGATTTTCACGATAATATGAATACAGAGATGTTTGTGAAGTGGTTAAAAGTTCTCATTGCACTACTCAGTCAGTATACACAAAACGATCTTACAAGCCGAAGTGTGGAAAAGTCAACGAGGCCAATCTACTCGTATACTTCGTTCAATTTCATGATAAGTTCGAGGTAAACAGCTTCAGCCACGTGATCGGTGGGTGTGTCGTATCGTCGCAGCTTGTCATTGGTGCAGCAACACTTAATTTCTAATCAATGACAAGCTGCGAAGTCTGAAACTGTTTACCTCTAGCTTATCTTGAACTTAAACGGAGTATAGTACCGCAAATGATGAAATACTCAACTAGAGCTAAGGAACATTGATAATGAGAGGTTTAGCGAAAGCTGTAGTAGCGGTAAAGATAATAGCCTCAACTACAGTACCAACAAGCTTGTACGTGTTCATTTAGTAATCAGGTTATTATAGTATAATAAATGAGCGAAGAACATTTAACACAATTTTTCTACACGACATTAAAAACTTTGAGCAGCCCTGTATATATTTATATAAACAAGCCTCTGCGTTTATTATCTTTTAAATATTCTGAATATGCTGACAATTACTGTCTATTCATCCAATCTTAGCAGTTGTAACTATTCAATAACTGTAAGTGGTAGCGACCGTTTGGAGATTCTCAGTCCCTTAAATTAATTTGACAATAAATTAACCCAGTAACAAAACGAAATCATTAAAATTATGACTAGGCATCTTGTAGGAATATAAAAGAATTCAAGGAGTAACGATATATTTACCAGTGAAGTAGTATCGAAAATTTTACTAGATCTATTTTTCAACAAAATTAAATTGAAAATTTATGATTAATGATTGTTTTTTTTATATTAACTCTATTTTATGAAAAAGTATCGGTTTATTGAAAGTCTTACACGTCTTAAAAACTAGCCGTAGCGCCTATGTTTTGCTTATATCAACTTCAAGTGAGTTTTTCCGGTCACGTCAAAATTACATAAAACGAAATTGTGCGAAATTAGTTCTTCTAATGAATAATATAGCATTAATAATATTAAAATCTTGCTTTTAACCCGATGGGAAAAAAGTCCGGGGAGTTAAATCGGGGGATCTTGCTGGCCATTCAGTAAAACCTCGTCATCCAATCCATTGCCTAGTAAACCGTTTTATAAGGGCCTTACATTTATGCTAGAATGTAGATAATATCACATCTATTCAACACACAAAAAATTAGTTATCAAAAACTACTATGGTCAGTTTAGAATTATAGAAGTTAACGAGTTTCAAGACCAAAATTGTTTCTTCTTCTTCTTCTTCCTCTTTATAAGCAATTCTGCTTGTTCATTGGCGGATTAATACCTCTATGGAAGGTTGTAACTCCATCTTTTGCGCGGTCGTCCGATATTTCTTTTTCTGTCCATTGGTGACTTATCTCTTGCTATTTTGACGACACGGGTCTCCTCCACTCTGCTTATGTGGTTATTCCATTCTTTTTTTCTATTTTGTGTCCATTTATTTATAAACTGTACGTTACATTTTTTTCTAATGTCTTCACTTCTCTTTCGATCTCTCAGCGTATTTCTTGTAATTCTTCTCAGTACTCTCATCTCTGCCGTTTCCAGTAGCCTTTGCGTTGTGGCTGTGTCGGGTCTTGTTTCTGAGGCATATGTCATTATTGATCCCACACTGGCTTTATAATTTCTTGATTTCATCTCAGTGTTAATGTGTCTGTTTCGCCATATAGTGTTATCAAGGCATCCTGGCAGTCTATTTGCTTTTTGTACTTAATCTCTCACTTCTTTGTCCATGTCTCCAGTGTAATTCCCAACTACTTGGCTACTTGTAAGGTAGAAATTGACCAAAAACTAAATGTCGGAGACCAAAAACTTAAGAAAGAAGAAGTTTACAGTCTGCTTGACTTATTATTTTATTATTATTGAAAATATATTTCAGTATATTTGTGTTCGTGTTGGTTTTATTTTCGTTTTAATAAAATTTTATTGAACAATAAACAAAATCTCAAAAAGAGTTTTTGATAAGTTTTTTAGAAGAAAATAAAATTCTAACAGGAATTAAAATTAATCCTAAACGAATTGGGAAAAGTCCATGTGTTATGGGAAAGGATTGATCTTATCTCGGATTATCTTTTGATGTAATCTGAATTCAGCTCTACAAAAAGAATAAAAAATTTGAATCTTGTTATAGGTGTAACACATGGATTATAAAGTAAACTGAGAGTTACCTTTCATTATTATTTATTATTTCATCAACTAAAATTTCGCCAAATATATCATAAAATGCCATTTGTCTTTTTTAATTGTTTATCTGCACTAGAATATATAAATAAACTAATAATCATATAAACCTAACCAAACAAAAATAATCAAATTTAATATTTAACGGACTACTAAAAATAAGAAGACAAGTTTTGACATCCTCCAAAATATTCTGTATTAGCGGGAGTTTTAACAGTTTAGGTTATGATTTTAACGGATGCATAAGTTACAGAATTCAAAAATAATTTTAGCGGACGCTAAAATTTTCGAGGCCTCTAAAATTTAACGGAAGTGTTACAGAATACACCCCTTACTGTGTCAAACGCTGTCTTTAGGTCAATCAGACACAGAAATGCGGGTCTATTATACTCTAGTGATTTGTCAGTAATTTCCTTTATAACGACTATTGCATCTGTATACGATCTTCCACTATGAAAACCCTGTTGTTCATCTGCTAAACTTATCCGCTGATTTATTAGCACTTTTTATGCATTAGTTGATTACAACTAATTTTAGTTGTAAGTTTTAACGTAGTATTTAACAAGTTTATACCTCTGTAGTTTTCTGGCTGTTTTTATCTCCTTTTTTGAGTAATAGAATTAGTTCGCTCGTTCTCCATTCTTCCAGTATTTTATTGTGTTTTATAATTTTATTAATTAATGTTGTTTCTAATAAAGTAAAATTGAAAAACACTAGTAATTTTTGGATTATTTTTCTTTACTGTTCCGCTCATCAAATTGATAAGTGAAAATCAAACAAATTTTGACACAAATTTTATTATATTTTAATAAAATTAACAAAAAAGGTTATTTCTATTTCTAAACACACTGGTAAATATATTAAGTACGAAAAAAGATAAGTTATTGCATTTTATTATGTAACAAAAGAGAATAGGTAACTAATAATTTTTCATCCTCTTGTAAGTGGTTGTCTTTTTGAAGTGATTCTAAATTTATCTTGTTTTCTTCTGTCAGCTTAAATTCTTTATTTCTAGGACCTGTGGAAATTACTAGCAGTATGTCAAATATACATTGAATACTAAGGTGACTTTTATCCTTTAATAATGTATTAAACAACTGATTCAGAAAGGGTGAAGTAAATATATTGTAATTAAATAGTTGTCCTACAAGTGTAACTACCGTTCTTGCGACCTTTGTATTATCGTTGAGCGCAGTATCGCAAAGTTTTGGTTTATTGAAGATATTGTCGAAATTACTTTGTAAGAGCTTCATTAATTGACTACGGACTTTAGAAGAATTTGGCTTACTACTGTTAACACACAGTTTAACTCCTACTGCTTTGTGTAAAAACAAATGATCGTTTAAACTTTTTTTAAAAATTATATCCGCACAAAATGCACTATCGTCTTCATCAAATTCTTTCAATACACAGGCAACACTTTTCACTAACTCTGGTCCGCTTTCCGGTTTTAACATATTTAGAAGATTTTTTATTGTCGTGTGAACTTCATTCTTATTCTCACTAGTAAAGCATTCCTTATCTTTAAACACTGACTGTAATTTATTCACCATTATTTCGTTTTTCTGTAAAATGCCACCAATATATTCTTGCACTTGATTGAGTTGAACTTGTTGTTCTTTTAATACACTTAACATTTCATTTGCCTCTTTAAATGGGTAGTGACAAAAATCTTCTTCACTACAATCTTGAGGTGCAGTAGAGTCACTCATCTTTTAAATATATCTTGTACAACTAAGTTTTAAAACTATAAAAAAAAGTATAATCAAGGCAATTGAAAAATACTACAATAACACAAATATAAAGTTCCACCAATGATAAAATGGTTTATTAGTAGATAAGGTTATATACAATCAACTTTACACATTTGGAATAATATAATATTTGCAATTAACCAGTGTAAATTTCTATATAACGTCGCGATGTTTTATAACTAATTTATTTGTTCCACTGGATTGCCTCTCCTCTGCGGTTTGTAGTAGGCTGACAGTGTTGCTCCGTCTACCGATTTTTCCTGAAAGTCCGGTTTTGTGCGGATAATAAATAATGTTTTATTAACATCCATTTTGTTTGTGTTCAGTAGGTATTATGTGAATTATTAAATTTATACTTAAATATATTTATTATTCCAAATATTGTTTATAATTTCAAATTAAATAGAGTGTATTATTATTATTTTATTTCTGAAATTCCTTTGTATTTTTATTTTCAGAAATCTACTTTTTTTCAAGCCGTTTTGGTAATAAAGCATTTTATTTTAACTATTTTTTTTAGTTAAATACTATTTTTAATTCCATATCTACATTTATAAATACGTACGTTTTCTGCGAATTTTTTTTATATTGAAATTAACGTGTCTCGACATCTATGGCCATTGACACGGATTTTTCGGCGAATTGACATGCACTCTAGCTGTGTTCCGTTTTGTTTTTACACTTATACTGGCAGCATCGCGGCATGAATTGAGACTCCAGCAGTGTTGCCAACCGGAGGGAAATTTCCCTTTTTGCGGGAATTTTTGACACAAAAGGGAAAAAGGGAAAAAATTAACTCAAAAGGGAATATTTATTCCAGTGCAAATTGTAAAATATGCTTTAAAAAAATTCAAAAGAGTATTCGAAAATAATTAAACATATCTTTACCCCCTGGTAGTAATTGAAATGTTCCATAATGTTCTCCTATTTCAGTATTCTTAACCATAACAAAACATCATTCGGTAATCATATATCATAACTCTCAAGAATCTAAAGCACTTAGTGTCAAAAATTAAAATAGATGATGGTTGGGTAATCATTTCACAACCAGATCACTATACTTTTATATAAATATTATGATCTTTAGGTACCTATTCCCCAACTCAAAATATAATAAAACTTAATGAATGCTGATTTAAGCACTTGTCCCAATAATTTTGTCTTTATTTATTAGGTACTTAAATAAAATTTCAATTATGGTTGTTTGAATAAATATTGTAGTGGAAGTGGGAAACCCACCGAAATTGTCTTATTTTTATTTGGTACTTTCTGCACAGTATAATTCTTTTTAAGCATTATAGGTACTGTGTTTTCTGTATAAAGTGTTACTTCTACAGTAGTGTATTTAGTGATAGTGGTAGCAGTAAGTGGTTAGAAGATGAAGATCCTTCTTTTAAAATCTCGGTTAAGGCTTTGCCACATAATAATAAAAAATGTATGTGGAAAGTGTATAATGCATTTTATGTGACAAAAATGAAAACTGCAAAACATGCTGCAGGTAAGAAACATTTTAAAAAAATGACTGCTATTAAATCTATTTCAAGTATTTCCTCGTTTTTGGCAACTGGTAATACTTCTTTAAAACACCAAAATGCCGTGAAAGGCGCCGAAATAAGATTAAGTGTTTTTTTTGCTGAACATAACGTGGCTAAATATACAAATTCTTATATTTCTGTTATAAAACCCATTTTGTAAACGGGAGGGAATTTTTTTATAAAAGTGGGAATTTTTAAGGCAAGTTGAGGGAAAAAGCTTTCAAGAAGGTTGGCATCACTGGTCACTCCAGTCTTCCAGTCGAACAAATGAATTAATTATAAAACATCGCGAAAATTTTTCCAATATACCATGTATTTACTTATCTCGGATTATAACCAAATTGAATAATAATTGGACTTCGAAAACATCGTTATTTTTTTAATTTGGATGCATTTTATGTATAGGAAGAACAGTTTTGTTCTGTTGTTAAACTCAGATCACTGATTCCAGACTCAACTTGCTGTTTAGTAAATGTAATAGTTATTTTTTTGCTACGTTGATAAAATTTTAACCGACTGGAAGTTACTATACAACCAAGCGTAGCTTTGGCATAGCATAGCAAGCTTTTCTACTCTATTTGTTGTCATTTGGCTTATATGCTCGTTCCTTTCTACTCTTCCATTTCTTACCCAGTTCTTGATGTTCTCCAGCTTGCATCTACGTCGTATATCTGTAATTCTAGCTATGTCCCATGGTGTCTTACCATCAATTTTTCTAAGTGTTTTCATCTCTGCTGTTTCTAATATCCTTTTTGTCCTCTCTGTTTGAGGTCTTGTTTCAGCCGCGTATCTCATTATCGGTCTGATGACTGTTTTGTAAATTCTGCCTTTCGTTTCTTCCCCGATATTTTTATTTCTCCATATTGTTTCATTTAGGCAGCCTGCGTCTCTGTTTGCTCTATTCACTTGATCTTCCACTTCAGTTTCGAGCTTTCCGTAGCTAGATAATGTGATGCCTAGATATTTAAACTTCATCACTATGAACCTAAAAAAAAATCTTGGCTACGAAACTGGACGAGATTGGACCCACACAAGAGGAAATGAATTAGTTCATCAAGCCCAGAACAGTGAGAAATTTGCCATATTGATCGCCAACATTAACAGAGAAGGCACTTAGGAGGAGGAGGACTATGGACCTATTATCTAACCTTCCAGCTCCAATCTTAGTAAATTTGCTATTGTCACCATGCATTTTGTCTATTTTGGGAAAATAAACATGTTAAATTTTCTGGCGGTTATATTAAATTGGTGCAGCATACGTTGTAAATCATCTTCACTTTGAGAGAGTAGTATTGAGTCGTCTGTATAGCAGATTATTTTAAGTTGTTTTTCTCCCATATGGTATCCTTTTTTAGTTCTTACTTTTTTATTATTTCATCCATAATCAGGTTGAACAATAGACGACTTAGGGAATCTCCCTGTCTTATACCATTGCCAGCTTCAATAGGGTCGGTTAGTTCTTCTTCTACTTCTACTTTTATTGTGTTTTGGTAGATCTTTTCGATCGTTTTGATTATTCCTAGAGGTATCTCTCTTGCATACAGTAAGTGGATAACGTCTTTTAATTTGACCCAGTCAAATGCCTTCTTAAGGTCCAGGAAACATAGACATGCCGGTTTGTTGTATTCTAATGATTTCTCTTGCACTTGCCTTATTATAAACATAGCGTCGGTGGATGATCTTCCGGACCTAAAACCTTGTTCTTCTGCTAGTGTTATAATTTCATTCAGTTTATTTGTTATCACTTTGGTTGTTAATTTTAGTGTTGAGTGTAATAAATTAATCAGTCTGTAATTTTCCGGGTCCGCTTTGCCTCCCTTTTTGAAGAGAGGTATTAGGATGCTTGATCTCCATTCTTGAGGAATTCTGTTTTGTTCTATTATTTTTTAGATTAGTCTTAATAGTTATTTGGGCAGATCTGGTTCTCCGTACTTTAGGTGTTCGTTCGATATTCTGTCCTCTCCTGGTGATTTTCTATTTTTTAATTTCCTCAATGCTTCCTTTACCTTTTCCTCCTCAATATTTTGGTGGTTCATTATAGTCATCATAAGCAAATACTAAATAGAGATCGAAAGTAGTCTACCCATGTTTCCTTCTGAATGTGTTTCGTTCTTATTAGTTCGTTAATCTCTTTTCTTTGTCCTCTGATTATTCTTCATATTTCTTTTTGTGTTCCGTAGAAGTCGTGTTCCATCTGTTTTGAGAAACTCTGCCAGTGTTCCTTTTTTATTTTTCTAACTAAAATATTCGTAAAAAACTTATACAGAAGTAAAAAACTTCAAAATTTGTATATTGGTGTAAAAACAAACATTTAATTAAAACTTGTTAAAAGTAAAAACTTGTAAAAAATTTATAGATACATAACGTTTTCGATCTAGCTCAGATCATCCTCAGTGCCTTCTTTTGGTACTTGTAGCTAACATATAATGTGAACATATCTCATTCTTCAAAAGTTTTGTTTGCAGTGAAGTCCTGATGTTGGGTGGTACATTCTTAGATGTCCTGACAATACTGAAGGTTGGAAAAACTTTGAATTGAGACATTGGTGGATAAACCAAATATCTAGATTTAAGTTGTTTCTTTGTGTTGCTAGCCGCAAATACTGAAGATAGTTAAAAAACTTATACAAAAGTAACAAACTTCAAAATTTGTATAGTGGTATAAAAACATTTAATTAAAACTTGTTAAAATTTTGGACGACACTTTTAACAAGTTTTAATGAAATGTTTTTATACCCATATACAAATTTTGAAGTTTTTTACCTCTGTATAAGTTTTTTAACTATGGTATACAGCCAACTACTGGGATTTTACCATAATTTTTTTTATAAAATATTCGTTTCATTTCTGATTTGTTTATAGTGGTTGTATGCCTGTTGTGTTTGTTGTGTTCTGTATTCTAAAGGCTTTATTCTTTTCTTCACATTTTGTCTTCATTTCCTCTCTAAACCATGGTGTTTTCTTTTTTGATATGTTAGAGTTCGTTACTTTCTTCTCTCCAAGTGATTCTGTTGCTGCGTTAATTATGTTATTTTTGAGTTTTTCCCAGCTTTCCTCGATGTTATCGTTGTAATTGTTACTTAAAAATAAAAAGTGTCCGGAGAGTGTCACTCTCCGGACACTGGAACTCACTTAAGCATGGGTGTATGTTACCTGAAGTAAAATTTAATTAAAATATTAAACATCATATAATATTATCAACATCATGTACAATCTTTGGTAACACATTACATTTTAAAGGGTTTTTACCCAAATATTTTGGTGGCTCAGGCATGGTAACCTGTATTTTAACCTGATGATGGAACAGTTGTTCCGAAAACGTTCGTGCTTTTAATGTTGCCCTTTTAAGGGTTTTTATAAAATAAAATATACCCACATACAAAGACTAACCTCTTTTTGTTATACGTGGTATACAGCCAGCTGCAGGAATTATTTTCCTTGTGGATTTAGTGATAGTGGTTACATCAACACAGAATTAGATCCAGACCAAGAGATCCGGGTACGAATAGAAATGGCAAGGGCAGCGTTCTTAAAATTCAAACAATTGTTCTGTGACAAAAATCCGAATACTGCGCTGAGACTGAGGTTTGTTGAATGTTACGTCTGGTCGCAACTATTGTACGGGGTAGAAACATGGACACTAAAAGCACATGGACACGCAAATAGTTAAAAAGATTGAAGCCTTTGAACTTTGGATATACCGGAGAATGTTGAGAATTCCATGGACTGCCAGGGTCACCAATGAGGAAGTGCTGAGAAGGATGGGTCGAGACAAAAAATTGTTGAGAACGATAAAAGTACGCAAGACTGCATACCTTGGACACATACTAAGAAATAATAAATATAGTCTTCTGCAGGTCATCATGCAGGGTAGAGTCGATGGCAAAAAGGGAATAGGTAGAAAGAGGAAGTCATGGCTGTGAAATATTCGAGACTGGACAAACATGACTGTAGACGAATTATTCCACGTTGCAAAAGACAGAGAAGCGTTTAAAAATGTGGTCGCCAACCTCCGTTAATGGGGACGGCATAGGAAGAAGAAGAAGTGATAGTGTGTGTAACAAATATAAAAGTGTAAAATTTTAACAAGGATATATAAAAACAAATTTTTTAAAGATCTGTACAAGATTATCATTGACATTATTTTGCAATATAATTTATTCAAAATTTGCTTGAAAATTAACTTCTAAAGAAGATATGAAAAACGCAAAATTATTGTTTGGCATCCTTAAGTTGCCATATATATCCAATGAGCCAGTTTCATAGGCTTTATAAAAACAATAGAGAGATTCATCATAAAGATCTTTATAGTTTTTTGAATAATTGTCACAGGTATCAAGTATGAATTTAAGCAGTTTAATTAATTAAATAACCGCAAATATATTTTATTATATTTTGTTGCAATGTATCATTTGACCTATAATCAGTATCCATTACAGTAAGTACATTCGTTTAGAAAAATCTAAAATTTAATATGACATCTGCAACACCTTCACAGTTTTCAATACCAGAATTTAACAAATTTAAACATAACAATTTCTTAAAGCCCCTTTGAAATTGAATGATAGTGGGTTGATACAATTACCGTGCTGTTGTCTCATTTTTCCAAAAAAAAATTCCAAAGCATCTTGATTCAATCCTGACAGAAGATACTCAAATCCAAAAGCTTTTAGTACATCTTACAATTCCATCACGCCATGAATTGTTACTACTCCAACCGGTAAAAGTAATAAACTTTTACCGGTTTGTAACATTAATGTATGTCTAAAAAACTTGAGTGAAAAACCGGTGAGACAGTATTGGTAAAGTTTGCGTAATCTGTGTTGATGATCAGGAATTGACATATGTTGGAGTAGTGAAGGCTGCAGCTGTGGAGAACTGTGACCTAAACAATGGAAGTATAGACATCCAACATCCAAAGCTAACAAATTATTTTTTGAAAGTCAGTCATATTACTTTTTTCCCATAACTTTTATTCTGTAACGATGAGTCCAAGCCATCACCGTTAAACCAGCGTGCGCGCGAACCAACCCATGAAGTAGGAGTGTATCGACAGTAGAAAGGGCAAAACTAATTACACAGCTCCGCTATATAAACCGCAACATTTCCTCATAGAGACAGAATCGACAGGTGTTGACTGAAGGTTCTCTTCTTCCCTACCCCGGCTTGTGGACGTGTTGAGTTCACAAGTTGTTTCCGTTCCTTTTACCGCCGTTACCCGAAGAGCGTGTTGAGCTCTTCACTACCCGTACTCTGAAGCAGTCGTGTTGAGACTGTCGAGGAGTGTCCTATTAACCCGAATCACTTAAGGGACGTGTTGAGTTCCTTTCCTTTCTTTGTACCTATCGTCCGCTGTTATTAAATCGATACAACGTTACCGTAAAATTTCAAATACACACTCACTTGCCGATAAGACTAGTTCCATATGACAAGGTCAAACTTAATTTGAATAAATAGGCCAGGTACTGAGAAGACTAAACCAAATTGTAAATATGTACGTAAGATTTTTGTCAATTTAATTTAAGGAAGACAATAAAGTTTTATTTTTATTTTGAACTCTGTCTCTGACTGTCTAAAAGCTACCCGGATAGTGACTCCCACGAGAGGACGTCACAAATGGCGCCCGAGCAGAAAAATACGTTTTAAACAATAATACCGACCGAATTCCGAATTTTATTTTCATAAGACAGTACTATATTTCAAATTTTAATCAAAGACAGGGTGATTCACAGTTCAATAATGACAGACGCTCCGGAAACGTCGAAGGTTAGTTGGGTGTACCTATTAAAGAAAGACGAACTTATAGCCGAATTAACAAACAGAGAACAGCCGACGGAAGGGAATTTCAGCGAGCTAAGAGCGAGATTAGTTGCGATCATCAAGGCAGAGGAAATAGAAGAAAACCAGATGGAAGACAGACAAAGAAAGATGGAAATAGTACGCAAATGTGGGTTACACTTTGACGGTTCAAGAGACCCAATAGAATTCATAGAACGGTTGAAAGAACTCCAGACAGCTTACGGCCTACAAGACACCCACGTTTTACAAGCTCTACCAGGAACATTAAACGGGAAAGCATTACTATGGTACAGAAACAATAATAAATATTGGAACGAATTAAAAGACTTCGAACAAGATTTCCGCAATTTCTTCGTTTCCTCCGTTCTCACGCAATCTCTGGAAGCTCAAATCCGGAACCGACTCCAACGAAACAACGAAGGTGTAAAAGACTACATCATTGATATTCAAACAATGATCAGAAGACATGGTGAATTCAATCACCAAGAAGAACTAAACAGGATATACACCAATATGAACCCGAACTACAAGTTGTATATAAAGAGGCAAGACGTATCGTCAACACAGGACATCATCAGACTAGCGGAAGAATATGATATGGTCCAAAAAGAAATATATAACAGAAACAATACAAGGTGTGACTGGACACAGGCAAATAGTCGTAATAACAAAATACAGAATTTCGACAGACAGACTTGTTGTTGGAGATGCGGCCGCAGAGGCCACAATAGAAGAAACTGCAGAGCTATCGCTGTACTCTTCTGCAGCCATTGCGGAACCCGAGAAACAACTTCCAATAACTGCCAATGTAGAAGCCGACCGGATAACTCCAACAGGACTGGACAAGAAGGAGGCAACCCAGTCAGCATTTAGAGTCCTCCCTAACAACCTCCAGCTACGCACACTATACAGATCAACGACCCCACACAACGATAACGTTCAGCAACGGTAAAAAGTTAAGAGCACTAATAGACACAGGAGCCCAAAATTCGTTTATAGGACAAAAAGGTAAAAAAATATTGGAACAATGTGGAACAAAAAGCGACAGAAAAGCTTTAAAGATCACGCTGGCAGATGGAAAAACCAGCAACATAGAAATCTGTTTTACAGCAAAATGTTCCATAGACAACGTTTGGAGAAAAGCCAAGCTACATTTTTTACCAAACCTAGCTTCAGAAGTAGTACTGGGAATGCATGAAATAACAAGATGGGGCCTTGATTTATCAAACATCTTAAATAGAAATCGCGATACCGAAAACCGATACCGCGGTCGACAACCAGACCGAAGATATACCGAACTACCGACCGATACCGCGGCCGACGACCAGACCGAAGATATTCCGTCATACATACCGGAATTCACGAACAGTCCGATACGAGAGCAGCTCGACATCAGTACTACACTAAACAATACCGAAAAAAAACAATTACAGGAATTGTTACTAACAGAATTGGAGAAATTTAAACAAATTAAAGGAACAACACATCTAACCGAACATACAATAAAACTCAAACATAATACACCGATCAAACAAAGATACAGGCCCCGAAACCCGGCAATGCAGAAGATCATAAACGATGAGATAGATAAGATGCTAGAAAAGAACGTGATAGAAAAATCTAATAGCCCGTACAGTTCCCCCATCGTCCTAGTAAAAAAGAAGGATAACAACGGATACAGATTTTGCATCGATTTTAGGAAAATCAACGACATCTCAGAAAAAGATGCCTACCCATTACCGTACATCAATCATATCCTAGAAAAGTTAAAATCTGCAAAATATTTTACCACGTTAGATCTAAAAAATGGATATTGGCAAGTACCACTTTCCGAAGCAAGCAAACCCTTGACCGCTTTCATAGCACCAGGAAAAGGACTATTCCAGTTCAAAGTACTTCCATTCGGATTACACGCCGCCTCCGCTACTTTTCAACGATTACTAGATACAATAATCGGCCCAGAAATGGAACCACATGCATTCGACTATTTAGACGACATAATAGTACTGGGGAAAACGTTCGAGGAACATATGGAAAACTTAAAAGAAGTACTTCACAGACTACAGCAGGCCAAACTACGAATTAATATAGACAAATGTAAATTCTGCAAAGAAGAGATAAATTATTTAGGCCATGTAGTAAACAAAACGGGAATAAAAGTGGACGACAACAAGACAAAAGCTATAGTCGAATATCCCGCGCCAAAAACCGTTAAACAACTACGCCGATTTTTGGGCATCATCTCATGGTATAGGAGATTTATAAAAGATTTTTCACGAACTGCAGCCCCTTTAACAAAGCTACTGAAGAAAAAACAACATTGGACTTGGGACAGAGACCAAGAGGAAGCATTTAACAAAATGAAATTACTACTGACACAAGCTCCAATACTGATCTGCCCGGACTTCCAGAAAAGATTTTTTTTACAATCTGACGCTTCGAACCACGGTTTAGGAGTAGCTTTAGTACAAACAAACGACGAAGGACAGGAACAAGTCATCGCTTACGCAAGTCGTACCCTAACAAATGCCGAAAAAAATTACAGCGTTACAGAAAAAGAACTACTAGCGATCATCTTCGGTATAGAAAAGATGAAACCCTACATCGAAGGATACCCATTTTCAATTATCACAGATCATCAAAGTCTACGATACTTACAAACAATGGAAAACCCTACAGGTAGAATAGCTAGATGGGCAATGCTGCTGCAACAATTTGACTTCGATGTCATTTACAGAAAGGGCTCCCAGAACGTCCTGGCCGACGCGCTCTCTAGAGAACCAGTAGATCTGGTTTGCATAATAAACGTAGAAGATGTAGAACCCGACGAATGGTACAATAAAGCTTTAAATAAAATCCAGACAAATCCGCAACTATTTCCAGACTACTCTATCAAAGATGGACTTCTCTATCGACACTTCTGGGACAAATACGATTTAAAAGAGACAGAGGTATCCAACCCCTGGAAACTATGCATCCCAAACCACAAGAGACAACAACTCCTGGCAGAAACCAAGAGCAACCGACCGCAGGACATCTAGGAATAGCCAAAACAATAACCCGCCTAGCTAGAAAATACTACTGGCCAGGGATGTTTAAAGACGCCGCAAAGTTCGTCAGGAACTGCAAAAACTGTCAGCAATTTAAGCCGCAACAAAGCTTAACTCCAGGCCGCATGCAATCTACACAAATTCCGCCACATCCATGGCACACCGTTTCAACCGACATCATAGGACCCCTTCCAACATCCAGCAAAGGAAACAAATATATAATGACATTCCAGGACACCTTTTCAAAATGGGTTGAAGCCATACCGATCAGAACAGCAACGGCAAAATCAGTCTGTCAGAACTTAAAAGATAAAATCATTATGAGATTCGGATCACCCAAAGAGCTAATATCAGACAACGCAAGAACATACGATAACAGGGAAGTACGAAAGTTGCTAGACGAATTCCAGATTTCTAAAAGAAACATTCCGCCATATTCACCCCAGAATAATCCAGTAGAAAGAACAAACAGAGTAATCAAAACAATGATAGCTCAGTTCTGCGATAATAACCATAAGAAATGGGACACGAGCCTTCCAGAACTACTATTCGCATATAATACAGCTAAACACGATTCAACGGGTTTCTCCCCAGCCTTCCTGAACTTTGGACACGAACTAGAAATTCCAAGTAAAGTCGTAAACACCCCAAACGACACACAACATACCGATCAAAACATAAAATGGCATAAACTACGAGAAACATTCGAACTAGTACGTACAAACCTGGCAAAAGCTTTTACAACTCAAAGCCATTACTACAACCTACGACGAAGAGAGTGGAAACCCAGAATAAACGACAAAGTCATGAAAAGGGAATACCAACTCTCAAATGCCGCCAAAAATTTTAACGCCAAATTAGCACCGAAATTTTCAGGCCCATATACTATAACAAAAGTGTGTTCTAATGTAATATTCAAATTAAAACACGACGATAAAAACCGTACAATAACAGCTCATATAAAAGACCTAAAACCCGCATTTACCGATTTCCCTACTCCTTAATCAGTCCAAGCACTTACAGTCAACACCAAGTAGTGACAGTATATTTTAATACAGTTTACCAGTAACTTTCAAATATAATGTCAGACACGTTAGAAATATATTACAGTGACATAGAAATGGACGGCACAGTTACGCCGCCACCATACACCGTTCCAGAATTAATATCACCATTGGGGAACACACCAAAACCTAACACCCCGGGCAAAGGCTGCGAGCCCCTGATAAAGGCTATTTCCAAATTTAAAAACCTTTTCGATGAACCAACCATGGGCATCACAAAAATTCAGAAAGTCCAGTCAATTCCAGTATCAATCCCGCTGCTCTCGCTAATTCCGCCACAGCATAAAGGAAAAAAATACAGACTGAGACTCCCGAACCAGGTGCTGAGGATAAAAACCAATAATTGAAGCCCCACGAAGGAAGACGTTTTTTTTAAGAGAGAGGAAGACGATTTTTTTTTAAGAAGGCGATATTTATTTTTTTTTAGGGCGGACATTTTTATTTCGATGTATTGTAAATTTTTTTTAGGGTAACCAAGTACCTGGCAAGGAATAAAAATAAAAAAATTTTGTTCCAAAATTTTTTTTTCCCAGGAAGAGGGGGTGTAACGATGAGTCCAAGCCATCACCGTTAAACCAGCGTGCGCGCGAACCAACCCATGAAGTAGGAGTGTATCGACAGTAGAAAGGGCAAAACTAATTACACAGCTCCGCTATATAAACCGCAACATTTCCTCATAGAGACAGAATCGACAGGTGTTGACTGAAGGTTCTCTTCTTCCCTACCCCGGCTTGTGGACGTGTTGAGTTCACAAGTTGTTTCCGTTCCTTTTACCGCCGTTACCCGAAGAGCGTGTTGAGCTCTTCACTACCCGTACTCTGAAGCAGTCGTGTTGAGACTGTCGAGGAGTGTCCTATTAACCCGAATCACTTAAGGGACGTGTTGAGTTCCTTTCCTTTCTTTGTACCTATCGTCCGCTGTTATTAAATCGATACAACGTTACCGTAAAATTTCAAATACACACTCACTTGCCGATAAGACTAGTTCCATATGACAAGGTCAAACTTAATTTGAATAAATAGGCCAGGTACTGAGAAGACTAAACCAAATTGTAAATATGTACGTAAGATTTTTGTCAATTTAATTTAAGGAAGACAATAAAGTTTTATTTTTATTTTGAACTCTGTCTCTGACTGTCTAAAAGCTACCCGGATAGTGACTCCCACGAGAGGACGTCACAATTCAATACTGTATTTTAACGTGTAATAACTTTATTTTACTAAAAATGAGTATTCACTGTAATACTTAAACTTGAAATTGTTTTAAATGTGTATTTTAACTTCTAAGATCTGAATATAAAAATAATAATTGTTATTTTTCTCACCTTCCTGGATACTTTGGAAAAGTAAAAAAACTTTCATTTCATTTCGAACATGCATTTTTATAATTTTTAACGGGATATAATATGTATTCACAACTTTTTTTCCACGTGTATTCATTTTACTTCTAAAACAGTCAAAAAAAAAACATGCAATATACACAAAAAGCTAACGAGTAAAGCAGTTGAAAATATATTGTCGAAAGCGGATCACTTTTACCAAAAAATCAGTATGGATTTCGAAGAGCCATAGGTCAATGGATACAATCTCCCATTGAGTTACAGACGCACAATTGTGTCTATAAAAAAATAATTACATATGACTTTTTGTGGACCTTAAAGGGGCTAAATATGTAAATTTGGAAATACTATATTTAAAAATGGTAGCGTTTGGTATGAATAAAAGAGTCTCTATAAATATTTTAAATTTGTTTGCTAATAGAAAAAAAATTTTACGAGATCATCATAACATTTTACATAGTCCAAGAGTACTTTAAAACGGACTTCACAAGGTTCCGCACTATGGCAAATGAATATAAATATTTAGGTATAATTATAGATAAAAAACTTCAATGGGCTAGCCACATTACGTATATCAAACAAAGATGTGAAAAGGGAATTAATGTTCTGCGCTTTCTCTCCAAACGAAGCTGAGGCGCGGATTAATAAATTTCTTTAATCTTTACGAGTGTTATATTCGCTCGTTGTTGGATTATGGATGTACTCTCTATGTACCTCTAACACAAACCAACTAACTCTCGATCGAATACAATATAAAGCTCTTAAAATATGTTTGGAAACCATGGTATCTTCACCAAAAGCCAAATCATGCCATTCTGGCAGAGTCTCAAGAACTCCTCTAAATTTTTGGAGATCGTTTTAAGCTAATAAAAGTCTATTAAAATACAGATGTTACAACAGTGATTTGATCGCAAAACTCAATTTTGCTGTAATTGAAAATTTGAAAAATCATTATTGGAAAAAGAAAAAATCTCCTTTTTTGGTTGATACATAAAATGATATGAACTTATTTGAAATCGATATTGTTCAACTTAATAAAATAGCATTGTATGCACAAAATTTCGATTCTATAATTGACAAACCTACCACTATATGCTATGATAAAAGACATTCTGAATGGCCTCATGGCGAACTTAACAAAAATATATATAGATCACGACATTGTTTTATTGACCATAAAACACAATGGCAATCGCTGTGACATGTTACACGTTTCCACCCCTATATTCATTTCACAGTAGGTACGAATTGTAATTGTCACATTGACATTAAAAATTTCAAACGAAGTTCTGAAAGAATAAACAAATTAATAAAATGTCTATTACGTTGTATACCGTCCAAGAAAAAGTGCAATTTGTAACATGGTACTTTCAGGGTCATTCAATACGCGAAGTAATTGATTTATTTATTGAATAATAATAGTCTCCCGTTTTATACCGCTGTCGCGGCTTTGGGAGTATAGCAGGGTAGTCTGCTATATCTAGGGCCTACGGTATACAAGGAAGGTAACATGGCCAGTGCTACGCTTCAACCGTCTATTATTACCCCTGGTTTTTACCCAAGGTACTCATTTTTATTCAGGCTGAGTCGACCTCGGGCCTATAGACATTTTTAAAATGTCTGAAGATGTTCTTGCCGGCGGTGGGATTCGAACCCCGGACCACTGGCTTGCGAGGCAAGCATCCTACCGCTTGCGCTACGCAGACCCTTTTTTATTTATTGTTGCCTTCGAAAATAGACCCCCACCAAGTATTACAATAGTTAAAAATACCATTAAACATTTTAAACTTCGGGATGTGTAAACAGTTCTAAAAAGTGTCATAAAGGTAATAAACCACGTGTTAGACTTGTCGATGAGGAGCGTCAAAACAGGGGTATTGATGTTTGTGCTTTTGTGGAAGCTAGTGAACCCTGCAATAGTATACAAATTGCTAGGGAAGTTAACGTGAATGCTCGAACTGTCCAGCGAGTTATCAAAAGGAACGGGTATCACTGTTTTAAGATACAACCAAGACAAGAACTGTTTCCGGAAGATAACTTTAGGCGGATGGAGTTTTGTGAATTTATGTTAGATGAACAGAATGAAAATGTACACTTTTTAAAAAATATTTTATTTTTTAACGAATCTTCATTTTCATTACATAAAAAACACAATCTATCCGTTGCAAGGTATTTTTCTCGGAAAAATAAGCACCTCAGTGTTGCAGTGCGAACGCAGCATCCGCAAAAGTTAAATGTTTGGACTGGGATGTTAGGTGACCATATTTTCGGTCCATTTTTTATCGATGGAAACCTAAACGTACCCAAATATTTACAACTTTTACAGAATGAGATCATTCCGGCAGTTCGACGCCTTCCCGTTAATTTTCAGGAGGTTTATTTCCAACAGGATGGGTGTTCGGCTCACAACTCTAGAGCAACTATTGATTTCCTTAATCAAACGTTTCGTGATCGACTGATAAGTACACGTGGTACAATTAAATGGTTCGCTAGATCCTGTCACTTAGCGCCTAACGATTTCTTTTTTTGGGGTTTTCTCAAAGAAAATATTTATAGACATCAGTTTGAAAGGGCCACAAACCTAGTCGAATTAAGGGCAAAAATACTTCATTTCTCTGCAAGCATTACACCAGTCCTACTCCAAAATATGAGGAGAAATCTGTATGACAGATTTGGTTACTGTTTAGCACAAGGAGGTGGAATATTTGAGTCCTTAATTCATTAATCTGCTTTCCTAATTTTTATTTTTTGTTAGGTACATTTTACGAAGTTTGTAGGTTCTTAATTAGGTAGTATTTTTTATGTTTAAGTTTGGAAGAATTATATTGTTTTGTGTTTATTTAAAAGTAAAAACGATTCTTATTCTCATTTTTTTTTTTTCTTCTTTCTTGTCTTATTGTTATAAGCTTTGTCCATAAAATTTGTACAATTTTCAGTGACAATAAAGCATACTACTTATTTACTTACTTATTTATTTGCATTGCTATTAAGGCTAAAAAATACCCAAAAAATTAGTTTTAGAGCGTTATAATAAATATACTCTAGAGATAGGATTGCAATAAATCTTAATTCCTAAGGTCAACAAAACAATGTCGTTATCTGTATACAGATGGGTCAAAAACGGATCGAAATACAGGTTCGGCATTTTTTATAGCATAAATCATATTGAAAAATGCAGAATCTCAAACTATTGTTCCATTTTTACCATCTTTTGTCATTGAAGAGGCATTCAAATGGTGTGCAACTCAAACATACACAAATCTAGCAACAATTTCAGACTAAAAGTCATCATTACAAGCTATCAGTGGTCATCCACTAAATCAATTCAGAAATGACTTAATTTTGAACATTACAAAGTTAATTATGGATATTAAGTTAAAAAATGTAACTGTTTCGTTTATTTGAACGAAAGGACACAGCGTAGTCGAAGGTAATGAGATTGCGGATCATCATCATCATCATAAGTGGCTCGACAATCCGTTGTGGATCTTGGCCTGCTCACAAAGAAGTCGCCACTCCTGTCGATTCCTGGCAACTTCCCTCCATCTTCTAACCCCTAGAATCTGTAGGTCTTCTTCCACATCATCAATCCATCTCATTCGTGGTCGTCCTCTGCTTCTTGTGCCCTCTGGTTGTGAAAATGTTAATCTCTTCGTGTATTCGTGATCTGACATCCTAGCAATGTGTCCAGCCCATCTAAGTCTCTGCACTTTAACGAATTTCACAATATCTGGATCGGTGTATAACTGATACAGTTCAAAGTTGTATCTTCGACGCCATAGCCCATTTTCATTTACGGCCCCAAAAATCTTTCTAAGAATTTTTCTCTCAAAAATACCAAGAAGTCTTTTATCATTTTGAGATAAGATCCACGTTTCAGCCCCATATATCAAAACTGGTCTTATTAAGGTCCTGTATATATTAAGCTTTAGTGCACGTTTTATATTTTTATTTTTTAGACTAGCGATCCAAGATATGTAAATTCTTTGACTTGCTCAAAGGTATGGTTGTTAATTTGAATTATTTCTTGGATATTTCGAGGGTTTTTAGAAACCAACATATATTTGGTTTTTTCCTCGTTTACCATAAGTCCTAATTCACTTGCTGCGTCCGCAAGCCTTGTAAAACACTGCACCATGTCTCTCATACTTCTGCCCTCTATAACTATATCGTCAGCGAATGCGAGAATTTGCGTCGATCTATTAAAAATAGTTCCATTCATTCTAATATTTAATTGTCTGATTGCCTTTTCCAAGGCAATATTAAAGACCAGACACGCCAACGCGTCCCCCTGTCTTAGACCATTATTAATGTCAAAGAACGTAGAGTTTTCTCCTTCAATTCTAACGCATGAGCTTACGTTTTGCATTGTTAGGTGGGTCAACTTAACTAACTTAGGTGGGATCCCAAAGTCTATCATTGCATTATATAATGCAGTTCTTTTCACACTGTCATAGGCTGCTTTGAAGTCAACGAAGAGATGGTGTGTTTCTATGTTATATTCTAGTGACTTTTCTAGAATCTGCCTATGTGCTTGAATTTGATGTGTAGTTGACTTTCCAGCAGTAAATCCGCATTGATATTGACCAACAATATCCTTTGTAAAATGTTTAAGTCTTTCAGATAATACATTGCCGAAGATCTTATACGCAGATGCTAACAGAGTAATGCCTCTATAGTTCTTACACTCCAGTTGATCCCCCTTTTTATGCAATGGACATATTATTCCCTTCAGCCACTCTTCTGGTACCCGTTCATTCTGCCATATAAGTACTATTAGTTTATGGATTGCTGCAAAAAGTTGATCACCACCTTTTTTATACATTTCCGAACAGATGTCATCGATTCCTGGGGCTTTATTGTCTTTGAGTTTTAGGATCGCATCTGACACTTCTCTTCTTGTTGGGTCTTCACTGTGTAGTTGACGTTGTATATTTGGTTCATTTTCTATATTGTACTCTCCTTCAATATCGTTTATATTTAGATGTTCGCTGAAATGTTGTGCCCATCTGTTAAGAACTGAGTTTTTATCATGTAGAATTTCACCGTTAGTGTCTTTGAAATTGCGGATACGGTCGCGAAAAGAACTCACAATATTTTATTTAAAATACTTGCATAATGCTCTCAAACCTAATGTCAGTTGTAAATGGGAAGCCAGTTACAAAAAAAATTGCAAATAAATCTACAAATCATTATTTTAACATTCACCCTATACTTCCAAAAAAAATTCCTCATTTCACCTTTAATCATAGAAAAGGATACTTGGATTGACTACCTAAAAAAGCTATATGCAGAGGAAGAACAAACGACGCTAGAACCGAAAACACCTGAAATTACCACAAATGAAGAACTTAGTATAAATGTACAGGAAGTTCGGAAAATACTTGAAAACCTGAAAAACAGAAAAGCAGCAGGTAAAGACAGGATACCAAACGAATTACTGAAATATTGTGTAACAGCAATGATAGAACAATTAACAACATCAATTAATAAAATTATAAAACACAATAAAATACCGGAAGAATGAAGAACGAGGGAACTAATTCTACTATTTAAAAGAGGAGATAAAAAACAGCCAGAAAACTACAAAGGTATAAACTTGTTCAATACTATGCTAAAACTTACAACTAAAATTTTACAAGTGCTAATAAATACTGGAATAACCACATAATAAGCAGAATGGAGGAGACCCGTGTCGTCAAAATAGAAAGAGGTAAGTTAGTTACAAAAAGAAGTATTGAACGACCGCGCAAAAGATGGAGTAACAACCTTCCATAGAGGTATTAATCTGCCAATGAACAAGCAGAATTGCTTATAAAGAAGAAGAAGAAGAAGAAGACCTTTAATCATACTGGAGCATAAATGCCAGTATTGACTGGTTTAAAATTAAAAGTGACCATGGTTTAAAATTAAACCATGATCACTTTCAATCGCACGTGTATAAAATTCTAATACTTAACTTTCCTGTTTGTATTTGTGAAAACGTATTCATTGGTGATTTAAATCATATATTCCTCGAATGTTCTCTGAACTCTTGGTTTTCTTCAATTCTGTATTAGGATCTAATTCACAATGAGTTTCCATTACCGCTAAATATTACAGCTCTCCTGTCTGCCTCAGATAAATCGGTACTTGATTGCATCATAAATTTTATAAGAAATGCAAAACTATTGGTATAGCTTAAAAAAATAGATAACATAAAACATTTTAAATGATTAATCATTTTTATCTTTTGTGGCAAATATATTTTGTCTGATGCTATGATCTCACACACACACACACACACACACACACACACACACACACACACACACACACACACACACACACACACACACACACAAAATTTCGATTTTGAGTTTTGGCAGCAAATATGAGGCATTTGAAATATGTCTAAAAACGCTGAATTTAAACTTTCACATCAAAAACGATCTTACGTCACGGAAAAAGCTTCAACGAAGACGGAATTACGTTAAAAGACTGAAAAGGCTATCCCAATTCTGTATATGAAAAGTCACACTAGTATTGACATGGACTAAATTAATTTAGTGTATTAAAATAAACGAGACACGTAGGAAAATTTTATTTTAACATAAATAATACATTATTTAATAGGTAACGGACATTGTACGCAATGATTATTTCGTATTTTTGTATAAAACATGGGAAAGCCGAAGCAATAGTTTCGTTTGCTTGTTTAAATCACTATTTTTGTAAAGTTTTTCCAAATTTGTCTCATTTTCTTCCGTCAATTTAAATAATTCGCCTTTAGAGCCTGTCAAAACTATCCTCATTAGATCAAATATACATTCAGCGCTAATTTGACTTTTATCTCCTATCAATATACTAAACACCATATTTAAAGAGGTTTCACTCACATAATCACGGTTAAATAATTGACCTATAACACTAACTAAACTTTTTGCAATTTTCTTATCGCCGTAGGCAACAACGCTAACTTTTGATTTTATAAAAATAATCTGGAAAGAATTTAGTAACACAGTTATAAAATGATTCAACGAATTAGAAGATTCTCGTTTAACATCTTGTTCGTCTAAACAAAAACTTTTAAGTAAATTCGCACAAAATTGATCAACGCCATCTTCATAAATTTTCTGAACTACACTAGCAATACTTTGAACTAATGCCGGGTTCAACACATGTATATGATTTTTTATTGTAATATAGACTTCATTCTTACTTTTATCTGTATCGTATTTCTTTGTCAAATCTTTCAAACCTGACCGCATCTTAATCAACATTTCTTCATTTTTTCGTAAAATGTCCAAAATTGCTTCTTCTGATTTTTTTATCGGTATATGTTGTTTCTGTATAGTACCTAGTATTTTCTTTGCACCGTTTGTTATAGCAGTTCTTATAACTTTTAGTGAACACATCTTCACTAAAGGTTTTACAATTATGAACTGCAAATAATTTATTGAAATTTGCATATAATAAATTGAACAGACAAACAATATAAGAACGATAAGATAATGATATATCTATATCTATTAGACGGAAAATATACAAACAGTAAGATAATGAAATATTTGAATTTGAATTAAAAACAAATTATTATTTTAATAAAATAGATAGATTTAGTTAGTTCTCGCCCAAAAATGCTACGACTAACAGAAAGATATATTTATATGCTTTATAGACTTCGAAAAAGCATGTGATAGAGTAAGACACGACCTACTATTAGAACGTTTGCAAGAAGTCGGTTTAGATGGAAAATACATCAAATTCTTAAAAAACTTGTACTGGAACCAAAACGCCAGAGTTAGGATCGAATGTTCCACATCCGCAGAAGTAGAAATTAGGAGGGGAGTTAGACAAGGATGTGTTCTGTCGCCTCTGCTGTTTAATCTTTACTCCGAGTTTCTATTTAAAGAAGCATTGGAGGATTCCAAGGATGGAGTCAATGTGAATGGCGTAAATATCAACAGTATCAGATACGCCGATGATACAGTGTTAATTGCGGATTCCGACTTAGGTCTACAACGACTCATCGACAAGACTAACTCGACCTGTGAGCAATTTGGTATGAAAATAAACATTAAAAAAACCAAAGTGATGTCAATCCGAAAAAACCAAAACGTACCTCAACCTTGCACAATAAATGAGCACATTTTAGAACAGGTCAATAGATTTAAGTACCTGGGATGTTGGATCGATAGCAGCCTAAATCCTGATCTAGAAATAAGATCGAGAATAGAACAGGCCAGAAAATCTTTCGAAAAAATAAAAAAACTGCATTGTGATTCTCGAATAAAACTCGAAATTCGACTACGTTTATCAAAATGCTACGTCTGGTCGACTCTTCTATATGCAGTTGAAACGTGGACCCTTAAAACATCAACCGTAAATAAATTGGAGGCCTTTGAAATGTGGATCTACCGGAGAATACTCAAAATTTCATGGACATCGCATACCTCAAACGAAGAAGTGCTGCATAGAATAGGCAAGAAAAGAGAACTTTTTAACACAGTAAAAGTTAGAAAAACATCATACCTAGGCCACATACTGAGAAATAATAAGTCCTTGGAAGGAAAAGACTATCGTGGCTCAGAAACATCCGACAATGGACAGGGCTAAATTTTGAACAGCTAATAAGAACAGCTGAAGATAGAGAAGAGTTTAAAATTGTAGTAGCCAACCGCCATTGAGGAGAGGGCACTTTAAGAAGAAGAAGAAGATAGATTTAGACACAACCCCAAAGAAATATGGAGAACGGTAAAGAATTTAGTGAACACTAAATCCAAAAGTTCACCAAAATATGTTCAATTTGAAACAGGTAATGTATTCAACATGTCAAGATAGCAATGAAATTGCTAACCAGTTCAATAGCTACTTTGTTGTAAGTATCAACAATATTGTTGGAGCTTTAGATTCAAGGGAAATCTGGTGTAATAAAAAGAGTAGCTTATATCTACCGATAAATAAATTTAAATTAGTATCTTTAAATGAATTACGTATGAACGTTAATCAATTCGACAGTAAATGCTCAGTTCATGATATATTAAACGCTAAAAAAGATAGTTTTGAAACACTTCTCTGTCTACTAGTAAAATTCCGAATCAACTTAGTTAGTTAGAATCAACACTTTTACCCCCGGGCTTCCGCCTAAACCCTCCCCGGTAAAAAGGTAAAAACAAAAAAAATCGATTTATTAAGACTCTGTACGGCGTAAAGAAAGTTTCAAGTAAAAAATGGAGCTGAGGTAATTTTAAACAAAAATGTTTATTAGCACTTTTTGTGTAGAATGAACCGTTCTCTTAAAAATAACGCTTGAAGCAACCGTCGATTTTGAATGTCAGTTACGTGCGCGAAATCAATATTCAATTACTTAAATTTGTATCAGCTCGACGGTAAAAATTCAATATCTTTTGATCTAAGTGTCCTATCGACAAAAATCAAGTAAAGGTAAAGAGTGCAGCTTTCGTATGCAGTTTTTATATTTATACGAAAATGGTTGCGTTTCGATTTAATTTGAGTCTCTTACCACTCCCTAACACGTGTTTCTGGGTCTATCCGTCATCAGAGAGAGTTTGTAAGAAGACTCAAACCAAATCAAAACGCACCGAAGAAACACGTGTTAGGGAGTGGTAAGAGACTCAAATTAAATCGAAACGCAACCATTTTCGTATATTTATCGTCCTTACTCGACGCAATGAGTACAAGAATGATGGTAATTTATATGTGTAAATTGTTGATGCATAGTGGAATATATTCCCGGCATCGCTCTTAATGGCTTGATTAAGCGTGAGTATACAATTTACTTTAATTACTATCGACACATTTAACTTCATCGTTTTTTTATTTTGCTGCGAATAAACGTGGTGCGATTTTTGCCATTTTGTAAGATTCTCGTGAGATCAATAAAATTGATCACTTTCATTGACCAGTCGTAGTAAAATTTTCATTTTTAGAGATTAATCTTGAAAACCTATGACATGAAATTTTAATTTTGTGTTGTAGCAACAAATATGAGGCATTTGAATTATGAATAAGGTGACGGTTTTAGATGCAGTTTATAGCAGAAATTTGGTTCTTTTGAAAAACGTACTAGTTTTATTGAAAAAAAAGTTTTAAACGTTTTAGATTGTTTGGTATGTGAAAGTTTAAATTCAGCATTTTTTAAGCATATTTCAAATGCGTCACATTTGTTGCCAAAACTCAAAACTAAAATTTCATGCCATAGGTTTTGAAGGTTAGGCTCTAGTAATCAAAACTTTATAGTGGACAGTCAATAATCGTGATAGATTGTATTGATCTCATGAGAATCATAAAATATGGCAAAAATCGCGCCACGTTTATTTATTTAACACATTTATAAAATCTAAGTTCACTTGCGGCAAAATACAAAAATTGCATACGAAAGATAAACTCTTTAACTTTAAAAAGCATATTGATTTTTGTCGATACGATACTTAAATTAAAAGATAACGAATTTTTACCGTCGAACTGACACAAATTTTATTGAACATTGATTTCGCGCACGTAACTTACGTTCAAAATCGACTGTCGTTTCAAGCGTTGTTTCTGAGAGAATGGTCCATTCTACACAAAAAGTGATAATTAACATTTTTGTTTAAAATTATCTCAGCTACATTTTTTATTTAAAAGTGGTAAACGTTTTTACATCTTTTTTGGGGTCCCAAAATTAATTAGATCAATAGATTTGTTTTTGTCTAGCCACCTGTTGCACTGAATGTTTATCTAGGAATTCAGAAATGTTTACATTTATCGGTGAATATAAAACGAGTTGGTTCACAATAAAATGTCTTTAAAGTGGAGAACTTGTTTTTTTTTATTTATTTCGACATTCTAGACTGCTGTAATACAAGTTATTGTGTTTTTATTTTTGGTTAAAAATTCTGTTTAACATTAAAATATCGGAAAATAATTAATCACCTGTCAAATTCACGTCGGACATTCTAGTTAGTCTTAGACAAAGAAAGAGATGGGACGCGTAATCGTATGGAATTGACTGAAGCCAGCACCAGAAAGGTTGGCAGGTCATATTTTATTTCTTCAGTAGATTAAGAATAATGAATATATATATATATATATATATATATATATATATATATATATATATATATATATATATATATATATATATATATATATATATATATATATATATCAATAAATAAGGTTTTTCAAAATTTATAATTGAACACTGACATAATGATCATTTTTTGAACATGATTTTATCATTACATATTTTTTAGTAGATTGATATAGTGTTTCAGTAAATTGAAGTGAAAATCAGTAGATCTACTGAAAAATCAGTAGACCTGGTAACCCTGCGAGAGATAGTAATGGGCAACGTACAGGCAGCAAAACATGGCGGTCACATCAAAACTGGCTCGACTTATCTAATGAAAATAAATTTTGTCATACTAAAGCATCTACGTTTAGTAACTATCTTCTGAACAACTAAATTTTCAGTTGCAATAAAATATAACTGATTACACTAAATTGATGTTATCACTTTTCGTTATCCTTATTGACATCGCTAAGATTCATAAAAAATATCGTGTCCGTACATTCTAGAGACGAGAAAAACGTTTGCAGAAGATTAATACTCAAATCTGATTATAAGCGATAATTTAATGTCAAAACAAAACCGCAGCCATCTGGCATCTCCTCAATTAAAGCTTCCAATTAGCTCACTCCTCCTTTCAGCCTACAATTACGATTTAATTGGACCTTAATTAGGAAAGGAAGATTTCGCGGATATAAGAATAATGAAGTTAGTTGGTGCTCCCGTTTTCTCCATTTCGTTGGATGACAAGAGAATAAATGTCATGGGTGTCTGTTAATACTTCATACAACCGATTAGATAGTGACATATGGCAGTTTTCCTTCTTCTTACAGTCTATATATTCAATTTAAGAATTAAAGCGGAGCACGAAAATAGACCCATATATATATATATATATATATATATATATATATATATATATGTATATATATATATGAATGAATTTTACAATTTACTATCATATTTTTGAATGAATAATTTTAGAGTGATCAATTACACCTCATTTTACTTTAATCATCTGCTTGAAAATAATCTGCAGATAAGCAGATGATTAAAAATAACATACCGTAAAATAAGGTGAAATTGATCACTCTAAAATTATTAATTCAAAAATATGATGATAGTAAATTGTAAAATTAATTACAATTTTTTTACTAATATGATTCAACAAGATCTATATTAAATATTTCTCCATAAAAAAATATTTTTTTTGATAAAGATTTTGACTAAAAAATGCAAACAACTGGATGAACAATTTCATACCCTGAATGGGGCGAAATTGATCACGCCTTTTTAAGTGAATGAAAATAGCATAGTATGTAATGCCGGTCGATCACGTTAACCCAATATTTTTCAGAAAATGTAAGCATTGTGAAAAATGTATACTCGGACAAAATTGATCATTGAAGTTTAAACCACAATTTGCTTTTCTACAGATTTATTTTATTCACACAAGAAACAAAAATATGCTAATACGCTCCAAATTAGATTTCACAAACAAAAGTCAATGATAAAAAAACTGAACCAAAGAGCCATATTCATTAAAAACTAATATTTTCTTAAAATTGTAATCGTAAGAACCAGGTCATAAAAACTAAACTTTAATATGCTTAAACCAAAGAATGACAAAGTTGGGCTAGTACTGCAATGCAGAACACCAAAAAACATAATTTTAAACATCTTTGAACATATGTATTGTCATACTTTTTCTTTCCCAACCAAAGAAAAAAATAAATAAAAAGATCCATCGGAATAAAATTTTAAGTTATCATTATAAACAAAATGTATATAGTAATTTAAGATAAGATTTAGTGTAGATAAGAATAGAAATTTGTTTGGCAAACGACCTTTTTTCCGTTTCAAACAAAATTATCAAAAAACCTTTGTTTAGAATTAGAAGACATTTTACCTGTAAGTTAATCTTTTCATTGTTTGTATAATCGAGTATTAAATGACCATATTCTAATCTTTTGAAATATGTATAAATTGTGTATTGACAAAACCAATTTTAAAGTAAGCTATTTAGTTTTTCTCTGAAACCGAAATTAGGCTTTTCCAAAATCATGGTAAACACAATTTGAGCTTTTGATTGGACGGTCGTTTTTAAATGGGAATTTGTGAGCCGATCATGAGAAAGGGAGAAGTCAGTTATAATTTGGTCATCGAAGGAAACAGTCGTTTGTCTCAAGATAGAGTGTGGTTCGTGAGTTTGGATACCGGCATTGTGGAAAGAAGTGAATAGTTTTGCAGAAGGAGATAACAAGTAGATTAAAAAAGGTCCTTGTATCTACCGTGGGCATTTTGTGAAGTATATGTGAAAGTATTTTTACGGCATCAAGTTGACAAAAGGAGGTCCTTGTGTCATAAATAAGTAGCTGAGTTTGGAGAAGTGAATCAGGAGTTTTTGTGTAGTCTGCAGGAGGTTTGCAGAGACGTTAGGAAGGAGCCGAGGTGCCAAAGAGGAGAGATCACATCGTTGAGGAGACTGGACTTTTCTGGGTATGTTCCAACATACAACTCAATAAGAAAATAAGCTGTAAGTGTTTTGTACAATTGAATTTTGTATCTGTGAAGGATCGGTTTGACATCATGGTCATTAGCATTCAAATTTAATGGAGGTTATGAATGAAGGGAGGTTTTGTTAGGCTAATTAAAGTTTTGTTGTTTTTTTTTTTGTTTCAAGTAAAGAAAAATTTAAGTAAAATTGGTTTTCACTTAATATAAATGTATGTAGATTTAAAAACTTATTATTATAAAAATTTGAATTATTTTCTTGTATGCTGATTGGCAAGATAACGACAGTATTTGATAATTGTTTTATTCGTTCATATAAACTAAAGAAACGTAAATTTTTGTAATATAATATTTTTTTTATTCTTATCCTTTTTTCTTTATCCCGATAAAAGACAACTAGAAAATCGTTGAATCCATCCATCCATCCAATATAAGGAGTTTATTTTACTTTTGATAACAAATAAGTTATATTTTTTTATTGGCTCAATAAACCAAGATTAAAGTCAAAATAAACAATCATAACAGTATATTAAGTTTAAAGTGATATTCTACATCTCCATTACATCAACCCGTTTTTTGAACATATAAGCTGTTTCTGTTGAATTAAGAAATTCAGGATAGGGCAAAATGGCAAATTTATTGGCTTTTTGAATTTTAGCAACATAGCGATAGTATTGCTCCGTCCTTTTTTATCCCAATACCTTGACTAACAGAAAAACTTATTCTTTGATGTCATCCTTGTTATAGGCAACATATTCAACCCCATCATTATTGTCAGACTCATCCAAGTTAGACGTTTCACTTTCTGTTTCGTTATAACTTGGTGGCTCTTCTTCACTGTCGCCTTCAGTTTCTGAGCTACAACACTTTTTCCTGACTCGATATTTAGTTTGGTTCGCTTAATATTTTGCCTAGATGGTGCAGTTGAATATTTTTTCTCCTTTAGATAATATACCAAAAATTTGTCGATTTGCCCCTCTATTTCATCATCTCTAGGTAACTTATTTTAAACTTTCTCGGGAGAGAAAGGGTAAATTCCCGTGGCTGCAAAGGAGGAAGCAATAATTCGTTTTATAGCGCTGTTTTCGTCTGCTATTTTTGTTTTTTGTCCATGTGCTGAACGGTAGTGTTTAACAAGTTTGGAAAATCTTTCTTATCTATTGTAGTAAATGTGGGGTGACAGTTTTTCCAATCACTAAGAGTTTCCCTCCAAGTCATCTAAAAGGGACGGGAAAAACGACATCAAGTGGTTGGATCAAATGTGTTGAGTTCTTGACCATATATATATATATATATATATATATAGCCCACATTGTTTTGTTGGCATAAAGATATCACCTCATTGGTCAAATGCGAGGAAAGGTTATCTCGTATGACATTTTTTGCCCTTCAAGATGATTTGCATGTGGTAAAAAGTTCAAAGTAAACGAATCCGTAAATGTATGTGAATCTATACATCCTTCTTCTTCTCGATTATATCGAGAACCTACAGGTCAGCATCTGTCAGTACAGCAAGGTGATCCTTTTGGACCATTTTCAATCCATTGTAACCACATTTTTTCTGTTTTATAAATTGTATATGGTGATAACAGCAATCCTAAAGCCAAAGCACATATTATTATAGTCGTTGCTACTTTAGTAAAATTTAAAACCCGTTCGGGATATTCGGTACCGCGTTGAAATATCATTTTCCTATTTCCGGGGTTACCTTGTACATTGGTCTCGTCGTAATTGAATATGTTATTGGGTGGAATATTTTCGAATTTTCTACGCAGATTCTCGAACTAGGCAGCTAAAGTTTCTTTTGAAATATTAACTCTAGGTCTTTTAATATTGGTCGCCAGTTTTTTTGGTAATTTCTCCTTTATGCCATCTTGGTAATAAATATACCCAGTCAGTTCCAGGTAAATTGTTTTTGAAAAGAGGCACTTGTAGACTCTGGGCATCCAAAACACTGTTGGCTAAATATTTTTTATCTAGCAAGTTAAGAGTTAATCCCCACTCGCCGCATATTTCAGAATGCTGTATATTGGTTTCTTCTTCGTTCTCGGAAAATACAATGTGCCCACCATTTTTTCTTCCATGTCGGTCATTATAGCGGTTATTAAGAGTTCCATAGGGAATTTTATACTCTTCGGCAGCACGACGAAAGGACCATCCTTCCTCAAGAACTTTCAGGAGGGCATTTTCCACCCCTACTTCGTCATAGTTTAAGATTAAAAAAAAATGTTATCAAATTCGTCCCGGTGGAGATCAATTTCGCCCCACAGACCTGATCAAATTAGCCCCATCTTGAATTTTTTAATTTCCCGCGTAAATTACGACACCCTGAAAAATAGCTTGTTTAAGTACATGCATCGAGTTAGAATCTATGGAGAGGGCATCACGTGACTAAAAACGACCTCACTTCGGCCATATTGTTTTGACACTTTTGACAGATCGTATATGTTTATTTACGTTTGTTGTTTTTCGAATATTTTTAGTTTTATAATACTTTTATAGAAACTGTAATAATATATTGTGATAGTGCATAATAATGGTTTCTTGTTCTCAACGTAGTTGCAGTGGCAGAAGCAATGTTAATAAAAAATCTTCAGGAATAACGTTCTACAGGTTAGTATACAAATATGTAAACAAAGTAATGGCCCGTACCTCAGAGAATAAATTAATAGTATTTGACTGTATTAATTTATCTTTATGTATAATATATCGTGTTTTTAGTGTTTACCGCGGGATAAATAAATCATAGTTTATTAAAAATGTATTGCACTTTTTTAGCTTATGATTAAATCTTCTGAATAACTAGTCATATTTTTATAGTAGTTTTAATATTATTGAGTCCGGCCATGATCCCACCGCCATATTGATATCACAGTTAGCCACGCCTACCTACGCCGTTTTTAGTACATACGTTAATATTCTCATAGCTTCTCCATAGATTTTAACTCGATGCTTACATGTGTTGGCAGAGAACGTATTAAGATAATTAGTTAAATCGTATATTTTTTGTTTTTCTTAGGCATCGGAAAGTTAGGAAGCTAAAGAAACTTATAAAAAATATAGCCATAATTAAAACAGGCTTTTTTCCATAAAAAATATACTTACTTTAACTAAACAATCACACGTTTCACTCTAGTATTTACTAACTAAAGCGACGTTGTCAACCGTTTGTTAAGCTTCTTAGATTTCACGGAAAATTAAAATATTCAGAATCATTCGCAATTATCAATTTCGCCCCTTTGGATCAATTTCACCCCATTTTACGGTACCTGTAATTACGGAGTCTGATAATAAGAAAAGGAACCATAAAGTGAAAAGTGAAACTTACAATACAATCTTACAATAATTTTACGAACTTGATATCACGTTATTAGAGTCCATCAACATATTAAACAAAAATACGTTTTAATATTTGCCAGATACCTAGCTATCATTTAAAACATTTCTTGATATTGCTACTAAATAATATTTCGAATTATAGTATGTCAACCTGTTTGTTTATATACTTATGTATTCGCTTCATGATTATTTATCGTCCGTACTATTTTGTATTAAATTATTCAATGCTATGGCACTATAGGAGATTTAATTCATTTACCGATTTCTCTTTTTGGTATAAAAGCATGATTTGATCTTCTTTCTAAGGCGTTATTATGAATGTTTATCCCACTCTGATATTCGATCGAAGATAAGATACTACCATCTACACACAGATAAATTACATAGAAACTTGAATTTCTTGATATTTTTTAGATAAATTTAAAATATTAGGATATATTTATTTAAAAAGAAAAGTAGTTTTGATAATATAGATCGTTGGTTTTTTAGAACCTATACTGATGATACTGATGGTTTTGATCTGGAATGAGTGAATTTTCCCCTTAGAAGGAGTGTGAGCTATATGGCTAAATCTGGATAATGATAAATGCTTTTTTTGCATGACTAAAAATTATGAAAAGTATTAAAAAAATTACATTAAATATATAGAAAAAAACGTTGTTTGGTCATTAAATTAAGTTTTTCTTTTTGTATGTCTTGTTAAGTTTTATTTAAATGGAACTTACTTACGAATTGTTGTAAAATGAATCGTAGGTACACTTACCTGAAACAAAAATTATTAATGAATTATGGATATTCAAAAGTACAATAAATAAAATATACATCTGAGTATGAAAATAACCGAGATTCATATAAAATCATATTTATCTACAAAACTGTGCGAATTAATGGAATTATAGGCTGTTTTAATTAGGCTAATATAGGCTAAAAAAACACTTTTTTTAGAAAAAAATTATGACAAAACTATAAAGGTTAACTCATGTCATTTAGTAGGAAATATGGATGCATTTAGTAGGATTTTTCGTAGTCTAGCTTTGCAAATGGCCAACAAATTTTTAATGGAGTTGAGGTCTGGCGAATTACCGGGCTAATCTAAAACATTAATCATCTTATTTTTGAAAAATTCCATCATTTGCTTTGACTTGTGAAAGGGAGCAGAATCCCGTTGAAGAATTGCTACTCCTCGGGGCTGACATTTTTGGAGTTCTTTGTCCAAACGCTGTTTCAACATGGATTTGTATTTTTGGCTGTTCATCATTCCTTCGGTTGTTACCAAATATCCAACCCCCATGTATGAAAAACATCCATAAAACATTTTGTTGACTGGATGTTTTACGGTTTGGTCAATATGAGATGGTGTAAGGTTTTTATTGTCAAACGTCCTGACTAATTTATAAAGTGAGTTTCATCTGTAAATAGGACTTTTTTCCAGTCGTCTACAGTCCAGTTAGAGTATTTTTGACTCACAATTTCCCTTTGTTTCTTCATTTGTTCAGTTAGAAGCTGTTTTTTCTGTGGACGCATTGCCCTTCTACCATTCTCCAAAACTCTTTTTGAAACAATTGAGTCATAAATCATTACACCTGATGCTGGTAGATCTTGTTGGGGCTTTTGGAATATTTTTCTTGTTTCCAATGTGTTCTTTCGAAGTAAAAATCTGTTTTCTGCTGGTGTTGTTTTTCTCTTTCTTTCTCATTTTCCCAACATTTCCAAATCCATTGATCCCGTTTCGCGTTTACGCTTCAAAATCTTGCTCACTCCACACGTTCTTGCGATTTTTCTTTGTGACATAGAAGTGTGTTTACTTCACCTGATAATCTTTTCGCGCTTCCTAGGCGTAATATCCACGATGGAATTAAACGGAACAAACTCACTAATCAATGAAAACAACAAAAAATAGTACAAAACAACAATAACTTGGTGGAAAATGGCCTAAAACAAACTCAAATAAAAGCAAGAAAAGTAAGGTTATGTTTTTAATGCTTAGTCAGTTGTAAATGTGTAGACAGTGTTGCCAACTGTGAATCTTGGACAAAAATGTCACAAAGATCCCGTTAATTCGCACAATACCACAGACCACTGGTGATTTTTAGGTATCTCTTGCCTAGATATGCAGCAACTTGTTACTATATTACAGCTACCACTAATTTTCCAAGAAACATATACAACTTAAATTTGTACACTTACAAGTAACAGATGCTATTGTTACTAGCGGATAGGGATAGCTTTTAAACCTTACGAGTCGTGATATATTTGTCGAAGTGCGCCGTCACTTAAACACACCCACACTCTACGCAGAGAGATTGCCCGCGGGCCGTAATTTCCCCATCCCTGGTGTACATCATCCTTCCATCTAATTTTTGGCTTACCTTTAGGTCTCCTTCCTTCAGGCTGTGACAAAAGGGTTCGGTGTTAGTCTAGGAGGATTATTTTGCTGTGATTTTCCTAGACGTCCTGCATTATAGTCTTTCTATTTTTAGGATAGATATATGACCCGTATTTGCCGTTTTGTGATACATCTCACAGTTGTTTTTCATCCTCCAAATATCGTTTCCACAGATACCACCGAATATTCCAGCTGTATTCGTTTAAATATGAGAATTTAACTACGGAAAGTTTTTTATCTGTTTTGGAAATGATCCAGATTCCGATCAATATTATTAACACTGGGTTTTATTTTTGTTTTCTGCCTTAAGTTTCTACTTTTGTGTGTCTACTCAGACACAATTAACACTTGTTCGCTAGAATTATCGTTCGTTTGATTTCTTTCGTTCAAGAGTTCAAGAGTTTTCATTGGTCATCAGGAAGTCTAACTATGCGAATTTCTTCACCGCTTTAAAATCTAAAGTAGTGTAATTACTAAGTACTAAGCGGTACTTTTAATGGGAATAAGCCACAATTGGCAAATTGACAAATATCTTTTAACTCTTTCACGATAGAGAAGATACTCTGAGTTCTTGTTTCTTCTACAACGACTAGCTGGCGACTGTCTATTAATGTTTGGTTTTTACGTGACTTAATGTAGAAAAGAAAGCTGGTGCTTGAAGTCACAGATATCAGGAATACCCATGTATTTCTCTGCTACCGTACCGTACCGTACTAAGCCATGCACAAAAGGAGGATTAGCGTATATTCGTGAAATTCAAGTAGAAAATATACAAGTAAAAATAATCTTTGAATAAATAAATATTTACTGACTAATTAGTCAGGGTTTCGAACATTTACAAATATTCAAATATATGATACAAACTAAATTTCTCAAACTGAAACCTCAAGAAATCTTATAATTTATTTTAGGAAGTTTTAGATACAACAAGCAATATGTCTTGCTCCCCGATTTCTATCTCTACCCTTTGCGCCCTTCGAAATCGTTTTTCTTGGCTTTAACGGTAGTCAAACTACCCAAAATGAAAGTCATGCGGCCTCTTCAAAACAACTTACTCGCTCTTTTCGGAGGCACACTTTATTTTCCTTATTCAAATTATCTCAATTTAGCGCACCATAAATCCAGACACTTCAAAGGAGTCGAAACGAGAACCCCCTGGCTATTACTGTTGATGTTTTCTTCATTTAAAAGAAATTAACGCCGAAAGTAAATAAATACGTTTTAAAAAATTGCACTGGATATTTAAATAGGCTACACAAAAAAGAAATAGTCCGCCGCGAGATAACTGGCACATGCAAAAAGTCGAAAGTATTTTCTATAGAAAATATTGTTTATTATTTACATTACGGTAACATGGATTACATTAATAAATATGGTATAATACAAAATAATCAGATATTTTTTTAATTTATACTAATAATAATAATAAATAATTAATATATAATAATTAATAAATAAATAATAATTTATTCATCCTGAAAGTAAAAGAAAGTAAAAAGTAAATAAATAAATATTTGTAAAACGTTACAATTTTAGAATTAAAAGATAAAAAGTACATATGATTAATAATTATTTACATCACCCAGAGATTCACTTACACTGTAGAAACAATTTTGCATTAGAAAAGATTTTAATTTACCTCGAAATTTATTTAAATTTGTTTCAAATTTATTACTGTTGTGCTGTTGGGAAGATGATTGAAAAGTCTTATACTGAGAGTTTAAATGAAAAGTAGTTATATTGGTTTTTACATTGCAATTGAACTTTTTAATTGCAATATTACGTAATAACTTCTATTTATTCTTTTGCAAACATGATTTATTTGAGATTCCCAGCTTATGTCACTATCAAGATGCAAACTTAAAAGTTTAGTGGAAGTTGTAAAATGAACCAGGCTATCATTTACTTTTATAAAAATCCGGTAACTTGATTTTGATCTATAGTAGAATTGCAGGCTTGTGTTTTTTTTTATTATTAACAATCAAAGCATTTTTTTACACTACTCTGTAAAATTTTCTGATATAACATTCAGTTGAACAGTTAATTCCTCGGCACTTGAAGCAGATGTAGCAATAGTTGACTCATTTGCATACATAAATATGTTATTTGAACTGACATATCTGGGCATATCATTAACATAGGATAGGACTATTAATAGCCCCAATATTGAACCATGAGGAACCCCAATCTCAATATCACCATAATCTGATCGTATGTTTGACTAGGATCTTCCTAGAATGTAAATAAGATGACAGACATAATCAGAACTGACCCCCTAAAACCAAGATTTTTTAACTTCTCTATAGCAACTCTTATGTTTAAGGTATCAAATGCTTTTGCGAGATCAAAGAAATATATATGGTATCAAAGAACTATATATTATTTTTTTTAAATACATATTGATTTAATATTATAATTTCTTAATTACTAGTAGGTGTTTGCCTCTAATACCGTGTTTAACTTTATTACTGTGAAATTTGATATTAGTCCAGGAAAATAAGATTTTTCTCGTGACACTGACCCCGCCAGACAAACGACAGTTGTTTTTAATAGTATAGACCTCTATAACAAGAACCTATATGTTTCCTGCAATCGAGTTTTTAGACTTAATTAATTATTAACGAATTGAGGTAAAAAAACAGTAAATTTTCGCTTTTTCCGTCAATCAGCAAAAAGTGAAGGATTTTAAAATAAATTTGAAGGTGAGGAACATATGTCATATAAAACCTTGCGTTGCTACAAAATGGCGTTTTTCTTTAAAAGTTTTTATCCTTATTTGTTGCTTAGAATGCTGCGGATTTTTTATTAATGTTAATAACTTTTTTAAAAATGAACTTGAAACCTTTACATTACATGGAATATTGGGAATTGTGCTGCTTAAAATATGATAAAATTTCAAAGCGACCGGTCAAAAAGTTATTTTAAAAATTAAATTAAATTTTACGGTAATTCGAGAAGTAGCTTATAAAAGAAGAAGATTTATTCCATTAATATTATTAAAATAAAAACTATAAAATATGAAAAAAAAATATTTGCATTAACTTGCTTTTGCCAATCATAAATAGTCCAGACTTTATGTAAATTGACCCAAACTAAGCGTTTCTTGAGCATTTGTGGTGTTAGCTTTGGCTTCTTAACAGTCCTGCGACATTTTTAAATCTTATGTTGTACAAATTTCGACGTACAGTAGCCACCGATACTGAAAACTCTGCTTTTTTCAATTTATTCCTTAAATATCTATGGGTGGCTGTTCTGTGTTTTATTTAATTATATTGGGCATTTTTATATTTTCTAAAACTTTTATATTTTTTTATATTTTCTATAAAACTTTTCTTTGGTAATTGTGATGATTGTACTGTTAGGATGTCCCATTTTTATAACCCACTGGTATGCATATTATATACTTATTATACGTAAATGAAGATTTTATTTTATATCCTTTAGTTTATTTCTAACGGGATATTTGATGAAAGGTAAGATGCCACAAGAAAACGCTTCACAATAACCACAAAGGAATGTCAATGACAAGCTTCCTAAGTAAACGTCCTTTCTACACGAGGCGATTGCCGACATTTTAAAAAAGTACTGAACATGGTTCATAGACCAACGAACTTTCTAGAAATCTTTTTACTATTAAGTCTAAAGTTCGACAAGAAATAAGGCAGTTATTTACTGTGTAGCTTATGAATGTTAATTACTCTTGGATGCTTTTACTTTAGATTCTCAAGAATTCCTTTCAAAAAATGTCCTGTTCGAAAGATTAATATGTTACGTACGTATACTTACGTATGTAAATTTTCATTTTAAGATATTGCTTTTTCTAAAAAATCATCTTCGAGAAATTGTACATGCCGTTCTTATGAGACACTCTGTATGGTATAAATCTCTGTACTTAAGGTGCCACTTGTCATCCATAGATCTAATGTATTAGCTCCCACAGGAGGATATAACTAAGCAATACAATGGGTATTGAATTTTCTGAATGACAGTATGGATATTGGTATAGACAATGGTAAGTACACAGTTATTCTTTGTTTCCTATTTCGAGTGGGTAGATAAAAATTCATAAGAGTTTGTCCGTATATGAAGGATGGAACAAAAGTTATAAAAAAATATTATAAAAGTAAAACTGTGTTTGTTAATTAGGGGAAATAATGATTTACCTAGTTTTTGTTAATATAAATAAGTACACCTCTCTTTTCCAGAAACAAATTTATGTAATTCATTTTATGGAGGGCGGCATATTACGCACCATATCGTTTGAGAACTAGTTATAGTACACATTTTATGTGATAGCTCCTAAAGTTACGTTATAAAAAAGAATTATGAACCATAATACGCGTAGTAAATACTTCCACGAGTTATTATAACCGCTTGCATTAGTCTGTGTATGCTTATCAACAAGTGTTAGATGGTTGTTTGTGGAATGTTTTCTGATTCTAGCAACACAGTATGAAAGCTATATCTGGAACTTCAACAAGAAAATGATATTTAAAACAAGAAATTTTATTCGAGTCTTTATATTTTATTTTAAATTATAAATATAAAATTTAAAATATAAAATATTTTACCTGTAATCTCTGAAATATAATGCGATAATTAGCAATACATGAGCGTCGCGAGTGAGGTTTATAATTACATGGCCAATACATTACATCACCCCACCCTAAAATTCTACTTATAACTAAATTCAGGAACATAACAAAACTAAACTTCTAAATACTATATTTCGAATCCAAAACATTTTGGTTCTTTTCTAGATCTAATTGGACGTCTATGTGGGATGCATGACTCTTGGATAACATCATTATCCTTTTGAGAGTCTAGCTGAGGCTCCACACCTAGATTTCCTGTTGAGTTTGTAGCGACTTGGATAACATTTTCCTCGTTATTTTGAATATTATTTTTGCTTAAAATCTTAGCTTTGCACCACGACACCTTGGTGTTTCTATTTTTTTTTTTTCTTTTCTCCTCTTATCTAATTGAGACTTTCAAGAGTTACAGTGTGAAAGGTTTCCAACTGCTTATATTGTTTTATCACTGCTTATTGAGTTTGACAGGCGTTGCTCCTTGTGGATATATATATGTGGATACTTTGATTTTGTAGTCAAATACTGGCCTTTAAGTAAAACTCTTTAAGGTTTACTAAGCGTTAGAGTTTATTTAACTCTTTCTCAACACATACTAAAAATGAAAACAAAAACTACATTATTCAATGAAGTTGTATCTTTAACAGGCTTACCCTTGTGAGGATGCTACTATAAAATTAACAGAATTACTTAACATTTGACGAAATTTTATTAATTTGCTTCTCTTTTTTTTTCATTTTAAACCTATTACTATGGTTTCCATGTCTCTTCAATTTTTCATAGGCATTTTAGGTTATTTTGACAGTGAAAATCCCTATGCTTAACCTGATACGATGCATACTAATACATAGGATATTACGTAAGTATTCTTATCAGCTTTCAATTGTTGTGACTATAGTGTAGGTCGAATGGCTAAGAGAAAAACAATAATTACTTTGGTTAGGGCATTTTGGTTTGGTAGGTGTATACTTAAAGTTGCTGTTTAACTTTTTAAATCAAATGGAGTACACTCCAGAAAACTTCCGTGAAGAACGAAAGACTCGAATAAAATTTCTTGTCTTAAATATCATTTTCTTGTTGAAGTTCCAGATATAGCTTTCATACTGTTTTGCTAGAATCAGAAAACATTCCACAAACAACCATCTAACACTTGTTGATAAGCATACCCAGACTAATGCAAGCGGTTATAATAACTCGTGGAAGTATTTACTACGCGTATTATGATTCATAATTCTTTTTTATAACGTAACGTTAGGGGTTATCACATAAAATCTGTACTATAAATAGTTCTCAAGCGGAATATAGTGCGTAATATGACGCACTCCATAAAATGGAGCCATTTAAACCAACCATTTAAAATTCACATCATGTAATAGTTGCAATCACTCACTTAATCCATGAAAATATATCCATGAATCTATATATATATATATATATATATATATATATATATATATATATATATATATATATTATATGAATGTAGTAGAAAATAAAGTTATCGGAAAGAAGAACAAAAATTAAATACTAATCCAGTCGTCTGATCGAATACGTATGTCGCAAATTCCACAGCGAAAGATATAGGTTGCTGCAATTAATTCTACAAGGAAAAGTAGAAGGAAAACAAAGACCAGGAAGACGAAGGATTTCCTGGCTGAAAAATCTGCGTAACGTGGTTCAACACAACAACCACAAATCTTTTCAGAGCAGCAGTTTACAAAATACAGATTGCAATTATGGTCGCCAACATCCGAAACGGATAGGCACTACAAGAAGCAGAATACAATACTGGCAACAAATTTAATTATACGTTGTAAATTACAAGTCACATAGAAAGCTTTGAACAGTAGTTAGCAAACTGTATTTAATTGACTAAGTGACTTTTAACACTTATTCTCGGTACATCTATATATCAATATATAATTAATTATAAGTAAGAATCTAACTATAATGTAAGCATTTTAAGAAAATACAAAACTTATTTAATATTTTATATTTTTGAGTGTGGTTACTATATAAAATACAGGAAAAGCATTTGAACCCTCACCATTCAAATATCACCCCTTCACGAATCCTTTTTGTGTATGATTTTTATTCCTGTAACTACGTTGAACAAGTTTAATAGATGGCTGCCCGGAATGCAGCGATTTTTAAAAGCTCAGATATCTTTTGTCTACAGTATTACTCCCCATCTCTAGGGTTTTGTGTAGAGGATTAAAATATTTAGAATGCTAGGGACGAGGGTACTGGACAATACGGCAAAAGTTGCGGACTATTTTTTATTAGACTCTATGTTACAAATGCTTAAGACGCACATAAGTTGAGGAATCGATTATTAACCGATATTTGATCACAATATACACATCCAAAATTGCAAGAAAACTTGACAAAAAATATTAATAAAGTTTATGAACATAAAACAAACACTGTTCTTAGCCGCTACTGTATTTTTATTTGTCACCTTAACATACCTTTGTAAAAATTAGCTTCATTAGAAAATTAACCATGTGTCAGGCCATGGAGCTGGGGTATCTACATTGTATAAATGACGTGTATCCTATCCTCCATGCTATGGCATGCTGGACGAGCCATACAGTCTGTAGTCAACACCCCGAGGTGTGAGCGGGAACACAAACTGTATCAATACTCATACGCTTATGAAACGCACCTGGCGGATCATAAGGGCCTTCACATTTTACTCTGTTTCAACTTGTCTTGAGTAAAATGTCTTTAATCTTTCCTATCAGCCTCTCTTGGCTAACTCTCGTTTTTTTCCGACCCCGAATGGCTATTAGGTTTCCGAGGGCAGACGGGTCACTACATTTACTCCTACTACATACTCTTCACAAATCCTGGTCCTCCAAGTCTGGGGGTTTGAACGATGGGCCAGCACCCCTTCTTCTAGAAAAAAGTTATTTGCTAAAAATTTCGATCAAGAGCCTCGGAATAAGGACGGAAACAAAAGACGACGACTGCTACGAAAAAGGACTATGAGATTGGCCACATGGAATGTACAAGGTCTGAGAACCAAGGAAACTGAAGTTTTTCAAGAATTAGAACGACAACAAATAGACATATGCGTTCTTACAGAAACAAAAAAGAAAGGAAAGGGAAATGAAATCAAGAACGACTATATTCATTTATACAGTGGAGTTGAAAAATCATTAAGAGCAAAAAGAGGTGTGTCTATAGCCGTGCATACAAAACTCAAAAACAATATCAAGAGTTGGGAAGAGATAGACGAGCAGATCATTATGATGGATCTTGAGAAACATGGGGAGACGATAGTTATAATAGGAGTATATGCTCCTAGTGACGATTCTGATACAAAAGTTAAGGATGAATTCTATGACAAATTGCTTGACGTGTTGACCCATGTAAACCAATCCAAAGAAATATGCCTATTAGGAGATTTCAATGCTCGGGTAGGCAAAAAATTACAAGACAATGTGGTAGGAAGATATGGTGAAGACAAAATAAACAACAACGGAGAGCGACTCATTGATCTTTGTGAAACATTACAGCTTAAAATAATGAATGGATTTTATCAGCACAAAGATATACATAAATTTACCTGGGAACAACCAAAGAAAAAGATAAAATCTATAATCGACTATCTCATCCAACCAGAAAACAAAAGGCTCCAAACAAATGACGTAAGGGTGTATCGTGGTGCCGAATGCGGATCTGACCACTATATGGTGGTCGCAAAAATAACCATACACTACAGGAAAGTAAACAAGAACAAAATTGAACAGGAGAAGGTAGCAGCTTCCACAAAGATAAGATATAATATTGATAGCCTCAAACAAGAATCAGTACAATTCCTCTACAAACTTAGACTAGCCTCAAAACTAACTCACTTAACTCGAAGAGAAACAGCCGAAAAAGAATATCAAGATATAAAAAATTGCATTCATCAGGCGGCCAAAGAGGCATTGGGGTACGAAGAAGCTGACAAAAGAAAAAATCCTGAGTGGTGGAACGAAGAAGTAGGAAAATTAATTAAAGACAAAAAAAAAGCTTATCAAACATGGCTATCCACGAAAGACTCAGAAGACCGCAGAATTTACAGCAGACTCAACAGGGAAGCAAAGAAGGGAGTCACTAAAAAAAAAACGAAATGTGGGAAGAGAAATGCGAAGAGATGGACCGATGCTTAGGAGGAACCAAAGTGACACAAGCTTGGAAATCCATAAAAAGTATTAGAAAAGAAAGAAAAGATGAGGGAAATATAAACCTGATTCAAAATAAAAAGTGGGAAAAATATTATGAAACGCTATTAACAGAAAGTAGGCACGAATTTATGGAAAGACCTGACCATATCTCAATGACAGAAAACTCAGAGGTGCATAAGATAAACAAAGAAGAACTGAAAAAAGAATTGAAACAAATGAAAAATGGAAAAACACCCGGGCCTGGAGACATTCCCATCGAGTTGGTGAAACATGGACCGGATGCTCTTTTGGAAAGCTTAGTGAATATTTTTAATAAATGCTTAATTGAAGGCCAAACGATTCCAGACGATTGGAATTTGGCCCACATTAGCCCCATTTATAAAAAGGGAGACAGAAAAGAATGCGGAAATTACAGAGGCATTAGCGTAACTAGCTCGCTGGGAAGGTTATATGGTCGTATATTGAAAAGAAGAATAGAAGAGGAGTATAAAGAAATTGAAGAACAAAGCGGCTTCAGAGCAGGAAGATCGTACGTGGACAACACATTTACCCTTCAACAAGTAATTGAAAAACGAACAGCTCGAAACCTCCCTACGCATCTGGTATTTATAGATCTGGAGAAGGCTTATGATACAGTTCCTTTAAAACTCTTATTTAGTGTCTTGACGAAAACGGACCTTAGTAAAACATATCTAAAAGCAATACTGAACATCTATAAATGTCCTCAAAGCACTGTAAAAACAGGAAATACTTTCTCAAGGGTATTTACAGTAACGAAAGGCTTGAGACAAGGATGTTGTCTTTCCCCCACCCTATTCAAAATATATATCCAAGAAGCACTGCACCAGTGGAGACAAAAATGTGCGGGAATGGGGTTGAAGCTTAACAACCATTATCTGACAACGGTGTTCTTTGCAGATGATCAAGTACTAATTGCAAGCTGTGAAGAAGATGCAGATTATATGCTTAGAAAGCTCAAAGAGGAATACGAAAAATGGGGGATGAGTATGAATATGACTAAAACAGAATATATGCGAATAGGCAGTGAAGACGAAGACCCGGATTTGGAAATTAGACAAATGAAAAGGTGCTACGAATACAAATATTTGGGAAGTATTATCTGCAGTAAAGGAACAACGGAACGAGATATAGACTATAGAGTGCAACAAGGCAGGAAGAGTGTTCAAATTCTGAATTCGATACTTTGGTCCAACAAAGCTACTATGAGAACTAAAATGACTATCTACAAAGTAATTGTAGAGCCCATTCTTACATATGGAGCAGAATGTTGGCAAATGACAGTAAAAGGAAAGGAAAAAGTTGACACGGTTGAAATGGACTACCTAAGAAGAGCTTGCCGTATATCAAGAGTAGAACGTATACCTAATTCTGAAATTAGAAGAAAAACAGATAGAGTACATACAACTTCTGAAAGAATAGAAACTAGACAGTTAATATGGTATGGACACGTACAGAGGATGGACGACAACAGATGGCCAAAAAGAGCTATGGAATACAATCCAAGTAATAGAAGGAAACGAGGAAGACCAGCCAAGTCTTGGATACAAGGTGTTATGGAAACCATGAAAGACAGAGCCATTGATGAAGACACCTGGAGAGATAGAAAAAGATGGCGATCGAAATGCGGGAAGCGGCAGAAGCTGTAGGATCCCCGCTTATATATATATATATATATATATATATATATATATATATATATATATATATATATAGAAAATTAACCCAAACTAAATTGTAATACATAATATTTAAAAGAAGACGTTAAGTTGTTAAAGTCAAGAGGTTTTAGTAACCATGCATATCCTAATTATAATTTGTTTTTGATTGAAAAATTTGGGTTTTTAAACTGTTATTTTCTAGAAGTTACAAGTAAATTTCAATTTTGACATCATTGTTCTTTCTATTAAATTTTTAAGTTAGGTTATGTTAGGTTAGATTCAATATGGGTGGGCGACTAACCATATTTCCACTTGACCTAAGAGGTCTATTGTGGCTCATTCCTAGGATCAACCCAGCCTTTATAACAAAGTCTATTATGGCCTTAGGTGACACTTCTACTAAGTCGTAGGGCTCGAATTTGTGCTCAGTGGTTACGTTTCATCCGTTCCATCCAGACCAATATTGTTTCTTTGGTTGCACTTCTTGGTATGCCAAATGACAGGTTCTGGACCTAAGTATCTTTCTTTTGCCCGTCGCCTGGCAAGTAAGTCCGCTTTTTTATTCCCTTCAATACCAATACGTCTAGGCACCCAGAGTAAACTTATTTTGAAACTTTTTTCGATCCGAATCAGATGCTGAAGATTTCCAAACTAATTTGGAGTTAATCAGATTCGATTTCAGTTTCTTTAATGCCGCCTAGCTATCAGATATAATTTTTATACAACTGCCCCTGCAGTTCCTCTTTATTAGTTCCTACAGCCACATCTCTATAGCATAAATTTCCGCTCGAAAGATATAACATTTATACCAAAGTAATTACATAGGCTTTCACTATGGCTTAGCTTTGGTTTCCCTTACTGCTCCAACTCCTTCATCGGTTTTAGAGTTGTCAGTATACCAGTATTGATCTGCCATAATGAGATTTTGTTCACAAAACTCATCAATTTTACAAAACTCTTTGTTTGTCTCAGTCCAGGCATATTAAGCCAGTTCTTACGTGTGCTGTATACTTCACCAACTTCCGAGCATTCTCGTTTCTATTGATTTCTTCATAACTTGACACTATTAAATCAGATTTGACTCATAAGTGGAAGGCTTCAAGGCTTTAAAAGCAACTAGATGTACAAAAGTATAACACAATGCGTCATTACATCTACCTGCACGATATATGATACGAGTGAGAAATATTTTCACTCAGATTGATAGCTCCCTATTTTCTAAAGGTAACAATAATGAACCACCCATACCAGAGGTGACGACAAACGAAGAAATATATATTGAGGAGGAAGAGGTAAAGGAAGCAATAAGGAAATTAAGAACTTGAAAATCACCAGGAGAGTACAGAATACCGAACGAATTCCTAAAGTACGAAGGACCAGATCTAACCAAACAACTGTTAGAACAAAACAGAGTTTTAATCGCCAGAAAATTTAACATGTTAATTTCCCCAAAAAAGACAAAAATGCATGGTTAAAATAGCAAGTTTACTAAGATGTAAATTGGAGCTGGAAGGTCAGATAATAAATAGAACAAGTGATGGAGTTTAAATCTCTAGGCATCACATTAGGTACGGAAAGCTCGAAACTGAAGAGGAAGATCAAGTGAATAGAGCAAACAGAGCCGCAGGTTTCCTGAATGAAACAATATGAGAATATCAAGAACTGGGTAAGAAATAGAAGAGTAGAATGGAACGATCATATGAGCCGAATGACAACAAATAGACAAATACTTTGAATGACGAAGTAGATCAGAAGGAAGACCACGAAAACGATGGAACGACAACTTTCTGGAGGCACATTAAAAAACAGACAGAGTCATGTCTACATAAAACGAAGGAGAAGAAGAAGATTGTTAGCCAAAGAGACTAGTAGATACAAAATAGAAAATGTAGCAAAAGAGGTAATTCTGTTTTTGATTTGAATACGCAAAGAGGAAAATATCTGTCCAGTATCTATGACAGTTACTATAGATATTATCCGGGCGTCAACATAAATCACGTTCGTTCAATTTCGTCACTGGTTATTTATCCTGAACTGCTCACCGTGTTTTTTATGAGGACTATATTTACTGACCTTCATGCAGTCAAGTTAACTGAGCAAAATCTCTTCTTGTTCCAGTGTCCGCGGTCGTGTCGGTTGCAGCAGATCATCTCCGCCAAATATAACGATTTATCAGGGTTTATTAAACCTTTAGCCGTTCGCTAATTAATACTTTGATTTACGATCCGGAGAAAATTTCACTGGCATGCACCGTGAATATGATTTATGTCCTTCGATCGGTTTAACGTGTATCTCAAAGCAATTTTTTTGTGTTTAATTATAATTACGAGAAATGAAATCCTTAGTAAAAACAACACACATTTTTTATTAAAACAATTTTTGTTTTGTTTACAGCACTCTACCCTAAAGTCAAAACATTTCTTCATTTTCTAAAGAATTTATTAAAATCATCGCTATGATTATAATAATATTAAATAATAATAATAATTTATTTATCCTGAAAGACCATTTACATGATATAGGATAAGTCGAGTAAAAAATATAAATATTTATAAAACATCACAATTTCAGAATTAAAAGATAAGAAGTATAAGATTAATTATTTACATCAACCAGATATTCCCAGCTCATGTTACTATCAAGATACAAACATAAAAGTTTAGTAGAATGAACCAGGCTATCATTTACTTTTATAAAAAACCGGTAACTTGATTTTGATCTATTGTAGAATTCCATGCTTGTTATTTTTTAGCATTAACAATCAAAGCATTTTTTTACACCACTCTGTAAAATCTTCTAATATAACATTCAGTTGAAGAGTTAATTCTTCGCACTTCAAGCAGATGTAGATAGTTGTGTCATCTGCATATATAAATATGTTATTTAAACTGACATATCTGGGCATAACCTTAACATAGCATAGGAATATTAAAGGCCCCGATATTGATCCCTGAGGAACCCCAATATCAATATCACCATAATCTGATCGTGAGTCACTAAGTTTAACGAGGATCTTCCTAGAATGTAAATAAGATGACAGCCATAATGAGAACTGACCCATGAAACCAAGATTTTTTAACTTCTCTACAGCAACTCTTACGTTTATGGTATCAAATGCTTTTGAGAGATGAAAGAAAAGTGCCCCCACAAAATCTCCCCGATCCAGTGCGATGTGAATGAAACTAAGTAATTCAGTGGTAGCACTCTCTGTTGATCTTCCAGGTAGAAATCTGTGTTATACTAAAATATATATTAAAATATATTAAAATATACATTTTTTAATTTAGTCGACATGCAATCAATACCTACTTATGATTTTATTTTTAGGACAAGTAGTAAAATGCTCTGCAAAAGCGTTTGGCATCTCATATTTATTAGTAATAATTTTATCAGCAAGTTGAATTTGGTCACAATTATTACGTTTTGCCACCTTTCCTATTTTTTTATTAGCCATACGCCGTACCACTGAACTGTTCCGCGCTGCAATAAATAAAGTAAAGATAACCGTGATGATCGCCAACATCCGGAACGGATAGGCACTTTAAGAAGAAGTACGCCATATAAACTTCTGCTTTTGATAGTATTTGATAGCCAAAAAAGACTTCTCTAGCATTTCCCTCGTGTATTATATCATTTGTTACCCAACTCAACTATATTTAGACTTTTTGCAAATTCTTTTTGTAGTCATTGGACAAGATATGTCAATATAGTACGCAAGTACCTTCAAAAATGTTTCAAAGGCAAAATTATAATATATTATATAATATATTATGGTGATTAGAATATTACCGTATTACATACGAGGAATTGATAGCTATGATGAAGATAACTAATTTCGTCGCATGCAAAATTATATTACGTATTTATCCTTTCATTTTCACTTACTTTCTTTTACTATCGGAAGATTTCAAGTTGAAAATAAAAAAAAACAAAAAAAATCAGCTTTTTACTGATATTTTTACTCTCCGATTTTTCTCGTATATTTTTCGCAAGATGCATCTAGGTATTATCGTTTTCTGAAACATTCCAAATACTTTCTACTAAAAATCTATGTTAACTAAAAATTTTCAAATTCTACTATTATTACGAATCCCGAGAGGACTAGTAAAAAATTTCTTTATTATTGTGTATTGTATATTTTCAGTTCCTATTTAAAGTCTGCTCATGCTCATAGTCCCTACACTTTTACTTTTATTACCTTTTTAAATGTCTCTAATTGTCAACATTAATCATTGTTTAACGTTTCGAAAAATCGTAAAATTAATTTCAGTTTATTCTTGCAGAAAACAAATGCTCTCGACGCTCGGCCGTAATAAATTTGTCTTCTGGAAGGAATTTTTTGTTTTGTATCCAATTAAGCAACTATAAATAGTTAAGGATATAATTTCGGAGTAATTTGTTGGCAGTTTAGAAATATGACACGAGCGGTTGTAATGTGTCAGGCACAAAAATTCTACTGACAGAGACTAATGCACATGTACCAGCAGATGGTACCGTACTGAAAAACAAAAAAATTTAATTAACAGACAATTATTAATGACAATTAACAGGTATTTAACTTTTTTAATTATCGATTTTACCTCGCTGATCGAGGCATTAGGTTTCTGTTCACACGTTTGTATAATGTTTCCGAGTCTTCGAAATCGTAAGAAAACTTCTTAAGAAAGACAAAAATGTCTTGACACACTTTACGGTATATTTCATGAGTTTGCGTCTATTTTGAATAAGGGATGAAAGGTTTGACTTAAACGGTCCGCTGTGCTAAGAAAATTAATAGCAAATTCTCCCAATAATAGCACTGTCGAAGACAAGCAAAAATACGGTTTTAACTGATAATGTGTTTTACATTAATTTAAAAAAATGTACAATTATTAATGCAAAATAGAAGTTTAAAGAAAATTACAAATTCTATTGTTTCCAAATGGTAGTGGTAAGTTTTTACTGATAAAATAATAATAACACTTAAAATTTTCCCTAATGGATAAGTGAAAACATATTACTTTACAGTGTAATCAAAAATTAATTTATACTAAAACACGTTTAGTTTTCCAGTTAAATAAGCGTGCAAATGATGTATTAGTTAATTTATATCTAAAACACGTCTCCCTATTTTCGCTAATAATACACAAACAAACTTTTTCCAATCACAATTACTATTGTGACAAACTTATTAGGGCATCATTAATTTGCAACCGGTTTGGGAGTATCGCTAAAGTAATGTATTAAGTACATGCTATGAGAGATTTAATACATATCTAAGTCTCTGTTAATCTCTCATAGCTCAGTGATTACAACCACATTAAATTCTAGGCAATAACTAATCTGGTTGTAACAAATATTTTGCGGTTAAATCTATATTAATAAAAAGAATCACCGAAATTTTTGTATGGGCATCAGTTCACTTCAAAAACAGTTTTTCTCTCATTTTAAATCGCAATATAACTAATAGATGGCGCCATATTATGACTAACAAATGAACTACCTAAGTCTGACGTCACAATGGGCAAGGTTTTTTAAAAACCTTTCCAAACATTTCTACTGTGTGTGTATTTGCCTCACAAGAAGTTGGAAATATTGTTCTTTTTTTTTATCGTTTGAAGAATAAATAAGGACTTTATAAAAATGCGTTCTGTGCGCTTTGTTTATTTGTTGGTGAATTTGTGAGATAAGAATATCAAAGTATTAAGATATTTACTATGAATTTTCATATTTTAAGGTTATGTTATCGTTTGGTTAAAACTTTCATTACTTTTTTACTGTATTTCAAGGTATTTTGTTGTTGTTTCCATCAAGTTTATTTAAAAGTAAATTAATAAATAATTGAATTTATGTACGAAGTTGAAAAATATTTAATTAATGATATCAATCTTCTTAATGAGTGTAACGTTTGGGTTCATTCATAAATTCATAGCTTCAAATTCACAACAAAATTTTTTAAACATTAATATATAATATTCCCCCTCCCATCACTTCTAAGGGAAGAGGAACAATTTTCTCCTTATTTCCTTGTAATACTACGGTCCCTTTCACCACCTCTGGCAATGTTAGTGTTCCATTTTAATTCCAATTTGGATTTCTGATTGAACTACCCCCATGTTATTACAAGTTGACCAGAGATTGTTTGTGACAGTAGATTAATTAGATCGAAAACACTCTGACAAACTTGGGGAATACTATCAACGTCTCATCATATTTTAATTCAAAATGTGTTTGAACTATTTTAATGTGTTTAACTGAATTTAACAATTAATTGTGTCAAAACTTTTTTTCTGAAATCAACAGCAGGAGTATGTAAATCAGTATTGTGTGATATACTAAGATTATTCCATAAATCGACTTCTTAAAAATTAATAATTTGTACACTAAAATAAAACAAGATATATATACAGCGAGCGGCTAAATTATGGAATAATATCATTATTTCGAGAACCGTTGAGTTTGGAGGAAAATCCCGAAACAGGTCGATTTTTGTTATAAAATACCCATGTTATAACTTACATGGAGTAGGGATGATGTCACCGGTGTAGGTGTAGTGATGTAATCGTTAATTTTTTTTAAATAGAAATCGGTATAATGCGACACCTCATTTAAACGAGAATTTAATTTTCTATTTAACAACATTACATTTTTAACTACAATATTTTTTTAAGGGTACAAAAACAATTTTTTTTTAATTTAAATTCAACTAAATTACTACTGATTTAATTAATAATGTACTTTAAAGTAACCAATTTATGCATAATAATTATTAAATTATTAAATGTTCGAAATGCCATCCATCGGTTTCTTGACAATATGAGAATCTACGGACACATTCATCAAGTACCTTGCGTATGACTTCTGGAGTAATTAGACTCATTTCATGCCTAATTCTATCTTTCAAGTCCTGTAAGTTTTGGGGTATATTGACATAAACTTTTGATTTTATGTAACCCCACAGGAAAAAGTCTAGAGGTGTTAGATCTGCGACCTTGCTGGCCACTCTATAAAACCTCGTCTTCCAATCCACCTCCTGGGAGAGAAATGATTTAAAAATTGACGTACTTCACGTGCGTAATGCGAAGGGGCTCCATCTTGTTGAAACCAGATATTTTCACTAGGTAAAAGGACAGGTATAAGTTGATTTCTCAAGAAAGTTAAATAACGTTCTCCTCTTAGATTTTCTTCAAAGAAAAAAGGGCCAATGATTCTGTCATTAATGATCCCTGCCCATACATTTACTTTCTGAGGATATTGCGTGTGTGACTCAGTCATCCAATGTGGGTTTTCTTGACTCCAATATCTGCAATTTTGACGATTCACGGTACCATGCATAAAAAATGTTGCTTCATCGGAAAAAAGGATTTGATTGATGAAATGTGGATTGCGGATACATAAATCCTGCATAATTTCAGAAAATTGAAGCCGGCAATAGGGATCGTCGTCGTTTAATTCTTGATGTAGTTGAAATTTGTAGGGATGGTATTTTTCTTTTTTTTTTTAATACGTAATACCGATCGTTGGGAAATTCCAGCATATTCACCCATTTGTGTTGAACTACTGTGAGGATTGTCATGTACATTTAGTAAAATATCAAGTTTCACATTGTCTTCAATTTTAGTACGCCCAGCGTTTGGAATATGTTTAACGTGCCCAGTTCCTCCAAATTTTCGGACTATTTTACTTACTGTTGATTGGCTGATGGGTCTGTCTGGATAGTTTGCGTTGAATAAATTGCATACCTCGTTATTTGTTCTTTTTTATCTCCGCATCTGCTAAGAATTAATATTTCTATGCGTTGTGTTTCATTTAGGTGAGCCATAATTTAGTGTTCAAAAGTAAAAAATTACAATTGACAACTGATGGCAATTCACAAAATCAAAACATTTACGTCAATAAATTTTTACAGTAACTATGCCACTATCACTTGCTTGAATTAACATTTGACAAAAAGTTTCAGTGTTTATGAGATAACTTTTTGTGTCCATTATTATTTTTACTTATTTTTGCTTTTTTAAGTATTTAATTCAGAAAGTCATGGCAGGAACCGATAGATGGCATTTCGAACATTTAATTTAAAATAAATGTTATGCATAATTTGGTTACTTTAAAGTACATTATGAATTAAATCATTAGTTGCAATTTAGTTGAATTTAAATTTAAAAAAATTGTTTTAGTACCCTTAAAAAAATATTTTAGTTAAAAATGTAATGTCGTTAAATAGAGAATTAAATTCTCCTTCAAAAGAGGTGTCGCATTATACCAATTTCTATTTAAAAAAATTAACGGTTATGTCACTACACCCACACCGGTGACGTCATCCCTACTCCATTTATAAGATGGGTATTTTATAACAAAAATCGACATGTTTCGGGATTTCCCTCAAAACTCGAAGGTTCTGGAAATACTGATAATATTCCATAATTTAGCCGTTCACTATATATATATATATATATATATATAAATATATATATATAAATATATATATATATATATATATATATATATAAATATATATATATATATATATATATATATATATATATATATATTTATTGTAAATATTTAATGAGGATTTTGTTTCACACACATTTTTATAAGTATCTACTGAAAAAATTCAAAAAGAAAAACGAACATTGGCGATTGTGATACTAATTCTGTAACTTTGGTTACTTTTATACAAATTTCTCTGCCTCCAAGTCACTTGAAATGGGTTTAGTTAAATCAAAAGTCATTCTTGTCAAAATTAATTTTTTTTAATGACATTTTAATGAAATTACAAAGATAGTGCTATATTTTTTTCACTTTGTGGACCACAGAATGAGTCTTCGTGGTTAGGTACGATTGGTAGATCCATGTTCTGTAAAGGTGCTTTGTAGTATTTTTTTTTTTTAAATTTTCTCCAAAATAAATTTCAAGTAAATTATTTATGTCTTTTAACTTCCCCCGACTGACATTTTGTATATTGTTGGCTTCAAGTATGATATGATTGATACGATAAAAAACTTTCCTTAATCTTGGTTAAGCTTCGAAATACTCCAGTAGAAACGTTGAAATTTAAATTACCCTTCACCAAAATGCTCCAGGTTTTTTGATGGATCGCTTCAGATAAAATCGTTTACATTCGGTAAGTTTAAAATGCTACTGCTTTGTAGTTTTACCAAAGAATATAGACGCTTAGAAGCGTCTATATTCTTTGGTTTTACTGAAGCTATCAGCCTCGGTCTTCAAGTCGAAAAAGTTAAAATCTTAGTCAGCTAACAAAATAGTAGTATAATCTTTCATTTCATTGTAATATTCTGCAGGATTTGCTACAACTTCAGATTTTTTATTTCTCTTTCAATCAGTCCAAATATCCTATCGGGAGGGATAAATGAACGTCCTCTAACAGGGAATAATATCTCCATTGCCTTTATATTCACTTAAGCTCGGTTGCATAACCATGTCAAGCACATAGTAAGCACAATCCTGTTCTTATTTTGACCGCCACATGTCACATTTAAGTCTCACAGTAGTTAACTTTGACATATCTGTTTGGTATAAACGATACCAGATTGCAGAGGCTACATGATTGGAAGTTTTCTCGTATTGGTCCTCGGTCCAACAATAGCTGAATGAGTTCTGAGGTCCAACTGCAGCCTTTGAGTATTCCTGAACGACAGTGAGATTATGTAAATAAAGCTGCCTACCGTAATATGCCTGCTGGTCTGGCACTTTTGGTAAGGACAGGTTTTTCTGAAGGTCGAAGGAGAAAGTGGTTATGTTTTCATTTTCTTCCTTATGTAAATTATAGAATGCCTTGGCTAGTAGCGTATGAATTCTTTTTTCACATATTAAATTAGCTTTCTCACGTCCTTGAGATCGATTAATTTTTTCCTCTAGTGATAAACATGTGAAATACACGTACGTGGTGTACGAAACTATAAATTCAAATTTTTGTTAAACACCTCCCGAAAAAAGCCTTTCTAAACAGGTTCATTTGACTTGACTGGATCACTTGAGTAAAAACGGTAGAGCTTAGTAATGTTTAAGTTTTCAGAAAGATATCCCCCTTTGGATTTGCCACGACAATAATGTGACTTAATACATTTTAGCTTCATCATCAGACTTTCTGTCTCCACCCCTTCTTTCAATAGGTACATTACTGTCCTTTTTTTATAATTTTCAATAATTGTTCTAACTCTTTGTCGTGTAATACGAAATGAATAGAAATGCCTTTAGGCAGACATTTACAACCGTATTATCACTTAAATTAATAAGATATTTGCACGTCGTTGTTTTCGCTTATCTCCTGGACCTCCCTGATTGCAATTCTTGCTGGTTATGTCGTATTTTTACCTGAATTTCAATACTATTTAATATAAATACATCTTTTGCAATCTTCGTTGAATTGGAGAGAGAACCGTTTGGTGGCTTGTGCAAGTTTACTTAGTTTCAATTTTCTGCACTCAAAGCTGTTGATTTGTGCTGGTACTGCTGTTGTTTTGGTACTTTTCCGATGTATCTGAAATCGAAAGAAAACTGTTTTAGATCTCCTGAAAAATTGGTGAGTCAAAAATAAGAGAGTTTAAATTCAAATACAGGTTTAAGCCATACTGTTACAAATGGTACACTTACCTGAGTCGTTTCTTAACATTACATTTCCAATATTTGCAGGTTGTCTAATTCTTTTTCGGCATTTAGTTGGTGTTACTGGCACGGGTGAACTATCCATTTTTTGTATTGATTATTATATATATATATATATATATATATATATATATATATATATATATATATATATATATAACGTGATTATTTCGACCAAAAAACAATTTATAAATATGTTGGAAATATCGGGTATGTGGTCTATATTAAATAAAAATCTTTGTTTTTCTAAAACTCAATATTTCGTCATTTATTTAATAGCTTCATCGGGAGTAACTGTAAAAAACAAACATTTCAAAACACTGACGTACACTTAGATTTACAATACTTACAGAAATTAAAAGATTATACACATAAATAAAAATTGAATATTAAAATAACATTATCGCTTATGTAACTGTACATTTAATAAATTCCTTTTAAAATTTAAAATATCTGCACGTTCGTTAACAATAAATAAGATGGAACAAGTAAAAATTATTTCAAAATGCAAAAAATAACAATGTAAGAAAACATTAGAGGAATAGTATTTCTTTAATTAATCGTTAAGACTAGTTAGTATGATTAATCATTAAGGTGAGTGTAGTTTTAAATTTTGTTTAATATATTGCAATATATGTTGCTTAATTGCCCCGTGTCTGTTTTATAATTTAAAGTTTGTTTATTTTTGTTAATGTGGTACATCTCCAAAAATAATCTACTTTTGTAATTTTCAGTCTGTGTCAAAATACGAGCATTGTTGTAGTCTAACAGATGACCGGTGTTTTTGTAATTCTCGACAACTAAGCGGCAATCACTTTTATGCTGTGTGATACGTTGTTCTAGCCACTGCGACGTATGGCCAATATAGCTTTTTTCACATTCTAGACACGGTATTTCATATACCACATTACTCCTATATAAGGTTGGTACTGGGTCTTTAATTTTAGAAAAAAGTTGTTTGCTATTTATGGTATTGTATTTAGCTATATTAATATTGGAAACATCTTTAAATGTTTTCTTACATTGTTATTTTTTGCATTTTGAAATAATTTTTACTTGTTCCATCTTATTTATTGTTAACGAACGTGCTCAAAGATATTTTAAATTTTAACATGCATTTTATTAAATGTACAGTAACATCAGCGATAATGTTATTTTAATATTCAATTTTTATTTATGTGTATAATCTTTTAATTTCTGTAAGTATTGTAAATCTAAGTATACGTTAGTGTTTTGAAATGTTTGTTTTTTACAGTTACTCCCGATGAAGCTATCAAATAAATGGCGAAATATTGAGTTTTAGAAAAACAAAGATTTTTATTTAATATAGACCACATACCCGATATTTCCAACATATATATATATATATATATATATATATATATATATATATATATATATATATATATATATATATATATATATATATATATATATATATTTATATATACTCTTCCAAAACAGTATCGCATCACTTATAACATAACAAATATTTCTGACAGCATTTGGTTAATTTAAATTATTTCGTTCTGACCCTTAAGAATATTAAGGCTAGAATAGATATTAAAAAGAAATTTGTAAATACAGCTTACTGTTTAAGAAAAAAAATGTTAATCGCTATTTTGTCTGGTTTTTATATTATCAGTCTTTATTTTACTTTTGTAAAAAGTATACAGTTTGCGTTTAAAATTTCGTATTAAATATTGTGTATGGAAGGTCTTGACAACATAAATTTAAATTTAACGAGAGATCAAGTAGTTAGAATAATTTCCCTCATTGAAGACGGAAGGAGTCAGAGATATGTGGCAAATTTAGTAGGAGTAAATCAGTCGACAGTATCACGAGTGGTAGTAAGGTACCGAGATACTGCAGCTGTAACAGGTCGGCCAAGAGCAACTACGCATGTGGACAATAGATTTTTAATCCTTCAGGCTTTGCGTCGAACATATGTGACTGCAAGTCAATTTCATCATTACTTAGCCGAGACTCGAAATGTACGTGTGTCTTCAGAAACTGTTAGGCACATCTTAAGACAGTCTGGAATTAAGACCAGAGTACTGCCACTGCCACGAGACTAACAAGGGAACACCGTATAGCACGTCTAATATTTGCAAGAGAGCACGTTAACTGGAATATCGACGACTGGGGTAACATACTCTTTACGGATGAGTCAAGATTTTGTTTATACACTTCGGATCAAAGAATACCAGTTTATAGACGAGATGGGGAGCGTTATTTTCAATGCAACCTAAGACCGGCGACAAACTTTGGAGGAGGATCTATTATGCTCTGGGCGGATCCTTAACTGCTGATAGGTACATTAGAGAAATTTTGGAGATGCATGTTGGTCCTTACGCCCCATTTATTGGTAATGACTTTGTTTTAATGCATGACAATGCACGCCCATACCTCACAAGAATCGTTACCAAGCACCTTCAAGAGGTAAATTTACAAGTTTTGAATTGGCCAGCGCCAATGAGAGAACATGTTTGGGACCATCTTTACAGAAGGGTGAGATCTGGTAATGTGTCGCCAGCTAATCTTCAGGACCTGCAACAGTAACCGTAGAATGGGATAATATCGATCAAGATTATCTAAAAAATTTATTTGGAAGTATGCCACAACGTTGTCTAGATGTTATAAGAGCTAGAGGAGGCACTACGTCTTACTAAATTATCATTACTTTAGATTTTTATTTTTCTTAATCAATGCTGTTTGTGCGCTTACTTCTAATTTATGAAATAAATTAAATAAAACCTTTCTTTTCTTTTTCGTAAATTCTGCATTTTTCTTTGAATACTTGTTACATACTTAAAAAACAAAAAAACAACAACAGTAAAAAATCCATGTTTTAAACAGTTTCATGGATGATGCGATACTTTTTTGGCGGAGTGTATATATATATATATATATATATATATATATATATATATATATATATATATATATATATATATATATATAAGAATAAGAAAAAAGAAGTACTTGTGACTCGTTTGGAACAAATATATAACTGTTTTGGATGGGTTGGAGTCAATAAAAGGGCTATTGGTTAACTATTTTTTTTATTCTCGAGCTTTCAATTGTGTTTACAATTATTATCAAGAGCTAAAAAAGACAAAATACTTAAAAGGTTGAACTAAAAAGAATAAACAATTTTTGTTAACTTACCAAATAAAAATTAGTCTAGTAAGTAAAAATTACTGCTAATACATCTTCAAAATATTTAATATAAAAATGCTTTAATCCAATAAATGTTTCTCCGAAAATTTTTATAATTTTGAAAACATTTTTTTAATACAAAAATAATTGAATTTATAAATAAGTTCAAATAACAACCAATTACAAATAGCCTCAATGTCATAAATGCCAACATAAAATTTTTATTTTTGACAATTATATTACCAAAAGTAAAATTTCGTTTAAACATTCTAACAAAAGAATATTCAATAAAATAAAAAAAAAACATTACTAAACAAAAAAGTACTTACAAACTAATTTTTTGAGAACCGCGATAAAAACCCTAAATTATTAAAAAAAAAACACTCATTGCTCATCATTCACAAATAATACATCATAACAATTTATATATATATATATATATATATATATATATATATATATATATATATATATATCTTTTGCCAGGTCACTCCACTATATCCTTAAAAAGGAAAAATTATAGAGGAGGATCATTATTTTACATAATAAAGTAAGAAGCGGGAAGTGTTTCTCCTACGGTGTAGAAAATCAGGAAACATATGTACTTGGCAGCACTAAATTCAACAATTAATCAGTAACATACAACAAAATTTGTAGGTAATATATGAACAAGGACTAAACATGGGTGATACTATAAGCACAAGATTTAGTTTGATCATTTCTGTTGTATTTCTGTTACAAATGATATTTATTTGTAATTTTAAGTTTCCACTAGACTGTAAATTAATTAAAGTTGGACGTATATCTAAACTAAAATATGAAGCATACATAAAGTAACCTGAATTTTAAATTATATTATACGTCTTGAATATGCAGCCACGTTATTTCTGCTTTTGTTTATTTTTGTATTATAAGCTAGTAGCGTTATGCACTATTCCTAATTTTACGCCAACTTGCTTCCATAGACCGAAACGAATTAAAGCAAACTTTTAACTAGTTTTCAGTTTCCGAATATAAACACAGAAATTAAAGTCGTATGTTAATGTTTACGAAACGACATTCGATTAACTTCTACTACAACGTGTCTCTAGAGTTCGTTTATTTACAAACAACACTGTTCACAATTTTCGGGAAATCGAAACGTCAAACGTTAGTTAAAAATGTAATTTTTATTACAACCAATTGTAGCTTAACCGTATAAACAAAACATTGAACTAAGACATTCCACAAGAAAACCGTTTTTCAGAAGATTTTCTTGTTTTTTTTTATGTAATACAACTTCTCGTCTAAGTCTCCTACGAAAATTCTACCATTAACTTCGGTATATACTAAAGACATTATACAAATATAAGTTTATCAAAGGGCAAACGAAAACACGAGTCTTAACTTAAAGTCTAATTAGGTATCTGGTTTATTAATATATTAATGGCACTATGACAATATAGATAATTAAATCTTCACTTAGACTTTCTATAAAAATTTATCCCTTATATACAGAGCCGGTTTGTGTATAGAAAACAGTGAAATATATTAACGAGAAAGAGTAAATAATTTTCTAGATTTCAATAAGGTACAGTAGGTTTATGACACTTCGAGCACGCCCACCGGTAGATACAATTGGGATTGTACATAGGTTACTTAGAACATTACGAGACAGTGACGTGCATATTTTGAGACATGAGATAAGTGGGTAATGCTATTGAATAAAAAAAAATTATTTTCAGGTAATATATTTTCAATCAAAAATAATATAAAAAATTTATTTTTTAGTTTAATCGAAACCCTTCTTCTTCTTGAGCCTTAAGTAATCCAACTTTGGATATAGGCCTCCCCCAAATCAATCCAGTGTCTTCTATTTTGCGCCACTTGCTTCCAGTTGTGTCCTCCGATCTTCTTAATGTCATCAGCCCATCTCATTTGTGGTCTTCCTCTGCTTCTCTTTCCTAACCATGGCCTCCACTGTTGTGTTTCGTGGTATAATTGAAACCCTACTTATCTTAATCATTCATTTGGAAAAGAGAATATTTTGTAACTTAACAGAAAAGTGACTCGGCTGTTGTGTGGTATTTTTATAAAAAAAAAATGCGGAAATTATATTTTCAAGGAATATTTAGATAAACTATTATTTATATACTTAAATATTTTAGTTAAATATATTACAACACAACTTAAAAAACTAATAATAATCATCTTTAAAAGTATAACAACCTAAATTATTTACAAGTATTAATATTATACTACACTAATAAAATTCATATGTCGGCGTCAGAAGAAGATTCACACTCACTGTCACTGATTAATGACGATAGGATTAATTTGCGAATATCGACATGCGATCAGTTTGTATTTTTCTTTAAAAATATTCATCTTCTATCTTTATAACATTATTGCACCGTTTTTTTTTTTTTTCATTTTTCAATACCGATTTTATCAAATTTTTCTTCTGCTAATTTTCTTACGTCCTCAAGTTTAAAAGTGACATTCCTTTGACTGATATTATTCTTAACCGTTGCCCAAACTATTCGATTGGCTTCAAGTCTGGGTGATACGGGGGTAACCGTAAAGCGGTGTGGCCGTATTCTCGTCACAACTCATCAAATACGTATGTTACATATCGGTCCTTATAAAATTTAATGAGTTCATCTAATTCTGGTTTTAAACTCGTAGTAAAAGGTATATTATGTTGTATTAACCATTTAATCATTTCATTCTTCAATCGATTGGAATTAGGCGCTCGATTTATCTGTACATGGTGATAACTAGCATTATTACAAACTATTACTGAATTAGGTGGTATGTTTCTCGTAATTTACCGAATTCATTTCGGAATGATAATTTCTAGATGTGGTCCCCGATTTGAATATCAACAAACTATTTTTAATAAAACCCATTTCTCCTCCAGCGTGAACTATTATAAGTCTTTGGCCTTAAGAAATAACAGAACATAAAGCTTTTGTGGAATCGTCTGTCCAATTTTTCGAGATAGTATGTCCGCTGTGTATATATGTTTCATCTAAATAAACGATTGATCTATTTTGCCTTCTGAAATATTTTATCTGTCCCAAATATTTTACTCTTAAGTTCCTATTTCCATTTTTTCCACTAAAATTTTACGATTATTTTGTGTTTTCCTCCATCTAAATTGCATTTTTTTAAGGACTCTTCTTAATGAAGTTTCTAACTCTGGATTCTAACATATGGATATCTAACTCTTCCATAATTTTAAAATTTATCCGTTTAATAGTAACACGATACTTTTCTGTTTTATGAGAATCATACATTATTTGGCGAATATCCCTACTTTGATATTCGGGCAGATTCGTAATTGTTGATTTCTTAACGGAAGTTTTTTCTTGGACTGGAAAATGTAACTTTTCCAGTTGTTTCCATTGACTCTTTACTCTCCTTGGAAATTATTTTAAAGGTAGTATACGAAATACCTGTAGGAAAACACAAAACCACTTTATATTTATTTATATATTTGCATTTATTACGACTTTTTCTGTTTCTTTGACACCAAGTCAAGTTTTTCACACAATTTCCAAATACTGTAAACACCGAATACGTTTCGTTATAAATAAACTACATAATATTTTTCCCTGTTACTTGTGAAGTTTGCCGTTTGATATCTTCTAAAGTAACCCCTTCTTTTTTGGTTTTATCAATAAATACATTAAATATTATTTCACGACTTTGTCCTGATATCACGGATCTACACTTTTTATTTTCCAGGATGGCAGACATTATAGAAATCACCAGTCACTTTGCAAATACAGACACAAGAAATAGACAATTACGGCTGTACATGTACAATCGCTACTGACAGTAAGCCAGAATAAGGTTTAAAGTATAAGTGGGCGTATCGACTTTTAAGTAAACGAAATCCGGTTTGTGCGCTGGTTCTTCAGATTTGGCGTCCACTGTATATAGTTTTATTTATAAATAATCAAAATATATACGACGAAAAATACACTAGTAGAGTCCATTTAATTAAAAACTTAACGCCGAAATCATTAATAAAACGTTAAGATTCTTTAAACAAAATATTCTTGTGCCTAGTGTCCCTTGAATGAATTAAAAAAGTAGTGTAGACTTTTGCGGCCCGTGTTCTGTAAAGATGTATTGTTATTGGGGTTATCTTCTGTTTCATGTAACATGTTCTTTCAGAACGTTGGTTACCATCATAGCTATCTTAATTTTATTCACTGGCACGCTAAATACCATGCTTATATCAATACCATACCAATCTCGCAAATTCTTTAACCATAAAATCCATCTTCGTCCTGGACTATGTTTGCCTGCTATTTTCCCTTGCATAATATTTTGTAGCAATCTTCTCTAGATGCTTTTTACAATCTTATTAGACTTGCTAAGACGTTCTCGTATTGTGGAGTTTCGAATCTTCTCCACCCAAAAAATTCCTCTGTTGCACCACATTTCGAAAGCCTCAAGGCGATTGGGGTTATCCAACACCGAATGTTGTTTTAATTATCACATATTCTTAAAACATAATGAAACTATTCACAGAATCTATATCTAAAGAGCTTATATACCTGCACAGGATGTACTTTAATCAAACAAAAGGCAGATATCGAGCACAGATTTTTATTAAATCTTGCCCAAGTACTTTCGCTCTCAGAGCATCTTCAGGGACATTTCTTAAAAAATGTAGGCTATCAAGCACGTCGATGAGTGTTATATATGTTGTACTCAATATCCGAATTTGGCCATTGACCGAAATTTATACCCACAACGCGTTTTGAATTTCGTTAATTTCTCACATTTGTGGATATGAAGCGAAGACTCACAATGCGAAAATACGAAGACCGTCGGACACACACGACGAATTTCGCTTTATGGCCAATATATGGCCAATACAGCCCTCATAAATATAGGACATAAAAGAGAAAAAGGTAGGAACATATTTCCGTTTTGTAAACTATGCGTTAGGCACAGTTTCACTCTCTCTCTCTCTCTCTCTCTCTCTCTCTCTCTCTCTCTCTCTCTCTCTCTCTCTCTCTCTCTCTCTCTCTCTCTCTCTCTCTCTCGCTCTCTCTCTCTCTCTCTCTCTCTTTTTTCTTTTAAGTCTTTAAGAAGACTTAAAAGAATTAATAAATAGCATGGAACACGCACATGATAATAATTATTTAAAAAGTGGTGAAGAAAGCAACAGTGTAGAACACTGGCAAGAGAACCTAGAGAATCAAGACAAACATATGAATGAATCTTTAGAAATCCTAGACAATAATAACCTGATTAAAAATAATGAAAAAAAAAATAATGAAGATGCACCCAGTATACAAGAAGGCAAAGTTGACGGCAATTTCAATGATCAGTTAACCCAAAGAAGTAAGAAAATATTGAATGCGAGAGAAGAATCACATAAAATGATGTGAGTTCATGTATTAAAGATGATATTATGTGAGTCAAATAAAAGATTTTCTCTTTTAAAAAAAGGGACTAATGTTTTGATTCGAGTGCTGGATGTTGATAGAGGTCGATTAACTCCAATAACTACTGTATTTGACATTGTTTCTGAAATTAATAATAATGGCTTGTACAAACTCAGTAGTGAAAATGGAATAGATTATTTTCTTGAAGAAATGAACTCCTTGAAATCGATTCGCAATTTATGTGTGAATCTGCATCTGAATTTTTATCTTCATTGTTTAAATAAAATTATAAGTTTCGTTATGTGGGTATTTGTATTTTTATTTACATCATTTAGCATCGTATACATCATTTATAGCCATCATTTTTATTAACGTATTTTTATTTACATTTTATAATAAAATTAGAAGCTTTGTGGGTATTTGTATTTCCCATAACGCGAAAAATCGTCGTGTGGGCCCGACGGTCTTCGTAGTTTCGCATTGTGGGTCTTCGCATTATATTTACAACGCGTTCTGTGCACGTCAAAATTACCCAAAACGCGATGTGAGAAATAAACGAAATTCACAACGCGTTGTGGGTATAAATTTCGGTCAATGACCGAATTCGGTTATAGAGCATAACGCATACATTGAATAATACATTTACACAAAACTAACACTAAACAAAGGACAAACAGTTTGAATTATCACTCCTACTATTGTTCCGAAGCTATTTTCTTATGGCATGTTAAAGTAATTACTATTTAAATGGGAATAAGCCACAATTAAAGGTTAAAGTAAGTTTATTGACGTTTCAATTTCCACTTCGAAAATCGTTCTCAAAATACAAACATTGTACTCTCACCCACAAGGTAGCTTTTAAAATTTTTAAAATGTTTTTAAACTGTTTGTCCTTTGTCTAGTGTTTGTGTAAATGTATTATTCAATGTATATAACAAATTTTCAGAGAGAATTAGGAATTAGAGACCTAGGTCTATCTATTTTTTGGCTACTGAAAAAGTGTCTTTATCTAACACAGCTTTTCAATATATGACTCAGGTCGGTCCTGCATCAATAAAGGTAGGTATCGAATATTAAGCGGCTCATATTGATTACGATTTATCAATAATTTATAAATTTATTCAGTAGTTATCGTAATTGGGTAGATAATAGTAATAGTCGGTAATCAATAACATTTTTTATCTTCACTTGTCACGGAATTAATTAAGGAGTTGTGAGGAATGCTGTAAAATATCAACATGCTAACCTCTTTGATAACGTTGTCACCTACGCGATTTAATTTAATCCATATAGAGGTTTCATTTGTTAGACTCACATTTAATTATAATCCTTCTCATTGTGAAATGATGTTTAAAGCTCAATATTCAATGCTAAATATTCCAACTTAAATGGATACTAGAGACAGAAACTAATTCCTTTTTTAGAGAAGTTCTTTCCATTACAGATTTTAAATTTCTCTGTTCAATGTTTTTTTGGTTTAAATTTTATTTCTATCCACTTTTTTTCGTACACGATTTTTTTACTCCAGTCGTCAGAGATGAAAATGCCACTAAACCTCTAAAAATCATATGAACAAGCTGAATTTTGCCGAGAATGTCAATTTTAGGACGCCAAAAAAGATTCATAAAAGGTTACCACTTTTACCTTCAGGCTTTCTCCTAAACGCCCCGAGAAAACGGAAAAAATCGATTTAAAAAAAATCTGCACGCCATAGAAAAAAATATTTTAAATAAAAATGTAGCTGAGGTAATTTTAAACAAAACTGTTTCTAAGCACTTTTTGTGTAGAATGAACCGTTCTCTCACAATCAACGCTTGAAGCGACTGTCAATTTTGAATGCCAGTTACGCGCGCGAAATCAATGTTCAATAAAATTTATATCAGCTCGACGGTAAAAATTCGATATCCTTTGATCTGAGCATCCTATCGGCAAAAATCAAAATGCGATTTAAAGGTTAAGGTAAAATTTAAAGGTAAAACAATTTTTGTATTGTGCCTCAAATAAACAAAGTTTTTTATAAAAGGAGTTATATAAATAAACGTGATTTTTGCCATTTTTATTATTCTTATGAGATCAATACAATTTATCCCTTTAATTAACCGGCCACTGTAGAGTTTCAGTAACTATAGCCTAATCTTCAAAACCTATAACATGAAATTTTAGTTTTGAGTTTTGTCAACAAATGTGAGACATTTGAAATATGCTTAAAAAACGCTGAATTTAAACGCTACATTACAAACGATCTAAAACATTTAAAACTGCTCTTTTTCAATTACAACTACGTTTTTCAAAACTACCCATCTTCTGCTACAAATTAAACTCAAAAACATCTTCTTCGAGGTATTTCCCATGACATGCGATCTTTTGTAATGTAAAAGTTTAAATTCTGCTTTTTTTAGTCATATTTCAAATGCCCCATATTTATTGCCACAACAAAATTTAAATTTCATGTTATAGTTGTTTTTTAGATTGGTCTCTAAAAATCGAAATTTCACTATGACCGGTCAATTAAAGTGAGAAATTTTATTCATCTCACGAGAATTGTAATAAATGGAAAAAATCAGGCAGCGTTTATTTATTGAACAGATTTATAGGAACTGAACATTTGGAGAAAAATTGCACAATAAACACTCTTCACCTTTAAAACGTATTTTGATTTTTATCGATCGGACACTCTGATCAAAAGATATCGAACTTACCGTCGACTTGATACATTTTTTTGTTTAAATGATCTCAGCTACATTTTTTATTTGAAATATATTTTTTTACAGGTTCTTGTTAAATCGATTTTTTTGAGTTTTTACCTAGGGGTTGTTGAAGTGGTAAACTTTTTTACATGTTTTTTGAGGTCCCAAAATTTATATTCGGGACAAAAGTCAGCTTGTTCATATGATTTTTAGGGGTCAAATCTCTGACGGCTGGACTATTTCTTTTAAATTGATAAATATTTTATGGATGAGAAAGGAGTTCTATATATAAAAAGATCTCTATAAGAAAAACGGCGAATGGGGTACCCAAGAAAAATATAGTATATTATTTTTACAAAAGACGAAAGATGAAAAGAAGAATAATTTAGAAACAAATTGCAGCTCTTATAGTTCTATCCAATTGTTTATAACAACGAAAATAATCAAAATACCGAAGAAGATATCTTATACATATCACATACATCATATCAAATTGAAGAAAGTAGTTCTAGCAAAGTTGATATAAACGTTATTCTGAAACTTTGACTTTATTTGTAAAGAAATAGTAATATGCGACATGTCTACAATATTACATACTTTATTGTGCACAAATCAAGTGGTCTGTGGAGATACCCGTTTATTTATAATTTTTTCTAAAAGCTTACACATTACACAAGTTAGAGACACAGGACGATAACAATCTACTTTGTTTGAAGGATTATTAGTTTTTAAAATGGGAATAATTATAGTTTATATAATAGCTGTTTTCCATAATTTGTTTTCCAATATGTTTAGTCCATATACGATTATATATTGTTAAAATATTTCTACAGCTTTATAACTATTCAGATTTATATTAATATTTCTACAGATCTGTCAGATAGGTGTTTCAAAAAAGAAGCTGGGATGTCGTCGGGGCCAGGTGATGAATATCTATTATTAGTGATATTATAGTAACAAATAATAGGGCTAATGTATACTTAATATATATATATATATATATATATATATATAATATATATAATTTATGTTCTAACATGTCGTCCTTCATTTTGTTTTTAACTTTTAACGTATTTAGAAATTTTAAAGTGTTTTTTTTAACAGTAATTTTTAAAGTTTAATTGCAACTTCAGTATATCATGTTATTTAACGTTGTTGTTTCTGCCACGAATCTTACATTCGGGTAAGTTTTTTATAGTTTTTTATAGCCTTTTTTTGGCACCATTCAAACTGTTACAACATAGTAATTTTCTTTGTAGACCTTGATAAAGGTGGCAAAAAACCACCGAAAGCTTGGATTCAGAATAAATAGTACGCCTTAGCAAAGCTCTGTTTTTATTGACTACCACACCCAAAAAGAAAAAAGTATTTACATATATTTTTTCCAAACTAGTCAAAAAATTTTGGACTACTTTTTCTTATATATATATATATATATATATATATATATATATATATATATATATATATATATATATATATATATATATTTCTGTAGTTTTCCGGGTTTGATTCCGCGTTGAATAATTTTGGTTTTGACAAAAACCATTATTTTGACGACATTTTGGCAAGGTCGCACTTGTCATTGTCAAGTCAGGTAGTAGCGCTTCTCGCTTATGCTTGAAGTTAACTGAAGTAAGGGCACGTAAGGGTGTAAAATGCTCTCCAAAAAGTTCTTGAGGAAGGATAGTTCTTACGTCGCACTGCCGAAGAATATAAAATTTCCTATGAAACCCTTAATAACCGCTGTAATGGCCGACGTGGAAGAAAAAACCATTATATTATAGCAATATGTGCTGCAATATGCGGCGAGTGGTGATTTTCCCTTCACTTGCGAGATATAAAATATTTAGTCAAAAGTGTTTTAGATGCACAGGGTCGACAAGTGCCTCTTTTCAAAAACAATTTACCTGGAACTGACTGAGTATATTTATTAGTGAGGAAGCATAAAGGAGAAATTACCCAAAAAATGGCGACCAATATTAAAAGACCTAGAGCTAATATTTCAAAAGAAACTTTAGTTGCCTACTTCGAGAATCTGCGTAGAGAATCAGAAATTATTCCACCAAATAAAATATTCAATTACCACAAGAACAATGTATAGGATAACCCCGGAAATAAAAAAATGATATTTCAACGCGGCACCAAATATCCCGAACGGGTTTTTAATTTACTAAAGCAGCAACGAATATAATGATGTGTGCTTCGGCTTCAGGATTGCTGTTACCACCATATATAATTTATAAAGCAGAAAAAATGTGGTTACTATGCACTAAAAATGGTCCAAAAGGATCACCTTGCTGTACTGATACATGTTGCTCTGTAGGTTCTCGATATAATCGCACCCATCATGGATGGATAGATTGACAGACATTTACGATTTGGTTTACTTTGACCTTTTTACCACATGCAAAACGTCTTGAAGGCCGAAAAATCATCATAGAAGATAACCTTTCCTCACATTTCACCGATGAGGTGATATCTTTATGCGAACAAAACAATGTGGGCTTTATATGTTTGGTCAAAAACTCAACATTTTGACCCAACCACTTGATGTCGGGTTTTCCGTCCCTTTCCGATGGCATGGAGGGAAACTCATAGTGAATGGAAAAACTGTCACCCCACATTAACCACAATAGATAAAGATTTTATAAACTTCTTAAACACTACCCTTCAGCATATGAACAAAAAAACAAAAACAGCGGACGAAAACAGCGCTATAAAACGAATTATTGTGCAGCCACGGGCATTTACTCTTTCTCCCCCGAGAAAGTTTTAAATTAAGTTACCTAGAGAAGATGAAGAAATAGAGGAAAAAATTGACAACCTTATGGCACATTATCTAAAGGAGAGAAGATATTCAGCTGCACCCTCCAGGCGAAGTATTAGGCGAACCAAACCAAATGCCGAATCAGGAAAAAGTGTTGTAGCTCAGCAACCTGATGAAACCGAAAGCGACAGTGAAGAAGGGCCACCAAGTGATAACGAAACAGAAAGTGAAATGTCTAACTTGGATGAGTCTGACAATAACGATGGTGTTGAATATTTCGCCTATAATAAGGATAACATAAAAGAATTAGTTTTTCTGTTTGTAAAGGTATTGGGAGGAAGAAGGAAGAAGCAATACTATCGCTATGTTGCTAAAATTCAAAAAGCCAATGAAAAGAACCTAGACGTTGTACGATATAAATCTACGGATGAAGTAAAGAATGCCTTCAAACTGGTAAAAGAGGATAAATTTTCGGTTAAAGTGAGTGATATTATTGCCATTTTGCCCTATCCTGAATTCCTTAATTCAACAGAAACAACTTGTACGTTTAAAAAACGGATTGATGTAATGGAGATGTAGAATATCACTTTAAACTTAATATACATATATTCAAAGATGTTTAAAATTATGTTTTTTGGTGTTCTACATTGCTGTACTAGCCCAACTTTGTCATTCTTTGGTTTAAGTATATTAAAGTTTACTTTTCATGACCTGTTTCATACGATTAAATTTTTTAGAAAATATTATTTTTTAATGAATATTGCTCCTTGGTTCAGGTTTTTTTAATAACATTGATAACTTTTGTCTGTGAAACGCCCTAATGTAGAGCGTATTAGCATATTTTTGTTTTTGTGTGAATAAAATAAATAGGTATGTGTCTTCGAAGCGGAATAGATTTAAACTACAATATAGTTATACATTTTAAAGTTACGTTTGTTGAAGTTTATATTTTTAAAATTTTGCGCAGTGGTTCTTTTAAAATGCTAATCAAATTAAGTTTTATAAGGTGATCTAAATATTGAATGGAAGATGGTTTTGACTTTGTTGTACATTGAGTTCTTGAAAAATATAGTAGACAGTAATATTTACTGTCTGTAGTCCAGTGTAGAAACGTCCTTATTCTTTCGCCTGTCTTTAAATAATTAATAAAAGAATTGTCCATTAAAATATTATTATTTATTATCATAAGGATTGCAATCCTAACGGCCAACTTCTAGAGTCATATAGAGAGAAGTAAGTAGTTACTATAGCCTTAATTCTTATACATAACTCATTATAGTATATATAAATATAGATAACTTCTTTCATTTTTGTTGCTGATACCTTTTATTGTATTATCAAACATCTTCTATGTTCACTGAATACAGTTCTTATACAGTTATATTTGCCTTTTCAAAGATCGACACGCCCTTTTTAACTTTCAATTCCAAAAGGCTAAAAGGCACCTCTTCTCTTACAAATGCAGTTTAGAATGATTAATCCTGACACAAGGCTATTCAAGTCCGGCAGTGTAACAACTTATTAAATTTCTTTTGATAAGAGTTTTTTAAAGTCATCACTGAACGGAAGCGTCTCACAACGCTTGATCCCACTAACCATGAAAAGAAAGGGCCAATGTCGCACCAAAGCTTTTTTGAGAGGAATAATCGTGCCTAAAGCATGGGCAAGAATAAAACATAAAGGAAAACATTAAATCAGATTAAAATTCTATTTAATTTCGTTATGAAATGTATATACATGATTTTCGCTATTGCATCAGTTTTAAGTCATAAATCATTTAGGGTTAGGGATTATTATGAAAATACTATATACATATACGAAATTAGAAACAAATTTGCAGAAAATAATAAGTATATCGAGACTACTAATTGTCAAACAACAAGAACCTGAATAGTGGCATTAAAAAGAATGGAAAGGCTATTGGTACACAGCCATACAGGATAGTGAAACTTAATAGTATTCCTCAGAAATTAAACTAAGGTAAAAAGAAATTCAAATAGATAGACATCTCTCCTCAGTCCGTTATCATACGATTGATCATTCAACTCTATTTTGAGCTGTGTGAGATGATTTCGGAAAGGAGAGACATGTGAATCTTTTAATTTGATCAGACCACCGTGAAGGAGATCTGCCTCTTGATCTTCTGCTTTCGACTTCGACGACCAGCTTTCCATGCTCTCATTCCGTCTATATTATGACCAAAGTACATCAGAACATTTCTATTTATTGTTGTAATAATAATAAAGATGAAAAAACAAGCTACCTTTTTTTCTTCTCAAAATTTTGAGTGACAACCCTCCAATAAATATCCTATATATATATATATATATATATATATATATATATATATATATATATATATATATATATATATATATATATATATATGTATATATATATATATATATATATATATATATATATATATATATATATATATATATATATTTTATTTCGCGTATGGACTTTCACAGTACGATAAATATACAAATACAATAATAGATACATATATATTAAATATATATATATATATATATATATATATATATATATATATATATATATATATATAATATGTAGTTCACAAGCTTGTGGGAGTGTTGTCGGTCAAAATTCGAAGAAGAAAAAACCCTGCTACAGCATCCTTTATTAAAGAAGTTTCGTATATGAATCCATACACATTATCAGTTCATCTAAAATCAGTTAAATGAGTTTATATCCATAGAGCAAATTGCAAAGATATGCAGCTCCAAAATGATGGAAGTTTAACTCAGTTTAACTCAGGAACTATAAAAATGAAGCATTTATTTTTTATAAGAAAATAGAGGTATCACACTGCAAGAAAAAAAAACAATCTCTAATTCCTCGTGAAAAGTCTTCCAGAACACCTCGAAAATATGGCCTACCCAAAATTCACAAACCCGATATCCCACTGCCCTACACAACCATTGGCCAAGTACTTGGCCAAAACTCCACAACCCCTCGCCGAAAATGTTTAATCCTTCGTCAAAAATTCTTTTCATTTCATCGAACTTCTTATGCGATACCCTATCTCACCGTCAGACATTCTAGTAAGTTTCGATATCGTTTATTACATGATAGACCATAGACCAAGACCATATTATCTTATATTACACATTGTATGTCCAACATTTATTTCGTCTTCCAAACTATCTCTACAGTAATTGCCAATATCTTTATGGAAGACTTCGAGACCCGAGCACTATCTACATCGATGCTCAAACCCACATATTAGCTACGATATGTTGACGATACATTCGTCATTTGGCCCCATGGCAAGGGATGGTTTGGTGTCTTTTCAAACCCATCTGAATGGTATACATCCTAGCATCCAGTTCACGATAGTATCCAGTTCATGGAGAAGATCAGAAAAACTCAAATAGCTATGGAACGACAGATGCTGGTTATCTCACTCAAAGACCATAAAACCAATGAAGACATTCGTAATAGAACAAAAGTAAAAGATGCTGTCGAATAGGCAGCTAAACTGAAATGGAAATGGGCTGGACATAACGAACGTCTTAAGAATGGCCGATGGAATAAAGAAATCGGTAATTGGCGGCCATATGAAGCCAAAAGACCACGAGGAAGACCGCAAAAGAGCTGGAGCGACGATATTAAAAGAACTGCAGGACCAATATAGAAACGTCTTACAACAGAGATGAATGGAGAGAATTAGGAGAGGCCTATATTCGGCAATCCGAATAGAGAGAAAGGCTTAAAAAAATCCAGTTTACGATGGAGGTGGAAACTGATTAATCCCTACCGTTTTTCGACGTTATCATAGAGAAAAACCAATCCCAAGGTTTTCATCACTCTATTTATCGTAAACCCACCCGTACCAATCTTACTTGCATGCCAACTCTCATCATCTCCCTTCACAAATTAATTCATGCAAGTAGACCCGATGAGCTCTCTAATTTAAAACAGGCAAAATGGTTACCGGGAAAAAACCATCAATAGGAGCATCCACAGACATCAATCTCCCACTTAATCTAAACCAAAAGACTCAGACCCTCATCATACGAAAGCTTTTCTTCCTTACATCGAAGGTATCACTGACAAAATCGACAAAATTCTAAAATCAAGAGGAATAAAGACAATATTCCCACAACAAAAACTTTCATCTCTTGTCCGATCAATCATAGACAACATTCCAAATAAACAACACGGAGTTTATGAAATTCCTTGTGCAAACTGCCCCCGATCCTATATAGGTCAAACAAATAGTAGAATCCAAATAGGAGTTATGAATATGCCAGCTCTAGGTCAACACCATCTTAAAACAGGCGACAAGATTAATTTTAAAAAGTCCAGAACCATAGGCCCCATCCGCTTCTTTAAACCAAGAATTATCCGAGAAGGCATAGAAATTGAAAACAGGCCAAATTGTCTCAATGAGAGATGATGGCATACGGTTACCTTCGACTTGAAGACCTCTCATACTCTCCTCCAGCAGTCAATCAAAATCCTACTGTCAAAAATGTTCGCGCCAATCGACGGTATAAATGACCCGCCCTCCATTCGCAGCACTTATAATGCATTAATTAGTGATCAGTGTAGTAGTGTCTGGGAGCTCGGGAGACTGAGAACTCGGAAGCCCTGAAGAAGACATCGAAGAGAATGTCGAAAGCTCGGCGCAATGAAAATCGACGCGATTCAACCCAGAAGACTGTTGAGTTTAATATTAATTCCTGTAATAGTATTAATCTTAACTCCAAGTTTATATGTATATATATATATATATATATATATATATATATATATATATATATATATATATATAGGTATATATATTTATATATATAATTTATTAAGCTACTTCAATTGTAACTGTAATTCTGCACCAACATTTTAAAGCAAAAATAACGTCAAATTTCATAATATAATCTGTGATCGGAACAGTAGCCACTTTCTGTCACTTGTTATTGCGTGGAGTAAATTTCCGACTTATTTCGTATTTCTTTAAATGGTGACGCACGGATAAGGAACCATGGACTCAACTGTAGATATCAACATAATAATACCAAATGAGGACACAGTTTGTGTTGGCATCAGACACAAACGATTCAAGAGAATAAATCATAGAAATTAATCTGAGGTTCACCACACCAATCAACACCAATTAAATCAAGGACTATGTATGTAAAATTTTAAGAATCTTATTAAAATAATTAGTTTATAGAATCTTATTAAAATAATTTGCCCGTTTTGCAAGGTGTTTGCATATATAATTAGAGTACGCTCCCCCTCAATACCAAATAAACTGTGAATATTGGTTAAAATAGTTTAATAGATAAAGGCATGCAACAACGGATGGGAAAAAATCTCAAGAATTAGATAAAAAGATAAAAAAGATTCCAACATAAGCACAATATTTTTTATTTCCATTAACCGCTTAATTACCTGCCTGCATGAGCGGACTACATTATTTTTGTCATGTTCAGTAGATGCCTTGTTACTAAGTAAAGTCGGTTTCATTGTATTTACAAAGTCACATAAACTAAAAAACCTTAATAGAACAAGACAAGACAACAACAAGTAAACATTACTTCCTAAGTCCTCATCAGATTTCGAGAATATAACGACTTCAAATTGTTGGGAAGAGCTGTAGATATTAAATTAACAGTCTTCTCAAACAGTTCCATTACCATATTTTACATTTTGTAAATGTTGTCAATGTTGTACATTTTGTAAATGTTTAATATACCCTTCCAAATCCTGTCGAAGTACGCCCTTCTCAATAAATCCATCCTACTAACTGTGAAAAAGAAAGAAAGCAGGCTTGATATGGCTAGGCCCTCTATAACAAAATCTTCACACGGCCTTTTCAAGCTGCCCGATCGTCTATTGTTATTTAGACGGACCCTGATGACTGGCTTTTGTTTCGATGATTTGTCCTGTTACAGAAAGGTCGCTGAATGCAGGTCGGGTCTCTATGTTTTTACGAAAAGAACATACTTTCAACACGTTTATACAAAGAAATTCTCTTAAAAGGAGGGCAAGAATTGTTCATGCCTCTAACTAGTGTTTTAAAAATTGTTTTGGTCCAACAGAATTTCCATGGACTTAGAATTATTTTTTTTTAACTAGATTGTCAGTTTAACTACCGAATATTCACAATAATCGTAACTCTTAACTATTGAGATTTTAGATCTGTCATGATGGTGTAAAGGAAATATTTCGTCAGCGGTTCAATTGAAGTGGATTAATTCATTGCTATCATTGTACAAATATTTTTAATATAATAATAAAACACTGAAAACGTTTGTTTTGAACACTTCCACAAAATTGATTTTAAATTGTTATCACTACAGCTGTTTCGGCCAGAGCGCCTTTCTCAAGTGATCTATTTTTTGTATGTGTTTACACTTTATAGTATTTAACTGAATCAAGTCAAGGAGGGAAGAACTGTTTGTCTCAAGTTGGTCATTCAAATTATGTCTGTCTTTTTTAATTTGTTGATTTCCATAGATTCCAATAAAGTTAGCTTAAGGCCTTTATTTTGAATGTGAAGAATTTGAAATTCGTCATTAAAAGAATGATGGTGGTCTAGAAGGTGAACTGCGTACGTAAAGTCTGTTTTTCTATTATTGAAAGCCCTTTTATGTTCTGCTATACGTGTAATAAAAGTTTTACTAGTTTGACCGATGTAAGTTTTTGGACAGTCGCCATATTTAAGTTTGTATACACCGCTGTATAATTGCTTTTTGTTTTCGCTCTTGTTGTTCTTAATATATTTGTCTAAGTTGTTGTTTGTTCTAAAAGATGGTGTTATTCCTTTCTTTTTTATTTTTTTTTATATGTTTGGCTATTTAGAACAAACAACAACTCAGGCGAATATATTAAGAACAACAAGAGCCAAAAAAAAAGCAAGTACACAGCGGTGTATACAAACTTAAATGTGGCGCCTGTCCAAAAACTTACATCGATCAAACTAGTAGAACTTTTATCACACGTATAGCAGAACATAAAAGGGCTTTCAATAATAGAAAAACAGACTTTACGTACGCATTTTACCTTCTGGACCATCATCATTCTTTTAATGGCGAATTTCAAATTCTTCGCATTCAAATTAAAGGCCCTAAGCTATCCTTATTGGAATCTATGGAAATCAACAAAATAAAAAAATACAGACATAATTCTGAATGATTAACTTGAGACAAACAGTTTTGTTGTTAGATAAAATGAATTTCCATTAAGTAACGGTCGAATCCATCACTTATTTTTAATATACTTGCTTTCTCGCTTTTTTCAAAGTATGTATACTCAATTTGGAAATGCATTCCAATAATCTTTTAGATTTCGATCATTAATAGTTTTACTTATATTCTCATTCGATAGTGTGCGTAGTGTACACCGTTGTTTTTTTTTTTGTGGTGGTCACCAATGAAGTTCTTGGTTTACTAAAACCACTACAAAGATCGTTTTTTCACCATCACTGCTTGGTCGGCATTAGTTTGAGTTCTTCTTTCATCTCTACTTCTCCTTCCTATTCATAAAACTATTCACAAATAATTTTAAATATTGTAAAATCAGTTTGCAAAAACATACAGATATAAAAAAGCTATCCTGGAATAATTTGGGACGAAGTTATTTCCTTTTTTCATTCACAGCAGCTTTGTTTATAACAATTAAGAGATCTAATAATCTGTTTGCCGTGCAAATTCTGCGGTAGTATTATTTTCAGTGTTAAGGAGCGCTCCCAGGTATACAAATTCGTTCACTGCTTCGATGACGTCGTTTTCCATAACAAGTGGTCGTAGAATTTGTGGTTGTGTGCTTATATTCATATACTTCGTTTTGTTGCTGTTTATTATTAAACCCATTTTTGTAGCTAATTCTTTTAATGCTACATACGCCTCACGTATACAGTTTTCCATTCTTTCAACAATATTGATATCATCAGTATAGGACAGGATTTGCACTGATTTATTATATATTGAACCAGTGGTTGTGATTTGTGACATACGTATTACTTTTCCAGAGCCAGATTGAACAGTATATAGGAGGGAGGCTCTCCGTGACGCAGCCCGTTATTTGTCTTAAAAGGTTCAGACAGTTTCCCCTGAATTCGTTCTACTTTACACTTAGTCCAGTCGCCAGAGAGTTGACCACTAAAAATCATACGAACAAGCTGAATTTTGCAGAGAATATTGATTTTGGGACCCCAAAAAAGATGCAAAGAAGTTTACCACTTTTACCCCCAAGCTTCTCCCTAAAACCCCCCTCGCAGGGGGGTAAAAACGTGAAAAAATCGATTAACTAAGAATCTGTACACCGTAAAAAAAATGTTTCAAATAAAAAATGTAGCTGAGATAATTTTAAATAAAAACGTTTATAAGCATTTTTTGTATAGAATGAACTGTTCTTTTAGAAACAACGCTTGAAGCGACCGTCGATTTTGCATGTCAATTAGGCGCGCAGTTATGCAGCTGGACGTTAAAAATCGATATCTTTTTATCCAAATACCCTATTGAAAAAAATCAAGATGCTTTTTAAAGGCAAAGAGTGCAGCTTTCGTATGCAGTTTTTGTATTTTGTCGAGCTTTAAAAAGGTGTTAAATAAATTAACGTGGCGCGATGTTTGCCATTTATTACGATTCTCGTAAGATCAATAAAATTGATCACTTTATGACTTGAAATTTCAATTTTGAGTTGTGGTAACAAATATGAGGCATTTGAAATAATAATAAAAAACGCAGAATTTAATGTTTTACATTACCAACGATCACACGTCACGGAAAATGCATTTAAGAAGACTATTTTGGGTGTAGATTATTGCAGTAATTTTGTTCTTCTGAAAAACGTACTAGTTTAATTGAAAAAAAGTTTTAAATGTTCTAGATCGTTTGTTGTGTGAAAGTTTAAATCCAATATTTTTTAAGCATATTTCAAATGCCTCACATTTGTTGTTAAAACGCAAAACTAAAATTTCATGATATAGCATTTAAAGGACAGGCTCTAGTAATCAAAACTTTATAGTGGCCAGTCAATAAAATCAAAGTGAATGGAGTACTGATCAACAACATACGATATGCTGATGATGGTGTCTTAATTTGTGACAACATAGTCGATCTTCAACAACTTGTCACTATAATCGGAGAATACAGTAAGCGAATGGGATTAGAGATTAATACCAAAAAAACCAAATTTATGATCATCTCCAGAAACTTGGATGCACTTGAAAACTCCACCATAACACTGAATACTAAGTCCATTGAAAGAGTGAGTAAATTTAAATACCTGGGATCGTGGCTTTTTGAAGACTGGGCATCGGACAGGGAAGTAAAATGTCGCATTGAGCAAGCTCGACAAGCTTTCGTAAAATTCAAGAAGGTACTGACTTGTTCAGAGTTCGATCTTCAACTGAGACTAAGGTTTACTAAGTGCTACGTGTGGTCAGTGCTGCTATATGGCGTAGAGGGCTGGACACTCAACACGAGGGATATAAACAGATTAGAAGCTTTCGAAATGTGGCTCTATCGCCGTATCCTAAAAATACCATGGACAGCGAAAATCACAAATATAGATGTCCTTAAAAGAATAAACCAAGAACGCCAACTTTTCGAAACCATCAAGAAAAGGAAAACGGCGTATCTAGGTCACATCATGCGAAATGAAAAATACCAGTTCCTCCAACTTATAATCGAGGGTAAAATTGAAGGCAAGAGAGGAATGGGACGCAAGAAAATGTCCTGGCTCCGAAACATAAGGCAATGGATAGAGATTAACGACATACAATCTCTGATACATATTGCAAGAAATAGAGAATTAATGGAAAATGTGATCGCTAACATCCATTAGTGGATTTGCATCTAAAGAAGAAGTCAATAAAAGAGATAGATTGTATTGATCTCGTGAGAATCATAAATTCCCGAAAATTGCGCCACCTTTATTTATTGAATACCTATATAAAATCTGAGTTTATTTGCGACAAAATACAAAAACTGCATACAAAAGTCAAACTCTTTACCTTTAAAACGCATCTTGATTTTTGTCGATAAATCACTTAATAAGATATCGAACTTTTACGTCGAACTGATACAAATTTTATTGAACATTGACTTCGCGCGCGTAACTGACAAGCACAAACGACAGTTTGAAACATTTTTTTCTACGGTGTATACATTCTGTGTTAAATAGATTTTTTTTCGTTTTTAACCTCCTGGGAGGTAGGTTTTAGGGAGAAGCCCGAGGACAAAAGTGGTAAACTTTTTACATCTTTTTCGGGGTCCCAAAATTAATATTCTTGATAAAATTCAGCTTGTTCGTATGATTTTTAGGGGTTTAGTGGCATTTTCGTCTCTGACGACTGGAGTAATTAAACTTTTTCAAGAGTTAGTTTTGTTAAATTTACCAACTGATTTGGCATTCCCAGCTCTTTCATTGCTTTGAACATTTCTCATCTATTCACAGAGTTGTAGGCTGCTTTGTAGTCTATAAATATGTGACGAGTATCAATGCCATATTCCAGTGTTTTTTCCAAAATTTGTTTCAGTGAAACAATCTGATCAATTGTCGATTTACCAACTCTGAAACCAGCCTGGTATTTTCCTACTATTCGTTCTGCATATGGTATGGTGACATAGTACTGTGGAAAATATTTTATACGCTGCATTTAGAAGCGTAATTCCTCTGTGGTTAGAGCATTCAAAGATATCTCCTTTTTTGTGTATGGTGCATAGTATTCCAATATAGTTCAGCTGGGAGATTATCTATTCCGGGTGATTTGTTTCTGGCTAGTTTGTTAACTGGATCTTTAACTTCAAGTATCGTTGGTGGTTCTTTTCCCCTTACCTCATATCTTTCATCTTCCAGGTTTTCTCCTTTATCATCTATATTAAGTGCTTGGTTAAACTATTCTATCCATCTATTCAATACATCTTTCCTTGTTGTTAGTAGGTCGCGATTCTGACTTCTGCATTGTCATGTGGTTGCCTTGAATTATTTTCTGTTGATGTTAACGTTCTTATAGAATGCTCTGAATTCTTTCTCTCTGTTGAGGTTTTCTATATATTTAAGTTCCTTATGTAAGTGGTTTGGTTTTTTTCTTGTGTGTATCCTCTTTTCCAAACCATACTCCAAATCATATCGGAAAATAAAGTTTAGAGCAAAAAATCGTTGGAAAATGCCAGAACTCGTAGCTGAAAGACCTGAGGAGATGGTTTGACGGCTTATCCACAGAAATCTATCGTGCAGCAGTTTCCAAAGCTACAATTGCCATTTGGATCGCCAACCTTCGAAAGGAGACGGCGCAATAAGAAGAAGCTCCTCTTTTCTTCTCTTCTCTTTGTACGGTAATTCTCTACAGTTGTTTTAGTTTGTCTCACTAAGTTCTAAAGTATAATATGCTGGACATATATTGAGGAGAGATGACTAAAGATACCCATTACATTGAAGATGCTTAACCTCCTAGTAAGTGAGATAGATAGATTGGCGTTGTCAGTACTTAAAGGTTTATTTTAAATGTGAACCAAAATATAAAGACTTTTTATGGATAAAAAATAAATAGAAAATAAATATAAACACTAAATTTTGAAGTGTAAACATTTTTCACTAAAACCTTAACCGTTTAAACTTATACACCGTATAAGTTTAAATGGTACATTTTATTTTGTCTCACCTTATTTTATTTACTTCTCAATTAACGACAGTTTCTATTTTTGAAAAATGTTACTTTTCACTCTGCAATCCTGTCCTGCCTCTACCTTGTGTATCCTTTCGAGTTTTGCTTTTAGTTTTTTATTTATGTAAACACAACCGATTTACCGCACTTGATGGATTTAGTGCCACTTAAGAGTTTTGACACATCTGGTATCACGGTGTGTATCATCTCTTTGGTCTGTTTTTTTATTTCTTCAGAACGTTTTACAGGTTGCCTTGGCTTTTTAATATAGCGCTAGGAATTTTTATTGGGCCGTAGCTTTGCTTTGTCGACTCGGGTGGCTAAAGAACATGAATGAAATATTATATTTACGTTAGACATAAAAAACAAATGAATTTTGAAAAGAATGTATGTTTTACATATGTTAAAGAAAAACTTTACGTTTTTATCACCTGAGGAAAACAAATAACCTTATTAATACTATTAGTCAGGTGTAAAAAAAATTGATCCATTATGTATTTGTCATTTATTGCGTTTTTAAACGAATTTGCGACTATGAATGAAAGCTTTAACTAAATGGTCTGCTGTGCTAACAAAGTTAATAGCAAATTCTCCCAATATTTGAAGCACTGTCGAAGACAAGGAAAAATACAAAAATCAAAACAATATACTTTTATTGTAGTTCCCTACATTTCTGACATACACCTGTGATATGCTCTAAACACATAAATGGATTGCATTTGTAGCAGGAAAAACGAGTTTTTCTATTCTTTCTCCAGCCGCAGTAGATGCACCTTCCAGCAGGGAATGGCATTTCTTGATTTTCTGGTGCATCACTTCGCGTTACTTCCATTATTAAGAGCTTCTGCTTTTCAAATGTGGATGAACCAATGCGTTTGCTAAATCTCTTAACAAATGTCCTCGCCGTATATTTGGATCCCCGTTGTTTTCTTTATATATCACCTGAGTATTGATCCCTGCAACATTTAATAATGTGTAGAATATCACCATGGGCCATTATCTGCTAATATATATTATTATAAGTAGTGACTATTACTGGTTTAGATTTATCACCACTGTTTATGTCAATATCATCATGATGGAGCATGCTTGATATTAAAATCCCATTTTTGAGTTTCTTTGGGATATGAGAAACGATTGTGATATTTTCTGTAAAGCCAAACATGCTTGCATGGATTGGACGTTTAGTGGGGTTAGAAAACTCGACTGGCAGTTCTGTTTTATTTTTTCTTAAGGATCCAATTGTAGTTATTTTGTAATCCCGAAGCAACTTTTCCACAAGTGGAACTGATGAAAACCAGTTATACAGTCCATATTCAAGTTAAAGCGTGAACCAAAAATGTGTTTTTACAATATTAAAACCACATTACTAGAGTTTTTAGAAAATGTATATGGGCCATCGGGTTGAGATCCCACATAGACTTCCATTTTTGAAGTGTAAAATAATTTTGAATCACAAATTGTTAAAACTATTTTTGACAATTTTTTACGAACTGGTCAAACACCACACGAATGGGAGCTAGCTTGTCAATTTTTAATCACTCTGCGCGTGTTTCTTTATCATCAAACCTAATGCAACGGAGCAAAAATCGGACCTTTGTAGAGTCATCGTAAGATAAAACAAAAATTCTATACCATAACCGTCTCTCGTCCAAAGATATTCTGCGCTGGCACGATTACATTGACCTAGCCCAGATAAATATAAGAGTCCTATAATAGCACGGTCTTCCATTTTATCAATGAGATCATCATTTCGCTGTCGCGAATAGTTTTCTTGAATGGAAGCTATGTATTTATTTGTATTTTTCACAATGATACCAATTATCTGTATTTATCTATTATGTTTATTTATATTTATCTTATTATGTATTTATTTGTATTTTTCACAATGATACCAATTATCATGCCATCCAAGAAATTATTCCAAATCTGGACAGAGTCCTTTAAATTTCTAGTAATTTTTGTAGGCCCTGGTAAGCGAATTAATATGTTATCCTGTATTGTTTTAGTGTTTCTTGGCTTTGGAGAATACTTCCAGTGAGTTGTACGGTTTTTGCCTAAATCAATAAAAATTTAGCATGACTTGTTAATACATATTCTAGTTTGTTAACATCCCTTAAAAGACTGACAAACCGCAACTGTTTTGTCAGCATCTGATATCTCCTGTACTGATTCACTGTCATAATTATTATTCTCCTAAATATCTTTGATAAGTACTACAACTGCATATGGAAAAAATAAGAATGCTTGGATGGATGAATGGAGTAAGAAAAAAGATAAAATTAACAATAAGTGTATTATAGGAAGTCTAAGGGTGGTACCGATTGATGCTAAAATGAGACAGCATGGGTTTAAATGGTTTGGTAATGTTCAACGTAGAGACGTTAATCACACAATACGAAGAATTGCTGATCTGCGGGTTCCTGGAAGAAGTAGTAGAGGAAGACCAAAGAAGACCTGGGGGAGGCGCTTAGGCAGGATATGTCTATGAAGGCGATTGATATTGGTATAACCGGAGATAGAAACTTAATTAGGGATCTCGTACAGGAATAAAGAAAACGATGAGAAATAGGAGTCTTCGATGAAAACCAAGCTTAATAATTATAGGAGAGCAGGATACCATGTTTTACCAATATGATTTACAAAGAAGCAAATGATGCCGCTTTTTCTCTATTAATAAAGACTTTGTATTAATTCTCTCTTTTTCAAATGTATAATTTAAAACTTCGACATATTTGAGCTTTTAGAATAAAACTTATATCTTTGGAGAAAAAACTTTTACCTTTCAGAAACAACTTTCGGGTATATTGTAATAAGAAAAATACTTATCGTACGCCGCTGTAAGTACCTTAATTTTAACAAAAATATATTAGGTATCTATGAGAGAATAATACTCAGAATGCAATTATCCTTTGATCATGATTCCAATTGGTTTTTCGAATAGAGTAAAGGAAAAGCAGAGTTAAGAACCGTCCTCTTGAAGGTGTGCTTCGTTGTTGACTACGTGTGACTCGGTCGATAAGTCAGAATACTAGCCTGGAGCCATCATTCTTCGACCAACTAGTACATAATGATGTTTCTTTTGATAGAGCACACTCCGCTATAAGATAATAAAACGCAGAGACGGAGTTTTGCTATGCAAAAAATCGGCCGTCCAAATTCAAAACCTAGTATGTGCTTTTGATTTTTTTGATTTTTTGAAAGTTTAGAGGAAAGCGAGAAAACACTTTTTACTTAGCCGTAGAAGACGATGAAGTATATTCTAGGATATTACTGTTACATTTCGTTAACAAATAAGTATTCTTTGTCTTGAGGAATAAATTGTTCTAAATATTCGCTTGGAGCAAGTTCTACAAGCAACACTTTATTGGAAAACTGAAACATGATGATAACTCGGAGTTATTTACAAATTGATAACCTAGTATGTTCACGTACTAGGTTATGATTTTATATTGTGAAGCATTTGTAAATTAGTAATATTATTTGGTTACTCGTAAGGTAGTAAGGCGAAGTGTGAAAAATTATAATTCCATACATTACATTAAAATATTTATTTTTTCATTTTGAGTTACAACTTAAAAGTAGATTCTACAATATAAAAAAATATATCAAACAAATAAAATACGAACTTATTTTTAAATAACAGCTGCTACTTATGGCTAACAAAATAAACCGTAACAATTAAAAACGTCGTGAAGTAAAGTTAGTAATCTTCGACCAATTCACCAGTATTGACTAAATCAATGGAATTATCATTTATAGGTAAAGTGATCCAGAACTGCTTTCTGGATTCTGGTATTAGGGGCACAAGTTTTTTGTTTGTTTTTTTGAGTTCTTGATACCCCGTGGATGGTCGGTGCTCGTTGGCTCAGCGTTGATATTAAACTTTTTTGGTAGAAAATCTAATTCTTTATATTCGTCCTCAAGTAAAGAATTATTAAAGAATAGATTTCTACTTCCTTCGACGAAGTGTACCTCTACCACCGAATTTAATGTAAAATTGTTTAGCAGATCATCATCTTTTCGTGACTGTCTCCTTTTTTCTCCCATTTATAAAACTTATTCAGTTCTAAAACTGTTACGTTAGGTCGAATCCTTGAATTTGCGATCACAGAGTCCACGCGGTACTTTTCTATTGCAGTGTCTGCTTTCAATCTATGGGCATCGTGCTTATGTATAAGCTCTTCTGATAAGACTTGTGGCGGTTGAATTTTTTTTGCTTCATTTTTGCATGACAAGCAGTCGACGGATTTATCACCCTTTGGGGCGAAAAATGAAATTTTCAGTCTTTCTATATGTTTCAGATGTGCATTTAGTTGTGGCATGTTTACTTTTGAAATCATCGTACATGGCAGTAAATGTCAAAGTCCTTGGTAAATATCGCGTAAGCGGAGCATGCTTCCTTCTGTAGTGGCTGACATTGGGATTAAAACTAAGAATATGTTCCTCAATAGAACATCTATCTAGTCTTGGTTTCTTACCGCCTCTGTTCTCTTTTACCGATGCATACATCGCGCTTCGCTTTACAGCTTTACTTAATTCTGTAATTACTCCATCACTACGAAAGCCTACAGCGTCCAAGAAAAATTTACGGCAAACCTGAATATTTTCAGACTGATTTTTGGGAAGAAAATATGCTCACGATTCATTTTTGGCATACCCATTTCCATAATTTTTAACTTTTCGCCGCTGAACATTTGTAAAACGAACACATTTATTTAGAAAAACACGTCTACTAGTATACGCCGAACTCCAATAATTTTCCCATAGAGCAAGCTGTTCTTCTATTGAAAATAAACTACATTTTCGTTTGCAACTTCCTTTGCAACTATCAACTATTAAGGGATGCTTTAACTTTTGTTTTACGATCTTGTTCTTCTCTTTATTTTGTTTACTAGTAGAACTTCTTCGAAAGTTAGGATTATTTACATAAATTGGGCCTGGATATGCAGCAATAAAATCGGAAGTATCATTTTTTGTTGGTTTAGGCAGAAGCTGATCAATAACTTCTACTGTATTTTCCGGACTTGAACGATTGGCGTTGGCGTTAAAATAATCTACAAACTCATTTGATGGAAGATCTAATGGTGGAATAAAATCGGGATCTGGGATTGAGTCGTCATCGGAAAATATAACAGAAATATCTTTCTCGTCTTCTTGAATATCTTGTTACCCATGACACCTCTCGCCAGTAGTAAATGGGAAATTTTCCACCACTTCATGTAAGATGCGAATGCAACTTGGAATTTCAACTGTGTTTATATCAGGACGGTCAGCTGGTATATCAGTGCTTGTGCTGCATATATTTACATTAGTAGGTAATGTTCTGAAATAAACAAAACCGTCTATAATAATAAGGCAAAAATATCCACCAAATATACAGTGATGAACGCACTAATAACCGGCAAAATAATGCAAGAGATGGAAAACATATTAAGTTGTGAGATAAAAAGGGATGAACCTAGTGGAGGTGTTAAATTTAGCGATAGTAACTTATAGATTGACATTAATTGACTGTTTCCCACCTTTAGACGTAGTGGACGAGTTTGAGAAATCCCACTGTCACAGTAACAGTATTAGTTGACATAATTCATATAATGTCAACATAATGTCACATATAACATATAGTGACATATAATGTCACAACAATCAATATAATGTCAATCTATAAGTTACTATCGCTAAATTTAACACCTCCACTAGGTTCATCTCTTTTTATCTCACAACTTAATTTGTTTTCCATCTTTTGCGCTATTTTGCCGGTTATTAGCGCGCTCATCACTGTATATTCATAAAAACATATAAAATCATCAGCGAGACGTAATTATTAAGTACTTACGATATATGGAGAGATATCTCAGGTTCTTCGTCTCTATCTAAACCACTCTTGCACCTCCTGGCAACATCCAACATTAATTGGGTCCGATAATGGTATTGGGACATTGTTACTGAATAGATTCGAACACGTTGTTTGTATCTATGCTTTTATAAGCGACTTTCTGAAAGAAATATTCATTAACAGCAAGTTTAGTAGTTAGTATCAGTATACCGGTATTTGTCAATGGTCACATTTGTCAAATTTCACAGTCTGATCGTACTACTCATGTAAGGCACAGCGAAAACAGCTTTGCCTCTAAAGGTCACGAAATGAGCATTGTAGATACGTACATTGGATTTATTTACTGTGACCTTCAGAGATAGAGCTGTTTATGCTGCGCTGTATAATATTATTCATTACATTACTAACAACATAAGGGATTTATGTATGTGAAAATTCTTAGAATGTCATAATCAATAGAGATCTAGAACAATATTGCGCAATTTCACTCAACTCCGGTGAACAGTTGAATACGAACTGATTTAAATAATCGCAGTACCTATGAGCCATCACAGTTCAAGATCAACCGTAGAGTGCATTCAGCAATTATATTAAGGCATTCCAATCCGTAATAATAAGGTGGCTCCCATTACCCACTGGCTCTCATTACCCCCATCAGATCTGCCTAGTTACCTATTTTCCAAATCAAACACCTTGACAATAATGAAAATCAATTGTTTATTACATGTTACTAATCGATTACAACCAACCTGCAACAAACTTAACTTAAAAATAATTGGTATATTTTAATAAAATTAAAATAAAAATTTAGCCTAAAAGACGAAAACAAAAATATACTTACGATATATTAGATTTCTCTGAGTAATAATACTACTCCTCACACGCGTTATTTAAATTACACTGACCAAACCAAACCAAAACAGTTTGTCTTGTAGTCTAACTTGGCGAGAAGTCGTGTGTTGAAAAATCAATTTAGAGTGGGGTGCGTTTGCATTTACAAATTTAAATGCTTAGTAAGACCCGATAACAAAATGAAAAACCAAGTATGGGAATTTTGCTACTTCAAAACCTAGCACCTCCTTGTATTTACTGGGTTATTAAATTGCAATGGAGCCGTACGGTGTTTTATATTTTTTTAAATGCATTTCAGTCGATTATTTACTAGGTTTTGATATTGTATATCTTTAAAAATACGATTCCTACGACAACCGGAATAAGCGCATTCGATAGAGAATTTTCCAAGTATAATTTTCTAAGTACACATCTGAAAAAAGTGATTATGAAAAATATTTCCTTTACTCGGTTTTGAATTTAGACGGCCGAAATAATCTACAAATTATGTTGGTAAACGTTTTACCACAAGTATTTTCAACTTTTTGAATCTATTATTACTGCTTTCTTAAAAATGATCAAACTTCGAGCAGCAATTCCACAGTAGGAAAAATCATTCATGCTATCTTTTTTCAATCCAGATCCTACAATAAACATTCCATTTATTTCATAAGAAAAAACAATTATTTAAGGCATTTAGGATTTTATCCATGTAAAAGAGGTGGTTGAAAAAGTTTCGACCATTTAAAATCGACGAATTCTTTTATGTTTGCAAATGATGAACAAATATAATTGAAGTTAGTCGAAAATATTTTGAAAACCAATAAAGCTAATATTATAAAACAAAATTCGGATTCCTTTCTATTAATAAACTACAGAATATACTTTAAACCAAAACTTTATTAAATTTATTATTTGTATGCCATACTTAGTTGAGCGGCATATTGAGCAAGTTATATTATTATTTCACGAAATATCCCGGTATATAAAAGATGATTAACGTTGGTATTGACAAGAAAGCCCAATGGGCCGTAAACTAAGAAGAAGTTGACGTTTAATGTTTCAAGTCGTCGTCGGTCGAAGGACGGGCGAGCATGATCTGAAAGATCTGATTAGACGAAAGCTATTAAATGCGACAACACCTTCGAATGTTAACCAAATTCGATAAGCTAATAATTAAGGACCAGTTTAATTAACTCGCCTGCCGATAGTCGGGTGACGTTAGGGCCTTGTATACAGTGTAGTTTCTCGCCTAATCTGACAAGACTCGTTATAGATATAGATATATTGAGGTAACTCGAAAATAGATATTTGAGATCGGTGAAAGGATAGAATGTAACCAATGCTGAGTATAGGTCACTGCACCTAGTTAAACAAACTATGAGTTGTTTCAGACGTTCAAAATATTTTCATCGACATGAAGTAAATATAATGTATTAGAGGTTATTAAAAGGTATTACTAATAACTTATTAGTGATGTAAGCAAAGTATACATACATAAATATTTCAAATATTAAAAAATAGATAGTCATTAATCAGAATTACACAGAATACCACAGAAAGATTTTATATTTACCAAAGAAGTGGTAAATCTTTCCTATCACTGTCAATATATTTCAGCACATACAACAAAACAATAGTAAAATTAGTATTTCAATAAAAAAAGAAAATGTTCAACAATGTAAAAACTTTAAGGCCATAAATCTACTTAATCACACCATTTTATAAACAAATACTGAAAATATCCGAAAATCGGTTTATATTTTTATAAGACATATATCAAAGTCTATCTGTGAAAAAATCATCGATTTCCCGTAAAAATCTTATTTTGAAGATTCTAAAAAGAATACGAGGGATAACTGATGACAAAACCTTGAAGACGTACGGCTGATTTTAATTTGTTTTTTCGTTATCATAAAAAGTGCAAAAATTATTTTTTGCCTATAAAATGTGTTTTATAATACATTTTAGAGAAAAATGTTTCAACTAAAGAGTTGTAGATCTTTCTTTAAATTGAGAGTTTCTAAATCAAAATACATTGATTTTAAAAAATCAAACAATTTACAGAGATCATTGCAAAAATTCTTATTTCTGCTGTAATTTATAAATATGTTAAGAACATTGTTTTTTGATTAATGACATGTAATATAAACATTTGAAATTATGGCAATTAATGATTTATAGAAGTGTGCTAAATCCCAGCTAAATCGATCAAATAGTTTGTAAGTTATTCAATTTGTTTATCTCGGAGACCGATTATTTAAATAACTGTACTTGCCCAAACTGTGACTAGAGGTATTTAGCATATCGCAATCGATTCTTTAAGGCTTCAAATTTAAGATATATTAAAAAAAACTTTATTATTTTATCAAATTGTTATTAAAGAACCGTTTGAAAAAGGGCAGACTTTTGAGCTTATAACCATTTATAATAACTTTGGTATTTTTTATACCACGCGCTTGTAAGTGGGCTCACTTAAAAGATGGTGAAAAAACACAATCTTTAAAAAAAAGAACCTATAGACCAATAAGAACTAAGATAGCATTTTTTAAGATCATATTTCTATTGTTTGTTTACATTAAGAGCTGAAAATTGATAAGCGAAGATCTAGATTTTATGATTCAATTTATATATGACATATATAGAGAAACTGTAAAAAGTTATAACCCGTTAAAGTGATCGTACACGTAAAATATCGCCACGTTAAAGTGGATAGAAGAACTTTCTTAGCTTCTTTTTTTAGAGTGGATCTTTAAATTGAAGTGCAGTAAAAAAAAATTGCAATACCACGTCTTCTATGGCACGCAGAACATTCATTTATTTAAACTTGGGTAGCTTGAGAAAGCTGGTAGTTCCGGAGGGTTTAGTGGGTATACCTTAGGAAAGCCTACGTTACAAAATACTACAATAGCCCAAAGAAAGTAGTGTGACATGAGGAGTATTGCCGCCATTAAATGAACATAGCCTAACTCCCCCTTAATTTACCGATTTACTGCCTGGATACGCAGCCAACGGCATGGAGATATAGGAGGCGCGGAAAACTATTATATTATAGATCCCTACGGATATTCCAAGGATAATCGTCATTATGACGATAGTCAACGCTTGAAAACAAGCACGGCAGACAAAGAAGAAGAAGTTTGAGAAAATAATAAGAACTGGTTTAATTTCACCTACGGGAAAAATCGTAAAATCCCCGAAAAAAAATAAATAATTTTTCCGAATTTATCGAATTTAAATACTATTTCGGAAGAAATATTTATAGAAATTTTAATAATTAATAGATAGATTTTTTGGGAGATGAAAATAGCACAGTTCTTGGTATTTTATTGAGCTATTGCAATTTAAAAAAATTAAGCTTCTGTAACACATAGAAACCGAGATATTGCAATTTTTCAGCGCGCTCCAATTTGAAGTTCCATTCTAAAAAAAAAACGGAGTTAAAATAGGCGATATTTTACGAGTACCATCACTTTAACGGGTTATACCTTTTTATTCCTTCTCAGTATATGCCATCTATAAAATGGATCATCAAATCTAGGCCTCCTTTTATTAGTTGTTTAATTTTCAGCTTTTAATGTTAATAAACAATAGAAACATGATTTTAAGAAAAAAATTGCCATCTTGGTTCCTATTGGTCATTGAAGGTTCCTTTTTTTAAGATTGTGTTTTTTCACCATCTTTTCAGTGAGCCTACTTACAAACGCGTGACATAAAAAAAAGGTCAAAGTTATTATAAATGTTTATAAGCTAGAAAGTCAGCTGTCTCTTTAAAACGGTTTTTCTCGTAAAATAAAGAACTTTTTAAGATCTATAACTTTTTCACTTTTTATAATTATTAAAAAACAACAAAGCAAAATAAGCTGTACCTCTTCAAGGATTTGCCATCAGCATACTATACCTTTTAGAACCTTGAAAAACATGTATAAATTTTTTTTGTATATTGTATAAAAAGGAGAGAGAATGATGCCAACTCTCTCCTGATGCCAACCACAATGTAGCTTCGAATATTTTTTAAAATTTTAAACTGTTTGTCCTTGTGTAGTGTAGTGTAACGTACAATTTTATGTTTATGACATTCTTTGATTGTTGGATAAGCCAAAATTGACGAAATGCCCCTGAAGATGCTCTAGGAAGCGAAAGTACTTGGGCAAGATTTAATTATTAAACTGTGCTCGATATCTGCCTTTTATTTGATCAAAGTTCATTAATAAGAGTAGCAATTTTCAGTATAAGGCAGCTGATAGAACAATTTCGGAACATCGAAACACCACTTTGATAAGGTATTCTTTGATCTTGAGAAGGCGTGTGAAAATCTCGAGATTGGGCATTCAATAAGAAGGGAGTTTCTGGTGAGTATGAAAATTATTTGGGATATTAGTGGTGAAGTACCAACTAGTGTCAGGACAGGTGTAAGAGTGGCTAATAAATTTGATATGAAAGTAGGATTCCATCAGGACTCAGTGCTTAGTTCGATTCTCATAAAAGTCCACTGTTCACTTAAAGACGAAATAACAAATAAGAAGACTTTGAACATCTAATGGAACTTTGGATCAGATTCTAATGAAACTGAAAGTATGAATTTTATTGACAGTATCACGAGAAATAGACTCGTCTAGGTAATATGGTATTAATTAGACAAGTAAGTGATTACTAACAATTTTGTTGTTTTTCGTTCGTTGATAATTGCGTAAATGTAATTTTTTAGATATTATGTCGATGTAATTTTCTTGAAATAAAAATCTTGTAAAAAACACTTCCTCAAAACATGCTTATAAACCCTCTACCAAGTTCAAATAATTGACAAATGTACAATAAAAAATAAAACGTGTAAGTAGGCAATTTTGCCAAAAATTATAAGAGTGTCCGTTTCTGGTATCGGTGAGATATATACACACAAGTTTCCGATAACTTTAACCACACCAAGTAATCTAGACGCTCTGAATGATAAGCAACACAAAACAAAAAACAAGATCGGCGCCTTCAACGTCATTTTTGGATAATAACGGTCTACATATATGTCTCCTTCTAACTTTAAACTTTCCAGAATACATGTAATTGACGCCTTTCTTAGATCGGCTTGTGTTATAGGTGTAATTTATTGCAAAGCAATGAACTTAAAGTATTCTAAGCAAGTCTGAACAATTTTCAACTTTTAGAATAATTTAGATAAGTTACGAGACATCATAAAACTTTTTGAGCTTCATGCCTTTCATGCACACCATTAATATCTCGGACAGAAACATTATACGCCATGGTATAAAGAAAGGCGGCACACTAAAGATTTTTGGTTTTTAGTGGGGAAATTTTAGATTAAAATGATTATTACGTATTTATATAAAGTATATTTCACAAATTTGCGACTATTTTGGATTAAAGATGAATCTTTGACGTAAACGGTCCGCTATGCTGAGAAAATTTAGCAAATTCTCCCAATATTTGAAGCACTGTCGAAGATAAGTGTAAGTATTTAGTGATAAAATAATGACAGTCCCACTTAAAATTTTTCTTAATGAGAAAATGAAATCGTATTATCTTACAGTGTAATCAAGAATTATAACCATACTCATAATCACTGTCGTCGGTATCTTCATTTAGATTGGATGCTTGAGTTATAGCTTTCGTCCCCTTTAACCAATACCACGTTATTTAGTTTTCTTGATCTTGCCAAACAAATCCTTTTTATTTTCGTTATCTGAAAGTGCCAACATTTCCGCAGACTTTTTCCCCAAATTGCAGGAGTAGCAATATTCAATACTTCTTGCCATGTTTCCAAAATTGTTGCGTCACTTTACTACTTGCTGCCTTGCTGCGTCACCGTCTCTACAGAAATATGTTCATTCTGTTCACGCATTTTATGTATAGTGTCTTGAATTTCAAACTTCAGAAGTATTGCTTACTAAAAAGCCATAATCTATTTCAAATTTCAATTTCAAAAATTAATGAAAAATAAATTCTTGTCTAGAAACTGGGATTTGTACCAAAGGTCCTGGTTGTAATCCCTGTTGCGGTAAAAAAAAAGTCAATTTATTTTTCGCCCTCTTATCGAATCATTTTTCTTTCATAAGAATATATTTCTAAATTTTTCTGTCCACCGCAGGACGTTTCAAAAATACATTTTCTGATGAACAGATAGAAGAAATGCGACAATATATTATTGATGTTGATAAACGTACATTTGGTTTTACCAAAGAACAGTTTAGTAGAATAATTTTTGACTACACGGAGACACGTGAAATCTCTAATATATTCAACAAAGCCAAAAAGAAAGCCTGGTCGATATTTTGTTAAGTGGTTTATGAAAAAATACCAATTATTCCTAAGAACGCCTGAGTCAACGTCTATTGCAAGGCTTATGTCCTTCAATTAGCAAAATGTTTCTCAGTTATTTAATGCATTAAAAGACATTAGAAAAAAAATACAATTTTACATCAAACCAAATTTATAACCTTGATGAAAGCGGTATTTCTACGGACGTGTACGAACTCATCACTATATAGCCCCCCATAAAATTATTAGACCCTCGGAGATATAGTAAACTGATCACCGGCATCCTTTGGAGATTGGTAAACTCATCACCGCAGATAGGTAAACTCATCACCGGGATTTTTGCCTGGTTTCTAATGCGAAAGATTGCCTCTTACCTGTTATACTTCTCGTTTATGTGATAATTTAATAAATTCAGAAATTATTTTAAGCAAGTTGCTTTAAAATTTAACTGAGATATTAATATGTCTCACGGTGTGGCCTATTAGACGTATCTGCCAATCTAAATGGTTTTGAGATCAAAAAATTTAGTTACATAGGATTTCGATAGGGAACTTTAAAATGAAAATATTTGTCAACATGTGCTATTTTTGTTTATATCGGAAGTAGTCCCAACTTTGTTATTTGATTTTCATTGCATTTTTATATTTCTCATTGCATTCTCGAGATACTTTGTTAAGCATACATTCGGTCTAAGTCTTACTGTTTTGGCGTTATTTGACTATCTTGAAAATAATAGACGATTTTGGACAGGAAGTAAATATAAAATGTCTAAAAAATAGGAGAAGCTAAAAACTTGAGTGTGCTATTAGTGCATTGAAGTCGAAGGAAACTTAATTTTTTACACGTGCAAAGCTTTACATTTTATGGCATCATTGGCGGAAATTTTTAAATTTGAAGTAATCAGCAATGCATTTTATTGTGACAGAATGTATCAAAATACTTAAGTACAGTTTCCTGTACTTTATCATTCAATGACTTGTACAAAGATCCCACAATTAGAATGCTTTTAAAAGCAAATTTTTTACATTTTTTGGTTAGTTTTCGCCATTATTTGTAGGAGTTAGATGAGTTGTTCATTTCATTTTATAAACATCATGACAACTAACCTCAATTAGTGTAAGATAAATTTTATTCTGTAATCCATGATGTAAATAAAGATTTGCGAAAGCTTGGTAGACTGAAAAGAGTACTTCTTTGTCCTATCTTCAGCTGCACATCCAAATAGTTGTGTTTTGTAGTCTAACTGATCAGCGTTGACTGCAAGCGTTTATCGCATTTTCAGTATATATATATATATATATATATATATATATATATATATATATATATATATATATATATATATATATATATATATATATATATATTATATATATATATATATATTATATATATATATATATATATATATATATGTATATATATATATATATATATATATATATATATATATATATATATATATATATATATATAAGGAGTCCAATTAAGTCGGTAGCATATGGAAATTTTTTTTATTTTTAGTTTTATGATAAAAAGTTTATTCTCTAGTTCTGAACGATTTAGAACTTCAATCAACTTTAATACAACTAAAAAAAATTTAATATCTGATAGTATTCTAGGTTTTAGATCATTCAAAACTTTTTATGTAACATAATTATTTTATATAACAAAATTCATAAAACTAAAAATAAAAAGGTTTCACATATGGTGCCGACTTAATTGAATACCCTGTATATATATACATGTATATGTATATATATACATGTATATGTATATATATACATGTATATGTATATATATACATGTATATATATATATATATATATATATATATATATATATATATATATATATATATATATATATATAACAATTTAACACTTTAACAATTTAATTAGAAATCTCAAAATGTAATATCAGAAAAGGTAATCTACAGCAACAAAGTAATATGCCTTGCCTACAAGAAATATCTTATACAGTTAACTTAAAGAACTTAATTACGCTGATTTTTTTCTGTTTGATCAGGATGATTCGCGAAAACCAGTACGAAACAACTAAACAAAAACGGTATAAAATTTCTACTCACCAGTTGTATGACATTTAGCCTTACACCCTTTCGTCGCACAAGTCCACAAAAGGCAATTCGATTTTTTTAGAGTCTTTCTCAATTGAAATTTGAAATTATTGATAATCATTATTTTTTTGTCCGCGTTGGCTCAGGACATTGGATTATTCTGTGAAATTACCAAAAACTAGCCGTTTGCTGGGATTTTATGGTCTATACCTGATCCGGGGTGCAGGTAGGCCAGTGATCAGTTTACCAATCTCTTAGGGTCTATTTTGCACACCCTACTTTTATGGCGGTGATGAGTTTGTACTATGTACGAGGGTATTTATGGTAATTGGTGATGAGTTTACGTGTACCCATTTCTACTGTTGCTACTAAGAATCCTAAAGTGATAACACCAAAGGGAAAACGTCGCGTTGTAAAAGTGTCATCGGCAGAAAGAAGTACAAATGTAACAGCCGTCTGTTGCATGAATGCCAGTGAGAATTTTATAACACCATTTTTAATTTTCCCAAAAGTGAGAATGCAACCAGCTGGATTCCTTGGCGTTGCACATGAAACAGGTTGGATGAATTCAGAAAATTTCATAAAATACCTACACCACTTTATCCAGTATGCTAGACCCAGTTAGAACAATATATTACTATTGTTAATGAACAAACACGCTAGCCATGTCACCCAAGAAGCTATTAACTTGTGCCGAGACAATTTTATTTCTGTGATCGGATTTCCGCCCCATACAAGTCACAGAATGCAGCCACTGGATGTTTCACTATATGGACCTTTGAAAACTACATACGAGTATAGCAGAGAGCGATAACTTCCTAATAGATATTTCACTTCAGTTTCGAGCTTTCCGTAGCTAGATAATGTGATGCCTAGATATTTTAACTCCATCACTTGTTCTATTATCTGACCCTTCAGCTCCAATTTACATCTTAGTAAATTTGCTGCTGTAACCATGCATTTTTTCTTTTTTGGGGAAATTAACATGTTAAATTTTCTGGCGGTTATATTAAATTGGTGCAGCATACGTTGTAAATCATCTTTACTTTGAGAGAGTAGAATTGCGTCGTCTGCATAGCAGATTATTTTAAGTTATTTTTCTCCCATTTGGTATCCTTTTTTAGTTCTTACTTGTTTTATTATTTCATCCATAATCAGGTTGAACAACATAGGGCTCAGGGAATTCTTCAAGTGCCATCTCCGCGGCGGAGGTCGGCAATCATCATAGCTATTCGGACTTTTGAGACGGCTGCTCTGAAAAGTTCATTTGATGTACATCCGTACCAATCTCTCAGGTTGCGCATGACATTCTACGCCTCCCTATGCTTCTCTTTCCTTGGATCTTTCCCTGCATAATCAGTTGGAGCAAGGTGTATTTCTCTCCACGTGTAATATGTCCAATAATCCCCCTGTCTTATCCCATTGCCAGCTTCAATAGGGTCGGTTAGTTCTTCTTCTACTTTTACTTTTATTGTATTGTTTTGGTAGACATTTTCGATCGTTTTGCTTATTCCTAGAGGTATCTCTCTTGCGTACAATAAGTGGATAACGTCCTTTAATTTAAACAGGTCAAATATCTGCTTAAGGTCCACGAAACATAGATATGTCGGTTTTGTTGTATTCTAATGATTTCTCTTGTACTTTCCTTATTATAAATATAGCGTCAGGCATGATCTTTCCGGCCTAAAACCTTGTTGTTCTTCTGTTAATGTTATAATTTCATTCAGTTTATTTGTTATCACTTTGGTTGTTAATTTTAGTGTTGTGTTTAATAAATTAATTACTCTGTAATTTTCCGGGTCCGATTTGTCTCCCTTTTTGAAGAGAGGTATTAGGATGCTTGATCTCCATTCTTGAGGAATTCTGTTTGGTTCTATTATTTTTTGGATTAGTTTTAATAGTTATTTGGTCAGATCTAGTCCTCCGTACTTTAAGAGTTCGTTCGGTATTCTGTCTTCTCCTGGTGATTTTCTATTTTTTATTTTCCTTAATCCTTTCTTTACCTATTCCTCCTCAATATTTATTTCTTCGTTTGTCATCACCTCTTATGTTGGTGGTTCATTATCGTCAGCTTTAGCAAATAGTGATCGAAAGTAATCTTAGCATGTTTAGTTCTGAATGTGTTTCGTTCATCTCTTTTTTTTGTCCTTTGATTATTCTCCATATTTCTTTTTGTAATCCCGCTAAAGCTATAAGTCTACATAATATAGCCTCCATTTTTGGTAAAATATACTTGCAATCTACAAGGGGTTGCAAATGCCATAAGCGGCTTTAGAGCCACTGGTATATAACCGTTTGACTCAAAAATATTCACCGAACTTGATTTTGAATCATCAAAAACAACAAAGAGAAAATTAACTCCAACGCCAATAAGAGAATCTCACCAACCAGAACTCAACTTACATGAAATAGTGAAGGTATTGAGCTAATATCTTGCCAAAGTCAGTGCTTTCAACTTCTTTAGTAAACCGTATTTTTGCTTGTCTTCCACAGTGTTTCAAACATTGGGGGTATTTGCCATTAACTTTCTCAGCCTTTTACACCAAGTACAAGAATGTAAATATACCTCTGAATGTGATAGCAATCTATGCACCAGAGAACAACAAAAATACCACTACAAGAGAAAACTTCTACAAACACACTCAGACTGTAATAAACGAGACCCCAAATGATGAATATATAATCATTATGGGTGATTGTAACGCCCGTGTTGGATGATATAGTTCCAGGAATAAAACAGCGATATAACGAAAATATCAGAAATGAAAACGGAGACCTTCTGACGGACCTCTGCAGCATACACGAGATACGTATTAATAATACATTTTTCCCTCACAAAAAACAATACAAATACACTTTTGAAACCGTAGAGGAAAAAGATCTATGATAGACTATATTCTATCGAATAGAGAGTTACAGCACTCTCAAATCTTGGATGTAAGAGCACTAACATCAGCAGAAATGGGAAGCGATCATAGATTGGTATTGTGCAAAATCCAAATGAAAACACATATATGTGATAACAAAACACCAGAATACACCACAACGATAAAAGTCAAAAGCTTACAGGATGACTCCACAAGATACTTTTCCAAAAAAGAATAACCGGAAAAAGCAAAAATACGTATATCACAGAAAGTGATGGAGACGAAGAAAGCTGGGCAAAAATTAAGTCTAGTATCTTAGCCTCGGCCAAGGAAGTTCTTGGTGAAAGACATATAAATAAAAATAAATCGTTCCCAAGGCGAAGAACTACATAGTTTTGTACAGAAGTGAAGGAAAAATGTAAAGAAAAGAAAAAAACTTACTTGAAATACATGTCAACCAAAACACAAGAGGCATACCATAATTACAAGACAAAACGAAACAACAAGAAACGAAACATATGCACTTGTAATAAAAATAAAAAATAATCACTGGGAACGTTTTTCGAAAGAAATAGAACATGATTTTTACGGTATGCAAAAGCAAATATGGCGCTTCATAATAGGTCAAAGAACGGAGGTAAAGGAACTAATAGAACCAAAACACATAAAAAAAGGATACGAGGATTGACTACCTAAAAAAGCTATATGCAGAGGAAGAACAAACGACAAAGAACTTAATATAAATGTACAGAAAGTTCGGAAAATACTTGAAAAACTGAAGAACAGAAAAGCAGCAAGTAAAGACGGCATACCAAACGAGTTACTGAAATATTGTGGAGCAGCAATGACAGAACAATTAACAACATTAATTAATAAAATTATAAAACAGAATAAAATACCGGAAGAATGGAGAACGAGTGAACTAATTCTACTATTCAAAAAAGGAGATAAAAAACAGCCAGAACACTACAGAGGTACCTATAAACTTGTTAAATACTACGCTAAAGCAAATGAACAACGGGATTTTCGTAGTGGAAGATCGTGTACAGATGCAATATTCGTTATAAAGCAAATGACTGAGAAATCACTAGAGTATAATAGAGCAGCATTTTTGTGTCTGATTGACCTAAAGAAAGCGTTTGACAGAGTAAGACTCAAAGATGTAATCTATCTTCTGTATAATAGAGAAGCTCCCCTAAATATTATAAAAATTATCGAAAACATCTACCAAAACAACAAAATGGAAGTCAGAATAGATGGACAACTTACAGAACCTATAGAAATAGGCAGCGGAATAAGACAAGGGGATTCATTGAGCCCCATGCTCTTCAATTTGATCATGGATGAAATCATCAAAAGCGTTAACAAGAGAAGAGGATATAGAATGGAAAACAAAGAAATAAAAATACTCTGTTACGCAGACGACCCAATATTGATAGCCCAAGATAAAGATAATCTGCAAAGACTGGTCCACAGATTTAACATAAGAGCGAAAGAATTTAATTTGACAATCTCATCTCAGAAAACTTAAATAATAGTAGTCAGCCAAGAACCAACCAGATGTAAAATAGAAATTGATGGCATCAGTATTGAACAAGTAATGGAAATGAAATACCTAGGAATTACACTGTTTAGCTATGGAGACCTGGACAAAGAAGTGAGAGATCAAGTACAAAAAGCAAATAGACTGGCAGGATGCCTTTATAACACTATATGGCGAAACAGACACATTAACACTGAGATGAAATCAAGAATTTATAAAGCCAGTGTAAGACCAATAATGACATATGCCTCAAAAGGCTACTGGAAACGACAGAGATAAACGACTGAGAAGAATTACAGGAAATACGCTGAGAGATCGAAAGAGAAATGAAGACAGAAGAAAAGGTAACGTACAGTGTATAAATGAATGGACACAAAATAGAAAAAAATAATGGAATAACCACATAAGCAGAATGGAGGAGCCCCTGTCGTCAAAATAGCAAGAGATAAGTCACCAATCGGTAGAAGAAGTATCGGACGACCGAGCAAAAGATGGAGTGCCAACCTTCCATAGAGGTATCAATCCGCCAATGAATAAGCAGAATTGCTTATAACGAGGAAGAAGAAGAAGAAGATGAACTTTCTCAGCACAGCAGACTATACTATACAGATATACTATAAGAGATTGCAAATTTTCCTTCAAATTTTGAATGTTAAAGCTTCATATATATAATTATTCGTACTCGCTACCTTTCGTTTATGAAATCGGCATTCACTGCAATCAACTATCGATATCACAAACTCGTTCCAAATATGTATTAATCGCCGCCACTGCTCGGCTACTTCAATAAAGTATATCGCCGCGGCAACGCAACGATTTTAAAGAGGATGTGTTGGTGTGCTAAAACACACCCTATACACAACCACACCTTGTCTAATAACATTAACCTAAGAGGTGCTCGACTCAAATGAAGTAGTCATTCGTTTTAATATCCATATTTTGAATAAATAATATGCAAAGAACTACAGAGAACACACTAAGATTATGTATGTAAGGCCGTATCGCTCACTTGCGCGTATGTTAATGTGGTTTCCTTCTAGGAACGAGCGGTATTGCTACGGAAAAAATCAGTGTTGTTCTCATAAAAGATTATGTATGTATAATATGAACCCCAAACCATTAACCCGTAAATACATAAATGTACGTATTAATAGAATATAACCTTAATAAAAATTAGAAGTTAAAGAACTGAAAAACTTGCCATAATAAAAGGATTTAGATCAAATAGAAAAAATCTTGAGGACCATTATCAGATTATTGAATAGCTGAGAAAAAGTTGAATGGATCTAAAAAGTTACAAAAATAGGTACAAAACGGTGAGAGCATCGAATATACAGAAATAGACCTCATAGATTGCCGTAAGGATATAAAAACCAGATCAATATAAATAATTTCTTAACAAACTTGATATCGCAAATATATGCTTCAATATCTCGATTTAAGCTAGGATTATATCAAAAATTATATCATTTTGAAAATTCAAATCAGTATGGCTAAGAAAAAGTTCAAAAGTTTACTGCTTTCAAACGTAACCATAAATAAAACCACCCTCGAAAACTTTTCTCTCTCCTAAAACGCATCTAATTAAAGTAAAGACAAACAATTTTCGAAAGATATATATCTGCTTCGTTCCTTGCTTACTTTGTAAAATTATCTTCCGAATGAAATGCTAAAGTATCCACTATCTCATTATTTTCTCTAACTAGAACTCAAATATTGACAGAACAAATTTCTTGAAAATAGAATTTTAAAAAATCAGGGTAGGATTGGCCCAGGATCTCAACCGACTCAAAAATTAAAAATTACAAGGGCGCAAATATCTAATTGTCTGCAGGTGGATGGTTTCCAAAGTTGTCTCATTCTAAAACGTGTTTAAAATTGCATAATTATTTAGTACTCTTCCAGTTTAAATCATAATGTTTTTCTATTAATTTTCTAATATTAACTGCATTATCTCGTTTTACTTTTGTAAGCTGGTAAACTTGTAAACCAGGACAGGGCATCTACCTCTAAACCCAACCAGCATCTTGTCCACTGTAACATATTCGGAACAGGTGTATTTTGCTATACTGCTAGACACGAAACAGTTAAACAAATAGGACACTGCTGCAAGTCGATCTCCACTGGCCTTCGTTTGCTATCTTGTTTCATTATTGTTAAATCTTATTGCTGTGAGAAGAAATAAGAAGCGTTTTATTGACATTGTAGCACGAAAAATTCGCCTACCTAAAACACTTGTCGAAAATAATGAATCGACATTCTCATAATTAGAGTATAGTACACCTGAAAGGTAAGATACAAAAAATCTCACCTTCGTTTACATGATCGACAAATGTACAGGTATCCCCATAATTGACACTGAGCCCGGTAGAGTACACAGATGAAAATCTGTGTCCTCTAGAATAGAGGCCAACATGTCATGAGTTATAAGAAGCGACCTGCATTCAAGTGGACTGGGTGGTTTTGTTTCTAAGGCGGGTCCACGAAGACCAAAAAGGTGTGTAATAATGTTCTGTACGCGAGTTTTTGATGGTGCCGGAGCATTTTTATCCCACTTATGGCTGTTTCGTCCCCACTTATGTCTGTTTCGTCTATAGTAAAAAGTTGTTTCCTTATTAGATGCTGTTTCACATTCGTCGCTTGATAAGTCAATTTCTGAATCTGTGTCGTGATCCGAGTGTTCACTTTGACCGTCAGTATCACTGGTATTAGAGTCACTATTACAGTCACATTATCACTTGTCACCGTACTTCCGCTAATTCTTAAAGCCATTATAATGTATTATCTTAAATAATAATAATGAAACTACTATGGTGGGGTCAAATCCGACCGGACCTCAACAGCACGTGTGCACTATCCCACTGATCGCTTGCTACTAAGCGGCATGCTAAACTACGTAAGTAATTGGAAGAATACATGACATAACAAGATCGTTTGCCAAACTGTCTACCAGTGGGGTACAAAATTTCAAGTGCTGGGGTCAAATTTGACCCCACGATAGTAGTTCAGGGTAGTGTATTTTCACCATCGTTTTAGGAAGCTCACTTACAAACGCGTAACATAAAAATATCAAAGTTATTACAAATGTTTATAAGCTAAAAAGTCAGCCCTTTTTCAAACGGTTAAAATTTTTTTATTATATATCTTGAAATTAAAGGCTCAAAGAATCGATTGCGATCGGCTAAATACTTCTAGAGTCACTGTTTGGCAAGTATATTACAGTTGTTTAAATAATCGCTCTCAGAGATAAACAAATTGAATAACTTATAAATTATTTGGTCGATCTAGCTGAGATAATAATAACTCATTAATTGCCATAATTTCAAGTAGTTATATTACATGTCATTACACAAAAAAAGTTATGAACATTTATAAATTACTACAGAAATAAGGGTTTTCTGCCATTATCTGGGTGAATTGTTTATGTATTTTAATTTAGAAACTTGAAAATTAAAGAACTCTTTAAGATGTACAACTTTTATTTGAACCGTTTTTCTCTTCTTTTTTCATGATTGTTTAAAAAAACAAAGCAAACTCAGCTGTACATCTTTAACGATTTATCATCAGCTATCCCTCGTATACCTTTTAGAACCTTTTTCGGCGTTTCTTATCTTATTGGCCTAATAACAAAGTATGTAATAAAGAAAACTATTAACCAGAAAATTTTCACACTAAAAATAAATCATATACAAGATTTTTGTGTGTTAAAATTCGAAAGAAAGAAACATGAACTATTTATGTACAATGTACTCCCTAAGAAGTTGGTAAACAAATTCTTCTGTGCAACAGGATGTTGTAAAATAATGAGACTAATAAAGTGGTATTGGTGCTAAGCGATATTTTAAGTTCCTTAAGTGACCTGACTGGATGAGTGTTTTAAAAAGCAGGCAGACATGTTTACATTTTAAAAAGCAATGTGTCCCTGCTACTAATTTACTTGTTTGTTTAGATTATTACTACATCGGAAAACAATATTATTATTTGAGATATCTATTAGTATCCAATAATGTTGTTTCTCGTCTTAAAACACTCTTAAAAAGTAGAGTCAATGTATTCTTGGAACAATAGTGTTAATTTATGCTATTCGGGTCCACTTACAGAAACATTAACCTTGTAAATTGCTTACGGACGATAACTAATAATAATATTTTCAAAGAGGAGTAATTGACGGAGGAACCCTTCAATAAAATAGTATCATTTATAGTACTATAAAAAACGGCAGAATTATTTATGCTTAAACAACAATTTTCAACGAACAATAAAATTTATTTTCGCGAACAAATTTTCTGGACATTTCAATAAACATTCACTAAGTAATAAATGCTATAGTCCAACAATTTATTAGAGAGGGTGATCTATTGGTAAGAACTGATTTTAAAACTGTCAAGTGTAGGAAAATTCCACAACGCCAGCGGCGTTGATATTTCGTTAGTTTTTTAGGATTGAATAATTTTATTAGAAATTAATTCCATCGTGATCTGTATGTACTTTTGTCGTTCTGTGAATTTCCTAATTACCCAAAGCTTGCCTTACTATTAAAGGAATATAGCTCCATGACTTCCTATGATTAAAGCTTTTACGTAAATTAATTTCTTAAATGCACACATATCATTGAAAAATAATTCATGTTATCTAAAAACTGTTATCAACAAGGAAATAATGTGCTGTGACGGCGATATCTGTGAAGATCGTATTACCATCGAGTTTATACTTGTTATCATATTACATTTTTGTTGATGGTTAAAAATTAAATGATCTGATATTATTTAATATCTTAGTGTACATAGCAAGTAAATAGCCAATCGGCAAAAATGTTATTTAAAAACATGCGAATGGCTTCTGCAATCTGTCTTGAACTTATCGGTGTTGTTATAGTATGGAATGTAATGAAAATTACACTTTTAACTGCTGTTTAGTCCCATTCTTCTTCTTTCAGTCCGATTATCGAACGTTGGCGATCATATTGGTAATAATAACCTTGTTTACGGCAACTCAAAACAGATTAGAGGATGTTTCTTGATACAAGGATAACAGGATATCACGTATCCCTCGTATACAGGATAACACGTTACATGTATGACTCACCCTCCACAATTCCTTCTCAGGGTATTCAGAGTATAGGTAAAATTATATAATAAATAAATAAATATTTTTAAAGTTGTGTAGAGATCAACAAACGATCAGCAACAGTGACATTTTATAACAATCAGAAATATTGTACTTCTGTCAAGAAATACAACAATTAAGTTTTAGTATGTACTCGATAAATTAAATAGAATAAATTAGGTACAATGACTCCCAACAGTTTATATGAAGTGAAATATATTGTTTGATAAGATTATTCTCTAAATAAAACATAAAGCTTATTGGTAAAGATTTTAAATGTCGAATAAAACAATTTTAGCTTCAATACAAAACAATAATCAAATTAATAAAATAATTTACTTTTACTTACAGTCTTTCGGTATCCAATGGAATGTTTCTGGGCACGGTGGTGAGTCCTCGTCTGGAGCAATCTACAGTTGTACCAACACACGAACACATCCGAGGACATCTCGATCCTCCGAATGACAGATGCGCCATCTCATCAGAACTAGCGACAACCACCATCGCTAGGAGCAAGCACAACACGAACGGCACTGACGCCCGCATGCTATTGGTGTTTATGAAGCTTTTTAATGGGCTGAAGTTTTTTAATTACAAACAGGCTCTCAAAGAAGTTGAACGAAGGGGTCTACTGCCCTTGGTATCTGTAACAAGTGGATTTTATTTAGAAAGTAACAAGTAGTGTTTTTATAATAGTATGATGTCATTGCTACAGAAAACTACAGAAAAATGTGATATTTCTCGTTATTTAATAAGCTGTGATAAAATGTTTCAAAATTTCCAAGAAGGATACAAAAATTGATCAAATTTGATACAAACGTGAATTTCTTTGGATTAAAAGCTTAGGAAGGTTAATCTCTGTAAAGAATTATAAAAAGTACATTCAAGTATCAACATCATATTTTAAGTTCTTCATAACTGTAAATAATTTGGCAGTATCTTTAGACCTACGATCTATAGTAGAAGCCACAGTTAGAATGAAGTGCAGGTAAGATAGACAATGCTGGTTTGACCCGAGCGGCGCATCAGGACCTGATTTAAGAATCATAGCACTGGAATATACGCGCATAACAATTACCCACGGTTGTATAAAAGACTATAATTATTGTTTCAACTAAAGCATGATTCAATCATCGATGTATAATATGAGAGTTATATTGTCGAACTAAACAATAACATGAAGAAAAATACTATAAAAAAAGTAAAATGAATCAAAAACTCATTGTCGATAGCTTATCTATATTTATAAATTTTCAATAACTTCGATTGAAAACAAATTCTTTGGGAAATAAATATAATTATCAAGTCATTAGGCGAAGCGAATCAGTTTGAATTTCCATTGTCTACGCAAAGCAAACATGTCTCTTTATCGATTTGGGTACTGGCCATTAGACCAAAAACTTGAAACACTATGAAAGCTCAGTTGTATTTAATTTTCGCAAGCGGATATAAGTACCTAAATCATGGAGCCGTTGCCAGTATCTCTCGTGAATTTCAAACAGGGTATGACTCTTAGCGTGCAAGTAAAACGTGTGGTATTAAATGTGTTAAACTATCATCTGAATTAAAAAATGGTGACAGCTTGACTATTACTGTGGAAAAAGTTTCGAAAATGTGCGGTGTGAGTGTTTGCAAAATTTATGACATCCGCGAAGAGGCCCAGTAAGGCGAACTGAAACCGGTACAAAAAAGGAAAAAACACAGTTTTCAGTCCAATTCACGTGAGAATACTTACGATGAAGGAGTGAAATCTCCAATACGAAAAATTGTCCATGATTTTCTTTTTGGAAAACATACCACCAACCGTCGACAGTATAATTGTAGCATTTGTAAATTCCTTGGTATATATTGAAATCCCCTCGTATATGTATTAAAATACCGAAGAATAATTTCGGTGTATTTCTATTTCCTTTCGTACAAGTTAAAACACCGAAATATTCTTTCAATTCCTCTTTGCCTCGCCGAGTTGATATAAACGATTTTAAAGTTGTTTATATATCATAGATGGGTATTTCCTAGGTATTCTTTTATCGAAGCTGCTTAATATTCTGCGTTTCAAATAAATATTCCCGTTTATATGTTTTGTTTATACCAAGTTGGGCGAATGAATTCCAAAGATAATTAGATCACTCTCGCTGAGGTCGCTATCAGGGGCGGTTGGCTTCAGTGTTGGTCCAAATTTTGCGTCAAATTTGTAAAGTTTTTCCGTTGTTTCGTCCGTTTTCATGGAAAATGTATAGCAGTGTAAAGTTCATAATAGTTTAAGTGAGGTTTGAAATGTTGGCCATTGTAAACAGACGTGTTTAGTTGAGTCGGTAAAAACCGGCAAATATGTTAAAAAAAAAGTGATTTTTGCTCAACATAATGTGTCTGATTAGATAAGAGTAATCACTGGTTTTTGTTGTGGGCCGTCTCTCATCTAAGATATTTGTAAAACGGCGTCTACAACAGCTTTGATGGATAACCACATGTTGCCATTGTGTCCAGGTGTACCTATTCCTGTTTTTTAAGAAGCTGAGTCCATGGTTTGCATCCAGTGCCAATTTCAACCTCAAATTTGCTTTGTCCTAACTAAGAAGCCATTTCAGAACATAATTCGCAGTGTGAGATGCAGTTTTTTGTGTGGCAGAAATTCTAAAGTCCAATGTAAGTCCAGTTTCCAACCCCAGAAATCTTAAAGGGCATTTTAGTGAAATCCAGGTAACTTTTTTTGTTTGAACTTTTAAAGTAAAAATAGACATTTTTTTCTAATAATAATTGCTTCATAAAAGTTTGTAAAGAAATTGTAATATTTAAAATTGTAGATCTTAGGGTGTGGCTAGGCTGTCATTTTCTCAGTTTAAGATTTAGTATTGATGTATGACAGCTAGCACTATTTTTGACATTTGATAAATATCTAATCATATTTGAGATTTTGTCTTGTTTTTAGAAAAAGGTTAACCTCTATGTATAGTTTCACTTAAAGATATTTTTTTTATTTGTAATAGTTTATTTCTGCTACAAATTATCGCCCAGTAACAATTGTAAGTATTATTGTATTTCCAACTTCAAGGGTTTGTAAAACTGATAGGACATGGTAAGTGTTTTTTCTTTGTTATTTTTGGTATTTATCTTTGTAACTAATTATATAGAATTTTTTTGTATTGCCATCTATATTTGTAACTGTTTGTGGTAAGACAACAATAAATTTTTGTAAATTTTTCACTAAACCATTTTGTTTATTTATTTAAAAAAAAGTCTCTAAATCCGTTCTGAGTTTTTTAGGAGGGAAGAGCCTTTTTCTTTCATCCAGCAGGAAGTTTCTTCAAAGCGGCGTCCCATTTTAAATAGCTAGAGGGCCTTCTTGTGTTTTATTTGTTCCAGGAGATTCATGTAAGTACAACTTTATTTCATTTTGTAGTTGCCCCAATCCAATCCCATTGTTTCATTCACTTATCCACGACCCAGTTAAAGCCAAATAAAGCCTGAGAGCCGTTCGCAACAGTTTCGTTTATTTTGCTTGTCCTATCTCCACCCCAGTAACTTCTGTCTTCAATTTTCAACCTCCTATAGTAATACCCTATGTGGTAGGCAAAATATTCTTTACATAATAAACAAAGTGAAGGATGATGAGGACCTTCCAGCTTTTTCAAAAACCATGTTTCGTAGGCTACTAAATGACATGAGTTTTGAATACGATAAAAGAGGTCGAGATTCGATAATGATGGAAAGAAAAGATATCATATCCTGGAGACACAAGTACCTCAGACAAATAAAAACATCGAGGGAGAAGGATAATGTAAACCTTATTTATACAAATGGACTAACGTCGGTGCTTCAGTCAAAAAGGAATGGAGGGACACAACGATCAAGAATTCACGAGATGCCTTAAGACCAACACTGCATTCTAACTGTCGCTTTACTTGACTATACCTTTACTCGTATTGTATGTTGCTGCATTTTTATGTAAATATTTAACCAATCATATTTGTAGGCATGCAAAAGAAGACTTTTTTAAGAAAAAGCTAAAATGAAACGAGAGAAGGCAAATGTACCTAGTCAGAATGCCCATCGGCAAAAAAGTTTATGAGATACTCTCTCCAAATTTTGAATATCGCTTCATTTTACGACATACCGAAAATTTATAGATACTATTCTCTTTAATTATATAGAAAACCGCCCCAGAACCAAAAAAGGTCGCAGAGAGAAACGGTGTGAGACTTGGCCTAATGAAGCGATACCCAAAGTATCTTTTATAAACTTTTCGACGACGGGCCCTCTAACTAACCATTTAGTTGCAAGAAAATTAAAACAATATTAAATTATCTATCTATTTGTTAAAGCTGTCGTATTAACAGCGATGTAAAATCGTATCATCCAGTAAATATTTACAATTGCTCATTGAATATTTTGTAACTTGATAATTTGTAATAAAGGTGTTGTAAACATGAATCATTAATCAACTATTGCAGTTCTTTCTTGTTCCTAGCTGTTAAACTAACGAATCATATTGCATAGAAAGTTTTGTAAATATATTTTTATAAAAAAACATTCCCAATAAAAAATGTATCCTAATTAAATACCTCTTTTTAATAATTAAATAAACATGAATTACATTATGAACATCGAATTTTCACAAATTGTTTGATCTCTCCTTTTGTGTCTATCTACCAGTCCACTAGAAACTTCTCTTCTTTCCCTATTACATTTTTCAATACTGTTATTATTTTCTTCCTTGGTTCCCTTCGTCCGTATTTTATAACTTCCGTGTTATTTTCATCTTTTCCATCCAGGAGCTTTTCCATTTTTGCTCCTCTTTATTGCTTTCTCGAATTCATGAGTTTGAAGAATTTTAAGAACCTTGATAACAGATTTCTTGCCGGGAGTGACTACAATTCCACACAGCTTTTGGGGATCTAACCCTAAAGGAAGACAACTCCTCAGAGCTATATATAAATAACAACCTTAACCACCGGTCCAGTGGAGAGTCTACGTATTGGTCTACTGATAGAAACAAAATGCTTGGCATGCTCGATTTCTATGTTACCAAAAGCATCCCAAAAATACTTTCGTCTGTAAAGTCAGGTTTTATTCTCACCTGCTCTAATAAAGGTAAACTCTAAAGCAGTTATAAGAAATAATCCAACGTTTCTCAGTAATAACTTTATTGACTGGGACTACTTTAGAACCATCTTTGATGAAAAACTGCAACTAAATATTCCACTAAAAACTAGTTCCAAATAGACGCAGCCGTAGAACACTTCACCCGTTCAGTTCAGCTAGCTGCACGGCAATCTAGGCTTAATCAAAGAAAAAATATGTATTACAATAACCATGACTTACCAACACGCATTAAAGATTAAATTGCTATTAAAAGGAGACAGGAAAACCTGACAAAGAACAAGATAAGCATGAGAAAAGGCTATACTTAACAGAGCAATGATGAAACTAAAAAGAACTCTTAACAAACACAAGAATTTGAGCATTAACAACTACCGTAAAAACGAAACGGCGACCGAGTCAGCTGAACACTCATTAGGAAATGCTACAAAAAAAATAATACAGCACAATTCCTAATCCCCCTAAATCAGTACGGAAAATGGTAACTGGGCCAGAACTAACCAGCAAAAGGCTGAAACGTTTATTAACCACTTTAACCATTCAACCGCATCCCTCGAGGCGAATTCCGAGGAAGACAATGATATTTATAACATCCTGGAAAGTGCATTCCAGCTTGAACTCCCACTTCCAAATTTTAAAATCAACCAAGGAAGAAACCATTAACACTAAAATGAACCCAAAGAAGTGTTTCTATCTCATTACAACTACAATACGTAAAGAATTACCCACCAAAGGGCTAAAGCTTTTAACACAAATTTATAATTCCGTTTTAAGGACCGGTTACTTCTCGACACAGTGGAAACTAGCGAAAGTTATTCTCATATCCACGCCTACGAAATCTCTGAATGGTACCGGCTCCTATAGACCAATTAGTCTGTTGTCAATTCCAGGAAAACTACTGGAAACGCGCTTGCTCCTAAAATTAGAACCCATATTGAAAAATCTCCAGATATTAAGAAATCATCAGTTCGGTTTCAGACAGCATCAATTCGATTTCAGAGTAACAAAAAAGATTAATCAAGGCCTTAGAGACAAACGGTGTTGTTCTGCGGCATTTTTAGACAAGTGACAGGTATTTGATAATGTCTGGCCAATGAGCCAGTACACGTCTATTCACTATCATATATTTTACCTCCTTCATCATTGACTTTTCTTAAGGTTTTATCAAAATCCACCAAAAACTCACCCAAGTTGCCGTCTTCTTTAACTAAGTTGCTTAACTTTTTCTGAATTTGTACTCGAAACTGAGGTCCTGTATTTTCGTAAATAGCTTTAAGAGCTTCTATCATTCCCATTGAAGTTTCTTGGGTTCTAATTAATTCCAAAACATTATCCCCAACTAACTGAACAATAATATCCTTTGCAGTTGAATCATTTTTAACAAAGTCTTTGTACTTATCGTCAGTGCTAGCAGGTTTCTCTTAAGAAATGACATCAAGAATATCATGACGTTTCAATATTCTTGCCAATGGAAATCTCCACGAATCAAAACCGGTTACATTAAATTGTTGTACATTAGCCATATAAAATTGATTTCTGGACAAAGCCATTATTAAATAACACACGAGCAAAAATTGTGAACACAATTTTTCCTGCAAACTACACTTTTAGCAGCCCAAATTTTACTTGCATACAGTCCTCCTCTATAAAATCAGAAAACTTCTACGTATTAACCTTTTCCTGATTTTCTAATCTTACCTACAAAATCGACAATTCTTCGTGACTCAGTATGAAGAATACTTTAGCTTCCATCCAGTCCAGACTGGAGTTGCTCAGGGCAGTGTGCTTAGAGTCGTCCTGTACCTTTTATACACTGGCGACTTACCAACGACAGTTAACTCCACTATAGCCACATATGCTGAGGATACCGCCATTTTTGACATCACACTCCAATCCAATTATAGCTTCACATCGACTCCAGAGAATGCTGATATAGCATATAGAATGAGAAATGATATCCAGCGGTGGTTAAAGAAATGGCGCATCAAAATAAATGAAAGTAAGTCGGCACATATTACGTTCACAAACCGCAGAGACAACTATCCACCAGTAATCCTTAACAATTAGCAACTTTCCCAAAAAAACAGAAGATGACAAATACCTAGATATGCCTCTGGACAAAAGACTTACACGGAAAAAACATATCTTCACAAAAAGGAAGCAATTGGAACTCACGCTCAGCAGAATGCTGCTGTACAATTCAGTACTATAATTATTTCATGTATGTTGGCAACACGTTTTCTTTTTGTTGATGACTAATGACTTACTTGTCACTTGTAATACACTTGTACTTGTAAAACAAAACTTTTTTTTTCTAATTAAATATAATAATAGTGTTATTATTATTAATCTCCGTAAACAAGTTGTGGACTCAGCTGCAGAAATTTAGAAAAGTGTTTTTAAGTTTAAGTTTGCAGGAAAAATTTGTCTTCACAATTTTTGCACGTGTGTCATTTAGTTATGGCTTCGTCCAGCAATAAATTTTTTATGGCTAATGTAAAACAATTTAGTGAAGCCGGTTTTGATCCGTGGAGATTCGTGGAGACGCAGGCTGAAACGCTTCGTTCCTAATGACATACAGATACTAAAGTGAAGTGAAGTGAAGTGAAGTGAATACCAATCCCTTCGTTAAAATACCAAATGTAGTTTAATAAGATTGTTTAGAATAAAAAGGAGCGTATCAGTGGATTGTTCCTTAATTATTTGCTACAATCATTTACCTATTGTATCGTTGGTACAGTCCAACAGAAGTCGATCATAGATTATATAATAGTGAGACAGAAATCAAAATTTAAATACCAAGACTGCAGAGTAAAAAGAAGATCTAACTGTGGGACAGATCACTACTTTCTTTTAGCTAATCTTTTGTGCCCCTTTACACAATACTACAAACAGAACACCGAAAAAGAGAGAAACAATACTACACAGTACAAAACGGAGAGATATAAATTGCACCTTTTATTCCAACCAAGTATTAAACATCTTTTTCAATCTAGATTAGAAAAGGAACTAAATGAGATGGAAAGAAATATGGATGTAGAACAAGAATACAACAACCTCAAAACGATAATAAAAAATTGCTTATGAAGTATTAGGAACAGAGAACAACGACAAAAAACACCACGAACCACCATGGATGACAGAAAACGTAAAAGAAAAAAGTGGCTAACAAATAAAACATCTAGCAATAGAGTAACATATCAAAGGAAAAACGGAGAAGTATGCAATCAAATAAAAGAAGCAAAAAACAATTTCTGGGAACAAAAATGTGTCCAAGTTGAAAATTTAATTGGTGGTGCTCAGTCTACGGAAGCATGGAGAACTCACTAATCTAAAGAAAAACACCCATAAAACTCCTTAAGCAACTTAATTTCTATATAAAAGTGGAAAAATCACTATATAAATTTACTCCAAGAGTCCAGATTGGAATATATGGGAGAGGAATACAGTATGAAGTGACAAACAAATAGTAACATTAATACTACTAACAACGAGGTCCGTACTGCGTTAGTTAAAATGAAAAACGGGCAATCTCCAGGACCTGGCAATATAGCTGTAGAGTTACTTAAAGCAGGAGGTCCACTCCTAATAGAACGAATAACTTTTCCAATGAATCAATGCTGCCAACAAAATAAAGTACCATCTGAATGGAAAACCGCTCACTAAGTGTTCATCTTTAAAAAGGGTAATGGAAAAGATCCTAACTTTTACAGGGGATTAAGTGTCCTACCTACTTTTGGAAGATTGTTTGGAAAGATAATAAATGGAAAAATACAAGATGATGTAGGACATCTAATTAACAAAGACCAAAGTGGATTTACGCCTGGTAGATCTTACACTGATAAGTTGTTTATACTCAAACAATTAATAGAAAAAAGAATAGCGGTTGGTACCGAAGTACATCTAGTCTTCATCGACCTAGAAAAGGTGTATGATACAGTTCCAAGACTTAAATTGTGGCAACCTTTAAAACAACCCGGCATTCGTCCATACCAGGGATAACGATAACACTACTTACCTAAAAATCGGAAATAGACTATCAGAGCCAATAAAATTAACTAAAGGACTAAGACAAGGATGCAGTATATCACCCTTACTGTTTAATTTATATTTATATATAAATGGCTGCCACTGCCAGGGAATGGGAATCCCCATAGAAAATGACGTACTGTTCTCCCTGAACTTTGCGGATGACCAAGTCGTCCTAGCTCAAGATTCTTATGATCTAGAATTTACAATAAAGCGTATATACAGAGGATATGTAAAATGGGGGTTACAAGTCAGCACGAAGAAAACAGAATATTTAGTTATCAATTCAGATACAAGGTGTGAAGTGTTGATAGACGAGGACGTGGAAATCAAACAAGTGGAAAAATTTAAATATTTAGGTGCACTCATTGATAAGAACGGCTTGGGAGAAACCGAAATTAAACACCGAATTAATGAGGGACGTAAACTTGTAGGATGTCTGAACTCCTTATGGTGGGATCGCAACATTTCCAAAAGGAACAAAAAAAGAATAGGGCAAACCCTGGTTGAATCAGTTCTTTTCCAGTTCCAATTCTTTTCTTTTCTGGATTTATACCATGTATCACAAAAAATTTATTTAAAAATCCTTTATAAAAGGTATATAATTAAAACACCCAATCGGGCTACATCACAAAACGTTTTCGGGATCTATATTCCATCATCAGTGTGTCTAAATGTACATGTTTTGAGCCACTAAATATTTGGGTAAAAATCCGTTAAATGTTATTAATTTAAATTTAAGTTACATTATTGGATCTCATATGCTATTGCCATGTTATCAATTCCAATTGCAACTTTAACATCATAGCATATGAGATCCAATAATGTAACTTAAATTTAAATTAATTTAAAATAACATTTAACGGGTTTTTACCCAAATATTTAGTGGCTCAAAACATGTACACTTAGACACACTGTGTGTTTTAATTATATACCTTTTATAAAGGATTTTTAAATAAATTTTTTTAATCAGTTCTTTGTTATGGCTCTGAAGTATGGACAATTAATGCAGACCTGAAGAAAAGATTGTTGGCAGTTGAAATGAATTATTTGAGAAGAAGTGCTAGAACATCAAGGCTGGAAAGGCAGACCAACGAATCTATAAGAATTAACATGAATGCTACAGAAACGGTCATTGACAGAATAGAAAGAAGAGGTTTAAAATGGTTTGGACACCTATTGAGAATGGCTGACGAACTTTGGCCCCAAAAACTTCACAGATGGAAGCCCCTGAAAGAAGAAAAAGAGGTAGACCTCGATGCTCATGGAATGAAACATGAGCATCGAGGATGAAGCATGCCTTGGACCGGGAGGATTGGCGGAGGAGAACGGGAATACAGCGGTAGCAGTCTCCAAAATGTATTGTATTTACAAGTTGGATCCTGTAATATATATATATATATATATATATATATATATATATATTATATTGGTTGTTGGTACAGATTGTAAACATATAGGGATTAAAAAAAATTTCTTAGCGTACTTAATTAATTGTTCATACTTTTGTCTGTTTTCCTCTTTTTCTGTACTCAGATTAATGGAAAATCTCTTTAACCTATTTTTCCACGCATTCGACGAATTAAACAGTGTAATTAGAATTCTTTAAAGAAATAACTAAATTACAGACAAACTTTTTATGAACAATAATAATCACATGAAATTAACTTTTCAATTGTACGGAATATTCAATTGTACCAACTAATCTTTAATACCTTTGTATGCTAAGTTAAGGATCACTTAAATTTTTAATCGGCTTTTTCCACCCGGAAACAACAAAACCTAAAAGCATTTTAATTATTTACATTTTTTCACGGATTTCCAGGAGATTTCAACCAAAGTTCCATCTTATTTGAAACCCGAGCAAATAACACGAATTAAAACAAAAGGTCTTCGAGCAAAAAGAGAAAAATTAAATTTTAATAAATTAAACAACATTTCTACAAAGCTTTCATCTGAGACGTTGAATTGGAAACGTGACGCAATTTAATTCAAAAGAAAAATCTCAAAAACGACTTCATGTTTAATTAAAAAGAATTTTCCAGTATTAGGTATATGTCAGGTAACATCTGATATTAGTTACTTTTGTTAGTACAATCTGGCCCCGAATGACTCCTCTTTTTTAGGCTTTTTCTTATATACTTCTAGTTGTATGTGCAGCCATCTATGATTCTGTGTTGAAAAAAGTATACCTAATAATATCTTCCGAAGTTTCTCATTATCATCATTTTGACTTTACAATCCTGCGTGGGTCCTAGCCTCCTCAGGATTCTTCCTCGATGTTATCAAGGAACCTTGTTCTGGGTCTTCCTCTTCTAGTTTCTAGTCCCCGTTTTTCTAGCTAGGTCATTTTTTTCCATATGCATTACATGCCCTATCCACCTCAGACGTTATATTTTCATATGTTTTACGATATCAGGTTCCCGGTATATTCTATACAGTTCGAAGTTGTATCGTCTTCTCCACACTTATTCACTGCTCCGTAAATTCGCCTTAGTACTTTTCTTTCGAAACATCCTAACATGTTTTCATTATTTTTGTTAGAGTCCAAGTTTCTGAACCATATGTTAGGACTATAGTATTATTGTTTTGTAGAGTTTTATTTTTGTATTTCTCGATATGATTGTGGATTTAAGGAGGAAATTGAGCCCAAAATAGAGCATCTGTTGGTCGTGCAAAGTCTGCGGTTTATCTCTGCGGTAGTATTATTTTCAGTGTTAAGGAGCGCTCCCAGGTATACAAATTCGTTCACTGCTTCGATAATGTCGTTTTCTATAACAAGTCGTAGGATTTGTGGTTGCGTGCTTATTTTCATATACTTCGTTGTGTTGGTGTTTATTGTTAAACCCATTTTTGTAGCTGATTCTTTCTAATTTTACATACGCCTCTCGTACAAGGTTTTCCGTTCTCCCAACAATATTGAAATCATCAGTATAGGCCAGGATTTGCACTGATTTATTATATATTGAACCAGTGGTTGCGATTTGTGACATACGTATTACTTTTTCCAGAGCCAGATTGAACAGTATACAGGAGAGAGGGTCTCCCTGGCGCAGCCCATTATTTGTTTTAAAAGGTTCAGACAGCTCCCCCTGAATTGGTACTCTATATTTAACTTTTTCAAGAGTTAGTTTTGTTAAATTTAGCGACTGATTTGGTATTCCTAGCTCTTTCATTGCTTTGAACACTTCTCAGCTATTCACAAAAATGAAGGCTGCTTTGTAGTCTATAAATATGTGATGAGTATTAATGTCATATTCCAGGTGTCCGATTCTATTATTGATGTATCATCTTCACTTGGAGAACACTTTTTTACGTCAAACAGTACATCTTATATTTCTTCTAGTGACATTTCTAAATTAATTTATATTGAAGAAAACTTGGGGAGTAGTTGTTAGTGGTAGTGTTTTGTTCATAAAGGTTAGCAAAAGTTTCTGTGATTTCTTCTGTTAAGGTAATTACACTCAGATGCAGAAAAAGCGCAACGGCGAAAATTTTGGTCAAATTCAAAGTATTTCAATCTTTTTATTTTTAGCCCTATTTTGATGATTTTTTCAAAACACTATGTAAAAATTTATAAATTTTAATTTAGTATACTGAGTTTTTTACTAAAATTTTGTATTTGATTTATTATATAAGGTTAATCGAAAGGTGGTTGTTTATCCTAACTTTGAAACATCCTGTGGAATAATTCCGTTAGCGGATTTTCATAAAACCTTACTTTTCGGTTGCAACCATGTCTTCTAAGTATTATGTTTTATGTGAAAATATGGATTGGTTCATTTTTAGGAGCGAAATGACTTTGCCGCCGTCAATTTACGACTTTTCCTATTATTAACATTATCTTTTGTAATAATTTGTAATACGACGATGGGGGCTTTGGTGACTGATATCGAAGGAATGCCATATCGATATCCCAGAAGCACTGTATTTAAATAATGATTAAAAGCAACGACATGATCTTGGTTTTAATGAACAATGGTAACAATAACAAAACATAAAGAAAACAACTTAAACGTGACTTAACCTAAGTACGCAAATAAAGAAAAACTACTAAAAAATAACTTAATACTTTGTATTGCCTCCCCTAGCCTCTATAACTGACTGTACACGTCGGCTTATGCTGTCTATGAGGTTGCGAATATCATCTTGCTCGTATTCGCAACGTATTCGAAATCATTTCTCTTCTGGAGCCAAGCGAAGTTCGTTAATTGAGGCTTGTGTGACTTCGCGACCTCTAATATTTCTATTAAGCATGTCCCAAACGTGCTCTATTGGGTTCAGATCTGGCGAACATACTGACCAGTTCATTTTATTAATACCAACTTTCTCTAAATATTGCGTGACACACATTGTAGAGTGGGGTCGCACATTATCTTGCATTAATAGAAAATCATCGCCGATATATTAAGAAAAGGGTACTTACGTGATTCGCTAAAATTTCCTATACCGGTGTGCAGTCAACGAACCCTCAATAAATACCAATTCAGTGTGTACCTCTCGAGATATTCCTGCCCATACCATCACCGAACCCCCTCACGCCATACTCGTTCTCTCCATATGATGAGTGAAGACAGTATCTCGACTCATCCGTAAAAAGAACATTACTCCATTGTCCTAAATTCCAATGTAAATGTTCCCTGAAAAATTGTAGTCCAGCCACTCTGTGCCGTGGAAGTAATTTGGATGGTAGAGTGATGAGTGTGTAGTCCTCTAGCCACATATTCATAATTTCGCCCATCTTCAAACAGAGCAACTGCTTTCGCACAATCTTCGACACTCAGAACCATGATCAATCATAGGGAAACAAAATGTAAGTGTCAATATGTCATAATGATAACAGTAACCAAAGTCACCTCGTATTACAAAATAACTCCAAAATAATCATAATTAAAAAAGTCCTAAATTGTGGGTGGCAAATTCATTTGGCTCTAAAAAAAGAACCAAGGCATATTTTGACATGAAACAAAAAACACAATGTTTAGGGGACATGGTTATAAACGAAAAATAATGTTTTACAAAAATTCGCAAACGGAATTATTCCACAGGATGTTTCAAAGTTAGGATAATAAAACCACGTTTTAATTAACCCCGTACAATAAGTCAAATATAAAATTTTATCAAAAAACTGACTATACCAAATTAAAGTTGCTAAAAAAATTATCAAAATAGGGATAAAAATAAAAAAATTGAAATACTTTGAATTTGACCAAAATTTTCTCCGTTGCGTTTTTTTTTGCATCTGAGTGTAATTTGTCATTATGTTTTGAAATACTAATTTGGGTGTTTTGCTGCTATCCAGATAGTTGACGAATTTTTCTCCAAACCTTTTTGAGGTTGTTGTGTGATACTTGAAATTATAAACGTATATAATAAATAATTATTAAAATATAATACAAAGACCAAAATAGTATTTAAAAGAACATCGAATAGAGAATTGTGATGGTTCTATACATCCATTTTATAATTGTAAAGAAAATATCTTACAAATTTTAACAGCTTACAAAAATACTAATATGAAGCAATATAAAAATAACAGAGTTCCTTGTTGCGGTTTTCCAGTAACATCCCTTTAAAATACTCAAACATTCTACTAGAATTCTACCTTGAAACTTTTACTATTTCCATTTCCCTCGACAACCTATTTAGTAATACCTTTCACATGGGCGCATCTTTTTCTCATTCGGTGCATCGTCGTCAAATAAACCCCCTCGCCCCGATCCATTTTGGGGCGTCTAGGACGGCTCTCGAGGGACTTCGTAAGAAGCCAACTCGCCGTACTGGAAGGTATATTGGAATCGATTGACTGTTCAATACATTGCTGTTTTATGTTTATATAATTTCTTTCAGAGTCCTTTTGGCATACACAATAAGAGGACGAGGCGTTCTGCCTTCAAGGGAAGATTTCAAAATTTGTTTGCATTCAGAGTTTCATTATATTATGTCGGGGGTGAATATCGAAATTGTAGCATATGTATTTTATTTGAAAGCTTTTTATTGAGTTATATATGTACAAAAACATTTCAAATGCTTCGAACCCACCAGCACATATTTTAAGCTGAGTAGCTAAAGTAAATTGAATTAATGCAGTGATTAAAGACAATAGAAGAGATTTTAGGAAGAGGTTTTTGTTAGTTTTTAAGAATTATAGAAAAATATTATTTGTAAATAAGTTTTAGGAAATTTTATAATTATAGGTAAAAATTTGTTTGTTATCGAAATGAAAAAATGGGGGAATTGTGACGAGTTTTGATTGGCGGAGATTGAAAAAGGTGGGATAGGTATGTAGGAATGAAAGTTTAGCTAGATTGAGGAGAGAGAAAAGATAATCAGTTGGTTTTCCAAGTCTGTAAGACGAACAGTGATTGTTCTCTGGCGGTTCCCGAGAAGTAGCAAGCAGTTGTGTTGAATGTTAGTGAGTTTTTGTGGAGTTAGTGTATCTGACAGAAGCTGAAGCAGCAAAATATTGTAAGTCATATTTTCTACTTATATTCCAAGAGTCACTGTTCAGGCCAACGAGAGATTCAGTTTATCGAGAGGAGAAAGGCTATCATAATTTAAATGATTTGTGCTTTTGAAGGAGATCATTAAGGACGATATACGTGCAACAATCTGTTGTAAGATTGCTGATTACATAGGGAGCGGTTGAGAGGAGATAATATAGTCTACAAGGAACAAGGATTTGGACCACTCATCATCAGAGAGAGATATTTTTGTTTTCTGCAGTTTTTTTCTTTTATTGATAACACAATTTTTACACTTAATTTAGAAAGGATATAAATATTTTGATTAGGAGAGTTAGAATAGTTTGGGATTTTGAGATTTCAATTAATATTGTTTGTACCATTAATTTTGAATTGTTCACGTACGTAGAACAAAATTTTGAGAATCATTATATGAGATTTGTTTATTGAAAACTTTTGAGTGTGAATTATTTCATTATTTTTATTTCAATATATAGTGTTAGATCATATGTGTTTTTTTATTATTCCGGTATTCTTTGGACCTTACCTTTCACATGTAATAGCATAGATATTGAAGCACGAATTTAACCCTGAGATAAAAGAATTAAAAATTGTGATAGAGTCATAATCATATCATTTAAATAATTTTAATTAATCAAAAAATTAATTAGCTAATTATTGCTTGGCGCACCAAGACTTTAAATATCACAATAACTGGCTTCCAAAACGTGGGGCTTGAAAATATCGCAGCTTTACATTTGAAGGTAGGGAAAGAGATCTGGAATAAGTACAGGTGATCCAGAGATAAAAACATATAACATTGAGGGAATTTGAATTTGAAAGTATTTTGACAATTTTTCCAGGGAATATAAATTTGATTTATTGATTGATCGTAGTTAGTGGATATTTACTGCTATTGAATTATTTGATTTTATTTTCGTGCAACAATCGTACATTTGATATTTATTTTGAATTATTTGAATTTTACTGATTGCATATTTGATATTTGTCGTGAAAATTTAATACATTTGGGGAGAAATATTGTCGTGTTCTGAAACATATAGAGTGTTGTAAAATTTCACATTTGGCGGGGACAAAAACAGTAACGAAAAGAAACAACATGTCGACCACAAGGAGTCAAAGTAAAACGCAAGAAAGGAAAGAGGATAAGATAGAAGAGGAAACAATTATTGATGAAGGATCGGATAATGAAGGAAATGCCACAATAATGGAGGAAAGAAAAGAAACAGGGATGCTGGAAAAATTATTAGCAATGATGCAAATACAGACACAAACAATAGAGAAAAACCAAATTGAAACATCAAAGAAAATTGATAGAAACCAACAAGAAACATCACTAAACCAGACAACACAGGAGAAGAAAAGCAAACAGATAGGAAAACAAATTCTGGAAGGATCAATGCACAGGAAAAACGCAAAGAAATCGATATGACTGTAGAGGATAAACCGAAAGTACAAGAACAAGATCTAACAGAATGGAAGCAGGAAGAAAAAGAAGGTATCATCAGAGAAATGAAAGGAATAGAAACATGGTGCTCGGAATACCAAAGGGAATTAGAGGATAAAAAGAAAACAGAAGAAAAAATGGCACTGATGGACGAGAATCCAGAATTTTGTGAAGAAGTATTATGGACAGTGAACACATGTGAACAAAAGGAGGATGAAAGAAAAATAAATTGTGGAGAAAACATGGGAAAGAAAATAGAGAAGATTTTAGGAAACCATGCAGATCTTGTTAATGAAGTAAACCGAGTGGCTAAAAATTATGAACTTTCTTTTAAGGGAAAATACTTGGAAAAATTTAAAACGAAAATATATCCAATCCCGTATAAAGACAGGCAATATACGGGGTATTTTAACATTCACGACATTTATCAGTATCATAAGTAGATTTTAAATAACATAGTGAAATAATTTGATCCTAGAAAACTTTTGTCATTTTTAAAATTTAACAAAGAGTTTTCGGCAGATCAAATGGCGGGGATTTGTTATGATATGTAAAATCGAGAAAAAAATTGGGTTGATTAAAATATTTCAAAGTTCAAAAACATTAAAATAATTCAGATAAGTAGGATAATAACCAACAAACATTTCGAAGAAGGAAAGTTTTAAATTCTTGGATTACCTGTATTAAACAAAATGTAAGCTATGCATAAATTATTTCTTTGTTATACTTGAGTGACCCGCATAATTTTAAGTGAAATCCAAAGACAATTGAACCGGGTTTTCCAAATACATTAATGCAGTGATTAAAGACAATAGAAGAGATTTTAGGAAGAGGTTTTTGTTAGTTTTTAAGAATTATAGAAAAATATTATTTGTAAATAAGTTTTAGATTTTAAATTTGAATGCTAATGACCATGATGTCAAACCGATCCTTCACAGATATAAAATTCAATTGTACAAACACTTACAGCTTATTTTCTTCTTGAGTTGTATGTTGGAACATACCCAGAAAAGTCCAGTCTCCTCAACGATGTGATCTCTCCTCTTTGGCACCTCGGCTCCTTCTTAACGTATCTGCAAACCTCCTGCAGACTACACAAAAAACACCTAATTCACTTCTCCAAACTCAGCTACTTATTTATGACACCAGGACCTACTTTTGTCAACTTGATGCCGTAAGAATACTTTCACATATACTTTATAAAATGCCCACGGTAGATACAAGGACCTCTTTTAATCTACTTGTTACCTCCTTCTGCAAACTATTCACTTCTTTTCGTTACGCCGGTATCCAAATTTACGAACCACACCCTATCTTGAGACAAACGACTGTTTCCTTTCGATGACCAAAATATAACTAACTCCTCCGGTCACCTGATCGGCTCACAAATTCCCATTTAAAAACGACCGTCCAATCAAAAGCTCAAATTGTGTTTACCATGATTTTGGAAAAGCCTAATTTCGGTTTCAGAGAAAAACTATAATTTATACATATTTCAAAAGATTAGAATATGGCCATTTAATACTCGACTATACAAACAATGAAAAGATTAACTAAGACAGCTAAAATGTCTTCTAATCCAAGGTTTTTTTGATAATTTTGTTTGAAACGGAAAAAGGTCGTTTGCCAAACAAATTTCTATTCTTATCTACACTAAATCTTATCTTAAATTACTATATACATTTTTGTTTATAATGATATCATAAAATTTTATTCCGATGGATATTTTTATTTATTTTTCTTTGGTTGGGAAAGAAAAAGTATGACAATATATATATATATATATATATATATATATATATATATATATATATATATATATATATATATATATATATATATATATATATCGTCGCCGTGGAGGTCAATGGAGCCAAACCACAATTTTATCGAAATTGAGTTAGGTCCATAGGATGTATTTAAAACCCTCAAAAATGCCGTGGTCAAAGGATTTGAGCAATAAATGTCTTCTTCTATACTATTTTAAAATTCGCCAATAGATCTAGCACACACACTTTAAAACAGTCAGCGACAATAAGCCGCTTGTATTCATTGACTTCCATAATTTATTTAAACGGTTTTTACACTAATGATATCTTACCCTTACTAACCAAATAATTAATAACTTCTTACTCTTACTAAGCAAATTTAACAAGAATTTAATATGGAAACGTATTTTATATTATTATCAGTCGTGTGGTTTAGCTATCCGTGACTTGGTGTTTGATTTCATTTTTTCAGTTTGTAAGTGTTTCAGTTTTTCAATTTCTTGAAAATGTATTCGCGTGCGAAAAATATGGTTAATTTAGCTTTAAATAGTTTTCACCATAATAAAGAAAATCGAGATAATCTCAAAGGTAAGTGAAATATTAATTTTTATTTTATATTTGTTTGTATTGATACCTATACCTGACTAATATTTGTGTATTTAGCATACCTTTCCTACACTTTTAGGTTCCTGACGGACGTAAATGAAAGGATGAACTGTAGGTAATGATGCTAGTTTATTGGCACATTTACCTGTATTTGTACACCAAGTGATTAAAATTTTAATTTTTTTTTTAATTTAAAATTTTTAGTTAAAATTTAAAAACTATTTTTTTTACTTACAGATTTATCTGGACGAGACGAATATGTAGATCTCCATAATAACTCATCCAGTATACCAATTGAAGAACGCAGTCAGGATATAATACAAGAACAGTATGTGGATGTGGACGAAAGAGCTGATCAAGCTGAGTATGCAGAGCTTAAAAATGTGACACTAGATCTAGATAATATTTATATTATAAACAATGAGGACTTAAACTTGGCACCGGACTTTCAAGATCTAGACCAAGTAGCACCCCATCACCCCATTTTTTTTTTAATTTAAAATTTTTAGTTAAAATTTAAAAACTATTTTTTTTACTTACAGATTTATCTGGACGAGACGAATATGTAGATCTCCATAATAACTCATCCAGTATACCAATTGAAGAACGCAGTCAGGATATAATACAAGAACAGTATGTGGATGTGGACGAAAGAGCTGATCAAGCTGAGTATGCAGAGCTTAAAAATGTGACACTAGATCTAGATAATATTTATATTATAAACAATGAGGACTTAAACTTGGCACCGGACTTTCAAGATCTAGACCAAGTAGCACCCCATCTACCTGAAGTTCAACAAGACCCTAATATGCCTGGATCATCTACATCTGTAATATCCTTTAACGACGACAGTGCTCAAAATTGGAAACCTCAAAACCATCAAGTCCTTATAGCAGAAACTTCCAGTTCTTCTGATAATGATGACAATAGTGTAGTACCATGTTCCGCCACTTCTACAAACCCAACTGAAGAACTGTTATCTCGAAAATGAAAGCGAAACCCAAACAACTGGAAGAGAAATTCACAAACGACATTGAGAATAGCAGGCAAAGAATATCAAAATATAACAGGGGATAACATTCGAGCTAGGATGGTTAGAGATGTTACCTGTAAATGCCATTATAAGTGCAATACCAAAATTTCCTGGCTGAGGAACCTAAGAGGGTGGTATAGTTGCAGCTCAGTAGATCTTTTTAGAGCAGCCGCCAGTAAGGTACGGATAGCTGTGATGATAGCCAACCTCCGATAGGAGAAGGAACTACAAGAAGAAGAGGAGGAACTCAAAAGCCTTCAATGGAAGCCTTATTACCTTTTCTAGCGACCTAGTATTCTTTTGTTGGAAGATGGTAAAACAAAACAGGGGGGGAAACATTGACGAATCAAGGCCTGCAACCATTACTTCCAAACCGCAGGAGGCCGAAAGGGAATCTATGCAGGTGGAAGAAATTACAAAAGGGCCTATTGAAGGCCCCAAAAATGAATAAAATGCAAATTCAAGATCGCACAGATCAATTTGTAGCACAATGAAATAACATCGGAACTATTGCGCTAGAACATAGCTGAGAAGAACATCGACATAGTGCTTATTCAAAAACCGTGAAAAAGAAGTAATTATTTGTTGAAGGAGGCAATATTTAAGGAAAATTCGAAAATTGAGGAGAGAAGGCAAAAATATTTTTTATTTAGATGAAACATAGATAAATGAAGGCATTTTGTAAAAAAAGTTTGCAAAGATAAACTGGTTACAAATGCTCGTCGGGCATTTATAGAAGGTTTATCTACGGGCTTAAAATTTCCAAATGGCAAAGGACGCCGTTTAATTATCACTCATATTGGAGAAGATAAAGGATTTGTTGATAGAGGCTTGCTCAAATTCTACGAACGACTACCATGAAGAAATGACTGCTAAGGTTTTTGAAGAATATTTCAGTCAAATGACAGGTTTATTACCGAGCAATTCTGTAATAGTCATGGACAATGCCAGTTACCATTCAAAATTAAAGGAACCACTACCTAACCCTAAATGGAGAAAGCAACAACTCTTGGATTTGCTAATAACCAAAGAAATAGTAGTGCGAACAGAATATTTACTTTAAAAAAGGAGTTATTGCAGCTATGCAAAAAATATTCACCAAAATTCAAGAAGTATAGTGTAGATAAACTAGAAAAAGGACATGGAGTTTAAGTGTTGCTATTAACACATCACTGTGAGCCTAACTCCTTCGCCTAATCTGAGCTCGAATGAAGGGATATGTCGCGAGAAATAATACAACATAATAATAAACTTCAAGAAGTTCGTCAACTATTATCTGACTGCATATCAAAAATTTCATCTGACATTTGGCAAAAAGCTACAAGATGTATCATAGCAGAGGAAGAAACATTCTGGAAACTCGATATGTTAATAGAGGAAACAATAGAACCAATTATATGTCTTTGTATTATGTCTCATTATCGGAAGAAGACAACTTATATATTTAGGTATGTAATTATAGTTATATAAGTTTATATGACGCTAGTACTCGAAATATATTTATTATTAAACTGTAAGGAAAAGTCCTAAACCAATATTTAGTATTTTTACAAAAATTAATGTGGGTACGTAATATTTACATTTTAGCTTTTTTAAATTAAAGTAGTTTTATGTTTTCCGTCACTGAAGCGTTCAGGTATTGCTTAATCCCTTAGAGTTTGCTAATTCGAATTCTATGAGGTATTTGAGGTTTGTCGGAGTGTTCATATTAAAGTCGAGTGAGAAATTCAGAGAGATCAGAAGATGCATATTAATTATTACATTTTTTCTGCAGTGACCAACCCTGTATTTAGACCTTTGCTATAAAATTTGTGCTATCATTCACTTTCAAATGTACTATAGTTTCTAACAATAAAAATTATTTTTTAGTAATAATTTATTATTTTTTACGAATATATTTGGGATATTTAAAGTGCCATAGTTTCTTTTGAAATAACTCAAAGTAGTAGTGAGAGAAAATTATTATTCTTGTTTTTAAAATGTATTCTCAAAATTGATATTCTTTGTAGAGTCCCCATTCAGTCTGTGTTTGTCAAAAATATTTAAATTATTTCTCAAAGTTCTTTCATATCCTCAGTATTGTCAATAAAGACCTTTTATCGTAACACTTTTTTCACAAAAAAGTCGATTTTACAAATATGCCGTTTGTGAATAAAACTCAAATAAAACTTTGAAAAGGGACAGAGTGTACATTAAAGGAAAGTGAATGTCGATAAAAGGAAAATATACAAAGATTTAAATATGAACCTTGTGACTGTGTCACTAGCGAATCAAGGGGGTCGATAAAAGGACAATTTTAATAAAATACCCCTAAATTAAAAAAAATAAAATGTGGGTTTGAGTAGAAAGTTGATTAAAAGGTATCGGTGTAATTCCAGCCATTTTAATAAGTAATCAAAGATCCGAGGTTGGCTCGATTTGTACGAAGTCATACTATTACCTTATCCTCTAAGACAAAGGTTTCCTGTTTTTATTACTACGGTAACCTTAATCATCATCATCATTGGCTCCACAACCCATGGTGGGTCTTGGGCTGCTCAAGGATAAGTCTCCATTCTCTCCTATTCTTCGCCTTGGCTTTCCAGTTTCGTACTCCCAACATTCTCAAATCTTCCTCCACCTGATTCTTAAATCGTGCTCTGGGTCTGCCTCTCCTTCTCACTCCATCTATTCTTTGGTTATAAATATGTTTTGGCGGCTCCATCTCATTCATTCTCTCTATGTGACCTAACCACTGCAGCCGGTTTATTTTGATGGACCTAATAATATCAGGTTTGTCACACAGGTGGTAAAGTGCCAATAGTATCAGAAAAAATCATCGATTTCAAATAAAATTCTTTCATGAGGTGTAATGGCTTTTCTCGTACAGGTATCTTATTTAAGTATGTATGGTGTTACCAACGTTAGCAATTGACAATACGCTAAGGTGTCAATTTGCAAATAGATTCGTCTCTCAGTTTTATCAATAACGACCAGTGCGAATACTGGCTTCTTTTCAGAAGCCTCTCGCTTGACTCTCTTGTCTTTTCCCTCTTCATTATTTTACCCCTCAGTTGTTGTATCGTTATAGTTGATAAAAATATGAGGAAGCAGCCATGTTTCCTCCATAATCAAAAAAATGTCTCTCAAAAAATTCATTAAACAAAGTTCACTAACAAATAGTAGTCTTGCAAAACGCTGGTCACGTAATTTAAATAGCTTTGCTATTTATGCGAAAATGCGATAATGGCTTGATTAAGCGTGAGTATACAATTTACTTTAATTGCTATCGACACATTTAACTTCAGCTTTGCTATTTAAAAATTTTAAAGACTTTTCCGCGAGAAGCTCACCTCTGGAGGCTTTCCTCTATTTTTCTCCAACTTCAGTGTATCGATAGAATGAGTTTTGCTGTTTCATCTGACTGGAGTGTACAAGGCTTGATATAATTGACAATTTGTACGAAATGATCAAGAACTGTTTTAAATCAAATAGAATTTTCTTGCTAAAGTGTTTGTAATTAAACCATTTGCGTTGATATAAAGTTAATGTGAAATAAAGTAGACAAAAATGAGGGAAGTGTATATGCTAAATCTAGTGCACTAAATTTTGCTAGGATATAGAGACCATCAATTAGTATATCCGATTTTAATTACTATATTACATTGGTTTATATATAAGATGGTTTTGAAAGAGCAGATTATAATTTAAGGTACATTTAGGTGGTCGACAAAAAATCGATTTTGGTAATAATTGTCTTCATTATTTAGCACTGAGTGCCTACCTCTTTTGTTTCGTAATATGTCATTAACATATTTTTCGTGAAATGTATAAGATGTACCTTTTAAAAATCCCACTGTACAGCACTGCATTCTACCGTCTTCCGTCGTTCGTGTCGTCGTGATGACTGTTGTAAGTATAGCCCAAGGCGACTTTCAAAAGAATATATAGTTGACAGTGAATGAAGGAATTTTGGGGCACCCTCTTTTTAGTGGGGCCGTGATCCTCCTGCCCTCGAGCTATGTGCTCTCTTCTCCATTACTAAGGATAATGGAGATGGTAAAGATCCGAAAATGCGCTGTGTATTTGAGTCTTTACCAGTCAATAAAAAGTAAGAGCGTCTTTCATTTTAACTCTTTCTTTTTATAATATATATATGTAATTATTACGCATTCAATAAACTTTTACATATCTAAAAAACTAATCCATTACGTTTATAAATATAAAACTGCCGATAATAACAGCAAAAACAATAAAATAACGGATGTTTAAAACCACAAACACTACCCGTTTAAAAGTCTAAGCGATGACAATCCCATTGGAAACGCTAGTTTTCACTTTTCTGCTCATCAAGACAGCATAAACATTGCTTCCAACAGAGGCTTTAGAGATGTTTAGAACCTGAACAGTAACGTAACCCGTTCACCGTAGCTATTCATAATCTGATCATTTTTAACCTAAGATACTCACAACCTGGGATATTCGAACATGGCGTGTTTTATAGTATCGTTTAGAGCACACATATATATAGAGCTTACAGCAGTAATAGCTTCGCTACCTTTTCGTAATTGTAGATATCTGGTTCGTAATATATCATGCACTACATACACGTTTGTATTACTCGCTCTACCCCAGATTTGTTCTGCATATAGCCATATCGGTTTTTAAATAACTGTATAACCCAGAAGTTTATTTTTCAGGCCAAGATTTTCCTGTAGCTGAGTTGAAGGCGTCTCTTCTTCATGTGGTTGTCATTCTCTTCATGTTTACTATTCAACTGAATTTCCAGGTATTTATCCAAGTTATGGCTAATGGACTTCCGATGTCCAATTGCTTGTTTAAGCAGGTGTTTCCTTTGCTTTATAATTTGAAACTATTTTATAACTGTGTCTCCAGTGTATGTAGTGATTGTTGTATTGTTGATAGTTCGGAGATCTTGTGTGTATGTAAAGTGTGGGACTAGCATGCTTTTGTATAAAACTCCAGAAAATATTGGAAACAAGTTGTGATTTCCCGACATGATTGATTTTTTTTTGGAGATAAGATCTAAATTTGAAATATTTTGGAATACATAAGAGATCTTGACATAGCGATATAGAAAGCTGTATAGTGATTTCTGATTTCACTCGAATTTCTGATGTTTTTTAGCACCCCATAAATTTGTATGTCTTTGTTATGTATTTCCTAAACCCAAACTGATAATTTGCCAAAACATTAGAGGAAGGTTGCAATGCAACGGACGTGTTATGAAACGGACAATCGCTGTAACTCCCTAATTTAATCTAAGCTCCACTCCAACAAACTTTTGTCTTAGAAAGATTTACTTTTGAGCCAAACATGATATGGAACATTGACGAGACTGGTTGCAGTACCGTAGCAAACACTCCAAAGGTTATAGCAGCCAAAGGAACAAAACATGTTGGTCAATATACTTCAGCCGAAAGGGGCAATTTAGTGACTATGGTAGGTTTTATGAATGCTTCTGGGGGATTAATTCTTCCAGTATTTGTGTTCCCAAGAGTTCAGTATAAAAAGTTTAGGTTTAACCAATCCAAGCGGTTGGATAACAGAAGAACGATTTCTATTAGCAATTAACCCCTTAACGTACACATTAATTTTGAAGTTATGGTCAAAAAATGATCGAATTTTTTTTTTAGTAAAGATGTTTTGTTTTGGTTATAATTGAACAAAAAAAAATATTTTCAGTGATGTAGAACCTTTGCTTTTCCTATGGGGTCAGGCGAAACATTTATTACAAATATATATATATATATATATATATATATATATATATATATATATATATATATATATATATATATATATAATGCCAATGGTCTTACAAATTACTATAGATTACAGTGGCGCACTCTTTTTGTATACAAATCCGTTGAAATTTAAAAATTTTGTGCAGAGGAAATACTGTCAATAGATAAATATTTAGTAGTATGATTTATATGAAAAATACAAATAATCCAAAATATTTTATTGACACATAAACACACATAAATAAATTAAAATTAAAAAGTCAATTGTGTGTGGTACACCATAAAACACGTCACAGCACGTAATTCCATATTACAATTTTTGCAACAGTATATGGTTACTTTTTGCTTTTTCTTTCCTTTTTCGTTTCTTTTGTTGCAACATACTGCACAATACCTACATGGATTAGCCTTTTTCTCGGTTGGTGGAACATATTCCAGAAAGTGTCCCCGCAGTTAGACGCAAAGGTCCAGGTTGTATGCTACGTCTTCCAGCTTTTTTAGTGGGTGTATGATGTTTCAATTATTTTCTCCACTAGAGTTTTTCTAAATTCCAAATTTCTTTTTTGGCCCAAATTTTTTTTTTTTTGGTACAACACAAATGCATTCCATACCTAAATATCCAATAACTGAAAAAATATCTTTTTGTAGTACTTTTTTCCCCTCTTTCTCGTTGTTGGGTAGTCAAGAAGATGATCTAGCCGATCAACACCTCACTTTGTATCATTATAGCCGATGACTACTTTCGGTTTAGAAATGTGATTTCCTTCTCTATCTCTTTTTCTTGTATTCTCCATTTATAGGTTGTGAACTGTAGATAAAAGAAAAACATCTTTCTTGTTCTTCCATTTCGGCACCATTACTTTCCCCTTTTGAATCGCGATCGTTTCTCCCTTCTTCAACTTTTTCCGTTGCAATTCTATGGGAACTTCTTTACATTTGTATTTGATTAGTATGTCTGCCAACTGAGGAGATGAACATATGAAAATAAATTTTCGTTTCAATAATCTACAAGCTCTACTAAGATTAGTTTTATCGTCCAGATGCATAATGAGCTGCCACTCTTTCGTATTTTTCTTTTTTCCAACATAAGTTTATGTATGTGAGCATTACACGACTAGGAGTTGTGTTGATAGCAAATTTCTGGGGTGGATGACCAAGCAGATTGCTGAATAACTGTAGTTAAAAGGGCAACTGCATCTTTTAAGTCACCATCACTTTTAAGAAGCAATTTTAGGTTAATGGACAGTTTTAATTTTTTCCTATATATACTCCAGTTTGTTCTTTTATTCAAAAGAGTTAAATGTTTAGGAGAATTATGAATTTGGCGCAGTACGTAAATCCATAAAGAATGATGTGATGAGAGATCGAATGATGGAGACATTTGTAGATAGGTATCTGATATTCCTTTTGCTTTAGATAAGATCGGGCATTTGTTGTATGTCGATGGGCCAATCGGTAGACTGTCCAGTATAGAGGGGAGTTAAATGATTCTCTTTTATTATTTTTAATAATTCTCGACCACGTGAAGTTACAGATTCTGGAGCTTAATTTACGTTGTTTTGCATTATAATCTCCAACACTAATGAAACTGTGTCCGAGCATCTTAAAGAGTTCATTATAATGATCAGTCTTAATAATATTATTCAGTAGACAACAAACAGTAAGTAAAATAATTGGACCTTGTAAATTCTCTACCGATATTGATACCTCGAATGTTAACCCTACTAACTTTATTTACTTCATGACCCTTAATATAAAACTGCGGTATTTCTTCTTCTTAAAGTTCCTTATCCTGTCGGAGGTTGAATGTCATCATAATGATGGTGCTATGAATTGTAATTAGTTAAATTATGTTCAATCCTATTTTTAAAGTCTCCATAAAAACATAAAATCTCCGTTATAAAAATTTACAAGTCTACCAAAATCTATTTTATAAAAGCTAATATAAGTACAAATAAATGACAATTTTAAATGGCATCTATTCGCAAACAGATAATGATGACGATCATTTGGATTTTATGGTTATCAACCGGCAAATGTTGGTAACTTCAACAACTCGCCAAGCGAGCGACATTTCAATGGAGTAATTTATAAAAGGTTTTTTACGCGTTTATTATTGTTGAATGTGTAGTATAGATGCAATTATGGCTCACATAGCGTTGTCCTTTGAGATATTTTATGTATATTGTGATAGCGAGAATGTCACACTTCCGGGAGATATAATAAAGGGAATTTCAAATAAAGCTGTCGTCTTATTGTATTTCTCTTTTAACTCTGATGAGATATGACATATTCCATTGTTTATTACATTATTGCCGTTACGGTTATTTGTTCTAATTTGGGTATATTCAGATAAATCCATAAATAAATATTTGTTTCCCCACGCGAATGTAGTTTGTCGTTGTCCTTCATTTACAGGGCTCAAGGAAAATTACCAAAAATAAATTATTTATCGCTATGTACAGGGTGCGCCGAATATCTGGTTTTTTTTGTTACGGCTAAACTATGAAGTATAAAAAATTATTTTCGATTATACAGGGTCAGTCAGAACAACAGAATGGACTGAAGTATTTTTTTTAAATGGAATACCCTGTACAGTCGCCACCAAATTATTGTAGAATTTATTATCTGCATGTCATTATGAACTCGTTTCTATTCGATGGGATTACTAATAAAAGCAGGTACATAACCATAAATTAATAGTCCTTTGTTTATGGTAGGTACCTCTCGAAACTCAACATCACCACTCAATAAAATTGACGAAGTCTACAGACCTAATATTTAGCCAAAAGAATCTGCAGTTACGAGATTTAACTTCAAAACAAATTTTCAGCACATAAAGAAGTCGGAGGAAGAAACCTAGAAGCTTCTACAAACTTTTAACAAGGTACGGTAAGCATGGTTCATGTTAATTTGCAGTGTATTCCAAATTAAGTCGATATGATCAATGCTTTTCTTGCGGATCAAAATTTATATGACGTCATATGATTTTCGGAGCACTGGCAAAGTGAAGAAAATTTAAAATCAATTAGCATCTCCGGCTTTTCATTGGCTAATATCTTTTGTAAGGTAAAAAAGGAACAAGGTGGAGTTGCCTTTTTAGGTAAAAGAAAATCTTATGTATTCTTCTCTTAATCTAAATGAATATAATGTAGAGCAAAGTTTAGAGTTTTGTGCAATTTATGTACCTTCAATAAAAAAAAACAAAATATTTTAACTGTATACAGATTCGGTAAGGGTGACTTTGACTTGTTTTTGGTAAATTTTGAGAATGTCATAACGTCCTTGCTTAGTAAAGCAGACAAACTGATCATACTTGGTGATTTTAATATAAATTTTAAAATAAAACCTGGCCGTTGTTTTGATATTTAAAATCTATTAACATCTTATGGTCTAAAAGTAACTATAAACGATTATACTAGAATCACAACCAGTCCAGTAGTCATCGACATTATGACAAATTTTTCTGAAAATATCTACAGAGTGGGCGTATTTAAACCTTGTTTTTTTGACCATCGAGCTCAATTTTTATTTATTGACTCTGAGCATAAAGTTGTTGACACTAATCAAACATTTCAACGGTTTATTACTTCTTCTGGTTTACAGAAGCTCTGTGCTAGCTAGTACACAAATGGACTTTTTCTATGATAATATTAATGATCCTGATTTTTTGACAGTCTTTCTTACCGAAACTTATAACAAATTAATATTTAAGCCTTTTCTACTAAAAAAAGTACGACAAACTGCTGCAAAAACACCAGTGAAATGGTTTAATAATGAATTAAGGTCTTACGGATCTAATCTTTCTCTTATTAAACACATTGCAGATGCCACTAAGTATACCGATTTTTTCAAAGTATATAAACAAAAAAATTTTAATATTATCGGCAATTACAAATTGCTAAAAAGTCAACTTACTATGATTTTATTACTTCTTAATTCCAATAATAAACCTAGAGACTGCAGGAAAATAGTAAATTTCGAAAGAAACAACACAAGATCCAGTTCGGTACAACCTGATCTACCTCTAGACGAAATAAATCAATTTTTACTACAATTGCAGAGAATATAATTACATCTTTTCCCACTATTAATGTCGATGTCCTCTTCATTTATAGAAATTATCCTTCTCTGAGCAAGTCCTTTTTTCGTCCCGTTGTGGAAGAAGAGGTCTCTTAAATAATAGAGTCTCTTACTAATTCTAATTGTACGGACGTTCACGAAATTAATAGCAAAATTTTAAAAGAAACCTACCAAATAGTTTTAACACCTTTCACTTATATTATTAATTTAATTCTATCAACTGGAGTATTTCTAGAAGTACTAAAATACTCAAAAGTACTACTTATCTACAAAAAAGGTGATTCCTCAAAAACTGACAATTACAAACCCATAAGCATTGTTTCTACTTTTGGGAAAGTAATTGAAAAGGTTATCAAACAATTTTATTCCTATTTTGAGTCAAAGAATTACTTTAGCAACTCACACTATGGATTCAGAATTCTACTACGAACGTATATTTAATGTTGTGAGCGAAGTGATTAAGGGGCTTGAACGCGGCAATCGCATAACAATTTCTCTTTGCGACTTGTCGAAGGCTTTTGATTGCGTTTCACAGGACATTTTGCACCACAAATTAAATTACTATGGAATCAGAGGTATCCCTCTTAAGCTTATACCTTCTTATCTATGTGGCAGACACCAGGCGGTAGTGCCTAAAGGTGATCTCTCCGATTTTCTATACATAAAACATGGAGTCCCACAAGGTGCGGTCTCAGCACCCATTTTGTTTATTATTTATGTCAACGACTTGCCTAAATTTATATCTCCGTACAAATCCATACAATTCGCAGATGATACGAAATACGTTATATCAGGAAAAATAATGATGATTTCAAAATATCTCATGAGGAAGTTTCTACTAAATCTAGCACATGGTTTGCTGCAAACAAACTAAAACTTAACTCTGATAAAATGCAAAATTTGGTAATATCTCCAAGTGCTTTACACAATGACCCAGATAACAAAGAGACTATTGGGAATAACCATAGATAATCGACTGAACTCATATCTCACAATCAAAGAAAAAGCTATGAAGTTCATTATTTCTTATTCGCAAACTAGCAATGTTTGAAACATTTAGAATGACATATTTTTCTTTATTTCACTCTCACATAAATAATGGTTTAATCATACGGGGCAATTCAACAATTGCATTTCAAATTTTTAGCAGGGGTTTATATTATTATAGGGTTTAGCAGGGTTTAGATTATAGCAGGGGTTAGTTATCTAGAACACTGACAACCTTTCTCTATCAAATTAAAAATTATGCCGCTACCTACTCTGTTATATTTCAAGTTCTAACTGAAATTTACAGAAAACGGGCCCATTTAATAAAGCAGCCTGATGTCCATGTTCACAATACGCGAAACCGTCATTATCTGTAGATCGCTGTAGATTACGTCTCTCAGATCAAAATTGCCTTAATTATAACTATTACAATTACAATATTTTACCAAAAATATTAAACAGCTAAGCTGTAATAGTTTCGAAAAAGTTATAAAAAAATATCTTCTGAAACATTTTTTTAACTCCCCAGAAGAATATATGACTTATTGCATAACATCCACTGAACTGCTTACCGTAACTTTGCCATAAATGTTTTTCTGTTTAATATGTGTTCTTGTTTGTGATATATTTAAGTTACGTTAAATGTTTTTCTGTTTAATATGTGTTTTTGTTTGTGATATATATAAGTTACGTTTTAGGTATATTCCTTTTTTATATACTATGGATTTTTTTTGACTTCCTACAAACAATATTTGTATTTGTTAAGTAGTTAAATAAATAAACTATTGTTACTCGATTGTATTGCCCGTTTACGATCAAATTTACGAGCCATACTGTTGCTGAGATATATATTGCCGAGCCATCTGCTGCATTCAATGTTGTCATTAATGACTGAGCCATTGTTGCCAGTATTTGAACTATATATTGCACGTTTAGAAACACTTAAGTTTGTTAATTTGTCCTAAAATTATATTGGTTCTTTGGCCGGCTGAGCAAAAAGTTGCAAAGGGTGGCATGCGGCACGCAGGCTGCTTACTTCTCTCCTAGACCATACACTCCCTGATCACGATCATGTTTTACCTTGAAATAGAAGACAAAATCCTCACTGTATAATCAGTTGTGGCAAGACTGTTTGGTGATTTTCAGATTGAGCATGGTGTAGGTGTGCAAGTCTGTATATGTATTCTGACTTTGTGCTTGCGTTTTTAGTAGATACGGATGTTATATCTTATTCGTTCTTAGCCATTTGAATGAGTCTGATCAGGGAAGAGAACTTAATAGAAAGTAGTGAAAAATGAACCATGTTTTAGTTGTGTTCTGTAGAGTGACGGATGTAAGTTTCACAGTTGTACTATACATAGTGAACTAAATTATTTAGAAGAAAATTAGAACACGAATACACTTTGTGACTCGAAGGTACCATTACTCAGTCCTGGTAGATTGTGTGTGGAGCGTTTATAGAGGTGAGAAACAATGAAAGATAGGCACAAAAAATCAAAAAAGAAAATGGAAGAGAATAGGTCTCCAAAACAAGGCGCCGCTGTTTTTGAATGTTTTAATCTCAAAAAAAAAACAAATGGGATATTCATAAAACAAAAAGAAAGACTAGAAAACTGATATGAATAACAAAACAAAATGAAAATATTGACAAACCACAAATATTATAAAAATATACGAATCATATAGGAGCAAATTTAATATCTACTACTCAACATCTGCTATAATTTCCTAATTAAACTAAAATTTTGGTCTAGTTTTCCAAACAATTTATATAAGAAAATGTTTTCTAGCGAATACATTCGCAGCCGATAAAAATAAATTTTCGTACACCACATTTTGTGCTTCGCCTGTATTTAGACGTCTATCTAGGGACCGAACCGTTTTTATACAGCTCCTTTACAACCCCGTTGACGTACACAAATTTTGTCGGTGATTTGGGACCACTGGGTTGCCGGTTTTTGTCAGAACAGTTGAAATCGGAATGTATATTCGAATTTGGAAAGATTTGTGGTTTGTTTACAAGCCGAAAATACATTCTGAAAAGTCCTTTTTTCAAACATTATTTTTGGCGACAGGGGTATTAAAGGACTATTGATTTCTGGTTTGAGGGGTTGAGTTGAGAAGCGATAGACAGATTTATTGGCTGGAAAAGTATTCGAAATTATTAATTTATTTTGTTTGGGACATTTAAAACTTTTATTCAGCAGTATAGCAAATTTTTATTGATTCGTTCTGTTGTGTTTACTAAATTTTTATTTCTTTGCCTCTTCGCATTCATAATGTTTGTAATGCTAAGCTTGTTATTTTATTCCTGGCAAATGGAACAAATATCTAATTACTCTTAATATAATTACTATTTTAATGGAAATAAGCCACAATCGAATGTTAAAATAAGTTTATTGACGTTTCAATTTCCACTTCAGAATGGTTCTCAAAATACAAACATTAATAAATTAAACAATTTTTTTGTTACTTGGTGAAAAATCCTTCTAATAATTTAATTTTATCTGACTCAATTATATTGACAATTCGACATATATTATACATTTTAAAGTAGACGACTTTAAAATGATATTGCCAATATTGCTGAGTTGCGTTCCTGGGACGACTATTGTAAGATAGTTCGTTTGATTACATGAAATCAACTTTAATTTGAGAATATCCGTCGAAAAAAATCATAGCATGTAATTCGTCTTTATAAAGACAACCACATGCCATGATGACAGTAAAATTCCCCTTTTAGTGATTCCATAGTAAATCATGAGAAAAAAACCAGGAAAAAAACCTCATAATACTATCCCGAAATGGTAAGTATTTGGTCTTACATTTAGTTTACTCTCAATAAACACCAAATTCTGATTTTTATATGTTTCTTATTTAAAAAACATAAATGATATATTCTCGATATAATACTGACTTACTAAGGGCCGATTTCACCAACAACAAATAAATCGCTGAATAGTTAATCGTCGAATAAAATTTATTAGTAGAATAAATTTTATTCTGTTTCAATAACTATTTGTAATCCACAGTTAGTTATTCGTCGAATAAGTTCAAAGTGTAATGATTTTCCACAGACTGTACTCGTTGACACCTCTCTTGGCCTCCACCTCTTAGGTGTTTGGCCAAGCGCATCACACTATTTTTTACTGTAATCATATACATAACCTATAATATTTGATATTGGTTGATTAATTTGTCAAAATAATAATAATTGTCAATGTCAATCAATACATAATTTATATAAAAAAAATCTGTTTGTTGTGGTTGTAAATTATTGTGAATCTGAAACTTGTGAAAATGGACAAAAAACGCGAGAAGAGCAAAAATTATATAGAGAATGAAATGGAGAACTTTGATAATCTAAACCTAGTTTTAAAATCCACATCATCAAATTCAGCAAAAGGGTTTCTTCTTTGCAACTGCAAGCGTGGTCTTCTCCTTCGCTGCTCATTTCCGTCATCAGAGGATGATGATGATGAAGATAATAATCTAAAATAAATATATATGTACACAAAATTCAAATTGTGTGATATAATTACGTTTACCTGCAATACATTGTTGATAATTTCAAGTTAAACTAATGAATTTTCTTTATTATTGATATTTAAAGTGAGGTTAGCTGTCAACTTATTCGAAGAATAAAAATTTATTTGGCCGATATTGGACTAATAACTTATTTGGAGTTTATTCATAGAATAAGTCTTATTTGACGTTGGTGAAACGCAGATATGTCAGTTTTATTGGTCGAATAACTTTATTCATTGAATAGACTGCTATTTGTCGTTGGTAAAACCGGCCCTAATACTGGTATTTTCCTTTTATTAACTTCCTCTTTTAATATGGGTAACCACAACCAGATCCTACTGCGTTCTGCCGAAGAATTTGCGACACAATTGGTCTCATTTATCATAGTTAGAGCTGTTTCTTTGATTTTCTTCTTTTTACCATCTGTTTCTTTTAGGACTATACTTGAATCATTCCATTGAACCCTATATTCATTATCCCATGCATGTTTAGATATTTGAGATCTATCAAATTCTCTATTTTTAATATAAGATTGATGTTAACTTATTCTAACATTTAATGGCCTTGATGTTTCACCTAAATAAAACTGATCGCATTCGATGACTTCGACACTGATTTGAAAAAGTTGGTGTTTTGCTCTGCTAATTTTTTAGAAATAATAATAATTGGAGATTTCAACATTGATTTCAAAAAAGCTTCTAATGAACTAAACAGTTTCTGTGATCTAATTTCTACTTTTGGCTTAACCATAAATATTAATGAATTTACTAGAATTTCAACTAGATCAGCAAATTGTTTAGAAAACATCTTAATAAACATAAGCAGTGAGATAGTTGGTTGTGGAATCGTGGACCCTTGTATTTCTGATCATCTTGCTCAATTTCTCTACTTAAAAATAAAATCTAAAAAAAGTCATAGTGCTAATACATACAGAAGACATATAACAAGTAATGGCATCCTAATGTTAGAACAGTCTTTAAACAACGTTGACTGGGCTTCAGTTGTTTCTCTCAAAACAGCAACAGAATCAGTTCAATTTATTACCGAAATGTATGTAGTTAACTGAAATTAATTTTCCAATAAAAAAATCATGAACTCATAGTAAAGCTCCAATTTCTGGGTTTGATGATGAACTAATAGTAATACAAGAAAATCACAGTCAAGATAATTGCTGATGTTACAAAGGAATATAGTGAGTAGAAAAAGTTTAAGAAGCACTATAAATCAACAATATCTATAAAGAAAAAACTGGCTTATATGAATTTCTTTTCCAATTCAGAAAATATATCTCGTGACAGTTGGAAAGTTATAAATTATCACAGAAATAAATCTCAAAATAAAGTCTGTCCAAGCACGATTACATCAAATTACTTTTCAATAATTACTTTACTTCAGCAGCTAAACTTCTTTTAATTTCACAAATTAAAATGTAACCATAGATTTTTTGAAAAATGTACACTCTCCTTGCAACTCTTTATTTTTATTACCTGTTAGTGATACTGAAATCAGAAATAATTTGCATAGATTGAAAAATTCACACTGCACAGATTTTTATTTCTTAAACAAAAAAATAATTGTGAAAACAATCGATATAATTATTGACAAATTAATTATACTTTATAATAATTGTCTTACTGAAGGGATTTTCCGAGATGTATTAAAAGTAACAAAAGTGCTACCAGTGTAAAAAATGCATAAATACGATAATAAAAGAAACACTGTTAATCTATTTAAATCATACTTAAAAAACACTTTGTTCCTTATTTATCTGAACGATTTATTTCACTATACTTTTCCTACAAAATGTGTTTGGTTCGCAGATGATACAACTCTCATTAATACTGATATTAATCAGCATAATTTAAAAATTAAAATAGATAGTGCTAGAAAGCAAAAAACTAGTTTGTACATAATGAGCTGAAGCTAAATGAAGAGAAAAATCAGAATTTGATTTTTAGTTCCAATTGGAAGTATATCTCAAGAAATAGTGTTAAACTATTAGGAATCTTTCTAGATGATAATTTGGATTGGAGTGCTCATACAGATTACTTAAGGTCTAGACTTGCTTGCTACAAGTGTATTTTTAATACGCAACTTAGTTTATATGATTCCTTAAAGTACTCTTAGAATGTGCTACTTTGCACTATTCCATAGCCATTTACAGTACGGAATAACTGTTTGGGGTAATTCTTCTCACGCAGATAGAATTTTTAAACTACAAAAAAAAATAGTGAGGATACTTGCAAGAGCAGAGTATAGGGGACACTCTAAACCTTTATTTCTGGATTTAGGTATTATGCCACTACCTTCACTATATATATATATATATATATATATATATATATATATATATATATATATATATATATATATATATGTGAGACGCTGATTGAAATTCATGCCAACAAAGGTAAGTTTAACATAAACTCCAACTTCCACGATCACGATATAAGATCTAAAGATGCTATTAGAGCAAAAGGTTTTAGGTTGACAAAGAGCATAAAAAATTCGACTGATGTTGGTTTGTATACCTTTTTGCCATATGAAGTAAAAAGTCTTCACCTGTTATCATAGTTACCAATAGTACTAGTTTGGTCAGGGTATTTGTCTATTGTGATATTTCATGTTTTTATATTTTTATTTAGTGTGGTTGTCGTTTCTTAAATTGTTAATATTAAATATTTGTTTGTAATGTTTAAATTCGCAAAAATTTTATACGTAAGTATGTATGTAAAAATTATCACTATTCCTTTGATCATCCATTTTGTCAAAAACAAAACTATTTTTTTATATTATAACTATATAACTAAATAAATTATATTCTATATAATGTAAAAAAAAACGAATGTCTTGGTAAAGGAATGTAAAAGAAGAGTCTTGAAAGCAAATTTTTGAAAGCAGTTATTAAAAAATCACAAACTGCCGTGAAGATCGCCAATATTTTAACACATTCGAATTTAAGTACGGCTTATTTTTAATTTCTTATTTGAAGACATTGTTATATTGATTTTATTTGTTAATTCTCCATTTTTTAGTCATTTTTCCATAAAACTTTAAATATATTTGTTAAGTAGATTATCTATATGAAGTAAACTTTATATATATATTAAAAAAAAATGAACGTGAAGCCGTTGTCAAATATGGGAATTTCACATAAAATTGGAGATAGTTTACTGAAGTTTTGACTTCAAAGTCGGAAATCTATTTCAAAATTCAAATTTAAAACAATTAATACATTAATATATTTTCTTCAATAGATAATAGATTATATTAATCAAGAAACAACAACAAAAATTGTATTCTTAAAAGATTACGCGAATGCGAAAATTTTACTTGAGCTTAACTTCTAGAAACCTAAACTTGGAGAATTATTAAATATAAATACATAGGTCAAAAACAGAATATACGAACAAACAAATAACAATGAGTATTTTACTAAACAAAGGCAAATCTGCATTCAAATTATGCCTTAGGAAACAATATCAACAGGAACTGTCAAAAATAAAATACTTAGGTTAGGTAGCACAAAAGGTACATATTATCAACCATACTTGGGATTCCTAACTTTCTTAATAATAATGTATATAGTGCAATTTAATTAAATAATTAACTCTTAATAATGATACGAAAGAAAAAGTAATTTAAGGATAATTATATAGGCTCAGAATAATATTTTTCTGGTGATTTACAATGTAATTATTCTCAGAAAAGTTTCATCGAGAGATTACTGCATAATTAGTGTATTCAACTAATCAAACAAACCATCCTTTAAGAAAACTTGACAGGAATGTTTCTCAAAAATCATTTTAAAGTCAAATAGGTACATACTTTAAAAACATATGTTCAAAATGCCAGTATTCTACAATATTACCAGTTTATTAAATATTACCTATATTGTTTTTGATAAATAATAAAATAAGGATCACACAACATTTTTATTCTTCAGTTTTTTATAACAGCTTTGGACCTGAATGCTATAGCATTAAATACAGATCTTTTTTTATTTATGTGACCATATTACTGGAAAGTACTACAAATCAGAAATCAGCATAGTAATGTCGGTTTCTTGAAAACAAGTACATTGAAAATAGAATGGCATCAGCTAAAATTTCAAAGTTCGAAATAAAACTTTCATAATACGAACCTTATGTATTATTGAAACCCATTTCGAAACTAACAAATCACACAATTCACAAAATCCTTGTCACTATGTCACAAAATTTTCCTCACTGTCTCACTCAGCATGAACTCACAAATCACGGAAAATGCACTCGATTCTTGTTCGAAAATACTCGCGCGTGTTTCCAAACTTCAATTGGAAGGAGCACGAGCAACAACCTTCTCCCTCGATTGCTAAACTTCGACTGAAGAGAAGACCGAATTGAACCGGCTGAAAACTGAAAGCGCGACAGCGAGAGCTTTGGAATCCTAGCACAAGCTCAGTGTGTCCGTAGGTACTGTCGATTCGTGTTCTTAGAGGCTGTTAGATCGCAGGGTCCACAATTAATCACGGTGCTTTTACAGACTATTTAGTTTTACAAATATATTTTAATTTATTTCGGGATTAAAAATTATAAATTATAGGACAATGTAAAGTTTTTTATAAAATTAAAATTATTTTTGTTACAAAAAAAATCTAGTTTAGTAGTAGTTTTAATTATTCAAAAATTAATTATAGCCTTTGTTAAGGCAAATGTTTTAACAATGTCGAGACACATCTACATTTTCTGAAATATCCTTTTAAACACTAATGACGGAAAAGTCTAAAAGCCTTTTTTGTCCCATTGTGGATCGTACATGCTTTTTTACTATTTTAAATTTCGAAAAGCTTTTTTCCCCGCTAGCTACTGCCACAGGTAATGTTATGAAAATTCGTTACTAAAAAAGAACATAGAGAGATGAGGTTATTGATGAATAGGTAGTTGATGATAATGCGTTCATTTTAGGAGAAATACAGGGTCCAAATTTATCAATTTCATCATATAAATCTTGACCTTTATTTTTTTCATTTTTCGCTGGATTACATGAAATATATATTTTCAAGAGCTTTACATTTTGCAGACTTATATCCGTTTTAGCGAAATTATATATTTATTTGTTATACATTTATATTTATGTGGAAAAAGATATGAGTATTATGAGCTCTTATTTTACACGAAAAGAAATATGTAAAAAACGTGAAAAATTTCAGGCACAAACGTGCGTAATGAAATAGACCATATTTATTGAAGAACCTAATGCAAGCATGATAAATAACGTCAGATCAATTCGTGGAGTAGATTTTGATTTCGAGCAGTATATTTACAAAGAAAATAGAGAAAAATCACGTAAAATTAATAGGGATGATTTAAAAGAACGAAATAAGATAATTAAAATAGCGTGAAAAAACTACAGACACAGACAAAAATATAACATGGAGTAAAATAGGAAATACTATTAATATAGTCAAATACAGACAAAAATATAACATGGAGTTTAATATAGTCTCACGGAATTAAACTCTTAAAACTTAAAATTCTAAAACTAAAACAGAATTTATTTTATGAAATAAATTCCAATTGTCTGAAAATGACCGTTTATATTTCTATAATTACTTTAGCCGCGGAAAATATTGTAGACTAAGACTTTGAATACAATCCCGAAAACGACTTCCGAAAACTAAGCAGTCAAATCATCAGCAACTCCTACAAAAGGAAAGCTCAAGACGACTTATCGGAGAGGCCATTAAAAATCATTCACTAGGAGATTGCAACTTCTTCTGTAAAAGAACACCTGACAACAACGGATATCTTTTTCATTCGGAGGAATAGGAATGAGAACCATTTGCTTTTTATGCTATCTGTACCAAAAGACTTTGTGGAAGCGCACCAAACAATCAGACGGACAATTCTGAAGAAGACGGACCCCGATGAATTTTTTGTGTTGTACAACGATTCCCAACAAAATATTATAAAATTAAATATAAAAAAAAAAAGAGGTTAATCTTTGTATATGGGTATATTTTATAAAAATAAAAACACGAACTTTTTCGGAACAACAGTTCCATCATCAGGTTAAAATACCTAAAATAAGTATAGACCATTTAATTAAAGTAAACGTGGTTTAAAATTTTGACTAAGGTTAAATAAGCAAAATGGTTATACTTACAGGTTACCATGCCTGAGTCACCAAAATATTTGGGTAAAAACCCTTTAAAATATATTGTGTTACCAAAGATAGTACATGATGTTGATAATATTATTTGATGTTTAATATTTTAATTAAATTTTACTTCAGGTAACATACACCCATGCTTTAAGTGAGTTCCAGTGTCCGGAGAGTAAACCTCTTCAAACGGACTTCAGCTGGTAACTGATTGACAAGATACCCATGAACGGTGTCAAAAACAAAATGTCAGTGTACCATGAAACAATATTAGTTAAACATAGGATTACTACAGCCAAAAGATTCAAAACTTGATGTTAAAATGATAACAGCAATCCAGATGTTGGGATTTAAAATTTTTTTTTTTATTTTTAATTTTAATTATTTAATATTGGATATAAAAGATGTAAAATTAGTGATGTTGTTAAAGGTCATGTTTGAGAGAATGACGTATGCATTAGGCAGCTTATGTTACTCTTTGTCGTATGGAGCGTGGTCTAAAAAGTGTAATTTGTGACAAATTAGCTTAAATATATGGAATTGTCCTTTTATGTTGCTCACATCTAGGACAAGGAAAATCGAATAGAATATATTTGTAGCTAATGTAAGACTTCGTATTTAAATGAAATTGTTTAATACTGCTCGTATGGTAAAAAGGTTTAATATAAGTGAATCCAATAGATTGAGAAAAGGGATTAAAAATCTTCCGGCTGAAGGGGAATTAAATTTATAACATATGGAATTAATTTACAATTGAAAAGGCTGAGCTCCTCAGAGACTTGATAAGAATAAAAGTAAAGGAAATGACTAAAGAATAAAGGAGAGGGGGTTAAAGGAAAATAAATGAGTTAATCAACAAATTAGAGATAATAGAGGTCCTTCATGCTTAAAGCATCTAGCACCCTGAACAAAATATATTTTGGTTGTATTAAATTCGGTACATAAAAGCCTGAAATTTTATTTATGAATGTGCTGTACTAAGTTGTTGACTAAGAGAGGGGAGCAATGGTTGATTAAGGGTTTTGGTAAAGTGGGAAATAGTGAATTCTGATGAATTGTTGGGATTGTGTTTAAATGGTTACTGAGTTTAGAACTAATGAGTGGATGGTAGATATATGAAATGACAGAGAACTAGCAAAAGAAAAAAGAATGGACAGGAATATGATGTAAACGTGAAGATTGTAAAAATGATGGAATAGTGAGGTATGATAGATATGGTAGGTTATGAAGTTAACAATAGGGGCGGAAAAATTTGGAGGGAGGGTTGTGACAATAGTGTAAAGAGAATGGTTGTTTAAAAGCGACAATTGTTGAAAAGGATTAAGGTGTTGACGTTTATAGAGGAAGGTCAGATAAAGTAGATGAGGCGAATTTGAGAAGTGTGGGTTATGAGAAGAGTTGTCGGTGTAAGGGTTGAAAGTCACGGTTGAAAGATACATGGCGATTAACGCAGTTGGGGCTTCTTTGCTTTTCTTTGACTATTTCCAAGTCTTCATATAGATCTAATTTTAGAAAAATTTTTTGAGGTATATTATGTAACAAAGAGACGTCTTCTGGTATGTTGAGGGTAAGTTTATGTTGTGCAAGATGTTGTGAGAAGGTGGAAGTGTTCTCTTTTTTAGTGTGTTCTAGTGAACGGGAAGTTAGTGATCTACAGGTTCTACCTATATATGTAGCATCACAATCAGAGCACTGTAATTTGTAAACACCACTACGATCCATGTAGTTGATGCAATCTTTTGAATTGGTTAAACATTGTCCTAGATTGTTCAGGACTTTAAAAGAAATGTGACTATTCTCAACAGATATTTTTAGGATATATCTGATATCTCCAGAAAGACGTTCTTGAAGGTATGGTAAGGAAGCATAATGAGGTTTAATGGTCAAGCATTTTTGTGATACGTGGTATACAGCCAGCTGCAGGAATTATTTTCCTTGTGGATATTATTATTTTTGGCAGTCTTGAGAATTTACGTTGCTTGACGAAAGCAGAGATATACTAACTACATGGAGGTACATTTCAAGATTCGCCAAAATTTTTCTTGCCATTATTTACCATCCATGGCTTATTAAATAAGTAATACATGCTTCTAATATTCGGCGTTCTTCTCGATAAATGCGTGGAAACCTACGTTACCTAAACCTTTATTAAATTAATTCGTTGCTCCGATGAAGTTGGTGTCGTTTAAGTCCATTAAGACACCAACGGAGAATTTTACTGTCATCATTGCATGTGTTTGTCTTTTTAAAGACGAATCATATGCTATGATTTTTTTTGGCGGAGATTCTCAAGTTAAAGTTGATTTCATGTAATCGAATGAACTATTTTACAATAAAGTCGTCCCAGCAACGCAACTCAGCGATATTACCAATATCATTTTAAAGTCGTCTACTTTAAAATGTATAATATAGCTCTGAATTTTCAATGTAAATGTGTCAGATAAAATTAAATTATTATAAGAATTTTTCACCAAGTAACAAAAAACAAAATTTGTTTAATTTATTAATGTTTGTATTTTGAGAACAATTTCTGAAATGGAAATCGACACGTCAAAAATAAACTTATTTTAAACTTAAATTGTGGCTTATTCCCAACGAAAATAGTAATATTTGTGTTATAAATATCATAAGGGATATAGCTTACAGGCATCATTAAAGCTTGTAAAACTAATCCGGAAGAAAGAAGTCGGACTAAGTCCGACTGCAAATAAAATGTTTCTTTTTAAAAGCCTACGCTCACTTTTATTGTGAAATTCAAAACTCATTTTTTTCAATTTATCACCTTAAAAAATATGTAAAGTTCATAAAAACTAAATAGCCATGTTTTTTCAGTGATTCCTGGTACATAAATACATACAATTTTATTTTCTTCTGCATACGCACATACATTTGCCGATTATCCAAATTTTCATAATTTTCTTCATTGTCACATTGATGCACAATTTTAAATTCATTTCTCAGTTCCAAGTTTTTGAGCTATTTTAATTTTATAATTTTGTTACTCTTTCTACAGAATGATGCCTTGAACTGTAAAGCTTTTTACGTGTAGAAAATTAAGTTTCGTCTTGTATGCGGTGGTGCTACACTCAAGTTTTTGGCTTGATTTTCTCTTTCTCAGATATTTTGAATTTACCAAGTGTTCAAAATCACTTATTATTTCCAAAAACGTCAAATAAAGCCAAAATGGTAACATTTAAATCGGATAGCTCAACAAAGTATTCCTAGAATTCAACGAGAAATTGAAAAATAGGTTGGGGACTATTTCTGGTTATACATTGAGCACATGCTCAAAAATATTTTCATTAAAAAGTTCACTATCGACAACCTATTCAGCTGAATTTTCAGATCTGACATTCATTTTAGATTGGCAGATACGTCTAATACTTACCATAAGACACCCGATATAAATGAATATATCAGTTAAATTTTAGAGTTATTTGCTTAAAATATATTCTGAATTTAATAGATTACCACGTAAACAATAAGTGTAATAGGTAACAGGCAATTGTTCAGATTAGAAACTAGCGCACTGTGGCAAAAAATGCTGGTGATGAGTTTACCTATCTGAGGTGATTAGTTTACAGGTCTCCCAAGGATACCAGTGGTCAGTTTGCTATATCTCGGAGGACCTAATAATTTTATGGGGAGCTATAAAGTGATGAGTTAATACACTTCCCTGTATGTTGTGGTATTTTTGGAAAACAGTCAATATTTTTATTATTTTATAATAATTAATTCATTAAATAACTATTCTATTGTATCAAAAGCCGATGTTTTATTGAAAAAATAGTAAAGGTTTTTGTAAACTTTTGCAGACGTTTTCAAAGCGATGATTTAAAATTTTTGTTTCGTCCAAGGAATTTTGTAAAGTGGAACTCAATAAAAAAAATTCCTCTGGATAGTAGACTATTTCATTATGCTGAATTTTTGACTTTTTGAAAACAAAGTGGGATCAAACTAATTTTGTATTTCATTTAAATAATTATGATTGAATTCTAATTAGATTTTTATACACATACTTACCTTTTTTTTACTATTTTAAATTTTATATTAGACCGGGAAATTCTGCGTCACATGTTAGCTAATTTTTTGGCAGAATTCTTTTGGGGAGGCCTTGATGATTATGACAGTATAAGTCTTCAGTTGGCAGCTTTTGCTGTTTAAACAAACAATTTCAACTTTTTTGATCCCGAATTAAATTTTTTAGATATTTTGATATATTTTGGATCGAAAAGGTTTCTTGTGAATTTTTCATGAAAAACACCGTTGAAAAATGATAGATTGTGTTTTATGCGATTTTGCATCGCTTGAACAAACTTTACATTGACGTGTGCGCCCAATTCTGCAAGTCTAATAAATAAATGATCTATGGGGCAGAAACTATGACTCTAACCAAGACTACGGCTTCGAAATTGAGAGTGGCACAGAGACGAATGGAATGGTCTATGCTGGTGGGAGTGAGGTTGCGGGAACGAATAAGAAACGAAGATCTGCGAAGAAGGACGAGTATTGCTGATGTTGTGGAACGCATAGAGGAACTGAAATGGAACTGGGCTGGCCATGTAGCGAGAATGCACGACTCACGATGGACAAGCAAAATTACAAATTGTTGGAGGCCAAAAGCAGACAAACGTAGTAGAGGAAGACCATCTACACGTTGGGCTGACAAGTTTAAGGGATGCCTATGTCCAGCATTGGACGTGATAAATATAGGCTGGATGATGATTAAATAAATAAATAAATTCAATGATTAAGTTTTTATAAAAATATGTTTTCAAAATTTGCATAACATATACATAGTCTATTTGAAGAAGCATAAACAAATTTATTTTTGTTTTTTATTAGAAAAAAAGTTGCATCCACCAAAACGTTATTGGCGACGGAACAAAATATAAATAACGAAACTGAATAACTACAGATTATAGAAAATGTTTAGAGATCTTAGATATTTACCTATATTATCATAGGAACATTTTTGACCAAGAGTTTCTTCTAGAGAGTTTGGGATATTGTAACGACGTCTTTCTTGATCATATTTGCCACAATTTCTTAAAAAGTGATCGAAGTGTTAATCGAACGTTACACTGATCACATATGGCTTTGTGAAAAGGTAAGAGTGCGGTAACTTGATATGTTCTAGACGTAAACGCCCAAGCACACATTGTTCACGCGTGTTAAGCGATGATGGAATTGTAGCGGTTATAATTGCCTACCACATTGGGTATCACTTATAGGGGGTTGAAACGGGACAGAAGTTACTGGGCTGGAGATATGGTAAGCAAACAAACCGAAACGTCTGCGAACGGCTACTCTTGGTTTGGCTGGAGAGCTGGGTCGTAAGTAATTGAATAAAAGAGTGACTGGAAAGGGGTAACTACAAACAAATGAATCAAAAAAATATTTACGTAGATTTCCTAGGCCACACTAACAAGAAGGTTCCTAAACTATTTAAATTTGACGTCGTTTACAAGAATCTTTCTGCTGGATGGAAAGAAAGGCTTTTCTTTCCTAAAAAATATAAAAGGGTGAAAAACTTTTTTAAGGAAATAATACTATACTTTTTTTAGAGAGAAACATTACATATTTATTATTACTTCACCATAAACAGTTATTACAAATAATAATAACAATATTTAAAAACAGAACTTACAATGGTGCTATTTGTAGGTTTACAGCAAACTCTAGACGTTGGGGACACTATAGGAATTTAAATTATTATTAAAATGAAAATATCCAGATTTTTCAAAGGAGCTTACATTGAGGTTAACCTTCAAGTTCAAACAAAACAATTCAAATTTATGGTTATGTACCATTTGTCAAAAAATAGGATAATACTTACTGTCATATGCCGAAATGAAATATCAAAACTTTTTGAAATATTAATTAAATTTTAACGGTTAACTTTATTTAAAGAAAACTAATATGACAATAAGCTAATCCATGAAACTTATAATTTTATTTATTTCAATTTTTTAACTTTTAACAAATTTTTAAAAAAATTAACAAATTTTTTTTATTAATGAAAAATATCTATTTTTACTTAGAAAAATGTTGAACAAAAGGTACCTTATATCACTCTGGCTGATGTATTTCCTTTAAGAAAGTTTTTGGGGTTGGAATTAAATCGAAACACACAACTGGGTCCCACTCAAGGTGGAATTGGTTTAACATGGAACATAAAAATAGACAACTGTTGAGAAGTTAGAACTGATTCGGGCTTCGGATTAACAAACTGCAATCTTCAAAACTCGGACACTCAAGTTCTTCTTTAAACCATTGGACCTCTCAAATGGTTGGAAAGTCTTACAAATCCCTCAAATAAGGCACAGCACGAAACAATCGTGGATTAAACTCAACAAAAAATCTATCAAATTACATTTTGAGCATAAATTCACCGTTCAAAATAAAAAAATTTCAATGCCAACTTAACTTGACCTCGACTTGACTCTTCCTTCGTACCGACTCTCTGGCCTTCTACCCTTCCCTTGACCAGTTCTCGCTGCCGGCCAATCGGAATTTTTTTCAATGACGCTTTTCATAAGAACATAGACCTTAACAGTGCTTGGCTCTCAAGATTAAAGAATTAAAACGTAAATATCAATTATTTAATTACGCAGTTAAAATTTCTCTTAGATGCGTCGCAAACATAAACAAAAACTCAAGGAATTTTATACATAGCCAGGGGCGTGATAAATAAATCTTATACATTAAATATTCGATAGTTATAAGGAATTTATACATGCTACAATTGTCCCTTCTTAAAGAGAAAACATTAAAAAATGACCTCTTCAATTAGTCGAAACTTCTTAATATTATATTTTAGATGATGGCTAGTTTGGGATTAAACTTGTTGACAGCACAAGACAAAACCTTATTTCTTTTCTAAACTCTATCACCCACTTGGAATTGGACTTCTCTTCTACGTAAGTTGTAACCTCTAGCGTTACGTTTATATTCTTTCCGAAGATTAGCCTTAACCTTTTCAAAAACTTTATCTAATCCTTTAACTTCTGAAGCATACATGTTACGGTCACCTGGAATTATCTTAAGATCTTGATTTTGTTGATCCTTTTGATCAAAACCATAGTAGTTTTCACTTAAGGGAACGTGACGGCCATAATTAAGGAAAGCTGGGGTATATCCAGTCACTTCATGCTTTGCTGTTTTAATAGCTTGTCTGATCTTTGCTAAACTCTTGTCCCAATCCTCGTGATCTTTCACATATGTACGGATTGCTGTACCAATGGTTTTATTGTTCCTTTTCACAAAATTACACTGTGGTGGATATACTGGACTCAAAAATACTTTTTGAACATTATACCTATTACAAAGCTCAATTAAGAGAGAATTGTTCAGATTTGAGGCATTATCACAAATTACATATTGAGGAGCATCAAATATGAGGAAAACATCATTTTCCAAAAACTCAACGATATTCTTAGCCATGGCCTTTCTCAAAGGATGGACTAACGTATATTTACTAAACCAATCAGCAACTATCATTAACCACGTATAACCTTTGTGGTTTAGGCACAAGAATTTTCCATTCTATATCATTAATTTTAAAAGAATTGGTTGTAGGAACAAACTTATAAACGAAGTCGTTCTCCACCTTCCACTGTGGAAAATAAAGAGGGGATCGGAGTATCTTTGATCTCAAATTATCGAACCAAGGTCTATTCTATCTACATCGACCTCTAAATAATTAATCTCTTGGGTATTTTCGGCTGGATCATTGGTGTGAGATCGAGATAGAGCATCAGGAACTAAATGAGATTTTCTTTTTCTATGAATTAAATCAAAAGTATGCTGTCTTAGGCGCATGGCCAATCTGCCTAATTTAACAGGAGGATTGGAGAATTTATTCAACCAGAGAAGTTAATGGTGATCAGTAATGATCGAAAACTTGACTCCCTCGATGTAACCTCGAAATTTCTCGATAGCGAAGATCACTGCAAGACATTCTCGCTCTGTAACTGAGTAATTTCTTTCAGCTCTCGAAAGAGATCTACTAACATACGCTATGACCTTTTCTTCACCATCCATAGTTTGTGTCGAAAAACCACCAAGACCGGTGTCATCACATAACCGATGCATCACATTGCACAACAAAGAAAAGATCAAAATTGGGTTGAGCGAAAATAGGGGCAGAAATTGGAAGTTCTTTAATTTTTAAAAAAGCTTATTCAACTTCGCTTGTTCAAACTACAGGTTGTTTCTTCCTGTGATGACTTATAGAAGATCATTTATAGGGAAGGCTAAACTGGAAAAATCTTTGATAAAACGACGGTACCAAGAACACATACCGATAAATCTTTTAATTGCAGTAGAATTAGTTGGTCTCGGATTATTAACCATAGCTAGAATTTTTTATGGATCTGCCTTTAAAGAATTATTGCCGCCTACATAACCAAGATACTTTAACTCCGACTTAAAAAAGTCACACTTATCAATGTTAATGGTCAAGTTTGCTTCCTTAAACTTCTCTTTAATGATCTTTAACCTCTCAATGTGTTTCTCAAATGTTGGGGTACATACTATAATGTCATTAAAATAACAAAATATGTAGGGCTCGAATTCAGGTCCAAAAATAGCATCAACAAGTCTTTGTTGAATCTGTGCACTATTGCACAAACCAAAGGAACAGAAATAAACTGAAAGGAACCTCTAATAGAAACATTGAAGGCTGTCTTTTTCGTTGAGTCAGGATGAAGTGGGATTTGCCAAAATGCTTTTCTCAAATCAATAGAGCTAATGCATTTAGCTCCTCTAAGTAATGAAAGAATCCTGTCTATCTGGGGCAAGAGATAACTATCATGAACGGTAACCTCGTTCAATGAACGACCATCAAACCAAAACCTATATTCTCCTGACTTCTTTGTTACTAATAGTACTGGACTTGACCATGGCGATTGTGGTGGTTCGATTACTCCTAATCTTAATATTTCATCCAATTCTTCATGTAGTATTTTATTCATATATGGAGACAAAGATATCGTCTTTTCCCAAATGGTTTAGCATCACATGTGTCAATAACCATTTCTATTTTGTTTTGTCATATGGTAAAAAATTTTACCATATGACAAACACCATAAGCCTCTATTGGAAGATCAATGGTACCAACAACTGATTTATTGGAACCATCTGCTAAGCAGACATGTTTAGTAGATGTGGGATTATATTTAATTTATTGAGAATCCAAAAAATCAACTCCAGCGGCACCCACAACGGATGTAGAGCAACCACTGTCCAAAAAAACTACAATTTTTTTTAGAGAAAATGGAAATACTAACATGAGGACGACTGTCAAAATCTTTCTTCTTAAAAATTAGGTTTAACGATGACTTGGAAGGTCTGTCGGTCTTAGATCTATTCAAAGTGCAACTGCCGACTAGCTGCACACCATCTAGTTTTTTTGAACACTTAGGACAAGAAGATATAGACACACCTTGATGACCACAAAGAGAACAAGATATTTGCTTGCTCCTACAGTCACGGGAGATATGACCGGACCTATTACAATTCCAACAAATAATCTTTCTCGGATTTCTGAAAACTTGATAAAGAGAAGACTGCATCAATGGAGGCGGGGATGAAAAAGACTGATTTCTTACTTCAGTATTTTCTGGTGGACTGGGTCGATCATTTCCATACCTATATTTAGGATTGGGTCTCCTAGAAGAATTATCTTCCTTGTCAGGTTTGTTAACTACTTTACTTTTGTCAGGTTTAATTTGCTTATCAAGCACATGAATCTGTTCTTTAGGTTTTTCTGAATCATCCACTGAAATACCAGCAAGTCCCTTAGTAGACTGCAATAGGGGCAGGACATTCTGCTCCAAACGTTTTATAGTAGTTACTAACATTTCAATTGTAGCAAAATCTTGCAGAGCTATTAGCGGATTGTAATCCACTAAAATATTTTTTCTCATAATTTTAACCTTTTGAGCTTCGGTTGGGTACGTTTCCAAACGTTTAAAAAGATTTTCCATTATTACTGAATAGATGGTTATTGATTCATTCCTTTTCTGCTTCCTACTTTTAATTTCATCTAATAGATTATCATTATAATCTGGGAGCAAAAAAGCAGATTTGAATAGAGCTTCCAAGTCCTTCCAACTAATAATATTATCTCTAATACTCCTATACCAAAAAGCAGTATTACCTTTAAATAACTCAATGGCAGAACGAAACAGGATGTCTTCGGAAATATTCCTCTAATTATTTCTAAGAATGTGGGGAGTGCTTTACTTTCACCATTTAATCTAATATGCAAATCAGAATTAATAACAGGAGTTGAAACCTGTATTATTGGGCCTGAGACTGTACAATTAGGAACTATAGGGGCTGAGACTGGGCTACTAGTGAACGGAATCGCTATTCCATCTGAACATTATACCTGTTACACAGCTCAAAATATTGGTGCAATAAACTTTCTTTATTAGTATATTTACAAGTAAATGTATAACAATATAGCCTTTAAACCATTTAAATTATATACTTTTCCTATATTATCAAAACTAAAGTACACCTTTAGGTCCAAAGCGTGAGCCAGTTTCAGTCGGTCTAATTAGGATTATTTTTAAATAATATTAAGTGATAATTCCAATTTTAAAACTCGTAGGGATTTCGTACTCGTAGAATATCCATATAACATAATGGATATTCCATAGATATTAATCTATAAATATATTCTATAATTAAATTTATATTTTTACTAAAACGCAAATGAACAAAAAAATTAGTTTGGCGTTACAACTAAGAGATTAATAATTTCGGCTTTTTAGACAAATATTTTCCAAAACTACTATACAACTGCTCCGGTTTCAGCTTTATAGAAAATAGACGGATCAATTATATGACGCCAGTCTAAGAATCTAGATTTTAGCTTTATAGACCAAAATGTTCGAAAATTGTCTAAAAAGTTGGCTTTTTCAGCTTTATAGAAAAGGGGAGCGTGGACATTGAAGTTCAGTAGTCTATGTAGCTAGCGCTACTTAGTCAAGTAGCCGGTTTCTTAGCTAAAAAGCCGATTCTCTCTAAGAAACTACGACATATACAAGATCATAGTTCAAAACCAGGTAATTTTATTGATTAAAATATGCTTTAAATTCTGGGCTGTGTGTATTTATATTTTTCCAGATTGGTCTTTTACCTTCACGCTTCCGCTTAAGACACATTTCAAACATTGATCATTTTCTTAGGCATGCTATATCATCTGCGAAATATATTCTCTAACATCATATTAAAAAGTTTTAGCTTAATTTTTGTCTATTTATTGATATATGACCTGTTCCTTTATCACTGGCGGATCTAGACTTTGCCGTGGAGGGGGAGAGAACTTCCACTGAAACATCAACCAAAAGACATAAAAAGATAAACCCGAACTAGATAAAAGACATAAATAATAACTTGAATGCATTAAGTTCTCCTAATTTTCCTAACTAGCCGGTTTATTGAATTGAATTTCTATCTGTAAATGTCTGTGGTTTAAGTTTCATGTCAGGTGATATATTTTTATGTTTTTAGACATTTTTGGGGGGGGGGGTTCCCTATTTCCCCCCATGTATCCGCTATTGTCCTTCATTGATTTGAATCTTATAGATAGTGGCAAAATCGATCCCCTAATTTCGAACAGTGTCTCCAATTCGCGCTTTTTTGAAAAAATATCGGCATTTAAAATGTATTTTTTGCCCTCTTCTACACCACATAATCAAGTTAAGAAAAGTTAAATACAGTGTTTATATGGCATTAAGCAACAATTGATTATTTGTAACTACAAAGAAATTTTGAAATTTCGATTTTCACTCCGGAAATCGTTCTTAAAAAAGATTACTTAGAATTTTGTTGAAAAGAAAGTATAACCGCCAAATTTGTTTTCGGGGTTGTGTCATTTCACCAAAATTAAAAATTTAAAAATTGACACACTTGACTGCAGTGATTTGCTGAACAGCCATACTTTGACTGAAAAGATATGATTGCGCATTTTTGCCCTATGGAACTTCAAATTCTGATTATTCTAACTGTTTTGCATTATTAATATGTGCTATATAGTATTTTTCATATAAAAATGCGTGCACGTCATTCAAGATTTACGACGTCAGAACTCCACAGCGTTGCCAAAGCATCAGAATAGTTAGTAAGTGAGGAATTTTTAAAATATCAACTATTTGTCAAACTATTATATTAACCATCCAGTTGGGATCTATGGAGAAGGCATCACGTGACTAAAAACGACCTCACTTCGGCCATATTGTTATGATCGTTTTGACAGATCGTGTATGATTGTTTATGTTTGTTGTTTTTCGAATATTTTTAGTTTTATAATACTTTTATAAAAACTGTAATATTATATTGTGATAGTGTATAATAATGGTTTCTTGTTTTCAACGTAGTTGCAGTAGCAGAAGCAATGTTAATAAAAAATCTTCAGATATAACTTTCCCCAGGTTAGTATACAAATATGTAAACAAAGTAAGGGCCCGTACTTCAGAAGACAAATTAATATTATTCATAAAAAATCTTGTAAGTAAGGTAGATCGTGTTATTCTTGTGAATACTCAAATATCTTCATCCTAAATATCTTAAAATGTCTTATTAACTACTGCAACATAATTATTTTTATTTCTACACAGTATTTCCATTGTGATATTCGGCAGATATTCAATTTTGTTTTTTTTTTAATAATAACTTTTCTAACTTTGGTAATTGAACTAAATTTTTAAGTGTAAGTTAATTTGTAGTTATTAAATATATAAGTTGTAAAACGAACATATTTGTTTTATTTCATACCGTATATTCATTTTACTCTTTAAAATATTATTTATATTATTATCTCTTTCAGATACTTGTTATTTGACTGTATTAATTTATCTTTATGTATAATATGACGTGTTTTTAGTGTTTACCGCGGGATAAATAAATCATAGTTTATTAAAAATGTATTGCACTTTTTTAGATTATGATTAAATATTCTGAATAACTAGTCATATTTGCATAGTAGTTTTAATATTATTGAGTCAGGCCCTGATCCCACCGCCATATTGGTATGATCGTTAGCCACACCTACTGACGCCGTTTTTAAAAGAGGTCCCGTCATTTCGGACGGCATCTAATTTGCATATTATGAGGCATGTCCAAATTGTATAAGAGCCGCCTTTGAAGTTGGTGATTGGTTATTGAAATTTGAAGTAAACGACAGTGGCGTGCACTATTTAGTAGATACAGCTAAAACATGTTATACTGAATAAAGGCGATTTTTTAGTTTTCAATAATTTTGAACATATAGCCAACATTTGAAAAATTGTCAGTAAGATATTTGATGGGACAAAAATAATATTACCTTCGTAATACGTTTTACCTGAACAAACAAACTATTTTTATTGTACAAAAGAATTATTAAGTTCTGAATATTGATAAGTTTAACAAAATAGATTTTTAAAATAGCAATTAATTGTCAAGCGTATTTTCCAAAATATCAAATACCAATACAATACCAAAATATTAAAGAGTGAGGATAATTATATGCTAATGAATGGTCCCAATTACAGGTACCTAGAACTTCTACCTGATAATAAATATTCTTGTCTTTGGGAAATAATTTCATGGACCTACCCGATTTAAGACTGGGTAGGACGAAAGACGATCTTTAAATATATATTAACGATATAATAAAGACTACCGTCAATATTGCTGTCCTTCTAAAATATATGCACATCTAAATTTGTAAATGAAAACTTTAAAGATATAAAATTAAATCTATATACATACTCTTTAAAAATTCATATAACTAATGTGAATGTTTTAAAGAAGAACAACAAAATAGGGGCACAGGCCCGACAAACATGGAAGGCAATAGTAAACGCAGCAAATACTCACGAAGAGTTGTAACGCCATTGATAATGATGATGGTGATTTAAATAATAATTCAAAATGATTGGTATGTTGCAGGAATAATTCTTCAAATTTTATTCAGACAACATAAAGAAACAAAAAAGTACATTGAGAAATAACTCATAGTTATTCAATACTGATATACTCAATACTGATAGTAGAAAATTAAAAAATTAATAAATAAGAGCTTTCTACGAAAACAAGAGCCTATGAACTCTTTCTCCACATATGAAAAATGATGACGATCTATTACTAAATGAACTAGCTAGGAGAATAATGATAATTTGGTAAAATTATTTTACAGTAAATATGGTTATTATTTTACAAAAAATTATGGTAAATAAAAATGAAGTAGTAATGGAAACACACCATGGAATTGTAGATGATCACATAGTAATAGAACTATCTACAGACCAAGAAGTAGTAAACAAAATAACGAAGTAAACGTAATATTAGCTAAAAATAACGACTGTAACGAAAGTACAGAGAATACGATATTTAGGAAACATCGAAGGAATGAAAAAAGAAATATGTCGAAAATGGTATTCTCGACACACCCAATACAAAAGAGAAGCGAAGGTAGGCAAAATGGGGTACAAGAGCATAGTATAAAAGATTGACAAATAAGTAACATTGAGAACTAAAAGTAAAAAGTGTTGAAACATTGAATTTGAATATCAAAAATTAATAATAAATGCATTGAAACTCCTTACCTGTTGCTTCAGCAGTCTTATGTTTTACCATTAGCAGAGTGTCAATTTCACTTTTCAGATTTTTAAAATAATGACACACATTAAATATTATTTGACGACCCTGCTCTTTAATAACGCTACGTTTTTTTTCGTCCATTTTCAGCAAGATTGTTTGAAAAGAAAAATATTATCTAATATTTAACACACACAACTTGTTCTCAACTGTACTGCTGCGCTACTGAGTATTGAAATGATTTACTGCTAAGGCGTGGCTTAGGTAGAAATTTTAAATTTTGACGTCTGCCCAGTGCGATAATATGCAAATTAGATGCCTTCCGAAATGACGGGACCTTTACACACGTTAATATGCTCATAGCTTCTCCATAGATTCTAACTCGATGATATTAACGATGATATTAACAGTAAATATACTCCATTCGGTTACCTCGGGCATATTTTGACAGATTCATTTGTCTGAAACCTACAACACAACAATTCCTACTTCTCAGTATTAATAGCTCAAGTATCCTACTATTGCAGACTTCTTTCTTTAAAAAAAGAAGAATTATTCTAAATATTGGAAGTGTAAACTAAACCCATCAAATTTTGGGTAGTATATATTTAAAAAATATATTTTAGTTGTTATAATTTAACATAACTATTTATTATATGGTGCAGATAAATAAATATTGATTGTCGGTAGTTCGCAAAGTTCTATTTTATTTACTATTTAGTTTGTTTACTAAACTCCATTCGCTTAGCTGGGGCATATTTTGACAGATTCATTGTCGGAAACCTACAACACAACAATTCCTACTTCTCAGTATTAATAGCTGAAGTATCCTACTATTACAGACTTCTTTCTTTAAAAAAAGAAGAATTATTCTAAATAGTCGAAGTGTATACTAAACCCATCAAATTTTGGGTAGTATATATTTAAAAAATATATATTTAGTTGTTATAATTTAACATAACTATTTATTATATGGTGCAGATAAATAAATATTGATTGTCAGTAATTCGCAAAGTTCTATTTTATTTACTATTTAGTTTGTTTACTATTAATATTGGCTATGAGTACGTGTGCTTGGTTGTATAGTAATTTCCAGCCACTTTTAGTCTGTCAAAAAGTAACTACCTTCGCAAAAAAATAATTACTAAATTCACTAGACAGTTCGGACTGGGAATAGTGAACCGAGTTTATTATATTAATATTGGCTATGAGTACGTGTGTTTGGTTGTATAATAATTTCCAGTAACTTCTAGTCTGTCAAAAAGTAACTAACTTCGCAAAAAAATAATTACTAAATTCACTAGACAGTTCGTACTGGGAATAGCGAACAGAGTATACACTTAGTTTTAAGATTACTGCAACACACTAAAATACATAAGAAAACATTTTAATACAAAATTATACATTCTAAATTTTAAACTTACCACTTTTAGAGCATTAATAGTAAAAATGTCCCGCCATTATTTCTTGTTCAAAATAATCTATCTTATATGAAAGCTTATCAGCTTTCTACAGACTATTTAGTTGTTTTGGCATAGCACAATCACAATACACAACAATAATTAGTTTTTAAAGCTTTTTATCTAAATTTAATATGTATTTATAAATACAATCTATTAATATATAATATATACTGATCAAATTGTGTAAGAAATCAAAACATAAACAAAATTCTTACTCTAAAAAAGCGGACCACACGCTGAACTGTCAAAAAAAGTATTTCTATATCAGTTGCGTACAATAATTGTCTAATATATTTAATTAAAATTATTATTTTGTGGAATATTAGACTTAAAGAGTTATTTCATAAAATTTATATTATTAATAATAACAAATGTTTTTGGTTATTTAATCAATATAATTCTAAAATTCCCAATATAATGATGATTACATTTTTCTGATTATTATATCATGTTGACGCCTATGAAAGATCGAGCAGTTCCGTATGGGTCTCCACAGTAGGCCACCACACCTATACGGAGTCCCAAAAATTCACAAAATATGCAAAAAATATCAATAAATTTTTCGTAAAATGTTTAGGTATCAAGTCGACTTGGCGAAGACTATCCATTTTAGAAAAATCATAGACTTTACAACAATGCCCGTTTTAGCAGATTTCTGTTTCTTTTAACATGTCATACAAATTTTTCAGTATATCATAACTTCCTGTGTTATATTTTTGTACTATAGATTCACTTCTTTCATCATACAATCTTTATTGATCATTATTTCATCATACCTTCACCGATAGATAGCCAAGTTTTTGCCAAATTTCCTCTATTCTAACAAAATATCTTATGTTTGTTTTCCCCTCGGCGACAGGAGCAATAAGCCTCAATTACACAAACATCAAATATTTTTAATCGCCGATTCTGTAATGCCCATTTAGATTTTGCATCTTTACGTTACACCTTTATTACGTAGAACTAATACAAGACGATGAGTCCTTACGTGACACCAACTCACGTAGATATTGAGTCTGTACGTGGCACCAGATCACAGAGCATTTCATAAACCTAAATCGCCATTGCCTGACGATGTCTGAAAAGGAACTGATGATTATTGCATCATCCAAGCCACCTTAGGAAAATCTAGTATGAACCTGCTAAATTCAGAATACAACGAAATATTCACAAATATGTAGCGTAGCTTTATCCGCTATGCTTGGATAATTTTATTTTAACTATATCCGGTTAATTCTAGTATATCCTATATTCGCGTTTTAACCAAAACATATATATTTCATTTTAATTGAATTTTAGTTCCGTTTTAATTTTATTATTTAATAATCGTGGAGTTAATATCACAATAGTTAATTTTTTTAATACATATTTATTAATTGCCGAAATTGGATTCCCGTGCTTAGCTACCTCTTTGGTAATTTCTTTCAACTAAAATTAACTAAACTAACACTGTGTGTAGCGCCTACTGTGGAGTTTTTAAAAAGCGACATTGAGATTCCTAAGCGAACACGTCTGTCTCGATTCTTAGTTTCGCCACTATGCTTAAGATGTCGCTGAAAACCTCATTTTGAAAATTAAAATTTTATTTATACTGTTCATCATCTACTATTGATATTATCACAGAATACACCAGTATGATGTATTCTGTGATATTATTCATTTTAATTCTGATGGGTTAGCAATAAAATGAATATTCGCGTAAAAATGATAAAGTCTAGTCCACACGGATTTCGATGTGTCATTTTTTGACTTAACGATTTTACTTGGTAGGCCCAACTCTTTCATTAGTTCTACATCTGTTGTCTATTTCCCCTATCGCAGGCCTGCTTAAAGTCAACGAACAGAACATGTACTGCTGTTTTATGTTTGTAACACGTAGTCTGTATTCCTTTTAGCGCAAATATTTGGTCTGTCGTCGACCTATTGTTTCTAAATCATGCCTGATATTCACGCAATATCTTTTCCGGGTATTAATTTAGCTTTTGCATTTTGATTTGAGTCAATATTTTGTAAACTACTTTTAGTAACTTGATGCCTCATAGCTCTCTTGGCATTTTTTACATTTACTTGGCATTTACTACTACGTGATCAGCTCCTAACTTGTTTTTCTTTCTTCTTATTTTTTATTTAACAGTTGTGTAAATTAAGTTTGCAATTTCTCACTATTTCCCCTGGATGACTAATTAATATCCCTTCAGCATTTTTCATGTATGGGTTATTCTTCTGATATCTTCTTTCCATTTTTCTTGTTTACTGGTAAAATGATCTTATTTCCTTTTTTTTGGAAATTTTGAGTTTGTTTTTGTTGTATTTTCTTTTGTTTTGGCATGTTCTCTTGATAGTTCTCCTCAATTCTCTGTATTCTTGTTTGCTACTGTCACTATTATTTATTAAATTTTCTATTTTCACTTTTCTAATTGCTTTTGCTACCTTTTAGCATTCCTCATCATACCATCCTTTTGTTTTGTGATTTCCATTAGTTTTACCACCTCTTACCACTCCAACAGAACCTTTAAAATTACTTATTACGGGTGATTAATAAAATTGTTAGATGGTGGGCGAACAGCATTCAGTATTTAGGCTGCCATTAGACGTTTATGATAGCAACAACACTCTTTTAGAGATGAAGTATTTTGTACTTTATTAAAGGATCCTGTAATAAAGGCGGCTGTCATCTTATCGTTTCAATAACTCTCTATTAACCATAGACGTATATATTAACCATCTTTTGTTGTCGTTGTTAGTTGTGTCTTACATCAAGTAAGTACAGCAGCATCTCTTTTTGGTTGGGAGAGCTCGAGTGAGGAGTTTTACTGTGCTAGATAGAGACAGATCGAACAACCGCCAAAATATGTTGTCGTCACTGCTCGTTGCTCACATGCTCATATACAAACGTCTATGATATTAAGATAAACGTATATATTAACATAGACCGAGCATACCGGCCGCGCGTACTGACGACAAGATCTCTTGCGGTTGTTCGATCTGTTCCTCACTAGCGCATTGCAACTCCTCACTCGCTTTTTCCCTCATCAAAAGAGACGCTGCTATACCTACTTAATGTAAGACAGAGACACAACTAACAACGAAAAAAAAAGATGGTGTCGCTTGGCTCTACAGACTGCTCAGTCTATGTTAATATATTCCTCAGTCTATGTGTATTAAAATAGAATGAGCATGACAACATATTTTGCGGTTGTCCGATCTGTCTCTCTCTTACTTGATGCAAGATAGAGACAGACGAGACATAACGAACAACGAGAAAAAGATGGTGGCGTCACTTAGCGCTACAGACTGCTCAGTCTATGTTAATATACATTATTAACTAACAATTACATAAATCGTCAATATCACAAAATAAAGGATAATAGAATAAAATACACAATCCATTGCAAAATTAAAATAAATTGCAAATTGCATAATAAAATATATAAATATATATATATATATATATATATATATATATATATATATCTCAACTAGCCTCTAACGTCCACTGCTGAACATAGGCCTCTCGCATGCTTTTCCACAGATTTTGCGCCATCTTAATCCAATATATATATATATATATATATATATATATATATATATATATATATATATACATATATATATATACATATATATATATATATATATATATATATATATATATATATATATATATATATATATATATATATATACTTTAGTTACTTGTGCATAAACGTAGTAATTTCTTAGTTATTCGTTAAGAAACTCTTCCACTGAATAATATGGTCTTTCAGATAGATAGGCTTTTGTCACTTTACGAAACTTAAGGAAACAAGTTGCAGATTTAAGTTGCAAAGGAAGATGGTGGTATAATTTTTTTGCCGAATCATTGATTATAAACCACACCCATTGTGTGGTTTATAATCAATGGCCGAATATAATATAGATTTCTTTACTAAATCAGTGGATGGGATCGGTCCCGTCACTGAGTACACATCAAAGGTTGAATTTCTGGTGGAGTAGCCATGATTAGGCCTTACTGGAGAAACATGTAGGTGCTTACGAATTTAGCAAACAGTTTCTAAAATATATAAAGAGAGAAGAGTTAAAATCGCGTGATTTTTGAAGTAGCTTCTGCAATGTGTTATTCGTTATTCTACTGAGGCCAAAAAGATACCGTATTGCTCTTTTTTGTAGTTTAAAAATAACATCAAATTGGGCAGGTGTACTGGAACCCCAAAAAGGAAGACCATATCAAAGATGAGACTCGAACAAAGAAAAATATGTTATTTTGGAAGATGCTGAATTGATTTCCTTCGAAACAGATCTTATTGCATAGCAAGCTGAGGCTAGTTTCTTACTTAACAAATCGATATGAAGGGACCATTTACGGTTGCTGTCTATAAAAATGCCAAGAAATTTTACATAATCAAAGATACTGAGCTGGCTGTTATTAAGAAGCAAGGGTTGAAGAGCTCCTTTATAGGATAATGCTACTGTTTCATCCACGTTAAAAGAGAGTAAATTAGAGTCGGACCAAGTTTTTATTGTAAGTAGATCAGAAGTTATAGTTGCAATATTAGAGTTACTCCAGGTAATACCGATATCATTAGCAAAAAGAAAAATTTTTCCATCGATTTTTAAGTTGATGTCATGTATAAAGATAAGGAAGAGTAGAGGACTCAATACTTAACCTTATGGTACTCCTCATACAATGCTATTTTGACTAGTCAGTATTATTTGCTCTAACTAGTTGTTTCCTATTCCTCAAGTAAGATTGGAACCAATTCAAAGAAATACCTCGAATTCCGTAAAAATTTAGTTTTTTTATCAAAATGTCGTGATTTACACAATCAAAAGCTTTGGGATAGTCACAAAAAACAGTGGCAGTGTAAAGATTATTGTTTAATGATAGACTAGTGCTCACCTAGTACAGAAAACAGCATCACTGGTACATTTATTAGATAAAAAGCCGAACTCACTGTGATAAAATGTTTCAACAAGAAAGGACATGAGTCCTTTTATAAGTCTCTCAATAATTTTGTATAGGACCGGTAGTAAGGCAATAGGTCTATAGTTGCAGACATTTTTATGAAGAGTGATAATTATTATAATTATTATTATCTTATAATGGCTGTCTTTAGGCACTCTGGAAATATACCTTTCTCAAAGGAATCATTAATTAGTGAGACCAGGACTTCCAACACATTTTTTGGGAGATTTAAGAAAATTTTTATGGATACTCCATCAGTACTACAGAAAGATTGGCTTTTGATACTACTGTTTGGATCAGTTCAGATTTATCAACTAGTCTTATAAAGAATGAATTCGAGACCTTTTTTGAATTAGGGAGTTAGGAAATAGGATCTTGTTGTGGCAAAATAGTTGATCGTTATATTTTTACTCACATTAACGAAGTATTCATTTAGATTTTCAGAGTTTGGAGTTCGAAGATCGTTTATTATGGACCAAGTTTCTCTTGCAACATTTTTAGAGCTTCGCAGACGATTGTGATAGTACATTTTTTTAGCTGTTTTGATAAGTTTTAGATAGGTTCCTGTGTACTTGGAGATATATTCAGTGACAGAGACGTTGGTAGTTAATTTCTTGATGTACAGTAGTGAACGCATATTCTTGGCTGCTATACGAATACCTTTGGTGGTCCAAGGTTTGTGATGTACCTCACTTTTTCGTCTGTCCAATGTTGGATATCACTCTTTATGTTTAAATTAGCTTAAGATTGTTGCTACACTAGTAAGAGAATAGAATAATTTAAATCTTACCTTAATCCACTTATTCATTTTATTTTCGCTGCATCGCGGGGTAATCGGGTAAAATGCAGGCGAAAATTAAACACTTTGTTTAATATCTAATGCCACGTCTATCTATACTTTGATAATTATATCTTAACTGTAAGAAATTTGTAGGACAATAAAACAATTCATAGAAACAATGTATATAATGAATGATATGCATATTTCTTAACAGATTGTTGAAATTTAATACTGTACAGTGTTTTAAAACATTTTTTAATGTTTAAACATAATCTCATTATTTTATATAATACTTGAGCAAAAACTGCCTAAGTGTATTTTTTAGGTTCTTTAATTGTATGTACATAAAAATATTTTTCTGATGTCCTTTTCTAAAATTAATCCATCTGTTATAGTTCAAGCAGTTAAACCAATATCAAGAGTAATGTTTTGTTCTTGCTTAGCTTATTCTTATTCAACCATCACTTTCCAGTTGGCCGATGAAAATTGAGCAACAAAATACATTTTAATATCCGGACTGACGGACCAATCATACGTAACTCTTCGATCTTTCGAGTCGATGTTTATTCTGAGTTTATCGTTTACTTCTTGGCATGTGAAACTAACCTAAAATAAAAAAAAACTCGAAATATAATAATAGACAGTAAATAATAACAATATGCACCTAAACATGCTTCCCAAATAAAGACATACACAAAATGACATGGATTTCACCAGATGGAACCACAACCAATTAAATCGACCATGTGCTGATAGACAAAAGGGTAGCCAGTAGTATCTCAGATGTGAGAACACGACGAGAAGCATGCTGTGGATCAGACCATCTTTTACTCCAAAACAAATTTAGATGCAGAGATAACAAAGAAAGAAACGAAAGGCAACAAAGAACAAACAAACTGGATCTGGACAAAGTGAAGATTCAGGAATGTAAAGAGAAGTAATATCAAAACAGCAGTACTGACAGTGGCAGCGTTCACCCTGGGAAACAGAAAAAGGCGAGAAGAGGAGCATGGTTCGATGACGAGTGCAGACAAGCAATAGAGGAAAGAAATGAAGTACATAAAATGTATATAACAAGAACAACACGGGAAAGACGAACATCATTTGAAGTCGCAAGACGAAAAACAGACAAGATATGTAGAAATAAAAAAAGGGCCTGTGAAAATGGACAAATAGAAAAAATGGAAGAAAATTTCACAAACAACGAAATTAGAGATTCTTACAAATATCTAAAAAAGATAAAAAGTGGGTATAAACCTCAAACAAGTCTATGTAAAGATAAAAGTGGGCAAATAATCAGTGACCAACAGAAAGTCACAGAAACCTGGAAGCATTATTTTCAGACCCTACTTGGTACACAAGTAGACATGGAAGATGAAATGGGTACGAACTACGTAGAAGAGAATGAAGTAGAGAATGGAGTAGAAGCTCCAACCATAGAGGAAGTTCTCGAAGCTATTAAGGCTCAGAAAAACAATAAAACCCCAGGAGTTGACGAAATACCAGCAGAATTGTATAAGGTAGGTGGCGACCACCTAGCAAGTCACATCCACGCGATCATCAAAGACATATGGCAAGAAGAGAAAATACCCGACGACTAGAAGAAAAGTATAGGATGTCCGATCTAGAAAAAAGGAGTCCTCACGTATATTATAAACCAGCGGCTCTAGCCACTAGCAGAAAATATTATTGGAGAGTATCAGAGGGGCTTCCGAAGGGGAAGATCGACACTGGATCAAATATTTACAGTCAAACAGATCTTGAGTAAATCATGGGAACATGACATTAATGTTCACAACGTGTTTGTAGACTTCAAACAGGCATACGACTCAGTCAAAAGGAACAAACTACAATATATTGGCTGAATTGGCAATACCACACAAGCTAACTAGACTCATTAAAGCCACAATGGATGAAACTCAGGCATGTGTACGAATACAAAACCACTGGACAGACTTTTTCAAAATTTCGCAGCGACTAAAGCAGGGAGATGGGCTGGTCCCAACTTTGTTTAACCTGACAATGGAGTATACGGTTAGACAAATACAAACTGGACGAGGAAACCTACTGACCAACCGAACGGTTCAACTGGTCGCTTATGCCGATGATATTAATATTATGTGTAGAACATCAACAGGAGCACAGAAAACATACGCAGAGTAAAAAACGCAAACAAAAAGGCTAGGTCTGGAAATTAACACAGAAAAACAAAAATAATGATACAGACGACAAGAAATATAGTCCCACAAAACAGTACACATGAAGATAAAATTGAAATGGTTGGAAAGTTTGCATACCTGGGAGTAGAAATATATGCCGACGGATCAGAAGATGGAAAAATACGGAAGAGAATAACGCAGGCAAACAGAGCTTATTTTGCCCTCTCCCATATATTTCGGTCTAAAAATGTCCACCGAAATACAAAGATGAGAATCTATAAAACCTTAATTCGACCAATAGCATGCTATGACAGTGAAGCATGGGTTCTGAAAGAAACATCCAAAAGCAAACTCGATACATTCGAAAGGGAAGTACTGACGAGAATACTAGGACCTGTGAGGGAAAACGTAATCTTCAGAAGTCGATACAACAACGAGCTTTATCAATTTTATAAGGAAGCACCACTGTCAGACTTCATTAGAATACAAAGATTGCAATGGGCCGGGCATGTGATAAGAATGGGAGAGGATAGGCTACCAAAAAGAGCACTGAATGCTAGAATGCAGGGAAAGAGACCGGTTGGAAAGCCAAGAAAGCGCTGAGAAGACACAGTAACCAGCGACGCACAAGCCCTTTTAGGAGTCCGTGTATAGAGAAGATCAGCCACAGACAAGCAAGGATGGAGGCAAAAAATGAAGAAGGCCAAGGCTCAATTTGGGCTGTAGTGCCCAAACTAACACAACTTTCAAGTTAAAATTTTTAAAGAATTTTTTTTTTGGGATTGTGCACTCGAAAGTACACATATATAAACCCCTTTTGTCAAATTTTTAGCTTCCTAGATGGCCCCAGTGGTCCCCTATCGCAAAAATGCTGTTATGTAATATAAAATTGATTGTTCTTACCTTAGAACCTCTGTGAAATTCTGGCAAAACTGTCGACTTTTCAACACCATCAACACTAATCTTCCCATTTCTATTAATAACAAACGTGCCTTCCTGGCATTGTTTTACATTTTTTGGCAGTTCATCTAAACCTTCACATACAAGACCCACTACTGCATCGCTCGTGTGACCTTCTAAAAACTATAAACAAGATTATAATGGTTTAATATTTTATTTATAATAATAATACTTTCTTAAAAATTATTCATACCTTTAATAATATTTAAAAGTTCCTTTTAAAACAACATTAAAAGTAGCATTATATTTTTAACATTTAACCCTTAATTTGGCAAGCCTTAATATAACAGTAATTTTTGTGGAATTGTTGTTTAGGTAGTGTGATATGGTATATCACAAGGCATTTTGTCCATTTTTATATCATTCTTTTTATAAATAAGGGAGATATGGACTGTATCCCACAAGAAACATAGTCAAATATCCAAATTTATTGTGAAAGTTTGTAGATGAAACCTCACAATAAAAGCAGAAACTAAAAGTACAAAAACTAGTTTTTAATAAAAAATGGAAGCGTAATAAAGTAAGATATTAATTTTTCATTCTAGTCAAAAACAACGAAAACTGTTGTAAAACTTACTCATGTGCTATTATGAAAAGAATTAAAACAATTTCTATCCCTTACTAAACACAATCTAAGAGAACATTTTGAACATGACCAGTGTGTCTCTGCTGATTTGCAATACCTACACTTGCCTTTGGTATCATAAATAGAAAAATCATCAAATCGTATTTCCTCTGATGGTCTGGGCAGAACGCACTTTTTAATTTTTTTAATTTCTTCGTTTTGCACGGCAAACACTCTCTTATTTTTTCTGCGCTTTGCTGTTAAAGAATCTGCTATGCACTGTCTAAAATATTTGAGAGTATAACCTTTGGACGTGTGTTGTAAAATATTTTTATCCTTTTATACAGAATCCATGCGTTATTTGTGAAAATATGGAGAGGCATTAGCGACGAGTTTTTAGGGGAATTCTGTAAAGGCTTACCAGCATGTCCATCAGATCTACTCTACCCATGTGAGAATTGTAGTGTTTTATAAGAGAGGGATAAGGGATTTCAATTTTTGTTCGCTGACTTTTATCACACATTTTAATTCTTTGGACAGGTGTAGAAAATATATGTACTAGCTAGGACAACAGGTTTGTTGTCAAAGCATTTCACAACATTTATTTTATAATTGGTGTCAATTCTTGAACAAAACGACTTTCTTCCTTTTTTCTTAGAGAGTTATCATCTTCTAAAACACAATTTTTTAATCGATCTTTTCTCATTGTTCCCAGGGCTAAAGTTCCATAATCATAGTCATGGGAGAAGAATGTAAAACAAATCAAAACTTGAAAAGAAATTATCGACATAGATAACACAGAGCGCCAGTGATTTCATTGATGGTGTTAGAGCAAGAACAACTTTAGCCCCTATCTATCCTAAGAATTCTTCTTTTTGTGAAAAAGTATGCTGCCTAAAAGTATCATCCCCTCCATAACCTATGAAATCGTACATCAACCCTGAAATGCCGGCTCTAACAGATATTTTAAAACCCCATTTTTTGGTTTTGATTTAATGTACTGTCGTCGTGAACCAGCCTTTTTCCCTTTATAAGGGACCATATTTTCGTCGATACTCTGGCGTTTTTCTTCTTCTATAATACAACAATTTCTTCTCACTATGTCCAAAACTGGGCGAATTCAGTAGTACTGATCGTTGTTTATATGATCGTTATTCTATTTATCTATACAGCTCTTGCTGTCCAATTTTGGACATATGCCTCCTCTTCCTTCTTCCACGTCTCTCTATTGTAGGCAGTTTGTATCCACTTCGGACCTGCGTGTTTCTTCAAGTCATCTGACCATCTCATTTGTGGCCTTCCTCTTTTTCGTTTGTAACTATATGGTCTCCAGTGTACAATCATCTTATTCCATCTGTCGTCTTTCTGTCTTATGGTATGTCCAGCGAACTTCCACTTAAGTTTTGCTATCTGCGTTAATACATCGGTCACTTTTGTTTTGTTGCGGATCCAAGTATTTCTTTTCTTGTCTGATAGCCTGATGTTCAACATTTGCCTTTCCATGGCTCTTTGGGTCTTTGCTGATCGTTATGTTCGCTGATAATCGTTATTAGCGAAGTGAATATACCGGCAAATTTTCTGATATTGTTTGAGAGGCATTATTTCTGATATTTTATCGTATCTGAAGTTTACACCCCAGTAGTCCAAGTATGATGGCATAGCTACTATACCCATCAAAATCTGTATCGCTATGAAGTCACTTATCTTATCTTTAGTAACGCTTATCGACTTGCCTGTTTGCTGAACGAAATAATAAAGGTTTCTATTAATCATCTCTATCGATAATCAACTCTAATAGATCGTCTGAAAAAAACATTTTGAAATATTCTAATGGTGACTTTAATTCATCCACCTCAGAAAAGTTATTTTCGGGAATGTTCACAGGATATTGAAATTCATCTTTCGTCCAGTGGTATTGAACCAAATTCTGTCGTTTCGTGCGTTTACTTTGTAGTTTGCCTTTAGGTTGGCTAGTATTATCGTTAATCTCTTTAGATGGTCCAGGTATCTGATGTTGTGATCGTATTTTTAGAGGAGTCAAAGCAAATTTAAGTATACTGCAAATAGATTTAGGAGTACTAAAAGCAGATTGATGTATTGATAGCTCTGGTTTTGATTTGTGAATGTTTAGTTTCGGATACTGAATCTGTATCTGATAATGTATCAAAAATCTCTTGATCTTCAGAAGGTAAACTTTCGACATTAGAACTTTCATCACTTTCAGAACTTTGAGTTTTAGATGGTTTAGTATAACTTTCATTTTCTTCATCGCTCGAATCATCCATATCAGATGAAGGTGGTGGAAGTAATGCCAAAATTTTTTCGGACCTTGATGATGTCATATTGGTATTTCGCTGAAAACAAGGAAACACTATACTTATATAACTAAATGAATTCATTTTGAAACGTTTCATTAAAACACATTCAATTAATGTAATTAAAATGAAGTGTGGGATAGGTACAAAACAAAAATATTTCACAATACTGAATATATGGCAAAGTAGACTATAAGATACATAACAAAAAAGTTCCATTAAGCTATATCTTTGGCAAAGTAGATTATGGGATTCAAAACAAAAATACTCCTTTATGCTGTATCTTTGGCAAAGTAGATTATAGGATACAGCTTAAAAAATGGTTCGGTATTGTCACTTCTGGCACTATTGGCACTTTACCACCTGTGTGACAAACCTGATATTATTAGGTCCATCAAAAATAAACCGGCTGCGGTGGTTAGGTCACATAGAGAATGAATTAGATGGAGCCGCCAAAACATATTTATAACCAAAGAATAGATGGAGTGAGAAGGAGAGGCAGACCCAGAGCATGATTTAAGGATCAGGTGGAGGAAGACTTCATAATGTTGGGAGTACGAAACTGGAAAGACAAGGCGAAGAATAGGAGAAAATGAAGACTTATCCTTGAGCAGGCCAAGACCCACCATGGGTTGTGGAGCCAATGATGATGATGATTGTGACTTCTGGATATTTATATATAAATATTGCGTTATAAGAGTTTCTCGTTTTCTGTCTAGGAGTCTAAGGCTAAGGTTTCGGAGGGGATCGGAAAATTACAATTACCTCGTACAAGGCAATGTTGCAGATTTTAGCGCTTTATATAGTTTGCAATATCTAATCCAAAACTTAACGTACTATATATATATATATATATATATATATATATATATATATATATATATATATATATATTTATATATAAATATATATATATATATATATATATATATATATATATATATATATATATGTACAGATAAAAATAATAGTCTTTGAAAGTCTAATTGTCACATTCATGAACGTTTGCTTGAATAATACGGGTTGCAGGTAAACAAAAAATAAATGATTAAGTTACCTTTACAGGCAACACTAATACATATTATTTTTGTTTGGATACATGTAGTTAATGATTATCAATTACCTCTTAATTGTTTGCTTCTTTTAATTATACCCACTTTCTAATCACAATTAAATTTCTTTGGTATACCAATTTGTATATTGTCATTAGTAATAAATAATAATAAGTGTAAAATAAATTTTTCAGTTAACCTTTCAGCTTCCAGATCAAACTTTTTTCCAGAAATACAATGTTTACAATTACCTATTAAATTAATAACTTATAATGGCAACTTATACATTTTACACGAACATCAGTCAGCATTTTTTAACGAAAGATATTCCATTTGATTACAGGAAATCATCTTTAATTCACTAAACTATAATTCCACTATTTGGAAGAGTGATTCATCGTTTGAAGGAGAAGTGGAGAAAGACGTATGAAAATCCAGTGGCGTACACTCACTTTTATTTCAACGTTAATTATATTATATTGTTTAAATATTATTGTTCGAAATAGGCCACAATATATTTATCTGTAGGTTTTTACTGAAGTTTCCATCTCTATATCCAAAGACCGTTTTCAAAGATATAAATTATAGTTATATTTATTTTATTTGTTTATTATTATATATTTATATAATCTTATATTATTTATTTTCTTTTTTTTCTTAACTTTAAAAACGGCCTCTGCAATAGAGATCGAAACGTCAGTAATTTAAACATGTAAATAGATGTATTGTGGCTTATTTCCAACATTTTCCCTAAAAATACGGAATGCCACAAGCAGAAAACTATAGAAAAATAAATATATATATATATATATATATATATATATATATATATATATATATATGTATATATATATATATATATATATATATATATATATATATATATAAATATATATATGTATATATATATATATATATATATATATATATATATATATATATATATATATATATATATATATATCATTTGTATATTTGAAAACGATCTCTTTATATAGAGATCGAAACGTCAGTAAATTAAACATTTGAATAAATATATTGTTACTTATTCCCAACATTATTTCTAAATATACAGAACGGCAAGCAAAAAGCCATAGAAAAATAAATATTACTATAATTTGAATATTTGAAAACGATCTCTTTATATAGAGATCGAAACGTCAGTAAATTAAACCTATGAATAAATATTTTGTGGCTTATTCCCTACAGTCTCCTAAAAATACAGAATGCCAGAACAAAAAGCTATAAAAAACAAGGAATTTTGCAGAAAGCTTACTGATGCCACCCGGCTGTCGCAGAAGTTACGCTAAAACGTCTTTTGACGTGACCCGTCCTTAAAGAGTTACACAATGAAATTTTTTTAAAACAAACTTTAATACAGTTTCCATACCACCCCAAAGGTATGTCTTGTGGCGCGTTACTTTTTTTAAATGAGTGTTCGCCAAGAGCCATATTGTCTCATTAAATAAAATGAACAAAACACTTAAACAGTATAAAACAAAACAAAATAAAATCCTATAAAACAAAATGAAATTCTATAAAAACAAAATAAAAATAATTTTTGATGTAACAAAACATTGTACTATTCTACACTATACACTGTACACACTTACTATATTCTTCTCGTTTTTTTTTGTTTTTGGTTTTTTTTTATGCTGATGTTCTTACTAAACTATTAGAAAATATTATGCGCTGTCTAAATCTGAAGATGCAGTGCTGCTATCGCTGTCATTATCTTCACCTGGTGTAATTATAATTGGCTCTAGTAAAACTTCGACATGAGTGTCAAGTTCCCACATACGATGTTGTTCTTTAATTATGTGGCCTATATATTTAGCCCATTTCTCTGGAGTTACATGGAGGAAAAGCTTGAATCAAAAGTTCCTTAACTTCGTTTAATTTGACGTTTTGTTATTGCGTGCTACTTCTCCTTTCACTTGCGCCCAGATAAAGTTCAATGGGATTAAGTTCGCAATGATAAGGTGGTAGACGCAGAACTTTGACACTATAATCTTTTGCAGTTTCATCCACAGCATATTTAAGATATTCACTTTTCCTTAACCGTGCAATGTCAAGTAGCTGAATTTTGAGAATTGATTCTTCGTATGGAATCCCCTTTTCTGTAAGCCATTCTTGAATTCTCCCATGCCGTCGTCGGTAATTGTTCTAGTCTGCGGCTATGATATGGCGCATTGTCCATAGCAACCAAAGACCCAGGTTCCAATTTTGGTAAGATTCTCTTAAACCAGCGCTCAAATACTTCGGAAGTCATTCCTTCATGATAATCTTTCCTGATGGAGCTTTTAATTCTGTAGACCAGCCTTTTATAAATGATTCGCGTTTACTTTTGACATTTAAATCTTGCCAAACTTTTCCAACTGTATGACCTTCGTTAATCCAGGTTTCATCCAAATAATATATTTTGCGTCCAGTGCTGTGAATTTTGCGTATTTCTTCTAAATATTTTCTTCTCCACAGAATAATTTCATTTTTTTCTAATAGCATACTTTTTCTGTTGCGTTTTACATATCGAAAGTTCATTTCGCTCATGGTCCTGATTAAGCCTCTACGAGATATCTTGTGTAAGGGGTCATCGTTTTTTTTTCAGTGTTGGAATTTCACTCCGAAAATAAAATGAATGAATTTTTCGACGTATAATATTCCTTGTCTCGTTATACAAAACAATGCTTTTCCTACCTCTAGTTTTACCTTTTTCTTGCTTTTTATTTTCCGATGTATTTTTAAGTACACGATAAATACAGCTAACGGATACTTTTGTTTAATGCCATTTTTCTGCCGACAATTCCTTCATAAACGTTTCGTATCATTACCTTCTCTTCGAACGTTAACATTTTCCGTCTCTTTTGCGGCTTTTCATTTTTGGAATCAACATCAGAATTTTGCTGTCTTCTCTTGGAACAACTCGGTTTTTCGTCCATTGTATTTCAATAATTACAGAATATAACTAAAAATTCACTATAAACCAAAACTTTACTATAAAAAAATTTACTATAAAACGACAAACTATAACACTCGTATTATCAATAACACGTTTTATCAATACTACAATACAGTATTGATAAAACAGTATTGACAACAATAAATTTACAAACTTATATCATAAAATATACTCACAAAATGCAACACATGCACTACCCTCAGAAACGCTAATGTAAATGAACGATTTTTGATTTCTTGATTAGCACTTGCTCGGCCATAAAATAATAATCTCTGGGTCGGAATTGTAAATCGGAGTTTCCTTGCTAATTGCAAAGTTGCCAAAATATTGAAAAATGTTTTAAAATATCGATTTTTATTTTATAAATTTAAATATGTAACGAAACGGAACATTTAAATAAAATTTATTTCATTACAATTTTGTGCTTAATTTTTACTATTGAAAAAATCATGTTTTTTGGTATTTTTATGACGGTAATAATCGCTGCGTGGAAGAATACAGGTTTTGTATGACCATAATTACTACTTGTGAACAAGAATTGGCTACACTGTACGACAACTTCTGGTCCAGTCTTCTATAGATAAGTACAAATAAATATACTACTTTATATATTCTGTAATTTCTTATGAGAAAACGCAAATTGCAATTAAGAAAACGGGAAGTTTTCGAGGGCCGCTGTGTAAATTTAAATTTGAGGATATTCGATACTCTTCTAAATTGAGAATTTATAGTATAGTTCCCATTGAACAAAAAATATTTTTATTTCTATACTTCAAATGGGACGATTTTAAGTAAAGCTGAAAAAAAATGATTTACCATAAAATCAATCGCATGCCCAGCGGAAAATTGAGCACCTTCTGAATACAACATATCCATATCATCTCTTTTAGGTTTGGCCACTTTGAATTCATTTGTTAACTCATAATCTTGACTAAATTGCCAGGAAAAGTGTTTAAGGCTAGTAGAACCTACTTGAGGCAAAGACCATGGAGACCACTCGGTTGTACCTTCGAATTTACAACAAACTCTAAAGGAATACTTTTCGTTGGCTTTGAGATCTTTTTGGAGGAACTGGTAATCTAGTCCTAAAAAAATTCGTATACAAACAGTGGAACATTATTTTAAAGCTTGTTTATTATAAATCTGCGGAAATTTATTGTGGACCTAAAAATACATACCTAAGCTAATAAAAAAGGAAAATAAATTGGGATCCAATATATTTTTTTAATTATCAACCACTAAAAATATTTTCTTCGTGTGTTTTCTTTCTGAAATTATGCGAGTAAACTTACTCTGACACTTGTACCAACCTTGTCCTTTCATTAAACTTCACCAATACATTATATGCTCCTAATAAACGCCAGCAACTTTCTTAAGGGGATTTTGAAAATTTCCTCCTGTCTAAATATTTGTTCTGCTGGTGTTTACCGCCTCATGTCACATTCACAAAGGAGATGTATAACAGTTTCTTCCACCATTTCGCATTTCCTGTAATATGGTTCATTATCTGCCTATGTTGTAAATATGTTTCCTAAGTATCCAGTCACCATATCTGTGATAATGCTAACATACAGTATGGTTGACTATACTAACTTACACCTCTAAACGATTAATGGAATTCGCAGAAAACCTTTCGTTGTAGTAAAAGGCACGGCAAACTGCACTGGAGTTCTCCATAATATTTTTAATTACTTTTCCCTGTATTATCAGTTAGAGTTAATTTGTATAAAATGAGGAGCAAAAATTCAAATCGCATTTTAAATATTATTGTTTATTTGGCTAATAATGAATGTATAAATATAATAATTAACCTGCTGTACAATTATTTTGTAAATAACATTATAATAGTGTACTTACTGATTATTTAAATTTCTAAATCATTATCATCGTCACTAAATTCACTATCTCTATCATTATGTAAATCTATAATCACTGGATTAATTTCACTAATTTTATTTTCCCGGATATACCACTCTTCTATTAATTTTTCACATTTATTTAGAGTTTTGGCCCATATTTCTGGAGTTGCAGTTTTAAGAGCTTCTTGCCACATTTCCCTAACTGCATAGTCTCTGTATCCACTGCATCCAACGTGATTATCATAATACGTTTTACATATACCCCGGATGTGTTCGATGGGATTAAACTGACAGTGATACGGCGGTAACCGTAGTACTTGATGTCCATAACTTTATACAATTTGAAGTAACTCTGATTTGAAGGCGTTTTCCGGAAAATTGATATTATTTTTAACTAACCAATTTTTTATGCTCGGTAGGTTCCACGACTGTTTTGGTTGTTTCTCAAAAACCCCCGAATGGTAAGGTGCATTATCTAAAATTATAACTAATGGTTCACTCAGACTAGGTAATAGTTTCTCCTCAAGCCATTTAACAAACATATCTGCATTCATGTTTTTATGGCAATCAGCAGATTTTGATTTTGAAGAAAAAATTAAATCTGCGTTTTCTATAAAACCTTCTTTCCCTTCTGCATGAAGAATGATGTGTCTTTTGCCTTCGCTATCTGTGTGTTTTATTGATTTTATGCTGTCATCTTGGCAAATTCTTTTAATTCCACCCTTTGCAAATATTCATGTCTTATCTTAGTATACGAATGTTGCATTTTTAGATTTAAGTCTAGTATATTCCATCAAAAATTTAATTCTTTTGTGAACCACACTACCCATTTCGCATAAAAGTGGCCTATTATTTTCTTTTTTGAATTTAAATCCTAAATCTCTCAACACTTTCCAAAGGCTAGTCCCCTTAATTTCAGAAACTTGTCTTTCTCTTATTTTCGCCAGTATAGTATCTAAACTGACATGTTGATTGTTTTCACGCATTCGATACAAAATATTGCGAATTTCAAATTTTTCTTCATCAGGTAAGTCAATGCTCCTAGAATGTTTACGAGTTGTTTTCTTGTCTTCATGATACTCAGTCACAGAAAGATCTTCTTAAGAATCTCGGACAGTCTTCATTACAGGTTTTAGCGTACTTTCACTTATCTCGAGTGCGTCACAAACGCGTTGATTTATACATAATAATGACTTTAAAGATCCCCCTTTGTCTCTTTCCATGGTAAGGTATTTATGCACATTTGCAATTAATTCATCAATATCCAACTTACGCCTATGCATGATGGTCACTTGAAACTACACGTTTGAATTACAACATACTGAGTTTAGATCAATATGACAGAAACTTTCTAACTGTTGTGCTTGAGAGGTAAGATATAATATAACCGCTTACAAAGATCCTAAACACATTAAGCAAATTAGCCTAATTAAAATGTTTCCCACAATTATTTTATTTTCAGTACAAGTATTTTCATTTGAAAATAAAAAGTTAAATATATTTACCAAAACCCTAACTTTAACCCGTAATCTCAAATGTCTCATAAACGGTACACTCTAACAGACATATGGTCAATCTAACCACCACTATTTAAATTGACAAAATGTTTTAGTTTACTCCGAAGTATTTTTTAACAAAAATTAAAAGTGATATTTTAGTACTTTGTATATCTACTTTGAATATAAATTATCCTTAGTACGGTAGTATTTGTTTCAGAAAAAAATTATTAAAGAAGTAGGTGAAAGGAATTTGCGTTAAATAGCATTATGCAGCAATTAGAAATTAAAAAAAAAATGTAACAAAATATGCAAAACTATGAACAACAGGTTAATGACACATATATTTATTTTATACCTAAAATTTAGCAAAGTGTTAAACATTATGGAGAACGCCGGTGCAGTTTACCGTGCCTTTTACTACAACGAAAAGTTTTCTGCGAATTCCGTTAATCGTTTAGAGGTGTAAGTTGGTTGAATGTACTGTATATTAAACCAGCGTAAATCTCCTGTCAACTTTTTTTATGCAGAAAGAACCCACTGTAAGTTAATAAAGTTATTAGCGGAACAGTAACAGTTAATTACACTTTGCTTAGTAAATTAAAGTCTTTTAAAAACAAAAGTAGGTTATCTATAGTGTTCTTTGAATATAAAATGTCTTTAAAATTGTTTAGAAAATGGTATTTAATTCTGTGACGATTGAACTATTCGCCCTTTTCCACTAGCACATGTTTTACCATAAGGTGAAATGCACTCGTCACAAATTGGGCAGTTATAAACGGGAAATAATTATTTGCTTTCGTCTGGATACTTCGGGTGGTTCTCCTTCGTGGTTCTCCTTCTTAGGGTGCCTGTCCGTTCCGAACGTTGGCGATCATTCTGGCTATGATGACTTTGTTGGTTGCTATATGGAATAGCTGTGTTGAGGTCTTTCTATACCATGCTCTCAGGTTAGCAAGTCAGGATATTCTTCTTCGTCCTGGGGCCCATTTTTCTTCAATTTTACCTTGCAAAGTGCATTCTGTAGCTCATATCTGCCTTGATTTCTCATTATATGTCGCAAGTACTGCAGCTTACAGCCCTTCACGATATTGACCAAATCTGCGGTTATGTTCATCCTCCGTAGTACTTCTTCATTGGTGACTTTGTCTCTCCATGGTATCTTCAGGATCCTTCTCTATAACCATATCTCAAAACCTGAAGTTTTGATAGAGTTTCCGCCTTCAATATCCATGTTTTACTCCATACAGAACCACTGAGTACACGTAACATATAAGGAGCCTTATTTTTGTTTCTAGGGTGAGGTCATGGCTCTTGAACACAGAGCTCGTAGTCAAGAATGCACTTTTTGCCTTTTCGATGCGACATTTAATCTCTTGGGTATTGTCCCACGACTCATTGATTATAGTTCCCAAGTAGTTGTACTGTGAGACACGTTCAATTCTCATTTAGTTCACATACAGATTTGCTCGGGTGGTTGCCACGGTCCAATCTTATTTTTTATCTGCTCAAGCTTTGATGGTGTATATATACTATATATATATATATATATATATATATATATATATATATATATATATATATATATATATATAGTATTTATTGAAAATGCACCGAATAGAGGCTCAGAATCTACAAAAGAAGTCGAGGCAGAGCACTAGATGGACTGACGACGTGAAAAAAATAACGGGAATCTGGCTAAGAGGTACCCAGTGTAGAGAACATTGGAAGAGACTGAGGGAGGCCTATGTGCAGTAGTAGACGCAACTGTCTCAATGATGATGATATTAAAATCGCAAATATTTAAGATCCATGCCAGTGGCCGAGGAAATTAAAATTCATTTAACTCACCTTTGTAAGTATCGTGAAAATTGACAACTAAATGTTTATCTTCGTACACGTTTCCCAGTGCCTTCTGAAGTCTAAATTCTTCTATATCAGTCACCTTTTCTTCATTATCAACCACAACTTTCCATTCAACTAAAACTGCTCCAGGTTTTTCTGTTAATTCAGCTATCTAAAAAACTAGAATATTAGAAAATAGATAACATATTTATACAAAAAATATTTTGTTTGTAGAATCTCATTTAGATTTTAGTAATATCTACAAGATAGTGAAGAACGTGTATGTCACAATTATACTCTACGATCAATTTCTTAAACATAATAAAATCGTAAAATACTTCTTGAAAATGTTACAAAAGTTCAACAATGTACATACAATAACAAAATTTTAATTTCTATATTAGTCCTTTTAAATCCAGAAAGTATTTTGTGTTCTGAACAGTTTTATTAATGCCGATGCGACATTTTGCAGTTAAACAAGGGATATATGTTTGCTTGATAATTTCATTTTTTTAACTTTGATCAGATAAAAGGCATATATCGAGCACAGTTTAATTAAATCTTGCCCAAGTACTTTCGATCCCTAGATCATCTTCAGGGGCATTTCGTCAATTGTGGCCTATCCGGCAAGAACAAGATGTCATAAACATATAATTGTACATTACACTACACTACAAATGTAAATGTACAAATGTAATGTACAATTATATGTTTATGACATCTTGTTCTTGCCGGATAGGCCACAATTGACGAAATGCCCCTGAAGATGATCTAGGGATCGAAAGTACTTGGGCAAGATTTAATTAAACTGTGCTCGATATATGCCTTTTATCTGATCAAAGTTCATTTATTCGAGCATTCAACCTTATATTTATTTATTTTTTAATTTCATTTTTATTTTCGATAACCTACTAATGCACTTTTAGGTATTACATAAAGATTTACATACAGGGTGAGTTTTTAGTGCGATCGGTCGATAATTCCATATTGGTATAGAATATCCAAAAAACTTACTTAGAAAAAATGTAGGCAATGATATTCTCCATACTTGGAAAATATGTGGAATTCTACAGGGTGATTAATAACTACGTGGTATAGTAAACATACAATTTTTTAAATGGGACACCCTATATATTTTTTATATTAATATTCCTCTCATAATTCTTGTTCTTATAATATTAGGTTTTGCATTACTATACAGAGTATTTAACAAGTGATGACCATTTTTATTTCGAAATCCCTATGAACAACACCATGTATGTAAAGAAGTAATGCATTAACAATTATTTATTTTATATAATAAAGTAAACAATATATTGTAGTTTTGAAATTAGGTTTAATTGAAATCATTGACAAAAATTTGTATGCAGGGTGAACTACAAAACAAAATTACGACTTTCTCATTTTTTTTAATGGATTATCCTATATTTTATTTTTTAGAAATATTGTATTTATGATACTTTTTCATTTTTATCTAGCATTCCCTATACTTAAACTCATTACATTCCGACATATTTTTAGTTTTCTTCAAATTTCGGAAATACATTCAATTTTTGTAAGTAGAAATAAGTATTGAGTATTGAGTGATAATATAACAAAATTATTTTTATTCACTAAGTAACTAATAAAAAATATGAACCATAACTACATGCAATGAATGTCTCAATAAATGTGATATTATGGAAATATCATATTTCCTGAAATACAAGATTCCTAAAATTTCTACAAGATAATATGTTTTGTATAATTATATAACAAGATTATTTTTATTCAATAAATAACTCACACAAAACAAAAAATAAAACAATATGATTGTTATATCAACAGTATTCTAAGCCAGGAATTTTTAATAAAACATTACATAAGTAAAAGGCCATTTGTGTCAGTTACAAAGGTAAAATAGTAGGCTTTAAAAAAATTGCAGTTTTCATCTTATTAAACCGTAAACGTAAAATGAGAGTTTTCATACTATTATCATTTTAATCGGTCTGTGTGGCTTGTCTTTATTGTTAAAAATGAATTTTTCTGTAGAAGATAACAGATATGATCTGGGTATTAGGAGAAAGTTCCAAAAATTGCTTACTTGCAATCAGAACATATCACGAGCGATATCCTGAATGGAGGAAGCCAAACGCAAGAGCTTTTGAAAAATTAATGGGCCGTTTTGTTCGCACTGTGTCAGTTGTATATGAAAAAAATGAGAGAACCAAAACTATTCTAAGTAAAGAAAAGGATTTTGGCTAATGTCAACATGACATTGGTCAAACTTCAGCGGCAAAAATCCTTTGTAAACATAAACTGCATCCTACCCGAATACAGTTACATCAAGAATCAACAGTCGATGATTATCAACGCAGATTAGCTTTTTGTCAATGGTCTCAATAGCAAGTGCAAAGAGATCGATTGTTTTTTCGATTATGTGCTTTTTGGAGATGAGGCTAGATTTCACAAAAATGGCACGGTGAATCGGTATAATTTTCATTACTACGCATCAAGTAATCCCTATTTTGTTAACACTCATAGTCAAACTAGGTGGTCTATAAATGTTTGGCGTGGTATTAATGGCGATTATGTGATTGGCCCACATTTTTTTGACGGCCGTGTGAATGGTCTCGTATATCTGGATGTTCTAAATAATCATTTGCCAATACTACTGCAAAATGTACCGCTTAATATTCGACAACGAATGTGGTTTTTATATGACGGTGCTCCAATTCACCACACTGCTTCTATGCACAATCATTTATATAATAAGAGGTGGATAGACAGAGGAGGACCAAATGTTTGCCACCGCGATCACCGGATTCTCCAAAATTGATTTTTTCATGTGGGGCTATATAAAAGACCTTGTATACCAGAAACCTCCAACAACGCCAGATGATATCAAAAATAGAATAAGAGAAGCTTTTAATAAAATTGACTTACAAATTTTAAGAAATGTGGCTCGGTCATTTGAATATCGGTTATAAACTTGTATACGTTGAATGTGGACATTTTGAACATATACTTTAGAATTATTTCCTTAATATCACATTAATTGTTACATTGATTATTTATTATTATGGTTTATATTTTTTGTTAGTTACTTCTTAAATAAAAAAATTTTACTTACAAAAATTGAATGTATTCCCGACATTTGAAGAAAACTAAAAATATCTTGGAAATAATGAGTTTAGGTATAGGAAATGCTATATAAAAATGCAAGAATGTCACAAATACAATATTTCTAAAAAGTAAAATACAGGGTGATCCATATAAAAAAAAATTAAGAAAATCGTAATTTTGTTTTGTAGTTCATTCTGTGTACAAATTTTAGTCAATGATTTCAATTAAACAGACGTAATAAACTGCAGAAGTTATAGAGGCGCAAACATAGACTCAGATCATTGCCTAGTGATCTCAACATTGAGGGATAGAATTTCAAACACCAGTAAAGAAAATAAAATGGACACAAACAAAAGGAACGTGCAAAAGCTGAGAGATGCCACAATTGCAGAACGGTACTCGGAAAACATCACCAAAAGGCTAAGGAATCAAAATGTAAATGAAGAAGGCCAGACAGATATAGACTCCTACTTGACTAGAATAAAGGAAGACATTGAAGCAGCAGCGAAAGATGAAATAGGAACAGAAAGTTGTGCCCGTAAAAATTATTGGTTTGACGATGAATGCAAGAATGCAACAAAAGAAAAAAATGAAGCCTACAGAAAGATGTTTACCCGACGAACTAGTAGAACAACTGTAGAGAATTACCAGACAAAGAGGAGAGAAGAAAAGAGAATATACAAAAGAAAAAAACGAAACCACCTAAATACGGAACTTAAATATATAGAAAACCTTAACAGAGAAAGAATTCAGAGCATTCTATAAGAAAGTTAACATCAACAGAAAAGAATTCAAGGCAACTACAAGACAATGCAGAAGTCAGAATGGCGACCTATTAACAACAAGGAAAGATGTATTAAGTAGATGGGTGGAATACTTTAACCAGGCACTTAATATAAAGGAAGAAGAACCACCAACGATTCTTGAAGTTAAAGATGCAGTTAAAAACTAGCCAGAAACAAATCACCCGGAATAGATAATCTTCCAGCTGAACTATATAAAGAAGGTGGCCTTGATACCATTATGGCATTACAGCAGCTTATAAAAGAAATATGGACACAGAAATCCCTCCCAATGATTGGATTATTGGAATATTTTTCACCATACACAAAAAAGAAGATATCTTTGAAAGCTCTAACCACAGAGGAATTACGCTTCTAAATGCAGCGTATATAATATTTTCCACAGTACTATGTCACCGTATGGCACCATATGCAGAACGGATAGTAGGAAAATACCAGGCTGGTTTCAGAGGTGGTAAATTAACAATTCATCAGATTGCAACCCTGAAACAAATTTTAGAATAACACAAGTAGATGGCATTGATACTCATCACATATTTATAGACTACAAAGCCGCCTACGACTCTGTGAATAGAAGAGAAATGTTCAAGGCAATGAAAGAGCTAGGAATACCAAATCAGTTGGTAAATTTAACAAAACTAACTCTTGAAAAAGTTGAATGTATAGTAAGAATTCAGGGGGAACTGTCTGAACCTTTTAAAACAAATAACGGGCTGCGCCAGAGAGACCTTCTCTCTTGTATACTGTTCAATCTGGCTCTGGAAGAGGTAATACGTATGTCACAAATCACAACCACTGGTTCAATATATAATAAATCAGTGCAAATCCTGGTGTATGCTGATGATATCAATATTGTTGGGAGAACGGAAACCGCTGTACGAGTGGCGTATATAGCATTAAAACACTCAGCTACAAAAGTGGGTATAATAATAAACACCTACAAAGCGAAGAATATGAAAATAAGAACGCAACCACAAATCCTACGACCACTCGTTATAGAAAACGACGTCATCGAAGCAGTGAACGAATTTGTATACCTGGGAGCGCTCCATAACACTGAAAATAATACTACCGCAGAATTTGCACGGCCAACAGATGCTATTTTGGGCTCCTTAAACCCACAATTATATCGAGAAATGCAAAAATAAAACTCTACAAAACAATAATACGCCCAGTCCTAACATATGGTTCAGAGACCTGGACTCTAACAAAAAATAATGAAAACATGTTAGGATACTTCGAAAGAAAAGTACTAAGGCGAATTTATGGAGCAGTGAATGACAATGGAGTGTGGAGAAGACGATACAACTTCTAACTTTATAGAATATACCAGGAACCTGATATCGTAAAACATATTAAGATATGACGTCTGAGGTGGATAGGACATGTAATGCGGATGGAATAAAATGACCCAGCTAGAAAAACGCTCCTTGATAGACCCATTGGTCAGAGAAGAAGAGAAGACCCAGAACAAGGTTCCTTGATAACATCGATGAAGACATGAGAAATATGGGAATACGTGCTTGGCGGAGAGAAATTCTTGAGGAGGCTAGGATCCACGCAAGGTTGGAAAGCCAAAATGATGATGATGATGATTTCAATTAAACTCAATTTAAAAACTAAAATATATTGTTTACCTTATTATATAAAATAAATAATTTTTTATGCATTACTTTTATATATATATATATATATATATATATATATATATATATATATATATATATATATATATATATATATATATATATATATATATATATGGTGTTGATTTCATAGTGATTTCGAAATAAAAAAAAATGGTCATAACTTGTTAAATACTCTGTATAGTAAAGCAAAGCCGAATATTATATAAAAAAAAATTATTAGAGGAATATAAATATGAAAAAATATAAAGGGTGTCCCATTAAAAAAATTGTATGTTTGCTATAACAGGTATTTATTAGTCACTCTGCAGAATTCCACATATTTTCCAAATATGGAGAATATCATTGCCTACATTTTTTCTAAATTAGTTTTTTGTATATCTTGTACCACAATGGAATTATCTACCGATGTTGCACTAAAAACTCACCCTGTATATTGAGCAATGCTTTTTGTATAAATATATACATTTGTGAATGCACTTGAAAGCGATTTATCTTTGGGAAAAAATTATGTATTTACAGTCATACATTTCGTATTTACGGTACACAATGTATTTAACGGATAATAAAACCGACCATTCCTCCAAATTTAGAAACAATACGAAAGCTGGTAGACATGACTGAAAGGAAAAACCGAATTCACCTATACAATGCAGGTCTTAAAATTTTTGGAATTAGTCGGGTGACAATTAATACCTCTATTGGAGGTACATAACGGTTGCTTATTATCTTAGCTGGCCTTCCCGGAAAAACAATAAAGCAATAACACTAGGTAAATAATAAATACATAAAAACAGAAGTTAGAGATTATAGTAGGTAACTGACAGGAATATTTATTTATATGAATTTTTTTATTTACAAACATTGTCGCATCAACCTCTGAGGTTATTAGCGACATATATACATATATATGGGATAATTTACTTTATATACATATATATATATATATATATATATATATATATATATATATATATATATATATATATATATATATATATATATATATATATATATATGATACATATTAAATTTTTTAAAGAATTCTTTAAATAAAATTTTAAAGAAATCTTTAAAGAATTTTACCAATTGCCCAATTTTACATTTTTCTCCTAAGATTTCACTTGTGTTGATCAGATGATGTGGTTGGTCTGTCTCTGCAACTGGTATCTTGGACACTCTACAAGGACATGCTTAACACTGAGTGGAACATTAAAATTGTCACATAAAGTAGGATTAGTGTGGCCGATTATATATGCTTGTGGATAAGTCGGGAATTTCCTAGACGAAGTCGAGTATTAACGACATGATGTTAGTTATTATCATGTTAGACATGATGAGCTCATCAAGTCGACTCAAAAATGATTTTAAGTCATTTAGCACTACATTTCTCACTCTACTTCACTCGCGGTTTCACTGTTTCTTGCTTGTTGGGCAATGCGGTCCGCTTCTTCGTACCCTTGAAGTCCAATGTGTGAAGGAACCCATAGAAATTGTACAGTATGGTTGCTGTTTTGTATGGTAGCTAGTTCTTTTTTAATTAGAAGAGCAATTGAATGTGCTGTGTAAAGCTGTGTAATGGTATTAATGGAAATGAGGGAATCGGTAATTATAAGAGCTTTGGATATATTACCTGAGTAAATATGAGTGAGGGCTTGGTATATGGCATATAGCTCGCCGGTATGTATGCAGTTAAGGATGTGTAGTTTATACTAAAATGTAATATTTGAAGTAACGACAGCTGCCCCAACTCCAGTTGATGTTTTAGAGCAGTGGTTGCCAACCTCTTCAATGTGTTGAGCTACTTTGTTAATTTTGGATTAAACAGCGAGCTACCCACAATAAACACAAAATTTTATCCAGCCACAACGGCATGTCACGTATGATTTAAAAATAGTTAATAATAACAACAAAAAAGTAACGCACTATCATAAACATAAACATTGAAAAATAAAAAAGCACGTTCAATGAGAAGGCTGACACTCACTCATCGATAATTTTTTTAATGTTTGCAGTATAATTTGATGCAGCCATTCGAATACAATTATCCAAATGTTTATCTGTAAGTCGATTGCGATATTTGTTCTTAATAAACTTCATATTGGAAAAAGATGATTCACACAAATAGGTTGAACTGAATAATGCTTTCACTTTCAAGGCAACACGGGATAGAACTGAATATTTGTCTTTACTTACAATAGGCCAGATAGATTCAGTACTTGAGACTAACGATTTTAAGGCTAAAACATTTTGAAACTCAATGACTTCCATTTCTGTTGCAGCGATGTCTTCGCCAAAGTTCTGCATAACACAAGCTGCAAACTGCTGGATATCAATTTCCATAAAGGGTGAAACAACAAACAGCGCTACTAAAGCCATTTCATTGAAATCCTTAAAACGATTTTTGAAGTTACTTTTCAGGGTAGAAATTATTTCTACATGATATTTGTTGTCATAGGGTTCTAATGGATTTTGAGATATTTTTTCTGAAAGAATAGGAAAATGCTTGGAATCGCTGTTAATTAGGTTTTGTTCCCAAAACTCCAGCTTTTTGATAAATGCTTTTATGTCAGAAATCATTTCCGCTAGCTCTTTGTCTCTCCCCTGAAGCTGCAAATTAAGTTCGTTTAATTTCTCTGTAATGTCCACGAGAAAACCAAAATTTCTAAGCCAGATTGAATTTTCTAGTTCCGGAGTCGGTTCATTGCGTTGTTTGAAAAATTGAACTATGCCAGATAGGACATCATTAAAACGTTTCAGCACCCGTCCTCTACTTAACCATCGGATTTCAGAGTGAAGGAGTAGGTCCCCGTATTGACAGTCAACTTCATCGGCCAAGGTTCTGAATAATCTTCTTTGTAACGCTTGAGCTCTAATCTTGTTCACAATTTTTACCACCAGTTTCATAACGTTGTTTAGTTTCAGGAAATTTCCACATAATGCTTGCTGATGGATAATGCAGTGGTAACAGAGAAATTGCGGAAAAGTTTCATCTTTACGACATAACGCCCCCAGACCCTTATCATAACCCACCATAGCTGGAGCGCCATCGGTTGTCAAGCCTACCATTTTCGATATTGGAATTTTCTCGGAAGAAATAATATTTTTTAAATGAGAAAACAACTCCAGTCCAGTAGTGTGTCCTTTCAGTGGAATGAACTTCAAAAGATCTTCTTTAATCGTAAAATCACTAAAAACCATCCTGACGAACACGGCCATCTGGGCAGTGTCAACGACATCTGTTGATTCATCCAGTTGAAGTGAACAATAAACACAGTTATCTAAGTCAGTTCTTAACTGTAAAAAAATATCATTGCTCATTACTTCTACACGTCTCATCACTGTATTAGCAGAAAGTTGCATAGATTTTATAGCTGAAACTATCTCGTCTTTATTTCTAAAGTTGGCAAATAACGAATCAGCAGTTTCTAAAAAAGCCTGTTTTATCATTTCCCCGTCTTCATAAGGTTTCTTTTTTTGTGCAATTATCTGGGACACACGGTACGAAACTTCAGTTGCAGCCTTATTTTTGTCGACTGTTCTTAAAAATATTGATTGTTTTCCAATTAACTGTTTTTTTAACTGTTTCAGTTTCTCCTTTCTGGCGGCAGAATGTAGTGGGAATAATTTTTCAAAATTAGAATGTACAGTTTTATGATGTCTCTCAATATTTCCTTTTTTAGCAACGGAGACCGAAGTATTACATAACAAACACACATTTTTATCTTTAACTTCTGTAAAAAAGTATTGTTCTTCCCATTCCGAATGAAAGTGGTATGTCTTTACCTTCTTACAACTGCTTGCCATAATATTATTTTTGTTGTTCTCTACTAACCCAACCGCTGGACGTTGGTTACGCGTTCAGTTTTAAACTAAGCGCAATGTCGCCGCGCCGTGCGTATTTATCCCGTTCAAAGCAATCCAGATCGTTCTCGAACACTAACGCGCTCGTCCGGCTGGTCGGTTCTATAAATAGCCAATTCTAGCTTGACGGCGTCAGGGGCAGATCGCTCACCGCAACGTTGCCGCTGTTTATGTTTAATATTATGACAATTAGATTTTTTTGTGGAATTTTCGGAAGCTTCTCTGATTTTTGCAGTTTGTATTTTTTAAATTAAAATCGTTGTGAGAGCTACCAGAATTGCCTCCGCGAGCTACCGGTAGCTCGCGATCGACAGGTTGGCGACCACTGTTTTAGAGGGTGTGTACGTGATAGAAGTTCAAAAATTTTGTAAGTTTTTTGTAGAAGGTATTTTTTATTAAGGGGTAGGGAGTATCGTTCTTTCTAAAGATATTTAAGGATGTGTCGGATTGAGGAATGCTTATTGTCCAAGGAGGAGGAATTCTAATGAAGTTGGAATAGGTATTTGGTATCGGAATTTATAAAACGATCAGAGTTTGTCTAACCCTTTCGTGGAACGGTGGTTTCACATTCCTGTTTTCAGTATATAAGTTTTTAAAACGATCAGTGAATATTTTGTATCTAGTTGGATTGTTTGGAATAGAATGCATCCTTCTATATTTAAGTCGTGCCTCTCCAGTTTCTGCTCTCAAACTTTCTGTTGGGTTGGTCCGGAATGCTCTTGTGGCTATTCTTAATGCCGTAGTTTGAATAACGTCAAGAGGATATAATAAAAATTCTTTGGCAGATGCATATACTATGGAATCGTAATCCATTTTACATCTTATTAGGGTTTTATAAACATGGATTAAGCAGTTATAGTCCGTTCCATAATTTTTATTACAGAGTTTTCATAAAATTGATTCCATTTTGGCGTGTTTTTTTAATTTGCAGTATATGTTTTTTCCATGTTAGTTTCGTATCATAGGTCATTCCTAAAAACCTAATGTCATCAGCGTAATTTCAGATTTGGTTATATAATTTTAGCTGTGGTTTAATTGGATCACGTTTCTTTGTAAATAAGAAGCACTTTGATTTGCTGAGTGAAAACTGAAATCTTGTATTCTTCGACCAGTTTTCGAGTTCGTGAAGTGCGGTTTGTAAGTGACGCTGAACTGATAATATAGTGTTCCCTGAAGATATTAACACCAGATCATCTGCATATAATCTGCCACGAACCAGGCTAGATTTTGATGGTATAATATTATTCATGGATTAAAAATAGCGTTGCACGCTTGAGAGGTGCTATTGCTTGCTGTCTCATTGAAGATGTCCAGTGGTTAACCGTTACTTGAAAATTCCGTTGTTTAAGAAAATTTGAAATGTAATTAATGATATTACCACTAAAACTCCATGTGTGAAATGTTTTGATAATATCATAACGTCAAGCCGTATCAAATGATGCTTTAGTAATATCTATGAATACTGCAATAGTTTCCTGTTTGTTCGCAAAAGATTCCAGAATTTCAGACTTTAAATCAATGAGGTTATCAGTAGTAGTTCGGTTTTGTCGAAATCCACTCTGCTCGTTTACCAGGAGGTGATTTTCTTCTAACATCCATAGCAATATTTTGTTAAGTATTTTTTCCATGACTTTGCACATTACATTGGTGAGTGAGATGGGTCTATATGAGGAAATTTCAGTTCATGCATTGCTAGTTGGAAAGACAATATTTAACCATATTCTATTGAAAATTTTTAGAAGCACATTTAGCGTTGTCTGGCATTTTTTCCAAGAATATTAAAGGTATATTATCAGGTCCAGGAGTACAGTTTTTAGTAGTATTAAGGGCAAAGTTAAGTTCATCTAAAGTTAAAAGGGTATTGAAAGAACTATTATCTTTACTAATGGTTTCAGAAAAATCTGTCCCACCACTAACAGGGTTTGATGCGGGATAACTATTAACCTGACAAGTTACCTTCCTTCACGATTTGACCTTGGTCATCTTAAACTTAACAGTATCCTTCATACCCCTTACGATATGAAAGGTTCGGCTTTTGAATGGAATAACTAAAAAACCTGTGAAAAAATATTTGAGACTACAGTTCATGGGATTCAATGTCTAACGAACCATATTTTTATGAACTGATTGAACATGATAGTATCGTCATATTGGTGAGTTTACCGTGTTACCAATCTAGCAACAGCGATTCAAAACTAAAATGCTGCCTATACACCAAAAATAATCGAAATCTGGATCGTCTTCAAGATACATAATACGGATATTTTTATAAACAAAAGGTAGAAAAATAATTATATCTATATATAGACGACTCATTTTTAAAGGAATCGTTTTTTTGTCAGAACTTGCACTTTCAAATGCCTTAATGTTTATAAACAAAGCCACGGTGAATTTTTCAAAAATGCCAATTTTTGCCAATGCCAATTGGACCCTGTTCTGCAACAATGGTGTAAGCCACCGGCATGTTGTGCTGAGATAATTAGCTTTTTGTATTTCGTTATCATAGAAAATTCCCTTGCTGAGATATTTTTCTTTAAATATGTTTTACTCTTTTACAATAATACATATAAACGGAAAATATCGAAATAAAAGAATAACCTTTAATTTTTGGTATAAAAAAACAATAAAAACTGGGTTACATGATTGTTGCAAAATTGAGTAAGTGATCATAGTTAATTGTGTCAAAATAGTTTATAATACAATTTGATACAAAAGATAGTCAGAAAGCATTTTTATTGAGAAAAAGTAGATACAGCTATTTTTATTATTCATATACAACGTCAAATTGCTCTTCATCAATAGTAAAATCTGGCATCTGTCCATGTCCTTCTACATCGTCTATGAAATTTTCACTTCCGACTTTATCTAAGAAATTATAAAAGCCTTTTGCATCTGTAGGTACCAAATCCAAGATGCCTTTCAGGTCTTTTATTTTTTCAGCAAAAAGCTGTCTACCATTTGGCTACAGTGGAGGCAGTTCTATGTTTCCAAGTAAAGGTTTTCTGCCCTTTCCTGCCTTTTCGATGTATACTGCTGAAAAAGAAGGATCTCTAACGTGATTTTTCATGTACAAAATAGTGGGTTCATGCTTGTTCACTCTCATAACGTGGGTTTTTATCCAATTAATACGCTGTTTATTATTTGAGTCGATCTTGCGATTTGTAATCGACCTCTCTAACTCATTAACTGAAACAATATCATTAGTTGCGATACGGTTTACGATAAACTTTTGTTTTCTTCGATAGGATTTCATGTAGTCAGTATCTGAGTATACTCTCTGTTGTGATTTTAGGGAGTATTCGACGTCTCCAAAATGTTGGTCGTTGGGTAAAAAACTGTGCCCAGAAAGTAAAAATTTTAATGAAATCGTTTCGAGGGAGGTATGATTCTGTAGTACATGAATAAGCATTAAAACAAGCTTAATACTTCGATTTTGACCTCCACATGAATCGGATCACGATATAAGTTTTTTAATGGGGGCATGTACATGTTCGTTAATGTATTTACGCAAGCACGAACCAACCTCTTGTGTGCCTCTGCCAGCTTCGTGTTCTAACCATATATTAAAAACACCTTTTCCTGTACTACCAACATTTATACCGAGATTAAACAGATTGAGTTGCCTTTTATAATAAACGATTCCAGTTGGCAACTTAGGTGTGGGGAGAGTTTTTTGTAGATCAAAAGTCAACGTCTCCAATGTGTCATCTTGTTTTGCAGCTTTTAGATCATCGTTCATTTGTTGTCTCAGCTCTTCCGCGATGTCAAGATGTCTCTTGTGATCTGCTTCCAGGTCTGCTCTTTCTTCATCTTGTTGTGTACTACGAATTTTGGCAGCGTATATATCGCACATGTGGCAAGTATAAAATAATTGATTTACTTTTTCTGCCAGTGCAAATACTGATATTAATGAAAAACATTTTGAGAGGTGTTTAATTTATTTTTACAGAATTTTTTGTTTAATTTACTTTTTGCAAACACTACGGATTAATAGTTTAAAAAATATTATAATGCATACCTTGTCTTTTACACGAACCACTTTATAAATGTTTTTAAATACTACTAGTAGTTTAAACTACTCAGAAAACTGCAACGGACGTAAAACGTGTTCTGTTTTGAAAAAGAATTATTGTAGTTTATGTTGATACATATACCCATTGAATATTTTTCAACAACAATGTAACCCGCACTGTGGATTACCTGGTTGTTGTAGATTTATGTATTATCACTAGTTTGACGAATGTGGATTAGAACTTTGGTTAATAGATGTCGCTAAAGTACCAGATACGGCTTCTACCATTTTTGTTTTTTGTCAAACCAGTCGTAATAAACTTGTTGGCATGTATATCACATTTGTAAACAAATTGTGGGTTACACCATTGTTGCAGAACAGGGTCCAATTTATGTTTATTCGAAATGCCATTTCGAATAAACATAAATTAAGTTCCTATTTTAATGCGTTCGAGTTATTTTAAATGTTCGTTAAGTAGTTTATGATATACAAATATAAAATTGGCAATTCAATTTATTTTGACGTAGAAGGCTTTATAAAATCTAACAAAGTAGTTTGACGACACAAAGATTTTTTTCTCCCGAAAAATTTCTTCATATCAGGCTAATAATTTTTTTATCCCTTGTTTGGTAGAAGAAATGCGCTCTTCGTTGTGGTCTATATGTTCTAAAAATTTTAATCTCTTTTTAATTAAACTGAGGCCTTCAGTCAAGTTTCCAATCGTCATTTGATCCTCAGATTGAACTGGATCCAAACACACAAGCTCTTCAATGTCTTGTTCTTCCTCGTGCATGTCTATGAGGTTATCTATTGTCAGCTCCTGATTGTGTGAATTCAACAGTTCTTCAACGTCATCACTATCAACTTCTAAATTTATTTGCTGGGCGATATCAACAATTTCTTTAATAACATTACTAACTTCATCGTGCTCTGGCATCAATTCCATTTCAGTGTCAGTGATGAAGAAAAAGGACACAGTTTTTTCCAGACGCCATTCAACGTTTTTTTTTTGTGAAACTTCATTCCAAGATTGTCCAATGATTGTCACTGCATCTAAGACGTTGAATTTTTTCCAAAAGTCTTTAACAGAGAGTTTGTCGTTTTTTCTTATAACTTCATGGAGCTGTGCAAATGATCTCTGGTGTAATAAGCCTTGAATGTTTTAATGACTCCCTGATCCATCGGCTGAAGTAAACTGGTTGTATTAGGTGTCAAAAATTCAACTTTCATACGTGGATCAAAACTAGTTAAAGTTGCAGGAGGATGACCTGGAGCGTTGTCGATAATTAGCATCACTTTAAATGGAATTTGTTTAAATTGACAATAACGTTCGACTTCAGGTATGAAATGATCCAAATGACCAAACCAATCCTCAAAAAGGGAAGCTGTCAGCCAAGCTTTACGATTAGACGTTCAAAATGCAGGCAAGTCAGATATAGATTTATTTTTTAGTGCTCTTGGATTTTCTGAGGGATAAACTAAGAGTGGTTTTAACTTGCAATCACCAGCTGCATTTGACCCGACCATCACTGTCAATCGATCTTTGGCAACCTTAAAACCTGGAAAGGTTTTCTCTTCACGTGCGATGAAAGTTCTCCTAGGCATATTCTTCCAAAACAGGCCAGTCTCATCTAAATTGAATATGGTTTGTTTGGTGTAGCCACATTCGTCTATTACGGCTTTTAATTTCTGTGGATAACAAGACGCAGCCTCTTTATCAGCACTTGCCGCTTCTCCGCTTTCTGCAATGCTATGCCAATTACAGCGACTTTTGAATCGGCTGGACCAACCGTTCTTCTTCAGCCTTAAGTAATCCAATTTTGGACATAGGCCTCCCCCAAATAAATCCAGTGTCTTCTATTTTGCGCCACTTGCTTCCAGTTGTTTAATTTTCTTTGTTAATTTTCATTATCTGTCCCAGGTAGATGTATTCGCTTACTGTTTCTAAATTTATGTCGTTCAACGTTATTTCTCTAATGTTCGGTGTATTTGTCATTATTTTTGTTTTTTCCAAGTTCATCTTAAGACCTACTTTTTCCGAAGCTTGAAATAGTTGCGTCATCATGGTCTGTAGTTCTTCGAAACTTCTAGCGAATATTACAATGTCATCAGCGTATCTTAAATGATTCAATTTTAGTTCAGATTTGGACTCAGAACCAACCGTTGCTAGCTTTAAACTGTTCATCCTTAGCGATTTCTCCAGCATCCTCTTTCAATCTCTCAAAAATTAGCTTAGCATTATCACACCATAATTTTAACATTGTCTCCATTTCGGCGATAATACCATGACGTTGTGGAATTTAAATATCATGCACTTTTCACAGCTTCGAGAATTTTTTCCTTGCCCTTTTTAATTGTTCTGACCGTTGATTCCGATAGATCAAACTTCTTTGATAGTTCACAGAATTTCATTTTTGATTCAAAATGTGTAATTACGTTAAGTTTATATTCCAAAGATAACGTTTTTCTTTTCTTATTTGCTACAGAAGGATCAGTTTTACTTCGTTTGGATGACATCATTGCTCTTTTAAGTCTACAGATATAAAATATAAATTCCCGCTATAAAAGTAACAAACACCCACTCCGTAGACAAAACTGTAGATAAGAAATACCTAATACAAAATAAATGTGCTGATTTCGTGCGAAAAGTAAAAACATGTACTTTGGATGAGCAATAATTTGTGGGCGGTAATTCTATCTAATGGATAATCGAACGATTGTGTGGAACTCAGATGACGAATCGACAAGATTTGAAAATCGTGTAACTTTGGATTTGTGTCGGGGTAGCGTAAGTCGAGATATTACTGTACTTTTGTAAACCTATTTTACAATATTTAAAATAATTTTTTTTTAATAGTTAAATGATTTAATTTGATAAAATAAGCCTTTCTCTTCAATTTGGTGCCGTCAGAATTCATGCAGACGCAATAGTTTATGCATAATAACGTTGTAGATAAAAGCTTTCTGGCATAAACAATTTCAATTTTGCAATAATTATTAATTTATTATTAAGGATAATTTTGCAATGTAAACACGATAAATGTTATTATTTTAAACTGGTACCCCAGTTTAAAAAAGAAATAGCAAATTTGGATTTGGATTTTTTGAAGAGCACTGCTGGCCTTTCACTCGGATAATCTCACTCCTTTTACTCTAATCAAAAAGCAAAGTACTGTTTCTTTGCAATATTCATGTTTAAACAATTTTTAATAATTTTGTTTGCTAAAAATTTTGTTAAAACGTTTACTTTTCTTATAAAAGATGGGTTAATTTCAGCTCTTAATGTTGTTAATTTACGTAACAGTGATTTTTTTTAAGTGGCTATCTTGGTTCCTAAGAGTCGTAGAACCTTTTTTGTTTTTTTTAAAAGTTGTGTTTTTAATCAGCTTCCCAAATATGTTTTTGTCATTTAATTTGAACTAAAATCTACGGAGTTATTGTAATTGTTTATAAGCGTAAAAAGAGCTATTACACATTCCAACGATAATTTTTTTTTATAAAATTACCTGTATCTTATGTATTTTAGTAAGCTGAGTCCGAAAATCAGATTAAAATGCTGTATCATCCACCATTCTTTCACAATTTAACATTTAAAATTGCATAATTACATTTTATTTTGTTTAACGAGCTGAGAAATCTAATGTTACTTGATTGGTAGCACTGTTAATTAATTGTACAACAAACTTTGTTCTTCTTCCTCTTCATTAACAAGTATGTATATATTTCCTTTATTCTAATAAACATAATCTCACTTTTCAGTGTTTGATTCATACGCTTTTAAGTATGGCTAGTCGCGGTTGTAAAAACTGTCCAAATACATTTTGTTACATACTTATGTGGTGATTTTGTTATTAAAAAACATCAGAGAAACATTACTGACTTTGTAAAAAAGGTGTATTTAGCATATTTTGGTGTGAAAATTGGTGACTAACACAAAGATTGGGCTCCTCACAATATATGTTATGTTTCTGTTGAGAATTTAAGGAAGTGGTCGAAGAAAGAAAAAAAAGCTTTCAGATTTTCAGTGCCTATGGTATGAAGATAGCAAAAAAAATCATTCAAATGATTGTTATTTTTGTACTGTCGATATTTCTAAATATAACTCCAAAAATAAGAAAGTGATTGTTATCCTAACCTCCCCTTTGCTATCCTTCCGGTAGAGCATGGACCTGAACTGCCAGTCACTGAGCCTCATCTACGTATTGATTGACTTTTTAAATACTAGTGAATCAGAATCTGCTGAAAGTGGTCCAAGAAGTGATGGTGAATTTCAATGTCCTTCAGAAAATTTACAACCCTAGTTATTTACACAAGCTGAGTTAGATGACTTAGTAAGAGATTTGGGTTTAACAAAGGAAAAATCAAAATTGCTTGGCTCAAGATTAAAAGAAAAGAATTTATTGTCGCCTGGTACATCTATTTACAAATACAGATACAGAAATTAACAGTTTGCTCAGTTTTTTTAGGCAAGAAAGGGATTTGGTCTACTGTCATGATATTGGTGGTCTAATGAATGAGTTTGTTATTGAGTATAATAAGGATCATTTGAGGCTTTTTATAGACCTTTCAAAAACAAGTTAAAAAGCTGTACTCTTACACAATGGGAACACTTATGCTTCACTTCCTATTGCTCATTCAGAGGGATTTACAAAGTTTCCATATTTCATTTGTGGGATAGTAGAGCAAGAGATAAACACTGGTCCACAAAACAATGGCTCATCAGAAATGTTTTAGCACGTGGCAAGAAAATTTTGTACAAAACTTTGGTAAATCCAAAAAAGTTTCTCCTTTTACCTCTATACATAAAGTTAGGCTTAATGAAACAGATTGTCAAGGCCCTGCCTAAAGATGGAGAATGTTTCAAGTGCTTGAGTGGAAAGTTTCCCCATCTATCAGAAGCCAAATTGAAAGAAGGTGTTTTTGTTGGGCCAGATATTCGTAAAATGATGTTCGACTCAACCTTTGAAATCAAGATAACTACTAAGGAAAAAGAAGCTTGGATATTCAAAAAAGTTGTAACCATGTTTTTATGTAAGGTAAAAGACCCTCACTACGAGCTTATAGTAGCTAATTTATTATATAAGTTTCAAGATTTGGGATGTTTAATGAGCCTCAAAATCCACTTTTTGCATAACCATCTTGACTTTTTCCTTGAAAATTTGGGTGATGTCAGTGAAGAACAAGGCGAACGATTTCACCAGGATATCAAGGTGATGGAGAAACGATACCAGGGACGTTGGAGCACCAACATGATGGATGATTACTGTTATTTACTTCATCGGGAACAACAGAGTGCCTCGCATGGGAGAAAAAGCTAGTTGAGAAGTTTTACAGAAAAAAAGAGAAAAAAAAATACAAAAGCATTGACTCCTGTATTTCGGTATTTTGTCTTTTTCAAATTTTATAATGTAGAATAAACCAGCTTTATATTGTGGGAAAACTGTGGGTGATACGTAAAATCCAATTTCAGATATTTTAAGCGCCAAAAAATACATAGGATTCGCAATAATGTGTAAGAAAAGTTTTATAAATATTTTTTTGTTGACTTGTGTTTTAAATCATTTTGTGTACATAAATATAATTGTTTTAAACATGTTTTCCATAGGTTATCTAAAAATCTAAATCTTCACTTATAATCTGTTCAATTTTCAGTTCCGTCAATGAAAATATGATTTCAAAAAATGCTATCGTGGTTCCTATTGGCCATAGAAGGTTTCTTCTTTTTTTTGAAGATTATGTTTTGCACCATCTTTTGAGTGAGTCTACTTACAAGCGCGTGATCAAAAATATGAAAGTTATTAGAAATGTTTATAAGCTAAAAAGTCAGCCCTTATTCAAACGATTTTGTTTAATAACAAATTTGATCAAATGTTAAAATTTTAATATATCTTAAAATTGAAGCCACAAAAAATCAATTGCGATCTGCTAAATACCTCTAGCGTCTCTGTATGGACAAGTACAGTTGTTTAAATAATCCCTTTCCGGGATAAACAAATTGAATAATTTACAAACTATTTGGTCGATCTAGCTGATATGCGGCACACTTCAATAACACATTAATTACTGCAAAAATAAGAGTTTTTGCAATTATCTCGGTCAATTTTTTATGTTATTTTAATTTAGAAACTCATAAATTAAAGAACTTTTCAAAATCTACATCTTTTATTTAAACCATTTCTCTAAAATGTATAAGTAACGTTTTAAATGCAAAAATGTTTTTTTTTTTTCACTTTTTACGATTGTTTAATAAAAAAACAAAGCAAAATCAGTTATACGTCTTCAACGATTTGTAATCAGCTATCCCTCATATATGTAGATACCTTTTAGATTAGAACCATCAAAAACCTGTATTTTATGTGAAATCGATGATTGTTTTCACAGATTGACTGGGGTAACTGGGGATTGACTAGTGGCGAGACGACGATCATTGTTCTAAGGCAGGTTCTTATGATTCAGGTAGGGAACTGTATTTATGATAGAGTTAGTACATGACATGACATTGTTCGTGTATAGGATTTTAGTTATCCTCTTCAAAAATACTAAATGGTTGAAAAAAATTGTGTTTTTTATCAAAAATAACTAGTAATTCGAGGTTAATTTCGACATAATTATTTAGTTTGTTATACCGCGCTTAATACAGGTATATACATCATGCTTTGTTAAAAACAACATCATAGGCATTCCACAGTCGCAAACTAGACAGGAGAGGGTGGGACTTACTTACTAGAGTACCTAAGCAATACGACCAATCATGACACAGGACTGTTTAGCCATAGCTTTGCGTGGCTTTACGTAAACTGAAGAAATTAGTTTCGGCGCGTTCTTATAGCTAGGCAGTTAATTTGGACTTTTCTTGTAGTAGTGAGCGAAAACGACAAATACTGGTAAGTAAATTCATTTCATTCATTCAATTATTATGGAAGGATCGAAAACATTACTGCTCTAAAATTTTTTTTAATGATATTTAAAAATTTTTAATAATAAAATAACCTAGAAGTTGTAAAATTAATACATATATTATATTGTAGATAAGAAGGGTTTGCCGCAAACGAAAGTTTGTCTAGACTTGAAAGCATATAAAAAATAGGACATACTTATAACGTTTTTCATAGTATAAAATAAACTGCGGGCATAAGTTAGGGATATAACTAAATATTAAATAAACAATTATACAACTGTATAAATCAATTAAAAATTACGGGCGCTATTTTTTAACTGAAATATCTGGGGGAAGTCAATAGAAAAGGCGTATTATCTCGTGGTTATTAAAAAGTTTACTGCATAATGACATTTCAGTAAACAAATGGACTTTTTTCATTAATTTCAATATTGTAAAAAACTACGCATTCTAGATAAAAACGTTTAACAGACGACTTTTTTGAAAATACATTCTCTTTAAAATGAGATTTTCTAAATTAAAGTTTATAATTATTAAAATAAACAATAAAAACATTTAAAACATATTTCACAATATGAATTTTTGGACATTTTTCACATTTGGTCCCGGCGAGGATAGCCTCAAATTAGCTGTCAATTACAGTACATTCAACCAACTTACACCTCTAAACTTTTCGTTGTAGTAAGAGGCACGGTTAACTGCACTGGAGTTCTCCATAATCTTTTTAATTATTTACTTTGTTTAGAATATTTTAGCCTGTATTATCAGTTGGAGTTAATTTGTATAAAATGAGGAGCAAAAATTCAAATGGAATTTTAAATATTATTGTTTATTTGCCTAATAATGAATGTATAAATATACTGGTTAACCTGTTGTACAATTATTTTGTAAATAACATTATAATAGTGTACTTACTGATTATTTAAATTTATAAATCATTATTATCGTCATTAAATTCACTACCGCTATCATCATGTAAATCTATAATCACTGGATTAATTTCACTAATTTTATTTTCCCGGATTCACCACTCTTTTATTAATATTGCACGTTTATTTACAATTTTGGTCCATATTTCTGGAGTTGCAGTTTTAAGAGCTTCTTGTCACAACTACAGTGACGATGCAGTTTCCTAACTGCATCGTCACTGTATACTGCCAGTTTATAATTTTTATGCTCGGTACGTTCCACGACTGTTTCGGTTGTTTCTCCGAAATCTCCGTATGGTAAGGTGCATTATCTAAAACTATAACTGATGGTTCACTCAGACTAGGTAACAGATTCTCCTCAAGCCATTTAACAAACATATCTGCATTCATGTTTTCATGGTAATCAGTAGATTTTGAAGAAAAAATCAAATCTGCGTTTTCTATAAAGCCTTCTTTCCCTCCTGCATAATGTGTCTTTTGCCTTCTCTATCTGTGTGTCTGTGCCTAGAAAAATTAAACTGACTGTATACAAAACACTAATAAGACCAGTGCTAACATATGGTTCAGAAACTTGGACACTAACACAGAATGACCAAGAATTGCTCGAACGTTTTGAGCGAAAAATACTAAGACGAATATATGGAGGCATAAAAGAACAAGGTTTGTGGCGCAGGTGCTACAATTTTGAGTTGTATAGAAGATTTGGAGAACCTGACGTTGTAAAATTCATTAAGGTAGCACGCCTCAGATGGATAGGTCATGTAATCAGACGAGAGGAAGATGCCATAGTCAGAAAAGTTTTTGACCGAAGAGGGCCGATCGGACAACGAAGAAGAGGAAGACCGAGACTTAGGTACCAAGACAACCTAGAAAATGATTTGAAGTCTATCGGAATTAGAGCATGGAGAAGAGTTGCCAGAAACAGGGGCGAATGGAGGATTGTTCTGAAGAAGGCTTTGGTTCATAAAGAGCTGTAACGCCACTGATGATGATGATCTGTGTGTTTTATTGATTTTATGCTGTCGTCTTTTCAAATTCTTTTAATTCCATCCTTTGCAAATATCCATGTCTCATCTAAGTATACGAATGTTGCATTTTTAGATTTAAGTCTAGTATATTCTCTCAAAAATTTCATTCTTGTGTGAACCACACTACTCCTTTCGTATAAAAGTAACATATTATTTTCTTTTTTGAATTTAATTCAGAAATCTCTCAACAATTTATAAAGGCTAGTCCTCTTAATTTCAGAAACTTGTCTTTCTCTTATTTTGGCCAGTAAAGTATCTAAACTGACATTGATTTTTTTCACGCATTCGATACAAAATATTGCGAATTTTAAATTTTTCTCCATCAGCTAAATCAATGCTCCTAGAATGTTTACGAGTTGTTTTCTTGTCTTCGTGATACTCAGTCACAGTAAGCTCTTCTTGAGAATCTCTGACAGTCTTCATTACAGTTTTTAGTTTAGTTGTGCTTGAGAGGTAAAATATAATATAACCGCTTACCAGTGACGGCTCGTGGCTTGAGAAACAAGGTCGGCAAGGTATTTTTGTCTCCTCAGATAGGTATACCGTCTAATAAAGACTTAAGTAAATCATCATAGGAGATTTTTTGTTTTCTTGTTTTTTGTTTTTTTTTTGTTTTTTCCTATAAATTTAGAACCTAAACATGTTTATAAATTAACTCAAGTCTACGTTGTTTGGAAGTAGCAAAATGGGTTATAACGTCATCGTAAAATTTATTAGAGTTTTGGAGAGATTTTAAAAGTTTTTTTTCTATTGACATTTGAGACAAGCTTGACATTCTCTCTTGTTTCATGGTATTTCGACAATAAGTTTTGATTCTTTTGAGGCAAGAGAATCTCGTTTATTTGAGGCAGACGTTGGTGGTAATGAGAGAATTAATGACAATAATTTATTAATTTCAGTAACAGTTTGTTGTAATGAATTGCAGTATATAAAATTATACATATCTTGTAACTTATCCTATCTTCCGAAAATATTTGGATCAGCATATAAAACTTTTAATTCATTTTCTAATTTTATTTTATTAAAGAATGATGGATAATTTTTAATTAACCTGTCTAATAAATATCTTGGAAATTCTTTGGCGTAACTTTTAAATTTTGAATCGTCAAAGAGGTCAAAAATTTGCAAATCTTCAAAATTCGAAAAACGAGTATCTATTTGCATAATAATAGTATCCAAAATTTCAAAATATACTCGTTTTTCGATATCTGTTTCTATGTCATGCCTTTGTCTTTTTTTTTTGGGGGTTCGGAAATATCAAGCGAGTCCAAAACTTCACTGCGTATATACTGGAAATTACTATCATTACGAAAATCTCTGAGATTTTGCACCAGTTTTGTTATTCTATTTTTGGAATGAATAATGTCAGTTAACTGATTTTGAACAACATTGAATATCAAATCGGTTTAGGTAAACACTTTCTTAAAAATATTTAAAAGTATGTTAAAAGAATAATCATTTAATAAAGTTTTCAAACCGATTGCTTCACGGATCGAGATATCATCACTTTGAAAATCATCGCATTCAATAATAAAATCAAAAACTTCCAAAAGCTGTTCACGAAAATCTGCTACAGTGAAAACTAACCGAGATTTAAAATTCCATCGCGTCTGACAAACTGTTGGCATTTTTTTCGAAACAAACCGTTCTAAAACATTAGTCTGTTTAGGTGAGCTTGAGAAAAATGAAGCAAATCCGCTTAAACTGGCAAAAAAAAGACGACATTCTTTAATTTTTTTACATGTATCCTGCAAAACTAAATTCATTCTATGCGCATGACAGTGAGTAAATAAAGCTTGCGGTGCAATAGTTTTAACTTTTGCCTGGAGACCATTTAATTCACCAGACATCACGGCAGCGCCGTCATAAGTTTGCCCTACCAATTTATTTTTGATATCAAAAAATTTTAATCTGTCCTTTAAAACACCAAAAATATATTCTGCCTTATGGCTTTTACTCACGTCTGTAAAACCTAAAAACCTCTCATAGATATTACCACGTAACGCGTATCGAACAACAATTGATAATTGTGAATGACATGATATGTCGGTAGTTTCATCTACTTCTAGTGAAAAGCAAATGGTTTCCTGAATCTCAGATTCAATAACGTTACTCAAAATGTAACTAATTGATTCTATTAATTCATTCTGGATTGTTTTAGATACACCGCTAAATGTCTTCGAATCAGAAAGTAAATTAGAAAATTCCAAATCGTATTTCTTAAACATTTTTATTAGTGCTCTATAATTACCTTGATTTAACGAATGCTCCGATTCATCGTGTCCCCTAAAAGATAATTCCTGACAACTTAAAAAATTACAATATCAATTAAACGACGTAAAACTGCGTGATTATTTTTTACAATTTCGTTATGTTTAATAACATTTTCACGTTGGGCATTATCTAATGAAACATAGATATTTTGTTTTCCAAATAAATCTAATTTAATCTGGCTGTAAGTATGATCTTTCGAAATATCATGTTTATGTAAAGCCCTAAATAATTCCTTTAAATTATCGTAACCAGATTCACATCACGGATTTTGATGTTTGCCCCTATTTGTCGAAAATAAAATGCAAGGCCAACAGAAAAGTTTGTTTTTTATTTCACTCCCGGTAAGCCATGAGTACTTGCTGTACCAATTATCTGAAAATGATCTATTACTTCCCTTACCCGCACTAATATTTATAAGCCGGGACATTTTAGGCAAAGGACGCCCCTTATTTTTAATAACAATTTGTTCTTCGTATGGAATAGATGAAAACCCATTATGCAAAATATAATTTACAATATCAGACTTATCAATACTTACAGTTTCTCCCATGGCTTGCATTTTTTAGGTTAATTTACCTGAATTTGTTTACACTTTAATTAAAAAAAAACTTCTACGTCAAACCCTTTAACCTTTAACTATTTACGGCAGACGTAACGTATCACAGTATTACTTTGGAAAATAAAAATAAATCACATAAAGAAAGGCTAGTTCGTGCACTGAATATCACTTCACTTTACTACTTACGTTCTTATATGAAATAACATTTCATCCCGCGCTCGCAATGTACAGTTCGCGACCAATCACCAATCTAAATGAAGCATCAGCAAATTTAATTTTGCCGTACTTGGTAATTAAGTTCATATGGAAAGAAATGTATATTTGGTTGCTAATCAACTAATATTCCGTTGATTTTTACAAGTAAATCGTCAAGGCTGCGATCGGCTCGCCGAAAATACAAAACGTGCCTTTTTAAGAATCCACAGGCGGATGGATGTCTCCGATATCGGATCATCAATTCGAAAAGTGTCTACGCAGGGATCACTTAACGCTCAGATTGGACGAATTCTTTTAAAAACCATGAATAACATTTAGTCTGGTCGAATTGGTCGATTTTTTTTAAAAACCATGAATAAAATTTAGTCTTTATTATCTCATTATCTCACAGATATTTTTTTATTTCACAAAAACAAATGACATCAACCGATTACCTGCCACAATTAATTATTGAAATACTGATTAAATTAAATATTAAAAAAATCTATAATATCTATAAAGGTGTGGGTCGGCACTGCCGACCCTGCCGACAATGACCGGCCGCCACTGCCGCTTACAAAGATCCTAAACTTTCTAGCCTAATGATCATTAGGAATGCCGATTGTAATTTAATCATGTTTGATAAAACGTTTAGAAATAGTTGGAAAACGTACATAAACAAATTAAAATGTTTCCCACAATTATTTTATTTTTAGTACAAGTATTTTCATTTGAAAATAAAAAGTTAAATATATGTATTTACCAAAACCCTAACTTTAATCCGTAATCGCAGACGTCTCAAAAACGGTACACTCTAACAGACGTATGGTCAATGTAACCACCACTATTTAAATTGGCAAAATGTTCTAGTTTACTCCGAAGTACTTTTTAACAAAAATTAAAAGTGATATTTTAGTACTTTGTATATCTACTTTGAATATAAATTATCCTAAGCATTACGCTAAATAACATTATGCAAGAATACTATTTATTAAAAAAAATGTAACAAAATATGCAAAACTATGAACAACGGGTTAATGACACATATATTTATTTTATGCCTAAAATTTAGCAAAGTGTTAAACATTATGGAGAACTCCAGTGCAGTTTAAAGTGCCTTTTGCTACAATGAAAGGTTTTCTGCAAATTTCGTTAATCGTTTAGAGGTGTAAATTGGTTGAATGTACTGTAAGTTTCACAGAACGAAATATTGCGTTGGTAGTGTTGCCAGAATCTTTAATGTATATGTTATATGCTTCAAATACAAAGAGAAAAAGCTTTTAAAAAATACATTTTTATTATATTATTTTATGGATTCTGCAATTTTATAATTTATATAAAACACGAATGAATTAATATTTGTTTCTTTTGATAAAATTTGCAATTACATAATTATTAGAAATTTTTTTTTTGGCAACTGCTCTTTGATATGTTACGAGGATAGATTTGGCAATGTAGTCAGAACCCTCAAACCACCAGTTGCCAGATTGCAAGAGATGTCTTTTTAACTTTATTATTAATAGTGACATTTTACTATTTACTTTTAAAAACTGTTTTAAAACTATTTACTTTTTCTTTTTTGGTAATTCTAAAGTATTAATTTTTAAATATCTTATTGCTTTTGATTGCATATGTTTCATTTGTAATGTAAATTTCAACATTGCCAAACACCAATATTTCCTTTTGTCAAACTCATTTGAGGCTATATTCACTGGAACCAAATGTAAAAAATGTACGAGTTTTTATGTAGTTACTACATTTGCGAAACATGGTAACAATCGGTAGTTGACGGTCACAATAATTGTTTAAAAAAAAGTAGTTCCTAATCAATTATATTTGTTTATCCCATTTGAGAGAACAAATGTCATTTTCAAATGGCAGTACAGGTGCTTTGTCAATACTTGGAATGTTTTTTTTTTGGTCTTCTTCTTCTTCTTTAAGTGCCGTCTCCGGATCGGAGGTTGGATATCATCATCACTATCTTTACTCTATCTACTACTGCTCTGAAGAGTTCTATAGAACTGCATTTAAACCAGTCCCTTAAATTCTTCAACCATGACACTCTCCTTCTTCCTATACTCCTTCCTCCTCTTATCTTCCCCTGTATTATCAGCCGTAGCAGTTCATATCGCTGTCCCCTCATTACATGTCCCAGATATTGTAACTTTCTTATTTTTATTGTGTTTATTATTTCGCATTCTTTGCCCATTTCTCGCAATACTTCAGTGTTAGTTTTCTTCTGTGTCCATGCTATTCTAAGCATCCTCCTGTAACACCACGTTTCAAAGGAATGTAACTTATTTATGTGTTCTTGCCTTAATGTCCAGCTTTCAAGTCCATATTGCAGTATCGAAAACACGTAGCATCTCAGTGCTCTTACTCTCAGTTCTAATCTAAGGTCTGTGTTGCAGAGAATTGTTTTCATTTTTACAAACGTATTTCTTTCTATTTCTATCCTGGCTCTTATTTCGGTTGTTTGATCATTATTGTCTGAAATCCAGGTTCCTAGGTATTTGTATCTATCAACCTTTTCTATCGGTACATTTCCCAAATGTATGTTTGTTGGTATAGTTGTTTTCTTTGTTATTATCATGTATTTGGTCTTTTTTATATTCATTTTTAGTCCATATTTTTCTCAGAAACTGTTTGTTTTGTTTAGCAGTAATTGGAGTTGTTCAGCAGAGCTTGCCATAATCACGGTGTCATTTGCGTATCTTATGTTGTTAATAGATCTTCCGTTAATTATTATTCCTTTTCTTTGAAATAGTAATGCTTCTTCAAAAATGGCTTCACTATATACATTAAATAGTAATGGGGACATAATACATCCCTGCCTAACTCCTCTACTGATTTCAATTTCTGGACTGGGTTCGTTATCTATTACGATTTGTGCTCTTTGATTGCAGTAGAGGTTTGTTTATTAGTCGTAAGTCCCTATGGTCTATGTTTTTTGTCTTTAGAATTTGGACTAATTTTTCATGTCTTACTTTGTCAAATGCTTTTTCAAAATCAACGTAACAAACATCAACATTTTTTGGTCTGGTTATCTTTAAAAGTCTCAAATTTTCATGTTTTTTAAAAACTATAATAGTTTTAAATTTATATAATAATAAAACCAAAATTTCCACAAAATTTATTATAAAATCTTATCACTACAGCTGTTTCGGCAGAGTGCCTTTCTCACGTGATCTATTTTTGGTATGTGTTTACACCTTAGAGTCTTTACCGAAATAGGTTGAGGAGGGGAGAACTGTTTGTCTCAAGTTGGTCATTCAGAATTATGTCTGTGTTTTTTAATTTGTTGATTTCAATAGATTCTAACAAAGATAGCTTAAGCCTTTTATTTTGGATGTGAGGAATTTGAAATTCGTCATTAAAAGAATGATTAAGATCTAGAAGGTGAAGTACGTATGTAGAATCTGTTTTTCTATTATTGATAGCCCTTTTATGTTCTGTATTCGTTTGTTAAAATTTCTACCAGTTTGACTGATGTAAGTTTTTGGTCAGTCGCCACATTTAAGTTTGTATACACCACTGTGTAAGTGCTTTTTTATTTTGGCTCTTGTTGTTTTGAATATATATTATTTAAGTTGTTGTTTGTTCTAAAAAGCTGGTGTTATTCCTTTCTTTTTTATGTTTGGCTATTTTTGTTGATATTTTTCCTGTATATGTAATCGAGCAGTAGGTACTGGGTATTTTCTCTGGTGGTGGAAATACTAATTTCAGGGCTTTCCTGTGTAGTTTTTGAGTTAAACTTTTATTAATTGTTTGTTTGTTGTACCCATTGTTTACTGCTATTTGCTTAATGATTTTCTGTTAATCTATGTAACATGCTATGATAGGCTGTCAGTTTATGTTGTGTAGGATGGGATGATGAATTGTGTATAGTCGTGTCAGTATGGGTAGGTTTATGAAATACGGAGAACTCATATTTGTTTTTAAGTCTGATAATTTTTTAATCTAAAAAATTTATGGATTGATTTTGTTCTGTCTCTATTGTGAATTCAATATGACTATGGAGTGAATTAATATACGATAAGAATTAGTCAAGTTGTCTGTTAGTTCCTGTAAAACATACCAGTACATCGTCTACGTCTATCCACCAATATAAAAACTGTTTGAATATGGGATGTTTTGAAATCTTTGTCTGTAGATGATCCATAAAAATATCTGATAGCAATGGGCTTAGAGGATTAACCATTACAAGTCATACACTGTTATTTGTATATATTTGATTAATACATTCAAAGTAGTCCTGGTTTATGCAAATTTCAAGAAGATGTAAAATTTCAGATGTAATCTACCGTATTTCAATAAAGGCATCTAAACTTCTTGGTTTCGCTACTAGGAATTGCAAGTATTTCTCCATTGATTCAACAAGATTAGTGTATTGTTGCTTAGTTGGAACTATTTTGGAATACTGTTCAGTTAATTGGTCACCCTATTTTCGGAACAATATTGATACCATATAAAGAGTCCAGCATAAATTCCTGGGATATTGTGCTTACCATGTCCACACTAATATTGAAAATCATAATTATTCCCATATTGAACAACAATTACCTTTACCCTCACTCAAGAACCGTCGTGATATGTCAGGAGCTATATTTATATAATATAAGATCATACATGGATTTATTGAGTGTTCAAACCTGTTAAGCCAGATTATCTTTAATGTCCCCCATTAAGCTCTATGTTACCACAATGTTTTCAATATTCCTTTCCACAGAACAACCTATGGTATTTAGAATCCATTGGATAGACACATAAGACTATTAAATGTTTTCGATTTTGATATTTTCAATATAACTTTATCTCAGTTAAAAAGATCTCTTGCTTTGTAATATGTATATTGGGATTGTTGAATTTTGTTCTTGTTATATTTTGTTTGTTTTTTTTTAGTATGTAAGATTTTTAGTCTCATTTTTTAAACTTTTTAATATTCATTTTATATTATAATTTTTGGTTTTGAATCCCAACTGTGATATTTTATATTGTAATTTAAACTGTTAATGGGGATGCTGTGTATTAAATAAAATAAAAATAGTTGTTGATGATGATGATATTGTGGAGTTTCGTTTTTTATAAATGACAATCATTTTTTGTTAAAACCTTTGATAGTAGGTTTTCTCATACAATGATTTAATGATCCTTTTTTTATGTTTACGTTGTGATTTGAGTGGTAATTTAATTTTTTTTAGTCATATACGCGCTTTGTCAAGAAATATGAATTTTATGTAATAAGATACCCCACAACTCATATTTTTTAACAAACAGCGTATTTTAGTGAAAAACTTTAATATTTGAGGATTGTATTTTAGGTTTTAGAACATGCAGAACTTTTAAGAATAAAGAATAACATTTTTTCATAAAACTAAAGATAAAAAAGTTTCTTTCCCATATGCTGCCGACGTAATTGGACACCCTGTATATACCATTTTTAAACTTAAGTACAATACTGTGTTTATTACAATTTTTAAAATATTTATAGTTTCTTGTTATTATAGCTATAAACGGGATTCTCTTATCAAAATCACTCATTTAATATATTCCATGTAAATATCATAAAATTAGACTACCATGACCTTCTATCTATTATTACTAATATGATTCAACTAATTATCTGTTACTACTGATTGAATGTAAAAATCACAACTTAACTATTATATAAGCCGGGAATCTGGGTAAATTTAAAATAAACAAACAATCCAGCTACCAAATTGGTAGATTTTTCCTGTTCCTGTCATACAGTAGTTGCAATAGTTTATCACGGAAGTAGCCATCGATTATTGCTGTAAATTGCATTTAAATATTACATTGCAAAAATACCCAACCTTCCTTTTTCAAATTTTACTATTGTCAGTGACTCATTTTTCATAAACTTATTATTTTTATTATTTTTTTATTATTTCATTAAAAGAATTGGTAATCAATTTTATGAAAGCCAGGATTATGAATCAGATTTATTATAAAAATAATTTTAAAATAAAATAGGTAAAAGGAACTTAGTATAACGTATGGTCCTAAAGTTTTGGGAAAAATTTCAAAAGCATATAACTCTGACCACAATAATCTTATATTTTATTAAATTATTCAACAATTTAACTTAACTATCCTTATTATAAATCAAAATTCAAATGACAGACAAGCAAGATCTGGCCAAAAGACTATTTGATCATTTGCATGATGTGTGTTCACAAACTGAAGCAATTTAGAGAGACATCTTTGAATATAAATATTTGCGTTTAAGGCTTCGCCTCGAACAACACCAATGTAGGGCTGTGAGATAAAGCCAGCCTCAGAAATTGCACACCATACCAAAATGTTGTCATCAAATTTTTTCTTACTTTTGAATTTTATTTCATCAGGTACATTTTCGTAATCGTTCGTGTAAAACCCATCGTTACCCTTCATCTCAGAGTTGGACAAAGTAAAATATTTTTCATCGTCCATCACGATCAACTTGTTGACGAAATGCACTCACCTTAACGCGCGGCAACATCTCGGAATTCTCTCTAATTGATCCTCTGTGTATTTTGGAGCTTTCCTTCTTTTCCGGTAGATAATATTGTTACTCGATAGGGTCCTGTATACTGTAGTCTTTCCATGAAATCTTCTGGCCAGTTTTCGCTGTGAGACCCCAATTTTGTTCTTAGCTGCTTCAATCAGTCTTGCCTCTCTTATATGGTTCAAAATCCGCGGTCGGCCACTTTTACGCAAGTTAACACATGGTATCGCTTTTTCACATTCTCTGATTGTGCGATAAATTGTCGATTTGCTTATGTTTTGATCTCGATAAATATTAACAATATCTCGTTTCGACATTCGCCCAACCATATTATAAACACCTCGACGAATATCAATTTTATAAGACATTTTGCAGAGCACAAACCAAAATATTCTGCTTTGTTTATTAAATGTCAATAACTGATGACATTTCAATTCCATGGCCTTCTTTGTTAAATGCATTTTGCTTCTCAATCAGACCAGGTGAAATTTTTCCCAAAACTTTAGGACCATACGTTAGTAGCCCTTATCAAGTTACTTAAGGACTCATACCCTAGCGGGGACACATAAGTGGAAACCAATATAACCTACGCCATATTCTTTCACCCATTTTTCACTAATTTATGACCATCCTAATAATTTTTCAACTCTTAACCACATATGGGAACGATTCTGGAGACTTAAAGTTCATGCTAGCAGAATTGAAAATATATATATATATATATATATATATATATATATATATATATATATATATATATATATATATTTTTAAATACCAGTGTTCTGCTAGGTGTTTACGAATTTATTACCACCCTAGTAAACCCGTCACCTACACCTTGTAGGAAGTTCTTAGGTTAAAATTTAAAGTGAACAAAAAAATTTTTACAATTGAATCGGTGAGTTGAAAAAGGTACACATTCCAAAATGGCTATTTTTCAGGAACTAAAAAAAACTGTTTATCTGCAAAACTAAATATGTTACAGAAAATGGTTCCATTATGAAGTTTCACAAGTAAATGTAAGACATTCAACTGTTATGGTTATTTTGGTTTTTTTAATACTATGTCTGAGTTATTAGCATTTTAGATAATGGAATGTGTCCCTTTTTACACTCAATATCTTGCAAATGAGATTTTAAGGCAACATGAAACAAAATAATTTGAAATATAGCAATGTAATATTAAAATACATACATGATTTATAAAAAAAGTTTACAGCACAATAATGGAAAGTTAATTTTCATCATTTTCATCAGGGGTCTCAGCTTCTGTCGTTGGCCAAGTACGACGTTCATCATAAAAGGGCAAGTATTCCTCTGGAATGTATTTGATGAGTTTCATGACGTCATTGATCTTGCTTGCCTTAATAGGTACCTTTCCATAATCGTAAGCCTTGCTTGAAGGAAGCACTACATCATTGGATTTTGTAAGTTTAAAGGTGTGTGAGAGAAAACCACCAATGAACGATGACGCTACCACGTATCCTTTCCGGTCACTTCTGTGAATCAGATAACTATATTTGCTTATGGCAAAAGATATTCTTTTATCTTCAAGGCTTTTTGGTAATTTAACAAAGTAAAGAGGCCACCACTTCTTACAGGCTAGTACATCTTCATTTTTTACTTCTTTTACTTTGTAAGTTGGTTGAATCTTTTTGGCGTTTTCTATGATGGCCTTGTATTGGTCTGGAGAATAAATGCGATCATATTTTCGTACTGCTCTCTTAATAACTGCAAAGGTTCTATCGCATGGCAAAAAGCTATGCCCTCTTACCGGGTAATATTGATGGATTGATGTAAATCTACCGGTCATAGTTAGGGCTGAAAGTACCCTCACCATAGTGTGGTTGCGGTTTTGGCCGCCACATGCGTCACTGAAAATGTGGAGTTCCGTAATCTCTGCAGGGATTTCATTTTGAAGAAAATCTAATACAAAAGAGGTGACTTCATCTGGTCCTTTGTTTGCAACACCTTCGGGGTATGTGTAGAATACTGCCCTATCGTTTTTAAAATCATAAACATTAAATACATAGTACCATAACTTTCTCAGAAAAAACATTTCTTGTACGGGCAAACTAGGTAGCGGTAAGTTTTGCATGTAGTCAAAAACTATCCCCATTACATTAGGTCTAGTTTTACTCAACTCTTTCACTTCATTGAGCTTAGTGTAAAATTTTTTTGCACGTCTCTTATGCACTATTAGCTCTGCAGCAGCGGTACGTTTAGCGATATCATTTAATGTAGTGGATTTTATTTTAGTTTGAAGGTCTTCGCAAGTTGAACATACGTTGACTTGTGGCTTCCCAAATCTATATCCAAAATTTTCTTTGAAGTATTTTAGAAAAAACTCGTACTTTACTTTTGTTCCAAGGTCAGGGTGTTTTTGAAGAAACATATCATACATTTTCAGTACATCTAACTTAGCATCCAAATAGGTTATAGGTTGCTTAGTGTAATGGGTTAAATATTTAGGATATGAATCGATATGTTCATGTATTTTGGTAGTTATAGTGGTTGGAATAGTATTAACACGATTTAAATGCTTGCCTCTCATGTCAAGAGGAGACATTCCCTTCGCCAAGAGATTTGTGAGTCTGATAACTATTTTGTGTGAAATTGCATACAAACTTATGAATGCTTTGCGACATACTTCTGAACGATTTCCAGACACGATCACATAATACTTAAATGAGGCATTGATTTGTTTTGAATGATCAACTGTTGGTCTGTGCCGTTTGACATCGAATCTTTCAATACACCCCATTAAAAAGGTGTCTTGTTCATTTTTTGATTGGCCAGCATAAAGTTTTTCTAAAATACGTTTTTTGTCTTCATCTAATAGCTTAGACATACACTGTTTCTTACACTGACAGTCAGGGCCAGTTTGTTTAGCTTCAACTAGTTTACCTGATGACGTAACAAACTCTTCACCCTTGCATCTAGCAATTTTTTCCATCTCTCTGACATGTAATTCTTTATTTAACTTTCCCTTCTTCCGGCGTGGCTCTACATTTTCACTGTCTGAACTCGACATCGCAAATAACACACTATAACTATTCACTGTTAACTGTTTACGTTATAACACAGCTCCACACTAACTAAACAACAACAGATAAATGACTGGCCGTTTATGTGTAGAAGCCGGATATGCGCAAACGATAACTGTGCGGACTCCCACTACACTTGCGCTGTGTGACACGCGTCGAGTTGAAGAAGGGACACATTCCAGGAATGTGTTCCTTCTTCAACTCAACGGAATATTTTGACCTCTGCATAAGTAATATTTTGTAATGTAATGTGTACCTTTTTCAACTCCATAGATGGAACTTGATCTTAGAAACAAAATGGCTATCTCAGTTTAAATTCGCATTTTTTGGAATGTGTACCTTTTTCATCTCACTGATTCAATTTCACTTTACTCTACTTATAACTGAAAAAGAAAGTGTTCTGGTAAGTTTTTACTAAACTTTGACCACCCTGATAATTTACCACCCCTAAACCAATCTTATTGGGAAAGGTTCCTGTTAGGTTAATATTCGAGCCAGCAGAATTAAAAAAAAAGTGGAACAGTAGATGGTACGGAAGACTAGCATGAAGTTTCATACTAGTTTTAGCATTTCAAGAGTTTAAAATTAACTCTAGACCTGATTGTGCCTAGATGAAAGTGCCGCACTGCTTTTTACTATTAACAATTACTCAAAAAATATTGTATTTAGCATAAAAAATACATTGAAGGAGTATTTTTGGTTACTATTTTTTTTTTGACACTGATCATTCTGTTTTGTGGCATTCTGCCTGATTTACCAGTAGATAAAGGAAAGACAGAATGACGGTATTAGATTTTTGTTTTGATACAGTGCAGAAAGAATTGTACAATTTGGTTATTTAGGTATGATTCCAAGGTTCCACGGATATTTTGAGCCTCCTCTTTTATACAGAGTTACTATTATTAGTTAGTATTCTATTTACATAGAGCTTGGAATTGACCCAGTGACAAGAGAGAGGTTAACTCCCATAAAGTTATAATCTTTAGCAAATCCTACCAAGGAAGGTATAAAATACCAAATATTTAGTTATTAATAAAGCTATAAAAAACAATGATACAACCAATAGTAACGTACCTACTACAGTTAGATATGGACAATAACAAAAAATGAACAAAATTTATACGAGATCTGAGAAAGGTCAGTTCTAAGGAAGGTGTATGGAAGGTTTGTGAATCATAAAAGACAGTCTATGGGTAAGGAAGTCCAACAACGGAGTTAAAGGAACTATACAATCAACCAAATATAACAACAGTGATAAAAGCGCAGAAACTTAGATGGCGAGGTCACTTAGAAAGGATGCTGAACAAGAATACTCCAAAAAATCTTAAAGTACATTATATGCTCAAAAAAGAAAAAAAGGAAGACAGAAATAAATAGGAAAGAAGCAATACATCAAAAAAGATATGGAAAGAATGGGAAGATTGAAAACTTTCGCACCAGGTTGGGTATATGTAAAAAGTTTTTTAAAAAAGTTACTTATTCATTACAAAAAATGTTTTTTTTTGCAGCAGCTATTTTCCCTTCTGATAAAACTCTTTAAAAACAATCAACAACCAACAACAAAATGAACAAACACATCCAAATTATTTTAGTTTTATATTGATAAAATTGGATTTTTGTTATTTCTATAGTATCTTCAGGTAATTTTCAGAATATATTTGTAATCATTACTAAACTTGGTGGTACTTAATTGTATTTCATAAAAACACCAAAATTCATAATCAATTCCTTGTCACTACAGATAGTGACAATATTACCATATACAGAGTGATATTAATGTACAAATTAAGAAGAATTATAGAAATAACTCAATATTGGAATATTTGCAATATTACTTAAATAGAAACATTCACAATGCAGAATATATTGTAAATCATTATTTAGAAATATTTTCAACAAACTTTCCAGGTTTTACAACCTCCTTTATCACTAGATTGTTAAACATTATGGCTGAACTTTACAGATTTTAACCTGGTCCTAAGATTAATGTTTGATTAGTTACATTAACATAACAACCTTAATTTCTAAGTCTATATAATATGTATTTTTTTATGAAATTGCCAGTGCTTAATTTAAAGCCATATCACCCTGATTAACCACTTGTGAAATGTTAAATCTGAAAACATACCTGTACTGGAGGAATCTTATAAATATCTCCTAGCTCGGACAATTTATCCACTATTTCAATTTCTAGGGATGGTTCATAACTAAAACTTATATAAGGCACTTCTTTGAGCTCTGGAACTTCTGGAAGAGTTCCCAATAAGCTTGCATTTTTTGAAAATATTTCAATGTTTTTAAATTCCGAGCTAATTATTGCTGAGCCCGTATTAATTAATTTAACTGTAGATTCAATTTTATCTAAAATCATACTGCGGCATTCTCTTAGAGGAGCCAGGGCTTCAAGTTTTGTCTGAAATGATGTTGATGTATAATTTGTCTTGATGATCAAAATATAGAAGTAACTAATAAGATTTAAAATACCTTTTTGGCTTTGTCCAAGAGGAACTTTTCTCTTTTATTAAGGGCTTCAATAAAAGCTTCTTTAAAGTTACAAAAAGTTTTGCTAACATTGGCTTCTGTTTCTTCAAATGTACTTAGAATTTGTTTCATTGCGTGGTCCAATTCGCTATTTAACCATTTTAATCGACTAAGGTATATATTAGCCGCTTGCACTGTATCATGTACTTCTGTATTATTCATTTTTAGTCTTTTTTAGTTATATATGAGAAAAGTATGAATTGAATGGACTGAAAACGAAATGAATACAAAACAAAAAATTTTAAACTGACACTTGACATTAACTAATTCTGCCACAACGTTTAGAGAATAGAGGCATATATCCACCAGTGACAGCCTGTAACATTATTTTGTATTACCTGTATTACCTGTATTACCACTAAATAAGAAACTATTTGCTATAACACATAAAGTCGTGGTTTCATAAAAAATACGCATATTAAATATTTAAAATTAACAAAAATAATTTAATTTTATTGCTATAAGATCAGTGAATAGGTGATTCCTTTTTTCGCTCCCGTAGGATTATAACAACCAAATAACAACTATAAGCACACTTATGTATGCGCACCGAGTGCGTATTGCAGTACCAGGTGGAACGTCACAAACATTTCTTTATTTTTAATGATCAGAAGGTCTAAGAATAATGTCCTCGCGATAAATGAACATTATATAAAATTCGTAATCTACCTAAATCGCACTATATCTACTTGTACAGTTTGCATCCCATGAGATGCTAACAAGCACGTAGCACAAAAACCATTAGAGAAATGGCGATGCGATAAGTCGAGGTAGGTGATCTGTGGATAAGTCAGTACAAATAGATTTGGCTGCTGATAGAACCTTTAAGTAGAAACGTAAAATAGAAAACTAAGAACAGCAATTAGCTGTTCTAAATGAAAAATAATTTAAACTATTTGCATGTTAATAAAGCCAAATTTGAAAAGAATATTGCAGATTAAACAAGCAGAGCCTTCATTCTATTACATGACGAGTTGTTGTGGAGGACCTATGAATCTTGCTTTTACCTAGCTTACGACCCAAAGTTTAAAAAATACTGCTGTAAATTATTAAAGAATACCAAAAAAAAATATTCTGAATTTAAATTAGCCTTCTTTATAGTATCACGGTGGTATCACCGTACGGTCATAAAAAACAACGAAACATTTAAGGGTATTTACTTATTGAGTACTCGCTAAGAATCTCATTTTTTACAGTTTACTCGTTATACATTTTTAGCCTGACAAATCCTTTATCGCCACCAATGTATTGTCGGAAATACTTTCAGTTATTCGTTCAAGCACGGTTGTCAGTTCTTGATTTTTATCACACCATCGTTTTTTATTTAGAGATTGATTTGAATGATTTGTTTGTATCATATAGTATAGGTTATAGTTCTGTTTATAATACTTTAGTTGTTGTAGTTTAGTGATAGTTTTAGATTTTAATGAATGTTCTGGAGGTGATTATTGTATTATCTATTAAAAACGTATAAATAGAAAAATCTCAAACATATTTATTTAGGAACTTCCCATATTTCTGTGTAATTTCCGTCTATAAGTATAGTACAAGTCAAATTCAAGGTTACTACATTGCAGTTTTGTTTTGGAAGTTGTCTAGTGCAATAGTGCAATATTTTTTCATAAAACCGTTGAGTCAAAACTTTGTTAATCATTATTTTATCGTAATTACAGGTTGATAAACGTTGCTGTAAGAGTATATATCAGTTCTTTATCAGTGTCAGTGATTATTCATCATAATGGCCGCACCAAGGAATCGGCGGGTAAGTCCCCGAAATTCTTTATATGTATTTTTAAAATGATTATTAGATTATATTAATAATATAATACTAATACAAATTATTTATATTTAAATATTTTCCTAAAAATTATTGAATATATAAACGAGAAGTAACACAAATTTTGGTTTTCTAATAATTAAATAAAATATGTGGTCAGCAATTCTAGTTAAAAAAAAATTAGTACAATTACAATAATTCAGTAAAATAAAACAATTAACAAAAGGCGTGTAAATAACTACAGGTCTTCCAAATGTTTTTATATTTTTACTTGTTACATTCATTGATATAATAATACTATATAGTGTATTATATCAATGGTTACATTTATATTTTATTAGTATAGCCATCTATGTATTTTTAAGAATCAGTATTTGTGTATTTTTATAATTGTCATATTTTATTTTAATATTTTTTTGTTCCTAATATGTACATATCTATTTTAATATTGTGTATTCATTATAACAATAAAGGTTTGATATTTGCATTCCTTATCTTCATATTTCCAATATTGATTATCTTATGTATTATTAATATTGTTTTTGTAGATTTAGATAGTGGTATTATCAATTTGTGTTCGTATGAGGTTTTCTATAAATGACTCATGTGTTTAGTCTGCACTTGTATAATTGCCTATTATTTTCTGCAATGTATGAATAAGCCAAATTCTCTCAAAGCTTTTTTATCCATTGTTCAGTTTTGTAAATTCTTAATTTGATGCATTTATAACTTAATAATCTTTTAGATTAACTTTTTATGTAGAATATTTATTTCAATGATAGAACCATTTAAAATAAAATACAACAAATAGTAAAAAGTAAAGATCAAGTACAATAAACATAATAACAATAACAAAGAAACAATTAAACAGTAAAAATTTGTACATTAAAACAATATATCAAATCACAAAAGTTAACATATATAACATATTTAGATTATTAATTAGACTCTTAAATTGCCTTTTGAAAACATTAATGTTTGGACAGAATGGATCCAATAGGAGGTCATTGCAAGAGCTGAGCAGTCTCGACAACAGAAAATGACAAGCATAAACAGTCCTATGAAAAGGAATATAAAAGAGTTGAGTGTGTCGAGTTCTATGTATAAGTACACATTGGCTAATAACGAAGGACAATTAATAACGTTGTTTAAAATTTTAAACAAAAATAACATATCAGCTCTCAACTTGAGGTTCTTTAGTGTAGCAATCTTAAATTAAGACATTATTACAGAATAATCAATGAAATAATTTTCAGTATTTCTTATATTAATATATGCTTTAAAAGCTAAAGATCTTAGAAACTTCCACTGAATGCTCTCCAATCCATCAATGTAGACTTGATGAAATGGGGACCAAACAACAGAGCAGTATTCAAGACCTGAGCATACCAGAGAGCAATACAAAAATTTGAATACAATAGGTGAGAGATCATGACTGTTACGATAAATAAATCAAGATTATGAAATCCTGTTTCCTTAATTTTTAGAAAAGGGCTTCATAATGTCAATGCACAATCCAATAATACACCCAAATCTCTAATCTCAGTAACGGAATCCAAGAGTACATCATTAAGAACATATCTATTAGCTATTAGATTATTTATATGACCAAATGAAATACAAGAACATTTAGTTGGATTTAAGCTTAAACCATTTTGTTTTGACCATAAACATATATTATTTACATCATCTTGCAAGAGATCTCTATCCAATTTATTATGTATACAACGAAATATCTTAAGATCATCAGCCAATAGCAGAAATTGTGAGTTTTGATAGCCTTACCAATATCGTTAATGAACAAGTTAAAAAACAAGGGACCACAATGAGACCCGTGTGGGACACCAGAACAACAATGGAATTCTTTTGAAATATAATTATTAATACGAACTTACTGTGTATGTCCCATCAGAAAAAATTTAATCCAATTAACAATAGAGTCACCAAAGCCAGATGCATGAAGTTTGTGGATCAAAAGGTTATGATTAACCTAGTCAAAGGCCTTTGAGAAATCAGTGTAAATGCTGTTGACCTGAATTTTATTCTCAAATGCACTCAACAAGTATTGTTGGTAATTCACAAGGTTTGTTACTATTGACTTCCTGTTAGAAAATCCATGTTGTTCATCAATAATTATGTTTCTGCAAGCCCAGGTGAGATTTATCGATACCAATTTATCAAGAAGTTTTGGGATTGCTGATTCAAAAGTTATACCTCTATAATTGTTAACACACTCACGATTGCCAGATTTATAGGTATGTGTAAGAAAACTATTTTTCAAATGTTGTGGAAATACAGATGATGACAATGATAAATTAAAAATTTGTTGTAAAGGTTTGCAAAGGGAAAAAATACAGTTCCTAATAAGTGCTGCAGGTACACCATCAGGCCCTGAAGAATATGTAGTTTTTAAACTCATAATCTCCTCTAAAACATCAGTCAGACTAAATTTTAGAATCTGGAAATCCACACTATAGTCCAATTCAAAATTAGGTAAATTATACCCACTATCATATATTCCTGAAAAATAACTGGCAAATAGATTGACTATTTCATCACCATTCTGAGCTATTACATCACCACCTTTATTAGAAATTACATAAAGATAAGCACTAGACCGACATGTAACACTAACATACCTCCAAAAAGAGTGGGGATTACTTGAAAGATTTGCTTGAATATTCTCTAAATAGTTATAACATTCTGCTTGTAATGATTTACATCTTTCCCTTAACACTGAAAATTCCTCATTAGAGTTACCTGATGCTTTAAAATTCCTGTAAGCTATTTTTTTCTGTATGACAAGCTCAATTAATTCTCGTGAAAACCAAACTGAAAAGTTTAATGATTTAAACCATTTGATAGGAACAAAAATATTGATGGCATCATATAAAATATGATAAAATATATGTTTATGAATAATTATCTCTTTTTTAGGTATGCCCAGTATGTTCTGTAGAACATGATGAAAATGATAGTATGCACAATACATCTCTTAGACACAGGCTCAATTATTTGTTAAGGCAATGGCATAATGATAGGTAAGGAATGGATGTTTATATATTTTGTATAATTTTTGTATGAATAACTACCAAAAACTTTACCTAATGAATACATCCCGAAACAGATCGATTTTTATTTTTAAATTATGGTCGCTTGATCATACTATCTATAGTGATGTAATCCATTTGGGCATGATACGTGATTGATGATTTTTTAACCTTTATCAGACTGGCTGGGGTCTATTTTAACCCCAGATCACAATTTTTTCTGTTACTTTATAGATCTTAATTTTTAATCGGCAGTCTTCCATCTATCTTTAATTTATAAAATATATTGTATTGATAAAAAATTATGCCTACAAGAACATTTAACGGTTAGATTAAATTTAAACTTCAATTTTATAGGCTGGGGTCTCCTAATACCCCGGCCAGCCTTTTATGTCATATAAAATGAATTCTAATAATGTTGTAATAACGTGGGAATCCCAAAGATTTTACGGATTCGTACCGACTATCTTGTCGTATTTGTGAATAGTGCATAAAATTCTTAACATGAGTTATGTTTCATTTATATCTATCTGAAAGCAACTGAGTGAAGATAATCTTTTACATTTACTTGAAAGTGATGATCCAGAGCTTGATATCAATGAGGATACAGCAAGTGATTTAAGAAGGTGAAGACAATGTAACATAGGTAGAAGAAGAAAATGACCTTATTATTGATCAAAGCATAGGGCAAAATGAACCAACAGTTACTGACTCCAAAGGCTTACCGGTATATGTATCTAAAGATGGAACTGAGTGGTCAAGGTTGCCAAGAAACACAAAAGTGTTCTAAATACATGCTCTAGGACTTACAGTGATGATATATCAAGTATCAAAAACGCTTTCCTTCTGCTTTTTTTTTCAGATGAAATTCTAAACATAATAATTGTCATGGAAACTAATCGGAAGGCTTAAGTGTATTACGATAAATGAAATAGTGAAAACCCAAATAAAACTAAAGTGTATGTCTTTGTTGATTCTGTAGAGATTCAAGCCTATATTGGAGTACTTCTTATACTTGTTGCTTTTCATGGATCAAAAGAGGCGATCGATATGCTTTTGGTGTGACGATATTGCTTACTGCCGCTCTATAATACCAGCTGCTATGTATAGTGATAGGTTCAAACAAATAACTTCATTTATATGTTTTGACAATTTTGAAATCAGATAAGAACGAAAATCAGTAGATAAACTGGCCCCAATAAGAGATGTATGTGATATTTTTATTTCTAATAATTGTAAATCGTTTAATCCAGGCGACCATCTGTGTGTAGATGAGCAGCTCGTGCCTTTTAGAGGTAAAGCACCATTTTGAGTTTATATGAAGAGCAAACCTGACAAGTACGGATTAAAGATATGGGCCCTTGTGGACAGCACTAAGTTTTTGAAGTGCCAATAAGAAAACAAGCAAATTTTTAAATCTATTAATTTTTAGGAAAACAGGGTCCTAAGGCGGAAAAACTCAACGCCAACGGAGGAGGGTTTGGAATAACAATTGACAATTTTTTTATGAGTTTAAACTTGCGGATAAGTTATGAGAGAAAAATATAACTCTATGTGGAACTCTTCAAAAAAATAAAACGTTTATTCCAAGGGAGCTTCTACCAGCATCATATAAAACAGATTGTTCAAGTATATTTGCTTTTAGAAAACATCGAACATTAGTCTCTTATGTTAGAAAACCAAGAACTGCAGTCATCTTACTTTCAAGTGAGCATGTTGACGACAAAGTGGTTGGTGAAGAACACTCCTATAAACCTGAAATTATTCTACATTACAACAAAACGAAAGGAGCCGTTGATACAACCGATAAGTTAGCTAAATAATATACAAGAATGTACAAAGAAAAACAAAGCGTTGGCCGATGGCTATATTCTCTCATCTTATTGATGTCGCAGGTATTAATTCCTATAAATTGTGACTACTAAAATATCCTGATTGGAAAAAGCACTGTATGAGTAGCGTAAAATGTATATTTTGGCACTGGACAAGGGACTTATAAAGGAATATGTTTTCAGACGTTATAACAATAGAAACATCGAAAAGAATAAAAAGCGTCATATGGCAGATGTATTCCCAGAACTTTTGAATATTACTGAGCCCAGAGTAGAACAAACAAAAATACAAGGGGGCGGTGCTATGTATGTTGTAGAGGCAAAGACAGAAAAACTAGTAAAATATGTGTAAAACGCAACAATTTTGTATGTATAGAACACGCAAAATCAGAGATAGTTTGTGTACATTTTACAAATAGTATGTAGTTGTTATTTAGTCTGTTAGTGTCAGCAGTAGAATGTATTTTGTAGTAATGTGTATGCTTTAGTCTAATAAATGTTCAATACTATAAAAATAATGTGTTACTGTTACAGTTTTTTTTCTTATAAGCATAGTTCACCCATTTAAGAATGGGGTCCGTTCAGACCCCGGCCCGTCTTTTGTGTAATATTTTGAGGCCCGTCCGATAAAAGGGGTCGTGTGATAACTCATTTGAAAGGTTATTTAATTTTTTCTGATTTACTATGATAACAGATGTTTTCCTAGGAGATGGATTGGTAGATGAGGAGCAATATAGTGGTCTCCAACATCTCCAGATTTTACACCACCTGTTTTTTCTCATGGGGTTAAATAAAATCAAAAGTGTACATTGATCGACCACAAATAAAGATAAGTTGTAGAGAATCTTCCTGAGACCTATTCTTAATATTGAAGCCCATATTATTTTTCTCCACTCTTTCTAAGGGTGTATTGTTGTATGTTAGTATTCTTACTAATGATCATTATTTTTGTCTTAGTACAATTTAGCTTCAGGCCGTATTTGTAACATGTTTCTACAATATTATCCATAATCCTTTGGAGCTCCTTCATAACAATCTTGTTGAAAAATCTTGAGAACATTTGGGCAACCTTCTTGAGAAATGCAATAAATTCTTAAGAAGTTGATCTTTTAAAAGTTATTCCCTCGAACATTCTACGGTAATTAATGACAAGTGGTTCTGAGTTGATAAAAAACACAAATATAGCCAATTTTAATGGGGAATTCAAAGATATGAAATTAGCTTTTAAATAAGCTAATATGTTAAAAATATTAAAAATAATAAAACGAAATATGTATAATATTTACTAAATACTTTTTCAAACATTTACTGTATCTTTTTAATATTTAATATTTCGATTTTTAGGAAGTCATTGGTAAGAAATCGTCATGGTGTAGAAGTCACGGTTGCACTTGGAAACACCCCCTTAACAACCAATGTTAATAACGGAAAATATTATTATAAAGTAAGTTATTAGATGTACAGTGTAAAAATTTTATGTGCCATATACTCATCATACATCAAAGGGCAGTAAATCATTGAGGTACTAATACACTGTTGTTTTAGAAAACATTTCAACATATTTTGTTTGTATATGGTTCAATTAGTTATTTAATCATATTTTATAAACTAGTTAAATTAGGTTTAGAACTTTCAGAGATAATTAAAATAATAGTTAAACAACTCATATTTAAGAGGTACAGATTAAGTGAAGCCTAGTCCGCCATTTGCATTGAGGAAAGAAATCTGCGTTGCCCGGTCATACAATTATAAAAAGGTCATTGAAACAAACAAATAAATAAATAAACCTTCTATTCTAAGACAAATAAGCAAACAATTTACTAAATAAACCTATCCTCAAAAATTTTGACAAGTACGACTTCTATTCATTTGATTTCTTTGAGAATTTTAGAAGAAGTCGTTTTATCTTCCAAAATTGCAGTGATTTTGTAATATCTCGAAAGCTGTTAATAGTTTGTTGATAAACAAACACTTAAGCATTTTTTTTATAATAATTGCTAGGCTTTCTTTATTAATTGTAAATTAATGAATCATAAAAAATTGTCTCTGATTACTTCTGTCTAATACGGAGTATGTGGCGTCATCTATAAGTTTATTCAAATGTAATATTCTTATGTATCGTTATTAAAAAGATCAATACCTCAATCTTCCGGCACTGATCTAGAAAAGTGAGGATTCCAATAATAATACAGTATACAGACTGTTGTATTTAAAAAACCAAAGTGACTTATGATATCAGAAAAATGATAAATATGGCAACATTACAAGTATCAAATTTGAAGTTTTTATATTGCAGAATAGGCGTCTCCCGGTTTTTGTACAGTTCGGACCATCCATTTGAGAGATACCTACGCGCTTTAGGACCCTCTGTATATATTTTATTTTTAAAAATTTAACTGTAACACCCTGTATAAATTTAAGTATCAGAAATGAGCGCTCTTAGACCCATTATTGTCAAATAAAATATTAATTCACTTGGTTAATTAAATTAAATACCTATTTCATATTTTAGATTACGCTGGCGTCATTGACGGAACGAGAAAATATACTTGATTTTAAATGTACGGCGACAAACAGAAGAAGAGATGATATATTTCTTACTAGAGTATTGCTATTATGTGAATATGAATATTTTTCCATTTTTACTACTAACAACAACATTACACCAGAGACTGTAATACAGCTAATGCCAAGTAAGTAAAGCAGTTTTTTAATATATATATATATATATATATATATATATATATATATATATATATATATATATATATATATATATATATATATATTGTGTAGTAACGACCGTATATTATTTAAAATAATTTTCTTGGGTATGTCAGGTTCTATCGGCCAGTAGCGCGGCTTTTTAAATCAATTTAATGTTTTAATTCAAATATGTAATAATGCAACCCTGCCGCTATTTCTTACGTATAAGCTGGATCGAAAATAATCGTCTAGCTTTCACTAATGGGCGTACATAAGGAATGTGGAGGGGGGACCAAAGGGAAATATACCTATATATATATATATATATATATATATATATATATATATATATATATATATATATATATATATATATATATATCATCATCATTCAATCTTCGCTTATCCACTGCTGGACATAGATCTCCCTCATAATTTTCCATCTATTTCGATCTTGTGCCTCTTGCATCCAATTCCTATGACAACGTTTTAGATCGTCAGTCCAACGTGTTGGTGGACGACCTCTACTTCGGTAGGCATCATCTCTTGGTCTCCATTCCAGTATCCGCTTTGTCCATCTATTGTCTGTCATTCGAGCCACGTGACCTGCCCAGTTCCATTTTAGTGTTGCTACTCTCTCTACTGCATCAGCCACTCCTGTTCTTTGTCGTAGCTGGCGATTTGGGATCTTGTCTCGTAGTGAAACGCCCAACATAGCACGCTCCATCGCCCTTTGACACACACGGATCTTTTGAACTGTTCTCCTTGTCATGGTCAACGTTTCGGCACCGTAAGTTAACACTGGCAAAACACACTGATTAAACGTTTTTCTTTTAAGGCATATTGGTATATCAGACGATTTGAAAATATGGTTTAGCTTGCCGAAGGCTGCCCAAGTCAGTCTTATACGACGGAGAAGCTCAACGGTTTGGTTATCTTTTCCTATGCGAATCTCATGACCTAGGTATTTATTACCTGGTCTATGGATCTTGTTCCTACGCATATATCTTCGCTGACTACAAGATTTGTCATCATCTGGGTTTTAGATATATTTATTTTCAATCCCCCTTCTAGCGAGGAAAGGTAGAGCTGATTTAAAAGTTCTTTGGCCTCATCTATCCTATCAGCTATTAGTACAATATCATCTGCAAACCTTAGATGGCTAAGCTTTTCTCCGTTTATGTTTATGCCCTTGTCGGTCAGTTTTGCCCGTTTACATATATATTCCAAAAGCGTAGTGAACAGTTTCGGCGATATGGTGTCTCCCTGGCGTACTCCACGTTGTATCGGGAATTTCTGGGTTTGACGATCACCCACTCTAACACTGGCTGTTGCGTTTTGGTATATATGTTTAATTATATTTATATACCGATAGTCAATTCGGCATTCTGTCAAGGCTTCCAACATTTTTTGTTGATTTACGGTGTCGAATGCCTTTTCATAGTCGACAAATATTAAAGCTAGTGGTTTATTATATTCAGTGCATTTTTCTATAAGATTTTTTATTACCAGTAGGTGATCGTTTGTTCCATAGCCTTTTCTAAAACCCGCCTGTTCTATGGGCTGATAAAATTCCAATTTATTTTCTAGTCGTTTCGTAATTATTTTTGTAAATAGTTTATAAATATGTGAAAGTAGACTTATGGGCCTGTAATTCCTGAGGTCGGTAGCATCCCCTTTTTTATGAAGTATGATAATTTCTGCGTTATACCACTGGGTTGGTGTTATTGCTTCCTGTAAACATCTAGTGAATAGTTTGGCAAGGACCTCCCATAATCTTTTTCCAGCCACCTTCAAGGCATCTGCCACTATTTCATCGCCTCCGGGGGACTTATTGTTTTTCATTTCTTGCACTGACCTTCGAACTTCCTTGGGTGTTACGTCCGGTAAAATTTCAGATCCCTGATTGATTATCTTTGGTAATGATCCACTCCGGTTACATTGCTGTTCTTTGTTATATATATATATATATATATATATATATATATATATATATATATATATATATATATATATATATATATATATATATATGTATATATATATACGTAGGAATATTTCTTAGTATAAGTATTTAGCACAGTTTTATTCATTAGTTACGCCACTCCAAGAAACCACTTAAAGAATAAGCTTAAGTCCGGTAGAGACGCGATTCAGTTGCGAAGGGGACAGGAGATATGTAGACGAGATCACATATTCCTCCTGAGCTAAAAGGGGATTCGATTTTTGTCGCCCGAACTGAATAGAATTAAAATTATCGTGCACGCCGAAAAAGACGAAAGACGAAACCAATTAACGACGGGGGTGTTCGATATTTTAATTCGCAGACAATTATCCGTATTTTTGTGTACATGTAAATAACATTACAGTGTATTTTATGTAATAAAGACTTCTCGCATAGATCGCGGACTTTTACTATAACGTTAACCTCTTCAAATAATAATAGAACTTAATTAGACCTACATATATATATATATATATATATATATATATATATATATATATATATATATATATATATATATATATATATATATATATAGTAAACTCTTAAATATTGGGGAAATCTGCAAGAAAGACTCTAATGAGTATCAATTGTTTCGCCGAACGTTTTCGCCAAAGAGAATTAATTTGGCTTCTTCAGGGCTGAAAGAGAATAAATTTATAAGTAGCTACCATATATTATCTATTAAAAACATTATTGATCTTACCGTAACTTAGAATTGTAGAGTTAGAATGTTAAAAAACTTAGCTAGTAACAACATAGTGGTGTTTTTTGTTACTATGTGCAAAAAAAATTTTTTTTTAACGTTGGAAATGTATGGTAGCTTTGAACTTAAAACGCAAAGGTTTACCCAAGGTTAATCGAAAAACCCAATGTAACTACATTTAAAAGGAGGTAATTCTTTGAATTGTCGGCAATAACCAAATTTTTGATTGTTAGAAAGTTTAAATGTGTGGTTCTGTTTTACCAGAACGCATGTGCTGACAATTCAAGTAGTTCTTTTGAATCTTTATGTCCTTAAGGTTCATTGGTAAAACCGAATGAAGTTAAATCCCAGTGTAGGGAAATATTGTTTTATTACCATATTTCAGAGATATCACTCCGGGGTTAACAAGGATTCTGAAAAGTGTTTTCATTTATACCCACAACGCGTTGTGAATTTCGTTTACTTCTAACATCACGTTTCGGGTACTTTTGACGTGCACAGGACGCGTTGTGGATATAATGCGAAGACCCACAATACGAAACAACGAAGATCGTTGAACATACACGACGATTTTTCGTTCGAGGAGGTAATTCTTTGAATTGTCGGCAATAACTAAATTTTTGATTGTTAGAAAGTTTAAATGTGAGGTTCTGTTTTACCAGAACGCATGTGCTGACAATTCAAGTAGTTCTTTTGAATCTTTATGTCGTTAAGGTTCATTGGTAAAACCGAATGAAGTTAAATCCCAGCATAGGCAAATATTATTTTATTACCATATTTCAGAGATATCACTCCAGGGTTAACAAGGATTCTGAAAAATGTTGAAAATAGCTTTGGTAATAATAATAACAACATTAAACTTAATGTGATTCTTACAATTCTCCACCGTGAGAAAAGAAAATGTGCGCTTTTTAAACATAAATTTGAATGTACAGGGTGATCCACGCAAGATCCACGCATTGAGCAAAATTTATACCCACAACGCGTTGTGAATTTCGTTTACTTCTAACATCACGTTTCGGGTACTTTTGACGTGCACAGAACGCGTTTTGGATATAATGCGAAGACCCACAATACGAAACTACGAAGACCGTCGAACATACACGACGATTTTTTGCGTTATGGACAATACAAATATCCACAAAGCGAAGCTTAATTTTATTTAAAAAATGCAGATAAAAATACGTTTTAAACACAAATATTTTTAGAACCAAATTTCTTCATTTATTTTTATATGTCAGCGATTCATAACACTTTAAATTACCTACATTGTTTGTTCCTTTGTTTACAGGAACATTTATTGTCGCCACAAAACCTTTTAAAGTTGCATCTGAGAAAACTTTGACCAGAACCTTTGGATGACATATTTGCTGCAGTTCTCAAGGGTATTTTCTTACTACTAATATCGTTTGATTCAAACATGAATCGGTTTGAAGGAGTTAATTTTTTGAAACTAACCTATCCAGTGGTCCATTCTCATTACTGAGTTTGTACAAGCCATCATTATTAATTTCAGAAACAATGGCTAATACAGTTCGTGGCGACCTCGTATCACATCCGGCACTCGAATCAAAACATTAGTCCCTTTTTTAAAGGAGAAAATCTTTTATTTGACTCACATATCGTCTTTGATGCCTGACTTATAATTTTATGTGATTGTTCTCACTCATTCAATATTCTCTTACTTCTTTGGGTTAACTGATCTTTGAAATTGCCGTCAACTTTGCCTTCTTGTATATTAGGTGCATCTTCATTATTTTTAATCAGGTTATTATTGTTCAGCATTTCTAAAGATTCATTCATATATTTGTCTTGATTCTCTAAAGTCTCTTGGCAGAGTTCTATACTGTTGCTTTCATCTCTATTTTTTAAATAATCATAATCATCTTCGTTTTCCATGCTATTTATTAATTATTCCAAGTCTTCTTCATTTTGTAGTTCGGAAGGTCTGCATCTTCTAAATCATTTGCTTGTCTGCTGCCAAACATGGCCTCATAAGGGTTCCTACCAATTCCTCTATGAAAAGATCTGTTTTTCTGTACAGACTGTATAAATCTCAACCCTTCGGACCATTTTGTATTATTATTATCGTTTACCCAGGTAATCAACATATCCATGACATCTTGATTAGCCTTCTCTACAGAGCCTTGACTTTGTGAGTGTCTTGGTCGACCGTGAACTATTTTCAGACCAGGCCGCATAGTAGTTAGTTCCATTAGCCACTTCAAGTGCTGTTTTGGTTTTCAGTGGTCTCAAAAACAAAAATTTAGTCAAATAATCCTGGTAGTTTAAAATAAAGTTATATGGACCATCGGACTCTGTTTGCATATATATCAGGTCAACCTACCATATGATTAATATTATTTTTTCATATAATTAGAAATTATAGGCCTGACAACCAAGCCTGTCTTTGGAATTTTTTTTCTTCAACTGGCATAACTTGCATTTACTTAGGTATAAGTTTATAATTTCTCGGGATATTTTTTCTTTAACTCATGCTCCATTGTTAAAAAAAAATTGTTTAAAGACTTTTTGACAAGAACTTTCCAGAGAGAGAGAAAGGGAGGTACCTAAAGACTGTGCCTAACGCATAGTTAAAAAAAAAACGGAAATATGTACCTACCTTGTTCTCTTTTATGTCATATATTTATGTGGGCTGTATGCACAATATCAAACAATTGCTCGCGATGAACAAAAATTTTGATTTCTTCTTCGTTAGTGTGTCTTTTGGCTATCAGATGTCCATTTTCTCCAATGTTTAATAATTTATATCGATTGAGTCTTCGATAATGTTTAGATAATAGTCCTTTGCCGAATCTTCACAATTCTTATTCTTCTTTAACCTCATAAATTAGTTTTTTATAGTCGCCTTCTAAAAGTAGCCTAGACCTAATACTTGACTCCACGTAAAGTTTATTCAAACCATCCTCTAATTCCTTTTTATGGTTTTCGATTGATTCACTCATTGTATTAGAAATTATCAAAAACTACACTAAATAAAACTCATGTTACCGGTAAGATTCGATATGCGATTTAAGTATTTTCCTTTGTGGGTATTTATATTCGCCATATAGCGAAATCCGTCGTGTGTTTCCGACGGCCTTCGTAGTTTCGCATTGTGGGTCATTGTAATCTATTTACAACGCGTTCTGTGCACGTCAAAAATACCCGAAACGCGATGTGAGAAATAAACGAAATTCACAACGCATTGTGGGTATAAATTTTGGTCAATGGGTAAATTCGGATATTGAGTAGAACATATATTAGAATAAAAGATCATTTTAAAAGTTGTAATAATTGAATACTCCACGAAATGTATACATATCTTGGAAAGTACTAATTTTTTTTTGGATTTTGTACTTGAAGTACCGATTGTTTTATACCAAGTTCAAATAGTTCATGTAGTGAGTCAAAAATTAATCATATATCGTTTATAAGTGATGTCATTCAACGAATTCGAATAATTTCTGATATACCTAAGCATTTTTATGCCTTATTTATAACGAAAAATATGAATTTTACGTATAAAACGTCAACATAATATATAATATAAAAATAAATAAAATGCGCAGAATAAATTCATAACATAAAATGCTCGATTTATGCAAAATTGAATAATATTCATAAGAGTAACATCCCTTTTGTAAAAGTTCCTCTGCAAATTATTTATTAACATAATCTTGTTTGTCCCAATTATCATATAATAAACTTCAAGCATTTAATTTCTAATTACGGATGGGTATGGCTGAAAGTGCCTTTGGAAATGAGAGGACACTTCAGTATTTAGTCCGACTTTAATCGAGTCTCATAAATTTAAACGCGGTGAATCATTAAATGGTTGCGCTAAACTGGTAGTGTTGAATGTTTTGTGTTTTTTACAAAATACGGAACAACTTAATGTCAGTGCTGCTGTAATGCGTGCTTCGTTGATGACTGGTGTTAGCGAAAGAAGCATTTATAATATCAAAAAAGAAAAACAACAAAATAGAACGTTGAAATCATAAAAAAAACGTAAAAAACGGGTGAGTCAAATCAATTCTAGAATGTTTACATATGACGAGGTTGTAAGAAGTTCTCTACGAAGAATTTTTTATGAAAAATGTGCCGCCATACTTAAAACATATACATAACTTTATACAAAGTAATGAGAATATACCGCCGTTGTCTCTTTCTACTTTATACAGACTTCTTGAAAGAAATCTAATTTATGTAGAATAAACGTGGCCGAAGAAGCATCATGGTGGAGCGAACAGATATTCTTTTTAGCCGTAATTATTTGAGAACTATATGACGTTTGCGAAGAGACGATTGCAATATCATATATTTGAACGAATAGTGTGTCTTTCGCATCTAGGTTATGATCATCTGTACTTTAACTATAAATAGGTAGCTTATTCGAACGTTCGGTGACGTCAAAACATTGCCGTTAGGATGGGGATCAGTAGCGTAGCGAGCGGGCTGACGTAACAATACTTATTACTTTGAAATTTCTATTCTGTTATGATCTATGACAACATCTCTGATTATTCCTTGAATATAAGTTCGAATTCTTCCTTTCAGATCATTTAGATTGGTAGGTTAACTTTTGTATCACTTACAACCCCAGATCAAAAATTTAGTCAGGCGATTAGGGATTAGTAATAAAAAAACGAAAATTCTAATCTTACGAGGACAATGAACGATTCCAGTAAAAGATATTATCTACCAACGAACTCTGGTGTAGATTAAAGAAGCAAATAAAAGTAAATTTGTGAAAAAAAAAAAAGTAAAAAAGTGATGAAAAGGAAATAAGAAACAAAAACCCACATAAAATGAGCAGAAAACAGCGTTGGAAATATATTTATTTACACTAGAGTAGAAAAAACAATGTTTCAGTAAGCTTAAAATGGTTTAAAATAAAGTGAAACAATAGTATAATTGGCAGTTGAAAAAAAGTGTTCTTTGCAAATAACTGGGAGTTAAGATGATATATAAAGACATTTGTAGAAGTAAAGTGAAATGAATGTTTTAAAGCTTAGACATCGCTAAGCCAAGCTCTAAAGGCAAATTTAAATAGACCGTTGGAGGAAGTGGTATTTTATCTTACACTATAATTATAATCACAATAATTTAGTATTTAATGCAAATGAAAATAGTATTTAAAATATAATGTAAATAGGAAAATAAAATTTTAATTTTTTTAATTGTTGATATATATATATATATATATATATATATATATATATATATATATATATATATATATATATATATATATATATATATATATATATATATATATATATATATATATATATATATATATATATGTATAAACATAATATGTTTGTTGTTTTTAGACACAAATCATAAAGTTATGGTTAGATTTGCTCCGGACAAGTCAATTGTTGGAGGTTACAACATTCCAATTTGTTTTAATTTCCAGACGAATAAAAAAGAAACTTTCTCCATAATTCGATCAATTGTAAGTATACTATATGATAATAAACCAAATTAAACATAACCAAATTAGCCGAACACAAAATAATCTTGCGTCAGCTTTTGTAATCGTTGACATTCAGTGGTAAATTTTCTGTAATATTCTAATTAGATTTCTAAATTTTTTTATCAATATGGTCGATTAAGATATGGTGCCTAAAGATTGGCACAAAGATTGAATTTAAGGTACTAGTACACTTTTGGTGTGCAAAAAAAGCATAATTCCAGTAACTTTTTTCTAGACTCCTTTATTATATTACAAATTGCACTTTTTTGCAAAAGTTTATTTAATTCTTTACAAACATTTTTTTGTTTTCTATATTTTTTTCCATTTAATAGAGGGCGCCAGATTCAAGGCCAAAAAAAAAATATTCGTCCAGGTATCTATCTAAATAAAGTAATTTTCCATCTGAAAAAATAATGAAAAAACGACGCCACTCGAATTGTGGAATTCTTCAATAGTTCACGATATCAGAATTTGTTTTTGAGAGTGAATCACCCTCTCCAATATATTGTTGGACAATAGTACTAATATTTGTATGCAAGTTTCGATCGCTCACTTGTTTTTTTTTTTCGACAGTTGCTCGAAATATCCATTCAATTTTTCTACAGAAAGATTATTAGCTATGATAACGATTGTCTTGAACGAATATATGTAAAACATTTCTTAGTTTTTGAATTTGATAGTAATCTTCCATAAATAATAGGTTATTAAGAGTACAAAAAAGTCAAATAGTTTATACTTTGTAAGTTAAGAAAATAACATTGCGCTTATGGAGATTAGTGTTGCCAAAACTCTCAGGCACGTGTTGCTATTAGATTGTCGATATATGGTTCATTCTAATCAGAGCTATATTCAGCACTGTGTAGTTGTAGTTAATTAATTTCACTAATAAAAGGGCATGTATATTTCAATACAAAATAATGCATTATAAATACTTGTTTCTATAATTGACAGATATAGATATGTAATTATTTTAGGTCTAATAAAAATAGTTAAATTTTACTATAGTTTAACATTACATATTTATTAACGATTTAGATAAGATGTAACTTAAAAAAAAAACAAGAGCAGCTTTAATTTTATTTTCATGTAAGTAATAACAACAATTACATACGTAAAAATTTTTACTTGTATACAGGGTGAATCACCACTAACAGAACGGAAGATTACATAAGATACAAAGCTACATTTTAAAATTATTTTGAAATATACAGGGTGTCCCAATAAATTTCGGCGTATCACAGTTTTATTTTATCTTCTTATTCTTCTTCCTCTTCCGGTCGGCCGATACTTCTTCTACCGATTAATGATTTATCTCTTGCGATTTTGACCACACGGGTCTCCCCCATTCTGCTTATGTGGTTATTCCATTCTTTGTTCTATTTAGTGTCCATTCATTTATACACTATACGTTATATATATATATATATATATATATATATATATATATATATATATATATATATATATATATATATATATATATATATATATATAATATATATATATATAGAATATATATATATATATATATATATATATAGAATATATATATATATATATAGAATATATATATATATAGAATATATATATATATAGAATATATATATATATATATATATATATATTATTATCTTTTCATATATATATATCATTATATATGAAATTTTTCGCACTATTCGCACTCACCTTCTCTATTATCGCTATCACTTTCATTACTGTCACTGTCAACCGTCACATTTATTACCACAGGATCAATATCGTCCATCAACCCGTCAATAACCAAAAATTTTTACTCTTCCTTAATAGCAAGTTTATAATAGTTTTTCCAGTTTTCCACTGTTACTACACCAAATGCACTTCTTATTAATTGTTCCATAGCGGCGGTATTAAACTCTGTGTTGTGTGAGGCAATATGTCATTGACTTAACTCCATACCATTTCAATTGGATTTAACTCTCAATGGTATGGAGGTAGTCTCAGAATGGCAACATTTTTCTCTTTGCACATCTCGTTGATTTTATATTTTATGTATTTTTCTTTGTATGTGTTTAAGACTTCCATGAGCTCTGATTTTAAATAATCTTATTCAAAAAAGATATCTTTCTCCAGTAACCATGTCTTAATTTGATCTTTATTGAATACTTGTGTCGGAATCACTTCTTCTCTCCTGGAATGGTACGAAGCGTTGCCCACCACCACAACAGTTTTCTCTGGACGATTAGGAAGCAGCTTTTCCTTAAACCATTGTTCAAATATAGGACCATCCATCTCATCATGATAGTCCGCTGAACTTTTTTTTAGCTAAAAACCAAAAAGCAGCACCTTCTACAAAGCCCAATTCGCTACCCACATGCACTATAACAAATCGGGGGCCTCGTTGTGTCGGCTGTTTTAGGCCTGTTGACAACCCCTTAAAAAACATATCCTTGTTTGAAGTCACTGAGAGGTTCTTCCATTCTTTGGAAACACTATCTCCAACATTCACCCAAGTTTCGTCCAAATAAACGACGGTGTATCCTTGAGAATGAAATTTTTTTATCTCACGCAAATACTGATGCCTCCATTTTAGAATATCGGGCCGTTCAATCATGCTTGACTTTACTCCTCGTTTGCAAAAAAAACAAAGTTCATTTCATGGAGTATTCTCCACATTGTTGTGCTTGACATGTTTGCTAAATCTTTGTCTTTTTTAGCCAGTGCAAAATCTTTGTTCAGTGTCGGCGGTAAATTTTTAAAGAAAAAACTATGCACGATGGTACGTAGCCACGTATGAACTACTGCATCGTAAGTGAATTTTCTGCTGTTCACTCTACTTTTGGTACGTTTTCTTGTTTTTTTTTTATGGGCCTTAGTCCTCCTTCCACAGCTTCTTTGCGTATTTTAGAAATAGTACTAAAACTTACTCCCGTCATAGCACTTACTTTATCGGTTAAACTTCTAACACTTTCAACACTTCTTAAATTTAGATGATAATTAAATACATTTAAAACAATTTGTTTTACACGGATGTCCAAGATATTCCCTTGGTTGGTTTAATTTTTGAATTTCCATTTTCAAATAACATTTAACTGTAAAATCAGAATAACTACTAAACACCCACAAAGCCTTATTATCATTATGTAGTCAGAGAAAGACATAAAATCGCTGACATACGCACACCGTATTATTTTAAGTTGCAATTAGTAATTAGATATATGCATTCCAACGGATAGCTGGACAACCGCGCTACACAAAGCGGTCCGTTTAATTGCTTATCTTTAATAGCCGGAAAAATGCATGATTTAGCTAAGCAATATTTTCTACTGATTTCCATGATTCATGTCATGGTATTCTCACCGAAAAACAAATAAACTATCGTTACTATAATTAAAATAATATGAAATAAAATTATCTTTTGTAAATACTATTTATTTAATTAAAATCATTTTCCCTACTTTTCATCTCTTGTTTCGAATGTCTGTGGAAACGAAAATACAAATAATACAACCCTGAATCGTGCTTGTGTTCGTCGTGGCATCGCCGCGCTTCTATCGTCCATAAGAAATACATGGCCCTATCTCCGCAATGTTATTTTCTTAACGTGGAACGCTCTATAGTGTCCGAATTTTATTATTGATTATTTATTAATGAAGGTATAAATGTTTTAATATGGTTGTTTATTAGAAATAGCGTGACATCTAATGATAAATAATTTATTTTTAAGAATATCTCAGTGGAAGAAAGTATTGAAGAAAATGAAAATGAACATATGACGAGCCCATTTACCGGAAATCCATGGCGGGATGTAACGCTAATACTCCCACCTACAGATTCAATGTAAGTATTAGTATCAGTAACTGAGTTTATCAAAAAAGAATTTTAATCATTTGCTATTTCAAGCAGTTTGCACTTTCTTGTTGAAGTTTTTTTTTCGATTCGCTTATGTTCACGAATCAGGATAGCATGTTTTAATTTTAATATAAATGTTGATCTTTATTGAAAATTTTTTTTAGCTAGTATTTTTATTTTTAGGAATTACTCCAATATGTATAAAATTCCAGAGGCTTCAAAACGATTTTACCTTTACGGTCTACAAGAATTTCAAGAAATGAGGGGAGACGATTTTTACCGCTTAAGAGAATTACAGTAAGTATGGTATATTTATAAATTATTATAATATATTATATTTTATTATAAATGATAGTCGACACACCAGCGCAGCCTCTCCTTGTCAAACATTGATAATGTCGGTACTAACCAATATATATATATATATATATATATATATATATATATATATATATATATATATATATATATACATATATATTTACTTGGGTATCACATGCAGCAACTTAAACTTATTAGTTCGTAAGGTTTTAATATGCAATTTGCAATTTATTTAAATTTTGCAATGGATTGTGTATTTCATTCTATTATTCTATTATGGGGACTTAAACCTCGCCTGATGGATTAACGAACAACCAAATTAATCATGTGATCATAGATGCTAGACACTAGACACTTCTGCAACCTTATGGATGTCCGCACCTATCGAGGCGCCAATATTGATTCAGATCATTTTCTAGTTGGCACAAGAATTCGGGCTAGAATCTCAAATGCGAAGAAGGAGAGCAGTACCAAAACAAGGCGCCTTAATATTGAACTCCTCAAAAACCCGCAAACGGTAGAAAGGTTTCAAAACTATATCGAAACTAAATACATAACTTAAGAGAATCTAACAATTAGTGAACAATGGAAAATGTGTAAAAATTACATTAAAGACGCAGCAAATAACATTCTAGGGCCGCAAAGACCACCACCATGCAATGAGTGGTTCGATGCTGAGTGCGAGGACATTTCAAGAAGAAAGAACAATGCATATAAACTGATGCAGCAAAGAAGAACCCGAGAAAAAGAACAAAAATATAAAGATCTCAGAAGAGAAGAGGCATTAAAAAAGGAAAATCAAACAAGAAAATTCTATAAAAATCTAAATGAAGCAAGAAAAGAATTTAAGCCAAAGATCGGACTATGTAAGGATAAGGAGGGGCATATATTCAATACAAAAGAAGTATTGAAAATGTGGGTGGAACAGTACCGATCGAAGTAGAAGATCCAAATCAACCACCCCCAGGAGCAAACAACAATACACCATTGGAGCCTCCATCAATTCAGGAGTGGTATATTGGGATCGTTTGCCCGCTACACAAAAAGGGTGATCAATTGGAATGTAGAAACTATAGGGGAATAACCCTCCTTATACAGCATACAAAATATTCAGTGCATATTCAGAGGAGCTTCTTGGCAAATATCAAAGTGGTTTTAGGCCTGGTCGATCAACAACAGACCAGATCTTTGTGCTAAGGCAAATACTGGAAAAAACCAATGAATTCAATATCGACACATACCATCTTTTCGTAGATTCTAAATCGGCCTATGATAGTGTCCTAAGAAATAAATTGTATGAAGCCATGGATGAATTCCACATCCCCGATAAACTGATAAGATTGGTTAAGGCTACAATGCGTAAAGTTGTTTGCAAAGTCGAAATACAGGACGAACAATCACAGGCATGACAGGCAAATAGACAACAGAGGAAACATTTTTAATAAATCATCCCAAATTTTGGCATATGCAGATGATGTTGACCTAGTTGCCCGCACAACACGCAAGCTAGAAGAAATGTATACCACCTTGTCAAACGCCTCAAAAAATATGGGCCTGCAAATAAATGAGGAGAAAACTAAGATAATGGCATCAACACCCAACAATAGAGGCAGAAACATCGGCCACCAATTCATGGTTGATAACTCTGCCTTTGAAGTGGTGGACAAATTCACATACTTAGGCTCCCTGATCACCAATGAGAACGTCATGACGGAAGAAATCAAGCGAAGAATAATCCTAGCAAACAAATGCTATTTTGGACTGAGTAGACATATGAGAAGCAGAAACTTAAGCCAAAAAACAAAAATAACCATATACAAAACCCTTATACAACCAGTATTGACATATGGGTCGGAGACATGGACCATTTCCAAGGCAGATGAAAATCTCCTGCTTATATTTGAACGAAGGATCCTGAGAAGAATATTCGGTGGCATCTGTGAAAATGGTGTTTGGAGAAGGAGGTACAACTACGAGATATATCACAGATATAAACATATATTTGGTGGTAAAGACGTAGGATCCTTTATAAAAATAGGAAGACTAAGATGGGCAGGACATCTGGCAAGATCACAGCAGAAAAACCCTCCTAGAAGAATTCTTATGTCACAACCTGTGGGAAGTAGCAAAACTCAGATGGAGAGATGGTGTAGATGGCAACAGTTGGCAATGGATAGAACTGACTGGCGTAATAGACTTGGGAAGGTCGAGGCACTTTTTTTATATGGCTGTAGCACCAATGATGATGATGGTGATGATGATATATATATATATATATATATATATATATATATATATATATATATATATATATATATATATATATATATTGCAGAGATTTTTTATATCTCGGTCTTATTATTGATGGAATTTTGATCTATTTATATGTGAATCATCACCACAGTATGCAAAGCATTTTTTTAAAAAAGTATTTTCTGTTTCTGATGAACGCATATCCAGGGTTCTAAAAACTAAACTAATCATATCTACTCCACCGATTGATAGAAGAGGGAAACATGTCCCTGTTAACAAGGACATAAAACTTCAAAAAGTGAAAGAATTCATTGATAAAATCCCCAGATATGAACACTTCATAAGAGTAGAAGCAGAGTATTCTTGTAAAAAATGTGATAGTCTAAACATTAAAATAGAAGTAGCTGATACACAAGAAGAAAAACGTAAGATGGAAGTGCAAAAAAATCTACACCTAGCTAAAGCTGACTCTCCTAAAGCTAACTACTTAAAAGACAAACAACTGGCTAAAGATAACTCAGATGTAACTGACATTGTATTTCATCTTATGAAAACGTTGCCTATTCCAGTAGTATCATCTACTGGTGTGTGTTATTATAAGAGGCAGCTCTGGACCTACTGCCTAGATATACATGAGACTGCTAATGACAATGCATCTATGTGTGTTTGGGATGAATGAACAGCTTCAAGAGGTCCGCAAGAGATAGGGTCTTTTTTGTTGTACTACATAAAAGAAAGTGTTAAGTAAAAAAATTAATTTTATATTCTGATCAATGTGGTGGCCGAAGCCGAAATATTAAAATGGCTCTTTTATGTCAATATATAACTAGCTATCCAGACTATGTTGTGGAACAGATAGGCCATAAGTTTTTTGTAAGTGGGCACTCATACCTAGCATGTGATCAAGACTTCGGCTTGGTAGAGAAACAGAAGAAAAATTTTAAGAATATTTACATACCTGGCAATTGGATTAAGGTAATAAAAGCGGCAAGAAAAAGAAATCATGTCATGATTATAAGAATGACCAAAGAATACTTTGTTTCAACAAAAAATTCAGAAAACAATATTACTAATAGAAAAATCACTACTACAAAGTCAAAAGTTAAGTGGTTAAGTATTCAATGGCTTTCATATAGTAAGCTATATCCATTCAGTTTCTGTTTTAAATACAGTAATAATATGTTTGGCAGTGTTGACTTAAAAAAAAAAAAAATTCTGTACATATACAAACTATCCAGCTAGATCAGTAATATCTAGAGGGAAAACAAATAACTGTTGACAAAAAAAAAAGATTTGGTGGAGCTTTTTCAATATATTCCTCCAATTCATCATGAATTTTATCAAAATATTAAAGACGGTGCATCTGAGCGGAATGATTTGGATATAGGCCAAGATGACATATTTAGTGACTAAGTAATACTAAAGTTCTCCTAATTTCGTTTTTTTATGTAGGCAACTGTTTTTTCTTAAGCTAAAAGTAAACAATATAACATTTTTAATAATTATGTTGGTTAAGTAATATTAGTAGTAAACTGATTATTGTTTGTATTAACTAAGATAACAAGAATATTATTTTGTAAGAAATAAATAATTATTGTGTTATTTTAGTTGAATCCTCGATGCCAAAGTGGCCTATCTGTAAATTAATTAGCTTCTAGGTTTAATGTAACCAGTAAAACAATGAAATATTACTTATTTTTAAGGATTTAAACCAAATTTAATCATCTTAGTCAACATACAATTACTAAACAATCATACAATTTTAGCCTCTCATATTTTCCCTTGATTATGTAAAGTAATGCTCATATCAGTTAGGCCACTCTGGTTCTCATGGCCTCATTTCATCTTGCAAGTCTTGTATATGTCTGCTTAGTGTATCTTCAAACAGGTCGTTGTTTTCTGGGGGAATCATTTCTTTTTTCCTTCTTTTTAGGATCATCTTTGTTCTTTCAAATTTGACATTTAATAGTATCTTAGCTCGGATTAATCTGTGGTCGCTTTCTATTGAAAATTTGTTGAGTACTTCGATGTCTTTAATTATTTCTTTTCTGTTTGTTATGATATAATCTATTTCATTTTTGAAACTGCCACCATATATTTATTTCCTCGTATTGATAATATTTATTTCTACATATTTTCTTGCAATAGGGAAAATTTCTAATAATTGACCCTATATTGATAATTACTTTTATAATTCAGTTAAGTTTGTAAAAACTTGGTACTGATATTCTGGTGGTCCACTTGGATTTTTATGTAAAATGAGTTCTCGATTTCCTAAAATTCTAACACGTTTTTACATTGGCTCTTTTTTTATTATTTACAAATATTGAACATTTTATGAATATTTAGGAGAGAAATGGAACCAGGAGAAGTTACTAGAGAGAATTTCAAAAAATTTTGGCATAATGTTCTTTGGATTGAAGAGATAGGACAAACCCTTGGTCTTCAACAGTACAATATGGAAAATGTAAGTATAATTATTTTTTCTTGAAATCTCAAACGTATTGTAGCGAGATTAAATAAAACGAGCGGTTCGAATTTATATAAATATATTTATTTATAAGTTTACAGTTCGGTACTCTCTTATCAATTAAACTACCTCAATCATCGTTACTTATATATATATATATATATACAAATTATTATGTTCGAGAATTTTCGAGAGTAGCCCACCTTTAATTCGTGTCGAAAGCGCATCGAAGACGTGCGTTATTGAAATGCCAACTCTTAGAGTTTTCTAGATTTATCGTTCTAAGAATAGTGACACATAGGAGATGGGCTATTTCGTTACAGTATGTATTTTTTTTTTGACAAAAATAATCCCGCATCGATTACTGAGAGTTCTTAGTAGACTTAGGGGATTAATAGGCCAATTTGCAAAAAAAGTGAAAAATATGCTCATAAATATGCACTAATTTACCCAAAATTATGCATTAAATATGTATTTCTTTCAGAAAATATGCATTAAATATGCATTTTTTTTAAATATGCATAGTTTCTTCTTATAGTTTTTTTAATAGTATATTGTTCTTGTCTTTTATAAACAAATAACAGAAAAAAGTCGTGTAATATTATTTTGCTAATTGAATAATTTGATTACAGAATGCATACAAATCCCGTTTAACTTTAACAAGAATTCAAATTCTACTCTCCAATTACGTCATGTGCGAACACGACCTATTTTGCGCTACGGGAAGATCCTATCATGTCATTTATAGTATCATGGTCTGAATAGAAAAAAGCGGCTTTCAACCATGTTCTCATCGTGTTAGAACGTGTTCTGCTGGAAGTAGAAAGTGGAATTCTTATAGGAGATTTGAGGAATACTTTTTTATGTTTAATATCAGGAATTATAAAGAATTTATCAAAGGATTTTTTTTTTAAACTTATTCCTCAACTCTATTCATTTCATGTCATAAACAAGTAACGTGTATTAGGTTGGTATAAAATTTAATATTTTTAAATTATGTCCTTCCTTGACCGTATATGGTGCAGTATCGAATAAAAAAAGCAATAATTTATGTCTAGGACCATCTATAGGAAAAAAAAAATGATATTTCTTCTTTTACAAAACGTGATATTGTTGCAGAGTTGGGTTGTTCTAGTTGCTTTGCATGAAATTAAATATGATTTTGGTAAGATCTGATCACTTAGAACACCGATCATTAAATGAGCGATATATCTTCCTGGCGAATCAGTGGTTTCGTCAACACACACGTAAAGTAATTGTCATTAATCTTAGTTTTTATATTATCTATTATTGACGAGTACAACGAGTTGACATGGTTTCTCTTTAGAGTCCTTTCACTAGGAATATTCAATTTACAATATTTTTTTTAAAAAGAAGTTAAGTTTTTATTGGATAATTTTAACAGCGGTATATTTGAAGAGATTAATGCATGACACAAGTCTTCATTAAAGGTACCTTGTTCGTTTCCTTCTTTCGAACTTGACCGAAGACTTAAAACCGAAGCTTGATATTTTTCTACAGATTTAGTTTTGTCTTTTTTAGAGCTAAATGTGACGCAGTTCTTACATGTTAATCTATCTGAAATGTTTTTTCACACGCAACTTGTAATAGATTATTTAATATAAATAACTGCAGTTTTACTGCGATTTTTAATAACCGATTTCTTTATAGTCTTAGACTAAAGGCATCAATAGAAGAAATTCCATGCAAGAAACTGCACGATTATTGCATGGCAGTCACTGATATTTCAGCAATAGTTAAAATACAGTGGTACCTCGATATACGAGCGCCCTAATATACGAGTGTTTTGAGATACTAGCCGCGGAGCGAGCGATATTTTGTTTTGAGATGAAAGCAAGATTTGAGATACTAGGAATCGGTTTTTATTCAAATTCATACCTCTTATTTAACTACTTCTAATTGGCTTTGTAAATAAAAGGTAGTTTTACTGGTAATAGATCTTTTTACGGGCCTGTACGTGATTATTACTTGGACCGACAAATTAAATGGTCATTGGAACCGACAAAAATTCTAATTCTAATACTAACCATATTGCACAATTTACACTGTGTAAATTTTTACTATAGACCTCAGTCTGTCTGCTTTGCTTGTTTCCCTCATTTTCGAAGTATTGTTGATAAGTTGGGTTCGCGTTTTGTGCTTTTTGTACATTACAATATTAAATTTATTTTTACGACCATGGGTTCGAATAAGATGATGTCTATTGAACTAAAACGTGAAATCATTGAAAAACATGAGCAACTTGTACGAGTAACTGACTTGGCGAGGATGTACGGGCGTACCACATCAATGATACGTACTGCACTTAAACGGAAGGAGGTGATAAATGGTATAATGCCAGTTAAGGGCGTACAATAATTTCTAAGCCTCGGACTTCTTCATGAAAATATGGAGAAACTACTAATGCTGTGGGTGACAGAGAAGCAGCTTCAAGGAGGAACCTTAACACAAAGCATCATATGTGAGAAGGCACGAGCGATTTACGAAGATTTGCTGAAGCAGATCTCACACACTTCCACAAATGATGAATCGGAAGACTCGTTTAAAGCCAGTCGGGGCTGGTTTGACAACTTAAGAAAAAGGACCGGCATTCACTCCATCGTCAGGCATGGTGAGGCAGCAAGTTCGGATGTGAAAGCAGCTGAGGTTTACATCAAAACGTTTTCCGAACTCATAGAAGCCAAAGGATACATCCCCCAGCAAGTCTTCAACTGTGACGAGACAGAACTTTTCTGGAAAAATATGCCGAATAGAACTTACATGACGGCATAGGAGAAGACGATGCCAGGTAACAAACCTATGAAAGATAGATTAACTCTACTACTTTGCGCCAATGCGAGTGGCGACTGTAAAATCAAACCTCTTCTAGTGTACCATTCAGAAAATCCCAGATCCTGTAAGTCACATAAGATTTTAAAAGAAAAATTGCCAGTTATGTGAAGAGCAAATCCAAAGGCGTAGGTCACCAAGAAATTCTTTGTGGAATGGATAAACCTGGTGTTTGCCCCTTCTGTTAAAAAATATCTACAGCAAAACAACCTACCCATGCAAATCTTTCTTGTTCTCGATAATGCCCCTTCTCACCCACCAAATCTCGAAGATAACCCAAGAATTCAAGTTTCTCTACCTACCAGCCAACACCACTCCTATCTTGCAGCCCATGGATCAGCAAGTGATTTCTAGTTTTAAGAAGTTGTATACCAAGCACATTTTTCTGTGCTACTTTGAGGTGACGGAGGTGACACAAACCTTACCCTTCGAGAGATCTGGAAGGACCACTTTAACATAGTAATATGCCTAAGAATTATTGAGCAGGCCTGGCTAGGTGTTACAACAATGACCTTAGACTCTGCATGGAAGAAGCTGTGGCCTGAGGCTGTATATAAAAGGGCCTGCGAAGGATTGGAACCCAAAGTGTCAGTGGTAGATGAGATTGTTTCTCTTGGAAAATTCATGGGTCTGGAGGTGAATGAAAGAGATGTGAACGAACTTGTCGAGGAAGCTCAGGAGCTGACAACCGAGGAGTTAGACGAACTATATTCGCAGCAGCATACGGTGGTTCAACGAAAAGTTAGTTTTGAAGAGGAGCCAGAATTGGAAGACGTTGTCTCTACAAGAGATATAAAGGAGATCCTGGGAATGTGGGAGAAAGTTGAGAGTTCGTGGATAAAAGTCACCCTGAAAAAGTTACAACTGGTCGTGCATCGGTGTTGTTCAACGAAACTTGTCTAACACATTTCCGCAATATTCTGAAAGGGATGAGGAAACAAACCTCCTTGGACAGTTTTTTTAAACGATCTGCAGATGAAAATGAGCAAAGTGTGACGAAAAAAGCGAAGACCTTCTTCTTCTTATGGTGCCGTGCACCTATAGTGCGTTGGCGAATTATCTTAAGGTCAGACGTCTGTCTTTTGCGGCATGCAAAAGTTCGCCAGTGTTAGTTACGCCTGTCCAGTTCTTTATATTTCGCAGCCACGACATTTGTTTGCGACCTACTCCTCTCTTGCCCTCAATCTGTCCTTGGATAATTAGTTGAGGGATTGCGTATTTTTCCCCTCTCAGGATGTGGCCCAGATCGTTTCTCCTGGGCTCAGAAAAACTTCCTCGTTTTTCACCCTATCTGTCCATGGTATGCGGAACATTCTTCGCAAGGTCCACATACGACCACTTACGAAAATTAAGCGCTTCACTTTTTCTTATATATTTACAGAATATGTATGTATTTTTTGTTACTTATAAATAAATGTTTCTTCTTTTAAATGCATTTTTCTTTTTTAAAACACTTAACAAAAACAACTAACGGGTTTTTTTTTGTTGACTGCAACGGATTAATGACGTTCCAGTTTATTTCAATGGGGAAAATTGATTTGACATTTGAGCAAGATTACGGAACGAATTACACTCGTATGTCGAGGTATTGGTATTATATTAAAATTTAATTATATTATTCTCATTTTATTAACGTTAATTTATGCAATCATTAAAATATTTTAAATAATATCAAATATAGAAAAGTATTAAGAGCGTAGGCGCAAAATTTCGGGCCAATGCTTTTTAAATGCATTCATTTTTTTCGAATCCTAAAAAAACTAATAAGTATTTTTAAAAATTTAAACGCAGAATGAAAGAATACATTATTACTGAGCGCCGAAAGTCCCTGCAAACTTCTATAATGTTCATTTTAATAAGTTACAGGGATGAAAAAAAAGAGAAAATTTAGTGTGATTTTTAATTTCAAATACCTCATTAAAAAAACTTTTTTGTTTATTCTAAGGTACTTTCGGCCCTCGGTAATAATGTAATCTTTCATTCTGCGTTTAAATTTTTTAAAAATATTTGTTAGTTTTCTCAGGATTCGAAAAAAATGATTGCATTTAAATAGCATTGGCCCAAAATTTTGCGCCTACGCTCTTAAGTATTTAGTACTTACAATTTTGCTACAAACTGAACAATAAACTTTGTCCATATCCTTTTGTACGGTTTAATCCAAGTAGCGACATAAGTTATTTTCGACATTTTAAAATCAAAATAGTTAAACAAATTAAACAAGCTCGACTGACGATGCTTAAGTTATCACTTTCACTTTTGAGAAAAAAATTATTTGCAAAAGAACAATTATATTCATACTCCACGCAATAAACTTTTAAAACACCCTTTTATTACGGGATTATAATCGGTTACCTGCTACAACAATATCAAAAATATTAGATAGTATCTATAGATACTATCGGTAATATCGAAGACTGAAGTTAAATAAATATTATTTAAAATCCGCAATTCGAAATAAATTGACGTATATGCATTTTATGCAATTTTTTGAACAAATATGCAAAATCCCCAGGTATTTGCATAAAATATGCAATATATGCATTTTTGTCTAAGTGTAGTTATTAGTAAGAGGGTACAACACAATTTACAAATTGTTACAATTATAATACAGTATTTTAAATATTTCAGGACTTGATTAAACTGTGAATTTGAGACTTTTTGTATTGGTATCCATTTTGTTTTCTTTACATTACCGAATTTAAGTAAAATATAGATTAAAAAAAAATAGTAGTAAGAAACCCATGACCATCTTGATTCATTCAACACGAAAAGCAAATAAATTATATACCAGTCATTTATAACGGTTACTACTATGATTTTGATTACAGGTTGCGTTAAACTTATTAGACAATGAACGACTAGAACTATATGTGCCTGGTTTAGCTGAAAAACGCCCATCAGTGATTGTTGGAGATATGGTACATATTCGTCCTCACATTGACCATACTGGTTACACGGGAATCATAAGAAAAGTTAATGATTCGACTGTAGAAATTGGGGACGTACATAGAGAGTGAGTATCAAGATTCTTGTTATGTATTATATGTAATATTGATATTTAAATATGAAGAGTACACTACAAAAAGGGGGAATATCAATCAAGTAAAATTGTGAGAAAATTGGTTTTAAAGGTTTAGAGCACCACGTTTTAAAAACTGTTACTTTTGGCAACTTCTCATGTATATTGTTTTGATTCTTAGATTATTTTTTAAAAGATTACATGATAATTTTTATTTATTTTTGACATTATTTATTTCTTCGTCAGCCTTTTTGAAATAGTGTAAAAATTAAAAACCGGTGTTATTGCAGTATTTCTTTTTTTGATTAGTGACTTCTGCGACTGGTTAATTTTCAAAATATTTCTTTGCTTTTGGTCCACAAAATGTCTTTAATTGCTGCAGATCTTTAAATTCAGCATCCGATATTGGTAAAAGTGCTAAAAGAAACATTTTCTTAATAACAATAATAATAATAATGATGAAAGAACAACCACAAGCGAGCCAAATAATACCAAGAGCTCGACTAGCTGAAGGTGCTGCGCTGGAACATCAGCCAGCGCTCACCCAAGCGGGAAGACCGAGGCAGTGCATGAAACGGACTTCGTTCATATATGAAAATATTTTGCGCTTCTATTACCAGGTGACAAACCTTGGTCAAGAAACGATCGGGTATCGACAAAATCTCTATGTCGAATTTTGCAGGGAGTACCCAGACATTCAAGTAACTGAACAACGAGTTGCTGATCAATACCCGGTAATTATAAAAAACAATCTTATCCCAGAGATTAGACGCAATACCATTAGAAGCGAAGTCGAACGGGAAATTAATCACCAAGAGGTAAATGTGGATCAAGTGCCTAATGAAATACATGAGCAGATTCCTGAGCTTGCCATACAAGAAACTCAACCTGATAATACACAATAGGACAACAACGAGTTACGCGATACCCTGGTAAACCAAATGGCACGTGCTGTACAAGAGTTTAATGGAACAAATCCACTTAGCAGACTTCTTCTTTAGGTGCCGTCTTCTTAACGAAGGTTGGCGATGACCTCTGCAAAGTCTTCCCTATTTTGGGCTTTCCTTATTAAACTTTGAAAGTCTAATCCTGTCCAATCTTTGATGTTGCGCAGCCAGGTCATTTGTCGTCTACCCGGGCCGCGTCTGCCTTCTATTCTCCCTTCTATAATAAGCTGAAGGAAGTTATACCTGTCGTGTCTAAACATGTGTCCAAGATAAGACGTTTTACGCCTCTTCATTTCTAACGCGGTCGGTCCATGGAATTTTCAGCATACGACGAAATACCCACATCTCAAAGCTCTCTAAACGTCGTAACGAGCTGACTGTTAACATCCAAGCTTCCACGCCGTGTAATAGTACACTATATACATAACACTTTATCATGCGGTATCGTACGGACAAATCAAGATTACGGGTAGTGAGTAACTGTCGCATCTTTAAGAAGGTGTTTCTTGCCTGTTCTATTCTACCTACCAAAAGTAAATTCTTCTAAAAAACTAGGTGCTCTGTTACAAATTATGAATACTGAAGTCCTACCCAATTACGTTGTAGAAGCCCATACGCTGGAATATTTGCACATGCTTATTTACTGTGCAGCAACAGCAACAGCTAATGTAATGGGAATTAAGATCAGAACACCACAGGATACCTACGTCGGAAGGACAGATAACAGAGTTGCACACTGGGAAAAACGGCTTCTAAACAAGATTGAATTATTGCGTAGGACATTGGTCAAATGACAGAATATATACGAGGAATAACAAGTAGAAAAGTCATTAAAAGAGCTGATCAAATAATGCTAAGCACTGCAAGACACTCGAAATATGATCCAGAAAACAACACAGCTCAACAGTGCCTGGATACATTAAAACAAAAACTCGCCGTTTATTCAGGACCACTAAGGAGGTACAAAGTTAGTAACAGCAAGAAATGTGACAATGCGCTTTTTGAGCATGCCGAGAAGGCGTTCTATCGGAAACTTAATTCCACTGTTGAAAGTGACAATAAATCATACCCAAGCCAAGAAGAAATTCAGGAGTTTTGGGGAAATCAACTTTCCACACTAGCTGCTCTTAACACCAATGCTGGATGGATAGAAGATACGACGCACATCTATCAACAATACCGTACAACTGTCTATGAACTCTTCACCACAGAAGAAGTCTCTAATATCATCAAAGAGCTTCATAACTGGAAATCTCCTGGACCAGACGGAGTTCAAAACTTCTGGCTTAAGAAGTTTTGGAGTACTCATGAGTGCTTGTTAACACTAATTAATCGTGTTATTTCTAATCCGCAGGAAATACCATCATTCCTATCTCAGGTAACAACTTATTTAATATCGAAGATTCAAAATAATACCCAAGATCCAGCCCAGTACCCTCCAATTACTTGTCATCCAACTCTGTATAAATTGGTCACATCCTGTGTAGTCCAGCGTATCTACCAACATTGCGCTCTAAACAATATCATAGAACCTCAACAGAAAGGATGCGCTAAGGGTTCCATGGGTTGCAAAGAACAACTTATTATCCACTCAGTCATTTCCAACGGGGCATATACCAAAAAAAGGAACATCTTCACTGCTTTTATTGACTATAAGAAAGCCTTTGACTCAGTGTCGCATCAAGGGCTGGTAGATATATTAAAAATATCTATGATAATATAGTGACCTTGGAAGTTCATTACTTGCCATTCAGGATCAGGTTATACCAACCAGAAATTACCTGAAATATATCGTCAAAGACCCTCAGGTCCAAAACGACAAATGCCGGTATGGATGTCAAGCCCAAGAAACCATCCAACATCTTACAGGGTGCTGCCAAGCATTTGCTGCTACTAAATATAAGGAACGGCATAACTCAGTAGGGAAGATCCTATAGCTTTTAAACTTAGACTTCTACAAACAAACCATCTCCCATATTATCAATACGTTCCTGCGAGTATGCTTGAAAATGACAACTACAAGCTATACTGGGATCGCACTGTGCTCACAGACCAAACTGTAGCACATAATAGACCAGATCTCATGCTAATTAATAAACTAACGAGACAAACAACACTAATCGATGTAGCGATACATAAAAAAAAATAATCTGCGTGTTAAGTATAACGAAAAGATCGCCGAGTACAGAGATCTGGAAATACAAATAAGGAGACAATGCAGAATGGAAAGTACTCAGACGATACCTATTATTCTTTCTACCGAGTCATTCCGAAGAACCTCCTAGAAAACATAAAAAGCTGGGTCTTAAGATAACATCTATATAAGATCATGCAGAAAGCTGTGCTACTTTCGACGTCCAGATGCGTGCGAAAATTTTTGGGAGATTCACCGACGTACCAAGTCACCCAGGACTCGATAACATGGAAAGAGTCCCATCAGAGCTCAATATTTTTGATACCATAGGTATCTGGGATGAGTGAATTTTCCCCTTAGAGGGAGTGTGAGCCGTATGGCTAAATCTGGGATAATAATGATATACTTACCTTTGCATAATTTTTGTGGCAACTCAAATTGGCCTTTTGGGCATACATAAGTTAGGTCTTTGATTGGTTCACGAATCACAGAAGATTCCCAATGCCCATTGTAACTTGATCTGTGTTCCACTGTTCGTGGATGAGGCTCATAAATTTTAAACTATCTAATAGTCCTTGATGCAAATGGACATTTCTTTTTGTAATAACAATCCAGAAGTGTTGACCTATCCCTAACCATTGCTTGATCTACTTTAATCACCTGAAATGGAGAAGGCTTTATTGGAGGATCTTCAGCTTTTGTCTTTTGGCATACCAATGCCATGTCTCCATCACACTCTAAATACGAATGCCCACGCATTGAAAAAGTCACAGTGATGCTTGATAGCCTCTTAGCAATGTGAACAACGTAGTGTAGGAAACGGAACATTGTTTTTATTTTGTCCGCCACATGAATCACAAAATATGGCTAAGTGGCGTACGCTTTCGTCAAGACACAAAACTATAAAATTACGAAGAAATGAGACAAGTTCATTTAAGCGTTTTCCTCCAACTGACTCTGTTTTTCTTTTTTTTTTTTTTAAATGGTTCAATTATATTATATGCACAAAATGTCTTAATCACTCTTTAATGATTACTATTAAACGACACTAAAAGTAACATTAGGTGACCAGCAAAATAAACGCATAAATAGGTTAAAATATTCTAACCTTTCGTATTACTTTAACCGCTAACAGTAAATGGCATCTAATGACATGACATTCCCCCGTTTTGCTTGGTTCGTTCTGATTATCCCCGTTTTTGCTTGGTACCATATATATTTACCGTTTCAGCCTTGAACGATAGTTGACATTAATCTGCTATATTCAGAGTAACTGTTACCAACCTTAACTCGAAAAATGAAAAAAAAAACTGCATTCTCCCCTTTTGCAGTGTATTCAAATATAAAACGATTAATCATTAGAAGAAACTCAATCTGCCAAGAGAATGTATGTACTGAGAATGTTTAACTGCGTTGTAACAGGTTTTCTTCGGGATACCTCTCCTATTTTTTACTTTGATCACTTCACACTAACAAATTCACTTTAACTCTTAATAGTCTCTTTTATGAAGACCGAATTTTTCAACATTTTTATGAATTCTATTTTTTTTAATTGATTTTGACAATAGCTATGAGTCATGCGGGTACAGTACACAAGTTTACCTAATATTTACAAGGGCATAGCTCTTGTCAAAATCCATTACCTATAACAAACTCAATTCCATCAACTCTCTATAGCCATATATAATACAGTAGAACTATATTCTAACTTCTCTTCTTCTTCTTCAAGTGCCCTGTCCGTTGCGAACGTTGGCTATTAACATGGCAATTCTGATCTTATTTGCGGCGCTTCTGAATAGTTCGACCGATGTGAGCCCGAACCACTTCCTCAGATTTTGGAGCCACGAGTGTCTTCTCCTGCCTGGCCCTCGCTTACTGTCTATTTTTCCCTGGGCAATCAATTGCAGTAGACGGTACTTATCGTGTCTCAATATGTGTCCTAGATATTCAAGCTTTCTTTGTTTAATTGTATTCACGATTTCTTTCTCCTTTCCGATTCTTTGGATTACCTCTGTGTTGGTGACATGTTCGGTCCAGGATATACGAAGAATGCGTCGGTACACCCACATTTTGAATGCTTCTAGTTTTCTCGTGAGCGTCTCCGTCAGCGTCCAGGCCTCCACACCATACAGTAAGATCGGAAAAATGTAGCATTTAACTAGACGTAGTTTTAGGGGAAGAGACAAATCCCTGCTTATGAGGAGCTTTTTCATATTGCTAAATGCTGCTCTAGCTCGTTCTATTCTCGCCTTAATTTCTGTGGCCTGTTCCCATTTTGCATTTACGTTGGTGCCAAGGTACACATAAGATTCTACATGGTCAATTAGTATGTTACTTATCCGTAACTGTCGAGCAGGCTGTTGCTTCCTGCTTATCAGCATCCACTTTGTCTTCTTGAAGTTGAGGCTCAGGCCGTATTCCTCACTAACTGAATAAACTCTTTCCATTACCTGCTGTAATTCGTCTATGGTACTGGCAAGGATCACCGTGTCGTCGGCATATCTTATATTGTTTGTTAACTCGCCGTTTATTTTTATGCCCTCATTTGCATTTTCCATACATTTATTAAATATTTCTTCGGAATAAATATTGAATAGGAGTGGGGATAATATACAACCCTGACGGACACCTCTTTTGATCTGCACACTTTTAGTGAGTTCGTTGCCAATTTTTGCTCTTGCTGTTTGACCCCAGTATAGGTTTGCCACAATTCGAATGTCCTTGTCGTCAATACCTGTCTTTCGCAGAATATCTATCAATTGTTCATGATTGACATTGTCAAATGCTTTTCTAAAATCCACAAAGCACAAATACACGTCCTTATCAACGTCTCTACACCGCTGTATGAGCACCTGGAGAGCGAAAATTGCTTCTCTAGTTCCAAGTGCTTTCCGAAAGCCAAACTGCGATCTATCAATATTTGACTCACATTTATCATATATTCTTCTATGAATGATCTTAGTGAACGCTTTAGTGACATGATTAATCAAGCTTATAAGCCGGTAGTCATCACAGATCTGGGCCTTTGGTTTCTTCAGGATTGTAATAAATGTTGACTGCAGCCAGTTCTCCGGGATTTTACCGCTATTATATATGTTGTTAAAAAGTTCAACTAGATTATCAAGGAACTGTTTGTCTGATTTACATAGGATCTTTAATATTTCGCAGGGTACATTGTCCGGACCTGCTGACTTATTGTTTTTTAGTGCTGCAATGGCATCTTCTATCTCCGATTTAAGGATTGAAGGTCCTGTTTCTCCTTCTCCATATAGGTGATCATCAGTCCTGTCAGATGCAAATAATTTTTCTATGTATGATTTCCATGTTTCTAAGATCGTTGATGGCTCCGAGATAAGATTTCCATCGCCATCTTTTATGCTGTTGGGTGACTTATTGAATTTCCTCTTGTTTGTCATTGATTTTATTTTTTTGTGCATATTGTAACTGTCGTATTTTCGTTCGTATTGTTCTATTTCCCTGCATTCGTTGGAAAACCATTTTTCTTTGGCTTCTCGAATTTTCGTTCTTATGATTTTGTGGATCTGCTGGTATTTTTCTTCATTTTTATTCTTGAATTTACGTCTTTCATCCATCATATCCATTATCTCATCAGACATCCATTCGTTCTTCTTTCGTCTGTCACGCTTTAATAGAGTCGCGCATGTTGTTTGGATTGCTTCCCTCGATTTATCCCATCTCTCTATTATGTCCGACGTGTTCTCGTTAATGTCGTTTATTTTCTTTCCTAGTTGTTCTCGTACTTTTATTTCGGTTTTTGGGTTAGTGAGTTTCTTAATATCAATTGTGTTTAAATTAGATCTTTTCTCGGGCCGTTTTACTCTCATGACCATTCTGCATACCAACAGATTGTGGTCCGTAGGAACATCGGCACCTGGGTACGTTTTTGATGATTTTATCATGTTTTTATATCTTGTTGGTACTGCTATATAATCTATCTGATTCCTTATGATGTTGTCAGGTGAGTCAGCGGGGGATTTCCATGTGTAAAGTCGACGTTTGGGGAGCTTGAAGAGTGTATTACTTAATAGCAGGTTATATTCCTGGCAGAAGCATATAAGTCTATCACCTCTATCGTTTCTCTCTCCTAGGCCGAAGTTACCCACGATCTCATTCACCTTGCCTCTGCCAACCTTTGCGTTAAAATCTCCCATCACTATTGTTACTTCATGTTTTTTTTGTCATTTTCATCAGGCTTCCCAGTTGTTCATAGAATTCTTCGCTGGTTACCTCATCTTTATCTGCCGTTGGCGCGTATACCTGTAATATGTTAATATTCACCGGTGTTGCTTGAATTTGTAAAAGCATTATTCTATCTGAATGGGGAGTGAAAGATTTTACTGCCGAATTAATACGTGGGGCAACTATTATTGCGGTGCCGTTTCTGTGATGTGTTGTGTCGTTTCCAGCATAGTAAACTTTATATCCAAGTATATCGCTTTGTCCAGAGTTTTGCCAGTGTGTTTCACTAATTCCCAATATATCAATTTTTAATCTTTTCATCTCTTTTACAATGTTATGAGTTTTGCCGCTCTCGTACATACTTCGTACATTCCAAGTTCCAATCCTTAGGTGTTGAGGACTTGCTTCCTTTTTTAGTCCGTAGGGATTTCGCTGGCTGACGACCAGGGAGGCCCTACTATTTGTTTGTGTGCATCCTCCCCTGCCGGATCTTGGGATCCGATCACCATGATCAGTAATGTTTTTGTTATCGTAGTGTATTGCCATGATAACTATTCTAGGAAATTCTTATGGGGTGGTTTTCCGTTGCCTTCCCCATCGCAGTACCACAACCATTCAAACTGCTCCAGTCATGCTTGTGGTAGTCCAGTTTTAAGCCGATCCAGGATCATTTCCTTTGCGCCTTGAGCTGGTACTGATGATCGCTGCTGCCCTTCATCAGGGTATCACTCGGTAATCACTCGGTGAAATTTTCGCCATAACTGGCTACCCTCACTTAGTTTAGCCTGCAGACCAATGCAGTTGCCCGGGGTGTGGCACATGGAGCCATAAGTGAGAGTTAGGTGTCTTATGAGGACCAGTTATCTAGAACCATCTCCCGTCTATGACGCTCGATGTGGTCGTTCCGATAAAAGGTACTACCTCTATAACACAACCCTACACCCCTACATTCTAACTATATATGTATATCGTATCTCATATTATATATTTGTTTTGTTTCAGATTAATAATGATCATTGAGAGTCAATCAGAAATTAGAGAAATTTACGATGTAAAATTTTTGTTAAGTAGGTTATCATTTGAAAGACAACACGCAGGTGTAGATCGAGTTTCGAAGAATGGTTTACTTCCATGTATATTTCCATCCCAAGATGCCACTTTAAGAGTTAGACAAACACAAAGAACCATTAACGATGGGGAGTAAGTATTTGTGGTAAATAATATTCATTAATGCATCAGTTCAGAGATATTTTAAAAGAAAATTGTATTTACATTTTTCATATACATCGTCTTTCCCAAAAGTATACATGTTCGCAATGTCGCATTCTTCGTCTTTCTGTCTGAATAATCTCCATGTAACTTAACAAAATATTGAAACAATAAACAAAGATCCAACGGAAACGTATCAAAAACAAATTAAACTAACGTTAGAAAATTTAAAATCAATATTATATTCAATAGAACAGAAATACCTTGACATCATGGACCCACATCCTCATAAATTATACTCTTTTATTAAACTACATAAACCTGATCACCCAATAAGACCTGTAGTTTCTTTTTATACAGCTCCGTCATATAAACTATCAAAAAAATTGTTAGAGATTATTTTAGAACACACTAAATTTTCACCTCAATTCACCGTAAAAAATACAAATAGAACTAGTTAATAAAATAAAACATTTTTAAATACCTAACAACTCAAAATTAATTTCATTTGACGTCAAAAACCTTTTTCCTAGTATTTCTCCTACAGAAACTTTTGCTCTAGTAAAAGACCTTCTAGACCATAATATTACAAATCCAATCATTACTTCTGAAATTTTACTTCTTCTTGAAATTTGCATAAGCCAGGACTACTTTGAATTTAATAATCAAATACATACAAATAACATTGCATGACTTATAATGGGTAATCAATCCTCTAAGCCCATTGCTATCAGATATATTTATGGACCATCTAGAAACAAAGATTTCAAAACATTCCATATTCAAACAGTTTTTATATTGGTGGATATACGTAGACGATGCGATGTACTGGTATGTTTTACACAAACTAACAGACAACTTGACCAATTCTTATCATTTACTAATTCACTCCATAGTCACATTGAATTCACGATATAGAGCGTTTCACGTTAAGAAAATAACATTGCGGAGATAGGGCCATGTATTTCTTATGGACGATAGAAGCGCAGCGATGCCACGATGAACGAACACAAGCACGATTCAAGGTTGTATATAATTTGTATTTTCGTTTTCACAGACATGAATTATTGAATTAATGTTTTTTAACGTAATTGACCAAAAGTGCCCATTCGAAACAAGAGATGAAAAGTAGGGAAAATGATTTTAATTAAATAAATAGTATTTACAAAAGATAATTTTATTTTATCTTATTTTAATTATAGTAACGACAGTTTATTTGTTTTTCGGTAAGAATATCATATACCATGAATCATAGAAATCAGTAGAAATATTGTTTAGTTAAATCATCCACTTTGCCGGCTATTAAAGGTTTAAAAGCAAATAAACGGACCGCTTGGAATGCATATATCTAATTACTAATTGCAACTTAAAATAATACGGTGTACGTATGTCAGCGATTTTATGTCGTTCTCTGAGACTACATAATGATAATAAGGCTTTGTGGTTCTTCAGTTGTTATTCTGACTTTACAGTTAAATGTTAATTGAAAATGGAAATTCGAAAAATATATCGACAATCTAGTAAACCGCATGCCTGAGAGTTTTGGCAACACTGATCTCCATAAGCCTAATGTTATTTTCTTAACGTGGAACGCTGTATAGAAACAGAACACAATCAATACATAAATGTTCTAAATTTAAAAATTATCACTTAAAAACAAACATGAGTGTTACGTATTTCATAAATCTACTCATACTGACACGACTATAGACAATTCATGATCCCATCCTACACAACATAAATTGGCTGCCTACCATAGCATGTTACATAGATTAATAGAAATTCCCATGTCAAAAAATAGCTTCGAGATATAACTGAATATCATTAAGCAAATAGCAGTAAACAATGGGTACAACAAACGCACAATAAAATTTTAAATCAGAAACTACATAAAAAACCCTAAAATTAGTATTTCCACCACCAGAGAAGAAACCCAGTACCCTCTGCTCGATTACATATACAGGCATAAATGTTCTAAATTTAAAAATTATCACTTAAAAACAAACATGAGTGTTCCGTATTTCATAAATCTACTCATACTGACACGACTATAGACAATTCATGATCCCATCCTACACAACATAAATTGGCTGCCTACCATAGCATGTTACATAGATTAATAGAAATTCCCATGTCAAAAAATAGCTTCGAGATATAACTGAATATCATTAAGCAAATAGCAGTAAACAATGGGTACAACAAACGCACAATAAAATTTTAAATCAGAAACTACATAAAAAACCCTAAAATTAGTATTTCCACTACCAGAGAAGAAACCCAGTACCCTCTGCTCGATTACATATACAGGCAAGATATCAATAAAAATAGGCAAACACATAAAAAAGAAAGGAATAACATCAACTTTTAGAACAAACAACAACTTAGGCAAATATATTAAGAACAACAAGAGCCGAAAGAAAAAGCAATTAAACAGCGGTCTATACAACCTTAAATCTGGCGACTTCCCAAAAACTTACATCGGTCAAACTGGTTGAACTTTTATCAAACGTATAACAGAACATAAAAGGGCTTTCAATAATAGAAAAACAGACTCACGTACGCACTTCACCTTCTAGACCATAATCATTGTTTTAATGACGAATTTCAAATTCTTCACATTCAAAATAAAGGCCTTAAGCTATCTTTACTAGAATCTATGGAAATTAACAAATTAAAAAATACAGACATTATTCTGAATGACCAACTTGAGACAAACAGTTCTCCTCTGATCAACGTATTCAGATAAAGACTATAAAGTGTGAACACACACAAAAAATAGATCACTTGAGAAAGGCACTCTGGCCGAAACAGCTGTATTGATAATTTAAAATAAATTTTGTGGAAATGTTAAAAACAAAAGTTTTCAGTGTTTTATTGTTAGGTAATTAATAGTATTCACCTCCACCTGTAACAAGGTTTTACTCAACAACTACAACTTACTGACATCTGACATGATAAACGAATAAAAGGTAAAATGTATATAACGACTACAATGATAGATGGCGCAATATAAATATGGATTAAATATTTATGATGTGATTTGCTTGTGATTTTCCAAAAACTGTACTGTGTCTTTTCTACTGTGTCAAATAAATTTTGACGAAGAAATCCGTCTGAAAATGTGACGTTTTCCTCTTACTGTGTCATGCAATCTTCTCAGAACTTGAAGCTAAAATTCTTTTTAGATTGTCTGACTTTTGGGAGCATAACAGCTTCATAATCGAAAAAATCAACACATGAATGTTTGAATGGAAGCTTCCATTGTGAAGGTTTTTTGTTTTGTTTCGGGACAATAATTGTCAACTTATACCCATGATCATTTTAATCGTGTGATTATTACTGGAGACCATTTCTAAAATGTCCAGAGCGAACCTGTTTCTACTCTGCTGTGAGAAATTTTGGAAGGAATTCGACAAACTTGTGATTCGTTCCAAATTCTCATTTAGATTTATCGAAGCATAACTTATCATAATTCCAAGATCGCTTTCTATTTCTCGCACAGTTAAACGATCTTCAGTCGCATATCTCACACGTTTAATATTTTCTGATGTGCTGGAAGATCGACCAGAACGCAGATCACTGTCAATAGACGTGCAGTCATTTTTAAACTGATTGAACCAATATGTGATCTGTGTTTTCATCATCAGTGGCTTTACAGCTCGTTATGAGCCAAAGCCTTCTTCAGAACAATCTTCCATTCGCCCCTGTCTCTGGCAACTCTTCTCCTAGCTTTAACTCCGATGGATTTTAGATCATCCTCTATGTTATCTTGATACCTAAGTTTTGGTGTGGTTCCTCTGGCTCGTCTTCCCACTGGTCCTCTTCGGTCGAACATTTTTCTGATAGTTGCATCTTCATCTCGCCTAATTCTGTGTTTTGCTCATACATTAATATCTAGAGTAAATAGTTTTCGTACAATTTTTGTTAAGTTTAACGCGAAACATAATGCAAATTCGTTACTTTGCAAACTCAAGGAAAATAATATAAACAAAAGCAAGTTATGAAGGAATACTTTTGGGACAGGCGTTATAAATGTTAAAAAACACACATGTTACGTCTGAAGATTGGGATTTGTTGGCAGTCAGTATTATACATATAAGTACGTATATTAATATTTATTTTTGATTATTTCCAGATTCTTAAATCAAACGATTGCTACAAACCAAGAGCAGAAGACGGCCGTTAGAAATATCTTAAATGCAACTTCAGTTCCATACCCTTACATAGTGTTTGGGCCTCCTGGAACAGGAAAGACTGTCACGATTGTAGAGGCTATTTTACAGCTTAAATTTAAGACCACTCACAAAATTCTTGTCTGCGCCCCTTCAAATTCTGCTTGTGATTTAATAACCGAAAAGCTGCTGGAACATTGCACTACGAACGAGTTGATTAGAGTTATGTCATCCAATGTTGACTTGTAAGTATATTAATTTTCTATGAGACCTTCCTCGTGTCATGATGTTTGTCCAAGCTAATATTCAAAAACCACTTACCAATTGCAATAAAATTTTTTGAAAGTGTATTTTTGGTTCAATTTAGGAGGTAGGATATTTTTGACCTCGATGAATGACCCTTATTTTTTTTAATTGTAAATTCAAAATGTTTTATATGACTTTACCTCTACAGTTTTAGTTCATTTGATCCGTTTGTTAAACGTCATTTTATGATATTTTATAACTACATATAAAATATCATAAAATGACATTTAACAAACGTAATTTTATGTTTTTTTTAACATTTTTTATAATAAATCGAGAACGACTGAATTGATTTGGCTTATTTTAGTTTTGAAATAATTATTTGAAATCTTAGGAAGGTCTTCTTCTTCTTCAAGTGCCGTCTCCATCAATGGAGGTTAGCGGTTATGGTGGCAAACGTTTGTCTATCTTCAGCTGTTCTTAAGAGTTCCTCAAATCCAAGTCCTGTCCAGTTTCTGATATTACGTAACCAGGACAATTTTTTTCTTCCAATTCCTCGCTTTCCTTCTATTTTGCCTTTTATTATCAACTGAGGGATGTAGTATTTCTCGTTGCGCAACAAATGCCCTAAATAACTGGTTTTTCTTCTTTTGACTGTTCTCAATAGTTCTTTTTCTAAATTGAGTCTCGCTAGTACTTCTTCATTTGTTTTTCGTGCTGTCCAAGGAATTTTTAAAATTCTACGGTACACCCACATTTCAAATGCCTCGATTCTATTCAGGCTCTTTATTTTTAAAGTCCATGTTTCGACTCCGTAGAGAAGAACAGACCAGATAAAACATTTTACAAGTTTTAATCTCAATTTAATATTTATATGTGTATCGCAGAATAGAACGCGCATCTTAAAGAAACTATCCCTAGCTTGAGCAATTCTCGCTTTAATTTCTTGTTCTGGGTCCAGCTTGCAATTAATCCAACAGCCAAGGTATTTGTATTGGTTTACCTGTTCTAAAATATTCCCATTTATTTTTATAGGTAAGGGGATATTCTGTTTTCTTTGGATCACCATTACTTTTGTTTTTTTTTCGTTGATCTTCATTCCAAACTCTCGACAAGCATCCTTAAGGTGGTCTATAACCCTCTGTAAGTTTGTGTCTGTATCAGCCAGTAGGACAGTGTCATCTGCATATCTTATGCTAGATATTGGTTCTCCATTAATTTTTATTCCTGTGGAAAGGTTTTCCAAGGCTTGCTTGAATAGTAGTTCCGAGTAAAGATTGAACAGCATAGGGGACAGTATGCATCCTTGCCTTACTCCTTTATTTATACTAATATTTCTAGATGTATGATCGTCGATCCTAATCTTGGCACTCTGCCTCCAATATAAGTTCTTAATTAGTCGGAGATCTTTGCTATCCAAGTTGATGCTCTGCAAGGAATTTAACATTTTATTATGGTTTACGCGATCAAATGCCTTTTCAAAGTCTACAAAACATAGAAAGACATCCTTTTGTTGGTCGTAACACTTCTGCAGCAGTACTTGTAATGAGAACAAGGCCTCTCTGGTCCCCATTCCGGCTCTGAATCCAAATTGATCGTATCCAACTTCTTTTTCACACCTTTTGTATACCCTATTGTGAAGTATTTTTAATAGAATTTTAAGCATTTGGCTCATAAGACTTATTAATCTAAAATCTGCGCATCGCCTGGAGTTAGCTTGTTTTGGAATGGGAATAAAAATAGATTCTAACCATTCCTCTGGTATTTCCCCAGTATCGTAGATTGTATTAAACAAAATTACTAACAAATCAATGTTATTACTTTCGATCAATTTAAGTATTTCAGGATAAACTTCATCAGGTCCAGGGCTTTTATTGGTCTTTAATTGTTTAATGGCATATTCCACTTCGACTTTTAGAATTGGTGGGCTTTCAGTGACATTATTTATTGTAATGTCTATTCTTTCATCTCGGAACAGCTGTTGTATAAATTTTTCCCATTCTTCTATTTTATCTTTGGTGTTATGAATTAACTCTCCGTTGTTATTTACCAGTGGGCAATGTTGTTTTTTGTGGATGAATGAAAATTCTTTCACCTTCTTGTACATATTAAAGTAATCATGTCTATGTTCTAATTCTTCTATTTCTTTACATTTTTCTTCGAGCCATTTCTCTTTTGATTCTTTTATTTTCCTTCTTATTTCTGTATTTAATCGTTTGTAATCGCTTGTGTTCTTATTTTTGTATTTCCTCCTTTCGTCTATCATCTTTAGAATAGCTGGTGTCATCCAGTCTTTTTTTGCCATTAATCGTGTATTTGGAATTTCTTCCCTTGCAGAATTGACGAGGATGGATTTTATTTGTTGCCAAGTTGTATTTATATTTTGGATATTTATTTGGGTTCGGTCTATTTCTGAGAGTTTTTCATTTAGTTTTACAGTGGTTTTATCTTTAATCTGTACATCTTTTAGTAGTTCCATATTAGGTTTGTTCTTCGGCTTTGCATTTTTTATTACTTTAATTCTTGTGCGAATATTTGCTACTACAGGGTTGTGGTCGGAATTTGCATCAGCACTAGGATATGTTTTTGTACTTGTAATGGAGTTACGAAATCGTTGGTTGATTAAAACATAATCTATTTGATTTCTTATTATTCTTTCTTTTGTGTGTAGCGGGGAAGTCCAGGTGTATAACCTGCGTTGAGGTAACTTAAACCAAGTGTTTGTTGCTATCATATTGTGTTGCTGGCAAAACTCTAATAGTCTCTCTCCTCTTTCATTTCGTTCTCCTAGTCCGTATTCTCCTACGATATTTTGGAATTTCCCTCTTCCTATTTTAGCATTAAAATCTCCTAGGACGATGTTAATATCTTCTTTCTTTGTCAATTTCATGAGCTTTTGTAGATCTTCATACCATTCTTCTAGTATGTCATCTGACTTATCTGCGGTTGGTGCATAGACCTGAATAATATTCACATTAAAAGGAGAACTCCTTATTTGCAACAGCATTGCTCTGTCAGAGAGTGGTATAAAGTTTGAAACTGCGTTACTCAATTCATCGTTTATTATTACACCTACTCCATTGAAATGTTTTGGATCATTGTTGCCTGAATAATAGAGTGTTTTGTTCATAATTTTTGTTGTTCCTGAGTTAGGCCATCTAACTTCACTCAGACCTAAAATATCTATATTCAATCTGTTCATTTCTTGGCACAGGTTTGCTAGCTTTCCAGCCTCATAAAGGCTTCTGATGTTCCAGGTCGCTACTTTGACGTCATTGTTTGTTTTAGTTTTGTATTTGTTTTTGTTCCTCCCGGGGATTCTTAGCACCCCCTGAACATTTAAGTTCTGCCGGCCACTGGGGGCCATCGATTTAGTTCCATTTACCATCATAACTTTCTTGGGAAAATTAATGAGGTGGTTTCCCATTGCCTTCCTCATGTTTTCTGTCGGGGTTTTCTCCCTTATCCGGAGTGTTCCAGTTTTAAGGCGCCGGAAGCTCGCCTTTCGCCCTTTCCCGTTAGCGTTACCCAGGAAGTACCACGTGGAGGTGGGAATCGGACTTGCTAACAGACGTAATGTTTAACTATTCATCCAGGAAGGTCTAATAGGTGAGAAAATATGATGAAATTATAAAGAGTACACTAAAAACAACTGTTTTATTTTCCCATACAAACAGTTACATTATACCCTTATACAAAATGTTTTATTAAGACTCTTCCTCTACTAGACCGGTGGTTCATTTAAACATAAAATGACGTTTAACAAACGCCATGTCTATTTACTTTTTTCGTTTCGCATAAACTCGAGAAAATATGATGAAATTGTAAGGAAAATAGTAGAAGCAGTTTTATTTTCCCATCCAAACAGTTATAATATTCTGATCTATACCATATACCATTATTTTTATTACTGTATATGAAGTGTTTCTTCTATGTTACTTTTATTAGTTGTATATGAAGTGTTTTAAAAACTGTGGTTTTTTCGAGAGTAAAATATTTTTATTTTTCACAGAATTATGTATGATTATAATTAAAAATAATTTTTAAAACGTTGAACACTGTTTATTTACAATAAAATACGATTTTTCAACATTTTCTCTGCAATAAAGTTAAAAATATATAAGATTGTGCATTAATTTAATACATTTTAATAATAATTATAAATTTTATGAAACCATTTTAAATAAACTTAAACTTCATAAAATTCATAAAAATTTTCATAAAATTTTCATAATTCATATTAATTTTTAATCGTAATTTATGATAATTTACAATCATTGAGTTACGCCAAATGTAAGCAACTTACAGTTGTTGATTCAGAAAATTTTTAGATGGTGGGCATCAACACATTCAGTACTCCAGCCGCCATTAGACGTTCATAGCAAACCAAATGCAATATTTAACATTAAACAAAGAAGTATAATGGTTGCATTGATATAAACGAGTTCAGTTATAATCTGGGATAAATGTACTATGGCTCATAAAGATTTACTCGACAAACTATTCGTTGATGCTGTATTTCTACTGTCTAGTGACTTCCGACAGACATTACCAGTTATTCCTCTTTACATATGCGGATGAGATTAATGCATGTTGTAACACAATCGTTTTTATTTCGAAATTTCGAAACAGTGCGATTGGCCATTAAGATTAATTAATTGGAAGTGTCTTCCCGGCTATTCTGAATAATTACTTGAATCATAATTGGCTCATTGAGCGCGCAATTTTGGCGGCGAAAAATATTGATGTTAACGAAATTAACTTCCAGATTCAACAGTTGTTACCAGATGATCTGATATCTTTTAAATCAGTCGACAATATTGTTAATGAAGACGAAACCGTAAATTATCCAAAAGAATTTTTAAATTCTCTAGATATACTGGGGATGCTATCACGGATTTCATGATATTTACTTAACTCTGTTAAATAAATTGAACATAATATTAGTCATATAATAACCAAACCACAGCAAAGTCTGACCGGGTCAGCTGGTATATATATTATTATTATGATTTTGAAATATATTTGAAAATTAAAAAAAAAATCTATTTTTAATGAATTTCAGTCTTTTAACACCCGCTAATAATCTTTTATGGTTAATGCGGCTTTGTTTAAATAAAAAAGAACTTTTATGTCATACTAGTTTATTATTGTGTTTTTATTGCTTAGTTACCAACTACGTAATAGTGTACTTTATGCCCGCGCGGGCATACATAATACAGACGATAGAATGTCTACTAGTAAATGTAAATAATGTATATATATTTATAAAATATAAAACGAACTAGTATGACATAAAGTTTGTACGCACCGCGGGTATTAATAGATGTATATGCCCTCGAGCGACTTACAAACTCTCTGGTCAGAGGCCCTCGCGTTTGTAACATCGTCGCCCTCTGGGCACAAACATCTATTTAATACCCTTGGTACATAAATAACTATTATTTACTCCACTTGTTCACTGCAAAATTTTTGTGTTTTAGGTCAAATGTCCACGAACCAGTTTTACCATACTCCAACTACGAAGAGTATGAGGGATCATGGCTATATAAAAAAATTGATACGGCAGCCTTGAATACTTATAGAATAGTCGTAACTACTTTAATTCTTGTCGGTAGACTCGCCGGTTACTACAAACCAGACATGGTTTTCATTGATGAAGCTGCGCAAGCATGTGAACCTGAAGTTTGCATAGCTTTAGGTATGGTTAAACATGGACAGCAGATAGTATTGGCCGGAGATCCCAAGCAGCTTGGACCATCATTAACTTCTGACGCTGCCGTCCGATATGGCTTAGGTTTGCAATGTCTATCTTTTATTTATTGATAGTTTTACATGCGCAGATACTGAAAAGTGTTCAAAAATACATGTAAATTGTAATAGAAAGTTCAGTGTCTAACTTAAAAGTGTAATGTTGTAATTACCTTTATATTCCAGGCGGTATCTATGTAAAATAAATATTTTTGGGTGTGATGCATATAAACGCAGATTTTTGCATAAATCGCTCCAAAATATTACTACAAATGATAACTTCACTATGTGTGAGTTGTAAAATGTGGGCTTAACAGAGCCAAGACTACATTCGAACTGTGGCTTCTACTATCATATATATATATATATATATATATATATATATATATATATATATATATATATATATATATATATATATATATATATACATATATATATATACATATATACATATATATATATATATATATATATATATATATATATATATATATATATATATATATATATATATATATATATATATATATATATATATATATATATATATGAAAATTACTGAGTTCTCGGGAAGAACCGCGTTGAGAATTTAAAACTCGACGTTTCGGCACCCATTTTGGAGCCATTATCAAGAGGGATACGGTTCGGTTCGAGTTCGGGGTCTCAATCTGCCTACTCCCCTCACTCGAGACGTACCAGTATCGTGTTCTATATTGCAAGAACTGTCTCTCGGCACTGAGGTCTCAATCTGCCTACTCCCCAGTGTCGAGTGACAACCGGTCTTACCCTGTGTCGCTGCTTTTATACTCGCTGTATGCGCGGGAACGGTATGCGCTGACGTGGTCTGAACTGACGTGGCCTGAGCGGTGTGGGCGGGAGGTCGCTGAAGAAGGGGTCGCCATGTTGCCGGCAATCGTTTCGCGTCATCGCGCGTGTTCAAGCTGTGAGGCCGTTTTTCGATTTCGATAGCTTCACGAATGATTCTCGCTTTTAATGAGCGGATGGGAGCGATGGTTTTTGCTTTTTCGAAATCTATTTTGTGGCCTGTCTGAATATGATGTTGGGCTAGGGCTGAAGTGGTATCGGAATGTTTGACTGATAGAGAATGTTCGTAAATACGGTTATGGATTCGTCGGTTTGTCTGTCCTACGTATGTACGTGGGCAACTGGAACAAGGTATCTCGTAGACACCATGGTCTTCATTGGGGATTTGGTCTTTTACGGATCTAACGAGATTGGACAATTTGGAGTGAGTGGTGAAGATGGTTTTGATATTAAGAGGGATAAGAGTTCTACTGATCTTGTCAGTGACACCTTTAATACAAGGTAGAAAGATTTTGGGTTGATCCGGCGGCAAGGTTTCTTTTTTGGATGGAATGGGGTTTAGAAGTTTTTGAATGCTTCTATTGATTTGGGTTTTGTGGTAGCCGTTTTGTAGGAGTGTTTGTTTTATTGAATTGATTTCGGATGACCTGTGATTGTTGTCGCTAAGTCTTATGGAACGGGAAATAAGAGTGTTGATGACTGAATTAAGTTGGGCGGGGTGATGATGTGACTGGGCATTGAGATAGCGGTTTGTATGAGTGGGTTTCCGGTACACGGAATAGGAAAAACTGTGAGGTGGATTTTTCTGAATAAGAACATCAAGGAATGGCAAAGACGCTTCAGACTCAACTTCCATCGTGAATTGAATGCTGGGATGTATTCCATTCAGGTGGGAGAGGAAGAGATCTAATGTGTCTTTACCATGGGGCCAAATGACAAAGGTGTCATCAACGTACCGTAACCAGCAGGTGGGTTTGAGATTTGACGAGGACAAGGCTACTGTTTCGAAATGTTCCATGTATATATCTGCTATTACAGGAGAGAGGGGCGATCCCATTGGGGCACCTTTGATTTGACGATAGAAACGATTTTGGATATATATATATATATATATATATATATATATATATATATATATATATATATATATACAGGGTGGTCCTTAAGTAATTGTACAAACAGAAACCGTAGATTCTGCACTTTAAAATATTACGATTTATGCCAACTTGCTTTAATAAAATGTTGATATTAAGAAAGATACAGGGTGTTAAAGTGGAAATTTAAAATTTTATTTTTCGCTATAACTTTCATGTTTGTAAAGATTTATGTATAAAAATTTACAACTGGGTACTTTTAGATATGACAAAATATAATTTGATGCACACTTTGATGTAACTGATAGGGGGCGCCACATATGTGGTATAAATTTGCACTTAACTTTTTTGCTCTTTAAGTTATGAAAGTCTTTTCAAATTTGAAAAGCCGTTGAAAGTATTTCAGTATATTTTTCTTTGATTCAAGAAAGCATATTTGTTTATGTACTCGCTTAAATATTTTAATTAGTTTTTCAACTTGTTACTTGTTTACGAAAATCAGTTCAGTTTCATTAACGATAAAAACGTCAACGACTCACCTGTACTGTTTTTCTCGTTAGAGAATTACGAACACAGTTTGTAGTTCAATGTCCTTACTTTTAGAGCTCACGTTGCCAAATAATTTTGTAAGAAGGTTTTTTATTGTGGTTTGATATTGCAATTTATTATTTTTATTGCGAATAAGGCACAATGTGACTTTAAAATAAGCTTATTTTGATGTTTAAATTTCCAATTCGGAAATCGTACTTAAAATACGAAACAATAAATTTTATTTCCATAAAACGATTTCCGAAGTGGAAATCAAAATGTTAAATTAAACTTATTGTAAAGAAAAACTGTGGCAAATTTAAAATAAAAAACAGTAAGCTGCCATTTAAATCAATTCGCCCAAATTTGATTATCTTAGAACGTTGTTAAAATGCTAAAAAGACAACAGGTCAAATAAAACCAATAAGTTTGGCAACGTTGAACTTCTCCTCTTTTCTTAGTTCCACTAATGCTATTTCGACGATATAATGGGCTGACCTAATATACCTCTCTCTTTTTAAATAATTGTTTCTCACTCCATCTCACATAAGGTACATACCGACCATAAACTTTTACCTACACTGTATATATACATACATATATATATATATATATATATATATATATATATATATATATAATATATATATATGTATATATATATCTTTAAGGAATATGACCGTTTAATTTATATAAAAAAAAATGTGCACTCGTAAGTGAATGGGATATTTTCGGTCAATTTGGAGATAAAAAAGACAAGAGTTGTGCTACTTTATCTATTTATTGAAGACGTTTCGCCCAATGTTCATTGGGCATTATCAGTTCATCTAAAAGAGTATTATAAGCGATACATCTATATGGAAAACAATTAAGTAAATTATCTTACCTTTAAAAGATCTGTAGCATTAAGATGTTATTATTGTGAAGAAACATCAAAAATTAATCTATTAAATAAATCAGCAAAAACACAGAAACACAGAACGCCGGAAGATTCCCAATTAAAGTAATTTTATATTAATTTTTTTAATTTAACTTTTGAAAACATTGATTGATTCTAAAATCTATCAAAAAATGTAATTGTCAATTTTGAAATGTTATATTAACAAAGGCAAGGCTAGGGATCTTCACTGTTATGATCATATGATGCAAAATAAAGTATTTGAAAGCTTGAATGTCAGAACTGACAATCAGCTGGTGAGATTTATATATATATATATATATATATATATATATATATATATATATATATATATATATATCGATGACTTAACTTGCAGAGCGGCTAACTCCGTTTTTTAAAACTTTACAGGAACACAAAAAAACTTCTTAAAAAAATTAATACTTATAATATCAATATTCCAAAAATCTATTTGTTGTCTATTTATTTTGCACTTTGAAGTTACTAAAAAGCAAAAAAAAATATTTTGATTAAATAACAATTATTTAAATTTTTGGAGTTACCCTGTTTGTAATTAAAAGAAAATATTAAATAATCGGAGTTGCCCATTTTTCTCTGCATCGTGTTATGGAACCTCTATAGGAAAACAAAATCAATCTGTAAGTATATTTCTGTTTATTTTTATTTTATAATCAAGTATTTTATTTTTATTATACCATAGAGTATTTTATTTATCAGTCTTCATGTGGCACATTGTCATAGTAGTCCCTGTAGTCCACCTGGCAAGGTACTTTTTAGTTGTTGTAAGTCTTTGAATTTACGACTACTTATTTTAAGCCGATTTTCATATAGATTCGGTAAGCTTTCAATAGGTTTAACTGAGACCCTTTTATCACATCGCTGTGGCAGTAAGTGCCATTTATCTGTAAACCGTAACTTAAAGTACAGGTTCCCTTGTTTATATTGTAGTCACGAATATCTGTGACCTAAAAACAAAACATTAATAATTTAACAATGTTTTCGTCTTCTGTGTCTGTAGAAGACCAAACAAAATTAACATTAAAAATACCTTGGCATCTCCTATGGCTTTTCCTGGTCTTATTGACTTTTATAAAACTGTAAACTTGCGAAAGATTTAAAAAATTCATGGGTTAGGTAAGATACGTTGTAAGGTTTAGGATGTTTGCGAGCTCCAACACAAACTTGTGCATATTCAGCTGGTACATGAATTATTTTGTTTTTCAGTTTCCTCTCTATGGTGGCATGCATTAAGTCCGCTTCCATCTGGGTATGGCCTACCTCTAGATACTTTTGCTGAATTGTGACATTGTTTAATGTTGCCACGTTTAGTAATGCATTTATCAATATTACGTTTCTATTTTGTGCTGTACATCCATCACTGTACAATATAATTTTAGTATTCTGTCCAGATTCTCTGTGGATACTCGGCAAAAGTTTCTCCGTGATAAACTTGACAATTATAGTAGCGTAATTGTCAGAGGATAACCCACCTTCGGTCTCGTTCCAGAGATAACAAAATCCGTCTTTACTTTTTATATTAAATAGACAGAAATTGTGCGTGCATATCTTAGTTTTATAATATAGAGATGACACATTAGATTTGGGTGCCAATAACACAGCTTGCGTGTCCGTTGTGAATACAAATTCTTCTGTGCTTTTATCCTGTTCTTTTTCAAGTCTAGCTTCATTCTTTCTTTCTATGTGCTCCTTGTATTCTGTGTCAGGTATATTTCATTAAAACTACTTACCGCCACTCTTATACACTGTATCGTTATCAAATCAACTTTATTTTATCTGGTAATTCAGTTTTCTAAAAAAGACCGCGCACTTAAAACGTGGCACTTGTTACTCACCGTCAAATACAAATAAACTGGCGGTTGACCTTGGAGTTAGCCACATTTCGGTGTTGTTATTCTAGTGTTAGCAGTTGACCGTTTTACGTGTTCGCCGTTTTCTCCGTTATTTTAAAAGCTAGGGAGATATTTTATTGATCATAATGTGATCGACAACTAGACGCAGTCGACAACGCCAAAACCTATATTTCGGTGAAAAATGGAGTTAGCCGCTTTGCAAGTTAAGCCATCGATATGTATATATATATATATATATATATATATATATGTATATATATATATATATATATATATATATATATATATATGTACGTGTGTATAAATATGTGTATACTTTGAATATAGAAATAATACGTAATGATGTACAGTTTGATAATTTCATATTTTTTTAGGTATATCCCTTCTTGAGAGAATTATGCAAACAGATTTGTATAGCCAAAACAACCAGAATTGTATAACAATGTTAATCCAGAATTTCAGAAATCACCGAACGATTTTACGTTTGCCCAATGAATTATTTTATGGAAATCAATTAGAGGTAAAAGTTATTTGAGACTTACTAGTTATTAAGATGTTTTAATATTCATTCAAAAGAGCCTATCATTACTTATTAGAGGAAACACACAAAAATCTAGGATCATACTAAGAGACACCAAACCTTTCAAATCCCGTATCACTTGCTGTATATTGTCATTTAGAAACCATGTCAATGGCTGAATATTGACAGATGACATAAAATAAACAAATGAATTTTATTAGAATTTGCCAAATTATAAAAATAAATTCACGTTTTCGAGTGTTTTTCCAAATTATTAGGATTAGTCCATATAGTTCGTCCCAAACCCTTCTTTCAGTGCGTCATAGTTGATCGAATTCTCTCTAACACATTAAGCTAGAAGTGACAGAAAAAAACGTGAGTCTGTGATTATTATACATAGAACTTAGAAAATTATTTATGGTAAAGCTAATTCTACTTACGGATGTATAATTGGTTGGAGTTTAGAATACGCTAAATAGATATCCAATCAACGATGCGCATAAATATAATTTGACGCAGATTGTCTCGATTGTGACAGTATTTTCACAATGTTAACTGATAAAATGATAACTGTCATTCCAGGTTAGTATTATCAGACATTTTACAGTGAAAATTAAATTTTGTATTTATTGTCATAAAAATATTTTAAATATGCCGAAATATATCGAGAACGAACAAAGACTAATATTAAAATTATTAAATTATTTTCAATTAGAAAAAGAGAGATTATGATCCTGCAACTGTCAATTTAACTAAAATGTCATGCAATAATTCTCGACATTCTTAAAATCCTATACAACGTCAAAATTAGTGACGCACTGAAAGAAGGGTTTGGGACAGACTGTACTTTTTTTGCTACACAGTCATTAAATACTGAACAGTCACTATTTTGAAATGGCGCTGCTTGAGTGACACAAAATGGAGCTTTCTGTTATTTGAATGTCACTAAAACATTTTATAAACAGAGATATACAGGTGCCTTAGTTCAGTTACCCAAAAATAATTTAATTTAACTTTTGTGGTCCAACTTTGGATGCGCATTGTACAGCAAACAGTAGACTTTAAAGTGTAAAGTTAATAGTGATATATGACTACTAAAAGACGAACGTGAAAGGTGCTTTACGGCTGTAGCATTAAATTTTTGGAGAAGAGCTTTACGAAGGTATAGACAAGAAGAGATTAGAGGGTGTCAAGCATATAATAAAAGACAACATCAAAATCAGATACTTTGAAATGGTATGACCATATGCAAATAATAACGTAGAAAAGTATCTAAATTGGAGTTAATAGGTGGTGACAATCTAGAAAAATCTGGATCTCTAACATTTCGTTGACCATTGGTATTTTTATCGTAATGTTAATAAGTGATGGATTCGACCGTTACTTGATAGAAATACATTTTATCTAACAATAAAACACTGAAAACTTTTGTTTTCAACACTTCCACAAAATTTATTTTAACTTATTATCACTACATCTGTTTCGACCAGAGTGCCTTTCTCAAGTGATCTATTTTGGTATGTGTTTATACTTTAGTCTTTAACTGAATAAGTTGAGAATTGGAGAACTGTTTGTCTCAAGTTTGTCATTCAGATTTATGTCTGTATTTTTTAATTTGTTGATTTCCATAGATTCTAATAAAGATAGCTTAAGGCCTTTATTTTGAATGTGAAGAATTTGAAATTCGTCATTAAAAGAATGATTACTGTCTAGAAGGTGAAGTGCGTACATAGAGTCCGTTTTTCTATTATTGCAAGACCTTTTATGTTCTGCTATACGTTTGATAAAAGTTCTACCAGTTTGACCGATGCAAGTTTTTGGACAGTCGCCACATTTAAGTTTGTATACACCGCTGTGTAATTGCTTTTTCTTTTGGCTCTTGTTGTTCTTGATATATTTGCCTAAGTTTTTGTTTGTTCTAAAAGCTGGTGTTATTCCTTTCTTTTTATGTGTTTGGCTATTTTTATTGATATCTTACCTGTATATGTAATCGAGCAGAGGGTACTGGGTTTCTTCTCTGGTGGTGGAAATACTAATTTTAGGTTTTTTTATGTAGTATTTGATTTAAAATTTTATTTATTGTGTGTTTGTTGTACCCATTGTTTACTGCTATTTGCTTAATGATTCTCAGTTCTATCTCGAAGTTATTTTTGAATGCTGAATTCAGAATTCTGAATGAATAACTTGAGACAAACAGTTCTTCCCTCCTCAACTTATTCAGTTAAAGACTATAAAGTGTAAACACATAGCAAAAATAGATCACTTTAGAAAGGCACTCTGGCCGAAACAGCTGTAGTGATAATACTTTAAAATAAATTTTGTGGAAGTGTTGAAAACAACAATTTTCAGTATTTTATTGTTAGATAAATGTTATTATTTACTTGCTCAAAATATTTTGTAGTGCTTTTCAATATAAAGCAAGTAATGCAATAAATTTTATACCTTTTTAGGCTCGTTCACAGAGATCAGAATTAGATCCCTTATCAACGATTTGCGTTTTCCAAAAAGTGCAAGAAATTTATAATAAAGGTAAGAAGAAGCAGCAGCTGCAAAAATTAAAAGGCCAGCCAGTTGAATTTTGTAGTTTGTTATCCAAAGAACAGAGACAAGGAAAGTCGCCGAGGTAATTTTTCATTAAGTTTTAATTTCAATACAATTCAATGTAATATATATATATATATATATATATATATATATATTGTTATGATGTGTTTTTTTGTTTGAATGATGAGCAATGAGTATTTTTAATAATATAATATATAGGGTTTTTATCGCGGTTCTCAAAGAATTAGCTTGTAAGTACTTTTTTAAATTATCTTTATTATAACTATTATGAAACACACATATATATCTAACCTAGTCAATGTAAATTTAAAATAAACTATCTTTAAACTGATATTCTTATAAAACTAATTAAATTCTATAGACAATCTAAAATTTAAACAAACTATCTTCAAAATTGAAATTGTTATGACACTAACTAAATTATATTAACAAAATTTTGTACCTTTCTTTCACTGAATGCCTAAATGAACTATTTTCCACTAAGTATATAGATTCTAATCACCACTGAATGTCTTCGTACTTCAGGTATCCTTGTTTTTTGTGAAATTACTTTTTTCAATTATCAGCTTCTACCAATTTAAGATATATTTTTCTTCACCAGCATCTATACACCACCAACCAAACCAGCAAACAGCATTTATATTTATTCTTCTTTTCAATATACCAATATCCAATTATTATAAGTTGATTTATACTAATCTCCAACCATAATATAATTTAATTTCTTCCAATATACCTTTTTTTATCTTCAATAATTATTTGTGTATAATTATAAATGTGCATTAAATTATATGCATAATTTTTAATCTTCATTTAACTCACTATATTAAACTATTGGACTATTTGTACTTGATTCACTGACTCTAACTAACTTTCATAATAAACTGCTTGACTTCTGACTAAAAAAACTTAAAAACTGCCTGACTTCTGAATAATAACTTAAAACTGCCAAAAACTCTTCTGACTGCACTATCTAAAACTTTTCTGACTAAAAACTTTCAAAAACTGCCATCTTGAATCCAAATCACGGGTATTTATATCTTTTGGACATTCTAGAACCATCTCGTATGAGATCCTGTTCCAATTTGTTCTATTTCATACTTGTATGAATTTTCTGGAACAAACCATTTCGCAAACATGGCCATCTCCGGAGATCCAGAGAATTCCATTCTTTTCTATTAATAATTTTGTTTACATTTAGGCTTTTCAGATCAGAATATATAATTAAATTAGTAACTAACACTCTAATTTAATAAAATACACATTTCAAACAATATATTATATAACCCCACTTTATATTCCCATTTATTTCCTAAAATGTCAACTTGGAGATAACGTATAGTGTGTTGCCTAGTCACATGGCTCACTTAAATGTATCTACAAAATCATAACTACTAAAATACAACTTTTTACAATTATTATATGCTAATTTCTTAAAATTGCCCTCACATAAATATATTTTTATTAAATTCTCTAGTATATAACTTATTTAAAACAACCAAATATCTAATATTATGTAGTATATAACTTATAAATTATTTTCTATAAACCCTAATCGTCACAATACCCCAAAAATAATATTTAAAATAAATAATTTACTTATTATTTTTTTAAATATTAATTTTCTCATACCTTATTAAATTTAATAAATTAATAATTCAATTTTTTTTTTTTTTTTTTTTTTTATTATTTAAAATGTGTTAAATACATCCCTGTTCGCTGTCTATGTCAAAACAGAGAACAACGGATCACAGTTCGGCTATTCTATGGTCAAACTGTCATGTCAAATGGAGAGAATAAAATATAACCTTAATTAAAAATATAATGGATATTGTGTTCTGTTTATTTATAGACAAAATCTAGGAATTATTTCCATTCAAATTAACTTTCATCAATATAAATTGGTAAGTTTTTCCACTTTTTATAAAGACATTTACATAATCAATTCTGTATCTAACCCCAAATTATGATTTTTAGGGTACCAAACAATTTCCATATGTACAAAATTCAACAAGTATGATGTCAAATTTATTCACAACAAAGAAATCTACCATCTATCTATGAAATGGATCTATCAGTAAGTTTTTTTTAAATTCTTTTCTTTGTTTAGTTGACATATTGGGCATTGGTTAGTAATTTCTTTTGCTATACTTATGTCATTCTTTGCAAAATAATTGTCCCTAAATAGCATCCATAGCTTTCTTGAACCAATATGCATATAATCGTTATGTAAATTTTTCAATATTTTCTTTGCTAAAGTTCTAGTTATTACATATACTTCTATGCCATTTATTATTTTATAATATACTCCATCTTTCCTAAGGACTTTTTGTTTTTCACTCAAATTGATCTGATCTCTTATAATTTCTTCTTTAGAATATAATCCAGTACTTTCTACTAATTGATTTAGTCCAATTTTTATTGTTCGCTGCCCTTTTTGTGGTGTATTTTCTAACCTTGATAAAGCATCTGCCACTATATTGGATTTTCCAGAAATGTATTTGATTTCAAAGCAGTATTCACTAAGTATTAGACTCCACCGATGTATTCTACTGTTTCCATATTTGTTATTTAATATAGACGTTAAAGCTTGGTGATCTGTTTCTATAGTAAATTCATTACCCAACAAATAAAATCTTAATTTTGTGACACAGTGTATTATACTTGCTAGTTCTAATTCTGAAACTGAGTAACCCTTTTCATGTGGCTTTGTAATTCTTGAAATGAATTGTATTGGGTATTCGACCCCATCATGTATTTGTAATAATACCCCTGATAATCTCTCTATTGATGCATCTGTTCTTAATATGAATGGCTGTGTGTAGTCAGGATAGTATATTTTCAAATTTGACAGAAAAATGTTTTTAATTTCTTGGAATGCTAGTTCTCTTCTCTGATCCCATCTCCATTTTACACCTTTTCTCAGTAGTTCAAGTAATGGAATTTCTTTTATACTTAGATCTGGTATCATCCTTTTATAATAATTAATTATTCCAATAAATCCTCTTAAAGTTCTTAAATTGTGTGGTGTTTTATATTCCTGAATGACTTGTGTCCGTTCTGGATCCATTTCGATTCCCTTAGTGTTAAGTTTATAACCTAGATATATGACTTCTTTTTGAAAAAATGTACATTTTTCTTGATTTATTTTTAGTCCAACTTTGTCTAATCTATTTATTATAATTTTTAGGTGTTTCTCATGATCTTCAGCCGTTTTAGAAAAAATTAATATATCATCAATGTAGTGAATTACAAAATGTTCATATTGATCCAAAATATCATGAAGACATCTACATAGAGCACTGCAAGATGATTGAAGTCCAAATGGTACTACTTTGAATTGATATACTACTCCATCTATCTGAAATCCTGTATACTGTCTACTTTTTCTTTCTAGAGGTATTAACCAGAAACTATGCTGTAAATCGATTTTAGTGAAAAATGACATTCCTGTAATTCTTCCTAGTATTCCATCTATACTCATTGGTGCTTCAAATTGCTTTTCAGTAATCTTGTTAATATTCCTTGCATCCAAACATAACCTGATTTCACCTGATCTTTTTCGTACTACTACTATGGGGTTGATAAAACGTGTGTCTGCCTTCTCAATGATCCCATCTTCTAACATATTATTAATTGTTTTGTTTACTTCCTCTCTGTATTTATATGGTATTGGGTATGATTTTGTTTTAAAATCTTTTTCTTCTTTAACTTTTATACTATGGATATAATTTTGTGCAATTCTATTTTCTTTATTGACAAGTCCCTTGTGTTGCTGCAATATGGAAATGACTATTGATTTATATTCTTCAGGGCAATTTAAAACTTTTATCACATCTTCTTCTTTACAAATAAAATTATTCTTCATTATGTACTCATTATTCCTTGCTTCCAATTTTACGCACTCCGCCTCGTAGGCATCCATCTGCTTAAAATTTCCATTCCTTAAATATTCACTACAATAATTATTCTTTACATTCTTTTGGGACATTTCCCTATCATCAAAATACATTTCTTCTTCATAAACATCATTATTTTCTTTTAATAATATCCTATCAACTCTTATTCCTTCTTCTACCTCATCTTTCTGCATAAATTTAATTATTTGCCCTTCCAAAGTTACCATTTTTTCTTCAAAATCTATCTTTACTTTCTTCTTTTCCAATTCATCATTTCCCATTAATATATCAACACATAAATCCTTGACAATAAATCCTTGCATATTAATTTCTTTATTAAGAATATTAATTTTAAAATTGGCTAGTTTATCAATTTCACCCAACTTCTTATTATTTGCACCAATAATTTTAATTTTTGGAATCTTTATTATATCTGATAGTTTTAATGTATTAAAAATAAAATTCTCCGAGACTAAAGTACTTTCTGAACCAGTATCTATCATAATCTTAATCATTTTATTTTTGGCCAAAGCATTTATATAAATTAAATTAATAGATTCAATAATTTTATCTTCATCTAAAGAAATAAATTCAGAAGGTTTTTCATAATAGCAATGGCCTAACTTGTAATTCAGAAAGTTTACTGCACAAAATTTTGATTATTAGAATTGTCAGATTGTATCTGACCACTTGGATCTGATGTACTATGTCTTTCCCTACTATGACTTCTACTCACATTTTCTTGCCTTGTACGATTTCGTTCCCTGTCTTCGCAGCTCCTATTCCTTCGAACACAATTTACCTGTCTGTTATAGTTAGGTCGCTCTGTATTTCTTCTATTGTTAAAATCTTGTCTATTATTATTAGTACTGTTATTAAAATGTTGTCTATTATAATTAGTATTATTAAAATTTTGTCTATTATAACTAGTATTATTATTAAAGTTCTGTCTATTTGGATTACTGTTATTATTATTAAAATTTTGTAAACTATCACCATATCTATTATATGATTGTCTATATTGTTGATTATCATTATTATATTGAAAGTTATTATTGTTTTTTCTGTTGTTATTATTACTTGTCATATTGCCTCTTTGTATTCTTTGAATAAAATTAATAAAACTATCTATTGTTTGAATATTTTGTACAGTTACGGTTTGCACAACATCAGCATCAAAATGTCTAGATACATTTAAGACTGTTTCATCCTCTCTAAGTGGTGGTTCTAAATATTTTGCAACTGTTATCAATTTCAATGCATAATCTACCATATTTGATTTTAAATTTTGATTATACTTTCCAAAATATAGAATTTCTCTAAACTTGGCTTGCTCTAGTTCACCCCAATAATAATTTAAAAATTTATTTTCAAATGTTTGAAAATTATCTAAATCATTCTCAATACTAGCAAACCAAGTTGCTGCATTGTCATTTAATGTCATTCTAATATAATCTTTAATATCATTAATATTATTCACAAATCTTAATTTATGTTTTAAACTATTTATGTATACTCTAGGATGCAAATTTTTTATATTACCAGAGAATTTAATCCCAGTCTCATTTGTTAAATTTAAGTAAGGTCTCCCTATGTCTCTCATTTGTGAAATATCATCTATTCTCTGTTCCACATTTCTTATTTGATTACTATTTATTTGGATATTTTGTTGTATATCGTCTAATTTTTCTTCTGTGTTTCTCCTGTCTTCGTTAATTTTTACTTCTAAGTTACATTTCTGTAACTCTATTTTCTGTTCTATATCTATTTTATTATCTTGAATAATCCTCTTTACTTCTGTCCTCTCATTGTCTATCCTTTTCTTGTAGTCATTCCGTATACTTTTTATTTCATTTGCTACTTTTTTTTCTGCAGCTTCAAGTTTTTTATCCATTTGTTTTTCCATTTGTTTTACAATTTTATTATTATTATCTTCTATTTTCTTTTCTAATTTTCTATAATTCTCTTCCAATTTCTGTTCCATTTTTTTCATGTCTTCTTTGACTTCTTTTGAATTCTCTTCCAATTTTTTTATGTCTTCTTTGATTTCTTTTGAATTCTCTTCTATTGTCTTGTTCATCTGCATCATTAATGACATCAAAGCTGCCATATTGACATTTTCCTCTCTTTCTGGATTCATTTCTGCAGTATCTTGTGGAACTTGAACTAAACTCTCCTCTTGTATAGGTTGTGTTTCTACTTCCACATCTTCTTCATTCTTTTTGCTTCTTGTACCTTTCTTTCCTTGAGACATTTTGAGACTTTACTTGTTCAAATATAATTAAAAATAAAATCTATAATTTTTTCTTTCTACTGATAATTAATTTAATTATATGAGAGCACTTATCTTCCCAAACTAATTCTTTTAAATAGAGAGCCCCACGTTGGGCGCCAAATTGTTATGATGTGTTTTTTTGTTTGAATGATGAGCAATGAGTATTTTTAATAATATAATATATAGGGTTTTTATCGCGGTTCTCAAAGAATTAGCTTGTAAGTACTTTTTTAAATTATCTTTATTATAACTATTATGAAACACACATATATATCTAACCTAGTCAATGTAAATTTAAAATAAACTATCTTTAAACTGATATTCTTATAAAACTAATTAAATTCTATAGACAATCTAAAATTTAAACAAACTATCTTCAAAATTGAAATTGTTATGACACTAACTAAATTATATTAACAAAATTTTGTACCTTTCTTTCACTGAATGCCTAAATGAACTATTTTCCACTAAGTATATAGATTCTAATCACCACTGAATGTCTTCGTACTTCAGGTATCCTTGTTTTTTGTGAAATTACTTTTTTCAATTATCAGCTTCTACCAATTTAAGATATATTTTTCTTCACCAGCATCTATACACCACCAACCAAACCAGCAAACAGCATTTATATTTATTCTTCTTTTCAATATACCAATATCCAATTATTATAAGTTGATTTATACTAATCTCCAACCATAATATAATTTAATTTCTTCCAATATACCTTTTTTTATCTTCAATAATTATTTGTGTATAATTATAAATGTGCATTAAATTATATGCATAATTTTTAATCTTCATTTAACTCACTATATTAAACTATTGGACTATTTGTACTTGATTCACTGACTCTAACTAACTTTCATAATAAACTGCTTGACTTCTGACTAAAAAAACTTAAAAACTGCCTGACTTCTGAATAATAACTTAAAACTGCCAAAAACTCTTCTGACTGCACTATCTAAAACTTTTCTGACTAAAAACTTTCAAAAACTGCCATCTTGAATCCAAATCACGGGTATTTATATCTTTTGGACATTCTAGAACCATCTCGTATGAGATCCTGTTCCAATTTGTTCTATTTCATACTTGTATGAATTTTCTGGAACAAACCATTTCGCAAACATGGCCATCTCCGGAGATCCAGAGAATTCCATTCTTTTCTATTAATAATTTTGTTTACATTTAGGCTTTTCAGATCAGAATATATAATTAAATTAGTAACTAACACTCTAATTTAATAAAATACACATTTCAAACAATATATTATATAACCCCACTTTATATTCCCATTTATTTCCTAAAATGTCAACTTGGAGATAACGTATAGTGTGTTGCCTAGTCACATGGCTCACTTAAATGTATCTACAAAATCATAACTACTAAAATACAACTTTTTACAATTATTATATGCTAATTTCTTAAAATTGCCCTCACATAAATATATTTTTATTAAATTCTCTAGTATATAACTTATTTAAAACAACCAAATATCTAATATTATGTAGTATATAACTTATAAATTATTTTCTATAAACCCTAATCGTCACAATATATATATATATATATATATATATATATATATATATATATATTAATGCATATATTAGGGTAGTAGTGTCTAGGAGCTCGGGAGACTGAAAACTCGGAATCCCTCAAAAAGACATCAGAGAGGATGCCGAAAGCTCGGCGCAATGATAATCGACACGGTTCAATCCGGAAGACTGTTGAGCTTAATATTAATTCTTGTAATATTATTAATCTTAGCTTTAGGTTTAATTGTCCTAACCGCGAAAATCTTTCTCAACATTTCGGCAAGTCGTACTTGTCGCCATTGTCAAGTTAGGTAGTAACGCTTCTTGTTGGTGTTTTGCTGACTCTCCTGGTCCTCTCCTTGGCAGGTAGGTGGGTTCCTACTAGTTGGTCTTGTGATCTGATGTATTTTTGATGTTTTATTTAATACCGTTTTTCATGTTAATGGAAGCCTTTGAGCATCATCTCTTTGGTTTAGACTGTTGGAATTATTTTCTATTTCTATTGATTCTCTGATTACGCGTTTTCTTTTAATTTTAATGTTAGCTAGCATCGTAGTTTGGTTCAGGTTTATTGTATGTTATGTGCTTGAGACATGTTGTGCAAGAGACGTCGTTTTTCCCTCCTTTCGATGGCATTTCGTTATTCTTCTCGTCTAACATTGATTCTTTGGTTGGTGTGTCCGATGTATGATTTGTCACAATCCCCACAAAATAGTTAAGATTTTTTGTCGTTATTAAATATCGTTTCTATTTTGTGTTTTCTTAACACTCCCCCTATTTTTTTTTGTTGTACCCTTTACATATGGTAGAATGGCTTTTGCAATAGGTTTTGCGTCTTCTGTTGGGTCTTTAATTCTTTCTTGAGCAGTATGAGCCTTTTCAATGGTATATATTGAAAAGCCGTTTTTTCTTAGCGCTGTTTTCACATTCTATAATTCTTTGTGTTCTTCGTCTATCAGTCTTTCAGATCTTGTTATCAGGGTTTTAATGTCAATGTAATTATGCAGGATGGTGATGTGAATCGGTATGTAGATATCTTGTATTGTGGGTTTTTGGTATACTGTGTGTCCTATGTGCCTGTATTCCTTCTTTATTATTAACACATCTAAAAATGGTAGTTGTTCGTTTTCTTCCAGTTCCATAGTAAACTGGATTTTATGGTGTATATTATTGATGTGTTCTAAAAATACCTTTAGTTGTTCTTCTCAATGGATCCAGATTTAAAAGTATCATACCTACCTAAGCCAAAGTGTGGGTTTGTGTTCAGCTGTTCCTATTGCTCGCTGTTATATTTCTTGCATAAACAGGTTTGCTATTACCGGCGACAGTGGTGAACCTATCCCTGGTGCTCCAGGGGTGGGTAAAATTTGTTGATATCTTTGCTCCTTACAGATACAATATGTGTTGTTTAAGCAGTGCTCTGTTAGATTTAGAGTATCCTAATATACGAGTCCATTCCCATATCAGTTGGCTCAACGGTAGATTGATAAGGAAATTAAATTTTAGTTGTAAGTTTACGTTTTAACTTTTAATGCATCGAACAACATGCTTGAATTTCCTAATTATAGAAAATATTTTCTAACGTAATGAAAACTATTGATTAAACAGAATAATAATTCATTTACAAGATGCATAGAATATGTAATATTAACAAAAAAAATGTGAAAGTTTACCACTTAGTTACATCCCCTTTATTTTTAATGACCATAATTGACCACAATTTTTCGAGGCATAGTTTTTACCAAGTTTTGACAAAATTTCATCGAGTTAGAATCTATGGAGAAACTATGAGCATATTAACGTGTGTATTAAAAACGGCGTCAGTAGGTGTGGCTAACAATTATACCAATATGGCGGTGGGATCAGGGGTTGACTCAATAATAGTAAAACTACTATACAAATATGACTAATTATTCAGAAGATTTAATCATAATCTAAAAAAATGCAATACATTTTTAATAAACTATGATTTATTTATCCCACGGTAAACACTAAAAACATGACATATTGTACATAAAGATAAACTAATACAGTCAAATAATAGGTTGTATCTGAAAGAGATAATAATATAAATAATATTTTAATGGGTAAAATGAACATACGGTATGAAATAAAAGAAATACGTTCGTTTTACGACTTATATATTTGATAACTACAAATTAACTGACACTTAAAAATTTAGTTCAATTAACAAAGTTAGGAAAGTTATTATTAAAAAAAAACAAAATTGAATACCTGCCGAATATCACAATAGAAATACTGTGTAGAAATAAAAATAATTAGGTTGCAGTAGTTAATAAGAAATTTTAAGATATTTAGGATAAAGATATTTGAGTATTCTCAAGAAAAGCACGATCTACCTTACTTATAAGATTTTTTATAAATACTATTAATTTATTTTCTGAAGTACGGGCCATTACTTTGTTTACATATTTGTATACTAACCTGTGGAACGTTATTCCTGAAGATTTTTTATTAACATTGCTTCTGCTACTGCAACTACTTTGAGAACAAGAAACCATTATTACGCACTATCACAATATAATATTACAGTTTTTATAAAAGTATTATAAAACTAAAAATATTCGAAAAACAACAAACGTAAACAATCATACACGATCTGTCAAAACGATCATAATAATATCGCCGAAGTGAGGTCGTTTTTAGTCACGTGATGCCCTCTCCATAAATTCCTCGATGCAAAATTCTAATGTAAACGAATCCCATATTTCTTGCAATTTTTCCTTCAATTCGTTGACGGACCTGGCAGGATGTTTTCTCAAAGCTTTTTTCATTTCACGCCACAAAGTCTCTATCGGAGACAAGTCGAGACTGTTAGAAACCCATTCCAGAAGTGGTATGCCATGGTCTTCAATCCATTTTAAACTCTTTTTTGAGGTATGACAACCTGCGCCGTCCTGTTGGAAGACAAAATCCTCAGCTGATATTAAACGGTGTTGCATAATCGGTAAAAGAGATTCTTCTAAAATATTCAAATATTTTTCCGTGTTTACTATCACATTAAAAAAATGTAACTTTCCCACACCTTTAGACGACATGCTGCCCCAGATCATGACAGATGCAGGAAATTTGACTTTTCTCTTCAGATAGTCGGGATGGAAAGCTTCATTTTTCCTGCGAATGATACGACTCCTACTGTCTCCAACACACACTTCAAATCCCGACTATTGTATTTAATCCCATTGCGACTGAGTCCAATCTTTATGCTCTTTTGGCCATCTTAGTGTATTTTTCTTTTTGTTGTAATGTTAAAAGTGGCTTTACCTGAGCCTAAAATAAAATGAAATTTATTAAAAACAATTCGTACTAATTTTTTCAACTATAAATCTTACTTTCTAAGTACCACATCCTAATTTGTGGTCCTCTCGGTGACATGTTGATCTAGAAACGTGTCTTCCAGTAACGTCACTCCATAAAACGGTTAACTCCATATAATTTGTTCGTCGATTTTTCACTATAATGCGTCTTAATGCCCTTCGATCTGCTTTGGTTATTTGACTTTTTCATACATTTCTAGGTTTTGTGACGACCGAACCTGTAGTTTTGTATCGCTGACTATATTTCTTACACTATATCGTGACAATTGCAACATATTCGCGATTTCCGAATTTAATTTACCAGAATTAAAAAATCTAATAATGACCTTTTATCGATGATTTTCTCATCGATAGCTTTACCTCGACCCATTGTACAATTCACAAACGGCAAAAGCTTGACAATATTACAAAATACATTTGACATTAACTGACAATATTATTGTTTTAATGTCATTTTTCCATAGCTACCTCTGGATTTAACGTAATTATGAAAAAAATCAACGTATTGTAGCGAGATGAAATAAAACGAGCGGTTCGAATTTATATAAATATATTTATTTATACCATATTTTAGCATATCCTGAAGAAGCAAATAAATTTTGCGAAAGCTTGATAAAAGAACAAAGAGTTTTACTTATCCTGCCCTAATAATGACTGCAACCTCAAAATAAAACTTTAGTTTTTATATATATATAATATAATTTAAAAGAGTACACGTTTCATTTTTTATTGCTGCAAACTCACTATTTAACGTTTACTTCCTTACGTTGTCAGCAAATACTTCTGGTTCATTATATATATATATATATATATATATATATATATATATATATATATATATATTTATATATATATATATATATATATATATATTTATATATATATATATATATATATATATATATTTATATATATATATATATATATATATATATATATATATATATATATATATATATATATATATACGTACTAGCAAAAACATGCCGTTTTTTAATAGTAATACTTAATTATGGTGTATGATGTTAAAATATGTTTTTAGTTATTACAATGAGAAGGAATTACAAATGATAGTAAAGTATATCAAAGCTTTGCACGCTTTAGAATTTGTAGATGAGGAAGATAAAGTGAAACCTTCCGATATTGGTGTTGTCACGCCATATGTCAGACAGGTAAGATATTTCTTATAAAATATTTGCAATTTTTATACCCACAATAAAATCATTTATTTTTCAAAATTTAGTTTTACTCACGAAAAAATATCATTAAGCACATACTATGTGGACGTATAATGCAACTTTCCTTTTTTTATTATTATTGCAACATTATTTTGTTTTAAAATTTGTGGAAATGCGATTTTTATTTATAGAGAATGTCAAATTTCTTAGGAGGAAAATCTAGCATATATCAATTCTTGTTTTTTTGATCGAATTTAGACCAAACTTTACCACAATTTTTTTTTGTAAATTATATTTTAAAATAATTTTAATTTGGTGCGATAGTTAAACTGATTTTTAACGAAATGTAAAAAATATACTCTTAATTTTCCGCAAGCTGTGTAGTAAACTCTATCGTTGTCCGAATATAATTCTTTGTAAGGTTTAATCCAAATAGAAACACTGTTCACTTTCGGTATGATAAAAATTTCAGTTATGCACAAAATAATAAATTAAATCAAAATTTTAAAACTTTCTCTGAGCTCCACTCTCTTGGGTTACCGCAAAACAATAAACGAAAGTTCTTAGGTAAAAACAACAAATTAAAGTTGCGCCAGATGGGACGTGGCGGCCAACCAGTTGAGAATTTCCCAGGTAATAAAGTAATAAAATAAAAATATAATTCTACGAAATTATGGGACAATGACAGTTCATTGACAGTAATGATTTTTTAACGTATTTTAGGTGCACAAATTAAAATACCTTCTTGAACAACATCATATCGAAGGTGTCGATGTCGGAACTACTGAAACTTTTCAGGGGCGGGAAAAAAGGATTATTATTATATCCACTGTAAGAGCTCAAAAAGATTTGTTGCTGTTCGATAAACTTTATAAGTTAGGCTTCGTTAAAAATGAAAAGGTAAGTTACTAAAAGTTCTCGTTAATTATTTTATTATGATCCAAGGTGAGTCAATGAAGCCAATAACGATACTTATGTAAAACTAGTTATTTTGCCCGTCACCATGCGACGAGGATCCAATCAATTGCATCTGTAATCACTCCTCTTAATTTGTTTCTGTCTTCCTCCTATTTATGGCTAGGGTGACAACAGAATAATATTTTAATCTGTTGTATAACTTTCATAACAAATAAGTCACTTTTGGAGAGTCGCTGAACTTTTTGCGTAAACTTGTCTTATGAAATCGACGTATAAAACCAGCGTAATTCTAGTTTGGCAATTTATTTGTTGGTAAAGCTCGAGTTTTGTATTATATTTTTTACCGATCACCAAATTCGCAGCAAATTTTTTACGATCAACAACATTTTCAAAAGAATTAAAAATCAATTTTTAAAATAATAAACTTCTTGCATGAAAGGGTCGGTCTTTTCACCTCCAGATAAATATTGTCCTATCTGAAAGATAGTTAAAAGGATAGACATTTATTTATAAAATAAAATGTATTATTTGGCAAATATAGGAAAAGGTTTCAGAATCTTAGCCGTTGGCGCAGAGAACAGGGAGAGCGCATTCGGAGAGTAAAAGAGGGAAGACGTAAACGCTCGGTTTGGTGATGAGGTACAGTCTTCCTCAAAAATTATTTTATTTTAATTTATTATAACATCTCGAGTCGGTAGGTAGGCATCATTAGGAAGTTAATGAATTTAATGGGTTTTTCAATGCCAAAATTTAAATACTAAGAAACATTTGGATATAATACAAATTATACAAATACCTAGTATGGAGTCATTAGCAAGAAATATTTTGTTGAATTTGACGTAATCCATTAATGTCTTTTTAATCATAATCAAGTTATACAGGAATGAAGGTTTTATTTAAAAAATACATCAAACATTTATTTTTTATTCATTAGCTTTTTGTCTTTATGGTTTACATTTTACATGTGTTTACTAAATAAGTAAACAATAATAATGAAATAAAACTATAAATAAAGTAGATACTACACCTAGAACTACGAACCTTGGACTCCCCCAAGGCAGTATTTTAAGTCAAGTTCTGTTTTATTGCATTCAATGGATGCCAGTATTAAACTAGTAAAAGTATTATATTTACAGATTGCAAAAGTCTCGTAGAGAGACTACAAAATATAAGCGCGTTTAAGAACTTAAATCATCTAGAAGCCATCTAATTAATAAATATATATATATATATATATATATATATATATATATATATATATATATATATATATATATATATATAAAGAGTATAGAGCCTTAGAAATGGACAGAAATACGGCGTCTAAGCAGGATCTTCCGGATCTGAATCCTTGTTGTTCATCTGATAAAATTGTTACTTTATTGATTTTGTTGGTTAGAAGATTTGTGGTACGCTTAAGTGCGGTGTTCAGTACATTTATACCTCTATAATTGTCGGGGTCTTCTTTATCTCCTTTCTTGAACATTGGTATCATTATGCTGTTTCTCCATGCGTCTGGTATCTTGCAGTGCAATATTAGTTTTTGTATAAATTTTGTCATCTCTAGGGTTATATTTTCTCCTCCGTGTTTTAGAAGTTCATTGGTTATTCCGTCTGGTCCTGATGACTTTCTATTTTTGAGTGAATTTATGGCTATCCCTGCTTCCTGAAGACTGATTTCTATTTCGTGTCTTAATTTAGGTACGTTCTTGTGTTGATTATTATTTTCCTTTCCTTTAAACAGTTCCGTCAGGTATCTTTCCCATTCGTTTGCTGGTATGTTATTGTATTCCTTCAATTCTGCCATTTCTTTCCGTTGGTTTCTTATGAATCTCCATATTTGTTTTTGTGTACAGTACAAGTCGCTTTCCATCCTTTTTGTAAACTGTTCCCAGTGTTCATTTTTTGTTCTTCTTACCAACTGCTTTGTTTCATTTCGTATTCTTCTATAGGTGTCTCGGGATTCTGAAGTATTTGATGATTTGTACTTCGTGTAGGCCTCTCGTTTCTCTTTACATTCATATTTTATTTCTTTTCTGAATGATGATGTATTGTTGTTGTTTCTTTTGTTCAGTATGACTTTGCGTGTTCCTAGAGCTTCTGTTGCTCTATAGTCGGACAATTTTCAATTAAAGGTGACTAATCTACAAATTGAACTAAACTAAATTGGTGCGATTCACGAGTGTATAGTGAGACAAGTTCAATGAATAGTTTGAAACATCGGTAAATTTATCAATATTTTGCTGGTCTATATTAATTTACGTTCTTAGAAAGAATGGGAATGAGAGAAATTTGATATGTTAGTTTATTCGTTATACATTAAATACGTGCATAGGCGTAGTGTGCTCTATTTCTTGGGAAAATATTTATTAAATAGACTTTATTATTAACTTTAAAATTGTTTGACGTAAGTAAAGTAAATTTGAGGCAAGTTTATTCTTTATATAGTATTAACCCATTAACGGCCGCTCAATATACAAAGAGAAATTTGACAATTAATTTATTAGATTGGAATAAAAACGCATAAATTAAGACTAATTTACAACCAAAAAGATTTTTTTTCTCGTTTTCAAGGAAAACAGTACAATTTTTAATCAAGAAACAAATTGTATCTTAAATGTAAATTAAATTTTAAGGTGAAAATTTTCGAAACATTCGGGGTATAGTTGCATTCTACACCTTTTACATAAATAAATAGTATTACTTTTGCATATCCTATATTCTTACACTATCGTCTCTTTTTGTAATGTGGCCAATATTGTCGAATCTGGTTTCATCTGGTAAAGCAAATTTAGATTGACGTCCATGTACTAAGTTTGACACTGATGTAGCGGTTTCTTCACTATTATAAATTATAAATATAAATCTATGTCGGCTCATGCTTTCTTTTATAATGTGCACTTCTTTACCCTCATCCTTTGACCAATGCATATCAACTTGAAGCAGAGTGTGAACGAGATAATATACATATGCTAATAATTTTTTTTAAATCTATGTTATTCATTTCAAAATCGTGACGGTTATTCTGCGATACATAAATATTTGTAAAATATAGAATGCTCTCAATTACTTTTTTATCAAAAAAGAGTGAAAAAACTTCAATGTATGACTTGCCTCCATGATTGGCTTTTATATTGTCTAAATATCAATCAGACTGATGTTGAATTACTACTGAGCATGAAGGAGTATCTGTTGTTACAACTTGAGACAAATTTGGATTTACTATTTTTGCTTGGTTTTTTCTTTGGACGTTTTATCTGTGGTTCAGAGGAATATCATAATCAGAATCGTCGAATTTCCAATCACTTGTATTTCCTATGTACCTGCAATATCCGATTTTATTGATTCTTCACAAATATCGGCGGCAAATAAACCACATTAAGTGAGTCAGAATTTTCACAATCTGAGTCTTCTTCTAACAAAGCTATTAACTCTTTAGTAGTTAGTGCCATCTTCATTTCATATTTCAAGAATTTACTGAAATAAACAAATGCACTACTATATACACGTATTCACATGATAATAGTTTAGCTTACTTCATTTTAATTTATATGAACTTTATACTATATTTTTATATTTATATAAACAAACACAAGGAAAGTTTCAAATTAAGAAAAACAAATATAACGTTTACAGCACACAGCAATTCTATAAATAGAGAATGATGTGTAATGACGAGATCGTATGTTAAAATTTCAGATTGTTAGTCTAATGAAAAAAGGGTAAAAGTTTTCTGTTTTTTGAAGTACTGTACTAGGTACTCTATAATAACAATAAAATTTTACTTTATTTTGTTAGACAACTATAAGATACCTGTTAAAAGACACATGATAATTTAATAATTATATCGGTCTTAGATTTAATTTTTACGTAATTACTTATGTGTTTAAATAAATAATTAAAAATATTTTTGGTACGCCTCTGCAAAATTGATAAGTGGAATATGATTTCGTTGAAAAGTTATCGTTAAGGGCTTCGTTAAGTGCGATCTTGCCAAGTAATCACCTTCAATTAAAAATTGTTTTAGTATAGGAAAGCAAATTTCTGTGTGAATTTATTTAATTAAGACGCAAGTAGACACTACGCAGTTAATATTTTCTTTAAATGTCTCACATATACACCTGGGTAAACAAAACTTTAGATTATTATTACGTACCAGCCAGGGGCGTATTAAATAAATTTTTATACATTTTAAATATTCGATAGTTAAAGACAATATTCATGCTATATTCTCTATAACGTTTTTTAATGTAATTTTAACTTTATTTTTCAGAGATTCAATGTCGCAATTACCAGAGCTATGAGTAAATTAATAATCATCGGATGCGCACAAGTTTTGGCTACGGACAACAAATGGTTGCAGTACATGAATCTATGTGAAACGTTATGCACTTTCTGGGGAGCTCCATTTCCTAGAAGGACTGATGCTGTTGTTAATCAAATCACTCAAAAGATTGGAGCCGTCCAAATAGACACTCAGTATCAACAATAAACTCTGTATTTTCAAAAATTTATGTTGTTAGTTTAAGAGAAAAACTGTTTACTTTTCAATTATTATTTTTATCAATCAACGTTCTCTTTCCTAAAAAGAATTTTTGTAATATGTATTTTATAATTAAACTCTGACACTAGTAAATGACAATCGAAGATTATACGGAAGAGAAAAAGGGATTCCTGGAATGTATAGTTAAAAAAAAAACAAATTTTAATGTACATACATGATTTTTTGTTTTGTTTCCTTAATTTTAAAAAATCAGTATTATTGGTAGCTTGAAAAATATTTTTAACAATAAAAACATTATTCTTAAATCCGCTTTGACACGCTAAAAAACCCGAGAAATCCTTTTATACTTGTCGATATTTCTATATTGTTTAATTTTACAAATACACGGCGTGAAAAATGTTTATATAATCTTTTGGCATCGTTTTAGAAATTTTGTAACAGGTCAATGTTCTAAAAAGTACTTCTTTTAAATCAACATTTGGGTGCACATAATAAGTGATTTTTAAATGTTGAGCCATCTTTGTTAAATTAATCACACGGAAAAAGTTTGGACCGAACGAAAAAAAATTAAAAAATCGATGTTTTAGTTTTGCTGTCCGTCCGGTGATTAATGCAGCCAACAATGCAACAGATACAGAAAACCTGATGGCGAATTTGGATTCCGCTTTAATAGTTTAAAAACTAGAAAAAATATATTTACTCCTAAAACTAGTTTAGGGTTTAATGTTTTAAGGCTTTTCGTTGTAAATTATCAGCATAATTCTTCAGATTATTTGTACAACCCTTTCATTACCGAGTTCATTGTACTTAAATAAGACTGTTTAAAATGACTTTACTGATATTCGTTGATACTCAAAGACATAACAAAGCGATTTTTTTTACATTGTTGCGTGTCCTTGTATCCTTAGAATGGACATGGGAAATATATGTCCCATTAGTGTTGAATGGTGGGATAAATAAATCTCATCAGGAAAGAAACAAACTTATATTCAAAATAAAAAAGTATATTACACAAAAAAACATTACTTCTTATGAATGATGTGGTAAAAACATTTTTTACATAGAGGCACATTACACGCTGTAAAAATCGTAATCATGATCTTCCACGTCGTAATCGAACTCAGAAGTAATTCAATAATCTGGACGTTGTATCAGCCTTTGCGTGGACTATTGTTTTTTTTGTACTTAATTGTGTAATTACTTTGAAGAAACAGTGCATAATGTTGAATTCTAGTTGTAGTTACTGATGGTAAATTTTTAGATGGAGAGAATATTTGAATTAAAGGATGACTATCAATATACAGTGTAAACTCTCTACCAAAATATTTTAATACCAAAAATTATTGCATATGCTTCCTTATTCATTTGGGCATATTTTTGTTGAACTTAAGTGTTGGTGAAGCAAATTGAATTGGTCTCTCAGATCCATCTGGATATATGTGAGGTAATACTGCTCAAAATGTGCCCAAACTTAATCAGATATCATTTCTCTTTTTACTACTGTAAATGCTTCTTGATATTTTCCGTCCCATTTGAAAGACACTCCATCTTTAAGAATATTGCAAATTGTTTGTAAAGTATGGCTCAAATTTTGTAAGAACCGTCCGTAATAATTTATGAGTCGTACCAATGCTCTTCTGTACCAAACTTCTGTCTTGTTTGAAGGCGCTTTTGATTTCTGGATAGCTTCCATCGTTTCTTTGGTTTTATGTATACCATTTTTGTCAATTTTATACCCACATTACTCAATCTGATTTGCTAAAAATTAACATTTGTCACGATTGACTCCAATATTTTAGTTTGGAAGTCTGCTACGAACTAATACTAGTCTTTGATAATGTAACCCATCATCAGGTGCTGTAATTTTTCTTAATGTCTTGTAAAATGTTTTAAATGTCTCTCTACCATATTGCATATGCTCCCTCCTATATAATCCTCTGGGTGTACTGTTTCCTGTCTTCTGAACGTACTTCCATTTCTAGGTATGCCTGTTTTAAGTCACGTTTTGTAAACTTATCTCCACCAGTAATTGTAGAAAATAGAACTTCAATTGTAGGCAATGAGTATTCGTCTACCACTAAATGCTTGTTAAGTGTACTTTTAAAGTCTCCGCAAATCCATACTTGACCATTACTTTTAATAACTGGTACTATAGGTGTAGCGTATTCAGAACTATTAACATTTCCTAAAATACCTTCTTTTTCTAGCTTCGTAAGTTCTTGTTCCAATTTTGGTAATAATGCTTATATTTCCCTAGCTCTTATATAAAAAAGGTGAAGTGTTTGATTTAACTGTTAATACAGCTTGTAAACCTTCAATTTTTTACATATTTTTATGTAAAATTACTGCATATTTTGTAAGTAAATTTGCTAGGAATTTAATTCGTTCATTTGTTCATAAGAGTGTACAAAACATTCCAATATTTTGCAAATATTTCATTGAATTAATAACAAAATACATTTTTTCTATTACTAATGTAAATTATTGACTGAACCCAGCGCTACAGGTCCTTTGGCTTCTAAAAACTTGGTTATTTCCCTCCATTTTTTCGGTCCCTTGCTTTCTCTCTCTTGATTTACAGCTTCAACTTCTTCTTTGGACGTCCTATTATTTTTTCTCACTTCTGCCTCCTTCAGTATTGTTTTAATATTTCGATTCTTTGGCATTCGTATAATGTGACCAAGCCATCTAGCTCTTTGGGCTCGTATTTTTGCCGTAATTGTTGGTTTTCCATATATCCTCATTATTTCTTTATTCGTTCGTCTTCTCCAAATATTCTCTGCCGTCTTTATTCCTCCGAAGATTTTTCTAAGTAACTTTCTTTCCTAGATCTCTACTTTCTTTTCTTCCTGCTGGTTCGTAATCCACGTTTCACTGGCATACATCACTGTCGGTCTGATTACTGTCTCGTAGACTAGCAATTTAGCTGTTCTTGCCACATTTTTTGCTTTCAGTAATGAATTTAGTGACCCTATCGCTCTGCTTCCCTACATTAATCTTTTGTCTATCTCTTTTTCTTTTTTTCCCGTGTTCGTTATGGTTACTCCTAAGTATTCAAATTTTGACACTTTTTCAAAACTATAGACAGTCTCTGCTCCTTTCATTTTGATATATTTGTTATGTCCCCTCTCATTTTCATATATTGCGTTTTTGTTTGGTTTATTATTAATCCATATCTTTTCGCTTCTTCTTCAAATTTCTGGAAAACTTTTTCTAAATGTTTTTTTGTTCTCGCTAGTATTACCACATCATCTGCGTACGCTATGCACTGTTCCCTGCTACTGAAAATAGTCCTGTTTGTGCTCATATTTGATCTTCTTACGATTTGTTCGTTGTTAAATAAATTCGTTGATAGCGGATCCCCTTGTTTTAAACCTCTATTCACAGTGAACTGGCTTGAAAAGCTTCCTTAAATTGTTACCCTATTCATCGTGTTCCTATGCGTCATTCTCACTAGCCTTATAAGCTTTTCTGGTATTTCTAATGTTCTCATGGCCTCATATAGCATCGTTCGATTTAGGGAGTCATATGCTTGTTTAAAATCAATAAATAGCATATGCAGTTTGGTCCGTAGCTATTATTTTGTATTAATTTTAACATACTTATTTGATCAGTAGTTGTTCTTTCTGATCTAAAAGCTTCCTGGTATTCTCCAATCACCTTGTTATCATATTTTATTAATCTTTTCCTAATAATTTTTGCAAGTATTTTATAGACTACTTCTAATAGTGCTATACCTCTATAGTTTTCGCACTCCGTTTTGTCCCTTTTTTTATAGATAGGACAAATAAGAGCACTATTCCATTGTTTCGGCATTTCTACCTTTTGCCAAATTATTAGTGTCAAGTGAAATATTCTTTCCTTCAATCTTTCGCCACCTTCCTTAAAAATCTCAGCTGGGATACCACTTTCTCCTGCACTTTTGTTATTTTTTTGGTCTTATTATTTCTTTGACTTCATTCAGAGTTGGTTCCTCGCACGTCCCCTCTTCATCTTCTTGCCAATTCTCTTTCCCCTCCAGTTCCTCTTGTTGGTCTGTATTTAATAGATTTTCGAAATATTCCGCCCATCTGTTTAATTTTTCTGTTGTTTCACCTAGAATTAAGCCTTCTTCTGGAATACTGTGGATTATTCTTTGTAGTTTCTCTGGATTTCTTAACTTCCTGCTAGAAATTCGTTACCTCTTTGTTTATGTAGGCTTCTTCTATGTTTTTCAATTGCTTTTCTAGCTGTTCTCTTTTCTTTTTTCTACAAATTCTTTTCACTTCCCTTCTTCTTGCCACATAGTTTTCCATCACATTTTGGGTATTTTCTTTATCTCTTGGCTGTCTGTATGGTCTGCCATTCTTCATCTATATCCATGTTGACTGGATTCTCTATTTTTTTATTTATTTCTTCCTCTAGTCCGTTTACAACCTGCTTCTCTTGAAGGCACTCTAATTGGTAATTTAATCTATCTCTAACAGGTTTTGGTATTATTGGTAGTTCTTGTTTTAGTTTTGCTATTATTAGTGTATGGTCACTGTTGTTATCTGCCACTCTGTAACTCCTACAATCGATTATCGCCTTATCATGTTTGCTTTCAATTAGGACATGATCTGATTTTTTATGTTTTACTCGGGAGAATTCCATGTTACCTTATGAATGTCTTTGTGATCAAACCTTGTGCTAGCTATCTTCATTTTGTTCTCTGTAGCAAATTCTATTAACTTTTTCCAGTTTTCATTTGATTCCTTATTCTTCGTCCTCCTGTTATTCTTCTATATATTTCTTCTTTTCCGACTTCGCATTCATGTCACCAATGATTATCTTTATATCGTATTTCTGTATATTCCCTATTAGGGTGCTTAGCTTTTCGTAGAACTCTGCTTTAGTTTCTAAGTCTTTATCTTTTTCCTTTTATTTTATTAATTTTAACCTAAAGTAAACAATTATTGTTACATGCAGTTTATCAACAAAATAAGACTACATCAATGAAAACAATAAAACAAGGTTTCAAATGTTTATTTTACAATTTTTATTTACAAATATAAAGTTTTTAATCAAAGTTAATAAATATTCACTTCCATTAGTAATGAGTATTCTTCTTTTTTCAATAGAAGTCCACAGTAGAAAGATTCCTAACAACACATTCTCGGAGTAACTAATAACTTTCTATAATAAATTCTGTGAACCAAACTGTTGAACCAAAAGTATTGCATGCCAGTGAACCCGAATGACAATGAAAACTATAAAAATGTTTGTTTAGAACTATTTTTTAGAACAAAAATCGACATGCAAATTTCTATAATTTTGTATTTGTTCACGCGTGGTAAAATTAGTTGAAAAAAATTGTTTCCATCAGAATTGACAATCAAACATGACAATAAGGTATTTTTAAGTTTATGTGATCGTTGTGCAGTAAAATAGTATTCTTGTAATATTTAGTTTATACATTATTGTAGTTGTTATTAACTAATAATTATTTTTGTAATATTGAGAAAGGCTTGAACTAAAAATACGTAAAATAATTGTCATTATCTTGGGATATAGTGTTTGTTATATTTCTTAGTTACTATCAGTCACGGTGCACATAATATATTAATACAATGTATTAAAAAAGTCGCTCCGTAGTGAAATATACAATGAAACTAGTACAAGTTAAAAATTTATGCAATATTCATTTTTAAAGTCACAAAAACATTGAATACACAATTCAGTTAGTCGAATCATGTTTCCCATACCACTGTAACATTTTCCCTATAAAAGAGGTACCGAAACTGGATATTGTAGTTTTCAAGTAATCGATGAATTTTGGATGGTTCGATAGATAGTTGCTTTCACTGTTAAGTCGCAGAACAAAAGGTCAAGTGGTGATAGTTCAGGCGATCATGGATATCAAGAGTCCCTATAAGATTGTGCAAGTGATAAAAGCATCTGCAGCAACTGAAGTATTTCTGTAGCTGGTCTAACATTCTGGAATTTTCCAGGTGGAAAAGAAGATGAATTTCATGCATCTCAATTGTCTTCAGTATAACTTTGTACATGATTAGTGTATTTTTTATTGACTTTCTGGCGAATAGGAATTTTGAGTGAGTCCATTTAAAGGGAAGTAACGTAGACGGAACAACAATACGTCGCATGACTACTGCGGAGCGACTTTTTGAAGGCAATATACCTGAAAATACAAAACATTATCATCGTAAAATACATCTAAATTGTTTAACATTACTTTACTTTAAATGACCATTTGCCATCAATATGTAAATTTATTTCACAATAAGTTTCTGGAAAACTTTCTTAACTGACTGATGTTTAGTTTCATAGGTCATAAGTATAAATTTATCTCATAAAAAGGCGTTGAAGATCCCACAACTAATTTTCCCAACAAAAACATGCATCAATCTATCATTTTATGTATTTGTTTTCCAGTCAACAAATATGGAATCCAACGGTTCGTTTATTTTCTTAAGGTCTGAAGCAGACGAGACTACTGGGTGGCGCTACCTGGGTCCTACGACTCAATAATCAAGGGAGTTTAAATTAAGCGTTCAAATGCGTGGTGGCAATGTATAGGTTGCACAAACTGGTCGACCATCGGTGACTCAATCTACCCACTACACTCTACACTCACACTACACTCATATTAACATAGACTGAGCAATCTGTAGAGCTAAGATGTGTGTGTCTCTGGATTGCATCAAGTAAGTATAGTAGCGTCCCTTTATGGTGGGACAGGAAAGTAGTGAGGAGTTTCAATGCGCTAGAGAGACAAATCGAACAACCGCAAAAGAAGTCTGTCACGTGTGGTCGTAAGAAGCAGACACAGCGATGAAATTGCATAATGCCGAACCAATTTTTATTGAAGTTCGTCAGCGCCCTATTTTTTCTGTGTAATTTCTGCTTGCATGATGTCACGATGTTTCTTAGAATATAAAACCATACGCGGTCATTTGCGCTTGATTGTTCATCGGTTAAGCACATTAGTTATAAGTCATAAAGATGGTAATTCCTGTTGCACAATAACATATTTTAAAATCCTTTCAATAGTTTTATTTTCTTAGCAATGGGTCGGGAGTTTCTTTCAGATTGGTGACTACTTCATCGAATTATGTCAGGGAGATCCGAAGTAAATTAAAAAACATATCAAGATATTTTCTGAGATGCTGATATAGTTCTTTTTCTTCTTAGGGTGCCTGTTCGTTCCGAACATTGGCGATCATTCTGGCTATGATAACTTTGTTGGTTGCTATACGGAATAGCTGTGTTGAGGTCTTTCTATACCATGCTCTCAGGTTAGCAAGCTAGGATATTCTTCGTCCTGGGGCCCCTTTTCCTTCAATTTTACCTTGCAAAATGCATTGGAGTAGCTCATATCTGCCTCGACTTCTCATTATATGACCCAAGTACTGCAGCTTACGGCCCTTGACGATGTTGACCAAATCCACGGTTGTGTTCATCCTCCGTAGTACTTCTTAATTTGTGACTTTGTCTGTCCATGGTATCTTCAGGATCCTTCTGTATAACCATAGCTCAAAAGCCTGAAGTTTAGCTAGAGTGATGTTTCTACTCCGTACAGAAGCATTGAGTACACATAACATTTAAGGAGCCTTATTTTTGTTTCTAGGATGAGGTCATGGCTCTTAAACACATAGCTCAGTCAAGAATGCACTTTTTGCCTTTCGGATGCGACGTTTAATCTCTTGGGTACTGTCCCACGACTCATTGATTATAGTTCCCAAGTAGTTGTACGGTGAGACACGTTCAATTCTCATTTGGTTCACATACAGATTTGCTCCAATTATGTTTTCCTTACTGATGATCATTAGCTTGGTTTTGCTGGTGTTTATATCCAGTCCATATGTTCTACTTGTTTCCGTTATTTTGTTCATTAAGTTTTGCAGTCCTTCTATGGTATTGGAAAACACCATTGTATCATCTACATACCGCAGGTTATTGAGCTTGACTCCATTTATTGAGATGCCTTTATAAATATCTTTTAGAGCCTCTTCAAAAATGTGCTCCGAGTACAGATTGAATATCAGTGGTGCAATTATGCACCCCTGTCTCACTCCTCTTAAGATTTTGACCTGATCTGTATATTCTCCATCTATTCGGAGCACCGCTGATTGATTCCAATACAGGTTAGCTATTATTTTTAGGTATCTACCGTCAATCCCTGTTCTCTTCAGCACTTCCATCATTTTTTCATGCCTGACTCTATCGAAAGCCTTCTTGTAGTCAATCAGGCATGCAAAAACATCACAGCTGACATCTCTACATTTCTGAAACAATACCTGCACGCTAAATAAAGCTTCCCTCGTACCAACGGCGTTCACAAATCGAAACTGAATGGGCGCAATTTGTTCCTCGCATTTCCGGTAAATTCTTTTATGAATGACTTTTAAAAACAGCAACAGCAGATGACTCATTATATCATTATATAGGCTTATGATCCTATGATCTTCACAAACTTTTGCTCCTGGTTTTTGGGCAATGGTACGAACTCCGATAAAAGCCACTGTACTGGTATTTTTCCTGCCTTGTATATTTCATTAAATATTTCAATTATTATTTTTATTTGTTCTGCATCTAATAGCTTTAGCAGTTCTGCAGGAAGTTCATCGAGTCCCGATGCCTTTCCATCCTTCATTTGTCTGACGGCTGCCGTTATTTCTTCTGGTAGGATTTCGGGACTTGAATTTTCTTCAATGATGAATATTGTTGTAAGGTCGTGAAAAAGTTTCTCCAAGTATTCTTCCCATACTCTCTTTTTATCTTCTTTGGTTATGGCAAGATTGCCTTCATCATCTGTTATTTTTCCGCTGTTGCGTTTTCGGAACTTTCCAGCTATTTCCTTCACTTCGATGGGCATTGAAGTTATCATATCGACTCTGATACTCCTCTATTTCTTGACATTGTTCTGTTTTTTGTTTCTCTTTGGCTTCTCTATCTTTCTTCTGACGATGGCATGTATTCTCTTATATTCTTTAAGATTTTCTTTGTTTTTTTTTCTCTGATCCATAAGTTTAAGTATTTCATCGATCATCCACTATTTCCGTTTCTCTGTATCTTTCTTCAGGTGTTGTTCTGATATAGTAAATAAAATAAATTAGTTTCCTTCATTTCTCTTAAGAAGGGGTGCACTCAAAACCATCTGTATCTAATTTTTTCCATTTAAAAAAGATAGGTTACAATTGCAAACTTTTTAATTTCATTGTTCAACTGGCCTTGAAGTCTGCGTCTGTGCTTTAGGTCTAGCCTAGCAAGTGACGTCAAAATAATTAGCCTGACGCAGGTAGCCCAACCTTGGAAGCCTCATCTGTTTGTACTGTGTGATAATACAAAGTAGGAAATAATGTTAAAATGACAAATATAACTTTAGATTAGACTATAGTTGAGTATCACAATTGTAGACACTAAATTCTGAGAAATGATAATTGAGTTTTAAGAACAACACTAGTGTCGGGTGATTATAGATAATTTATCAACTTCTTTATCAATAATTCATATACAATTACAAAATTAACTTTATTATATGAGGCAATATTGACAAAGTAGTTCGACATTCACAAAAGGTCAAAATATTAACTATCGTCTGAAGAAAACTCGTCGGATGACGAAGAACTATTGCAATTACTATTACCCACTTTTCAGGACATTTCATATCATGTCCATTTTAAAAGTCAAGTTTCCTCTCGCTCCTTGAATTTATAACTCTATATTTGAACTCTATAAAAACGTATTAACCGCTTCAGATTAACTATAGTATTGATGTATTTCAGTAATAGCAAGAACAAAGACGTTATCAATAAACCAGTTTTTTAATCAAATAAAAGGCAGATATCGAGCACAGTTTTTATTATTAAATCTTGCCCAAGTACTTTCGCTCCTAGAGCATCTTCATGGGCATTTCGTCAAATTAGGCTATCCAACAATATATATAGAATGTCATATACATTAAAAGATACATTGACACAACACGACACAAGGACAAACAGTTTAAAAATTATTGAGCTTGGTCGTTTTCAATAATTTTCAAACTGTTTGTCCTTGTGTCGTGTTCTGTCAATGTATCTTTTAATGTTTATGACATTCTATATATATATATATATATATATATATATATATATATATATATATATATATATATATATATATATATATATATATATATTGGATAGCCTAATTTGACGAAATGCCCCTGAAGATGCTCTAGGAGCGAAAGTACTTGGGCAAGATTTAATAATAAAAACTGTGCTCAATATCTGCCTTTTATTTGATTAAAATTCATTTATTCGGGCATTCAGCCTTATGTCACTTTAATAAACCAGTTGTTGATAAACAATATAATGGGAATTCCCAAATATTGAAAAAAGTGAAATTTTGTTTGGGAGCAAACTAAAGCATCTATTGTTTTATATTTAAATGTAAAGTTTGAGTGTTGATAAAATCAATGATTTATGAAACATGATTGAAGTTTTTAATTGTATAAATTTCCCTTCCTATCTATCATATTTTTTAAAATTTACTTTGTTAGGTCCTACATGTTGTGTACTTCATAATGATAACTTTACAACAAAAATAGTTTTATCTCCGTTTGTCCAGGACGAATTATAAGAAATTGATAATGAAAATACTGAAAAACAACAAATATCTGGTATATCAACATTCCAGGGTTTATCACAAAATTTGTAATTGATCCAATAATTTGACCTCATTTAATTCGAACAGATTGTATACATATTTTGACTTTTTGATAGTCAATACAATCCATAGTCCATATAATAATATAGAAAATAGTGGTACAAATAATTTGTAAAAATTCTTTAGTACCCTCACCAGGAAGACCAAGAATAACCCAGAATGGTCATAACCATTTCCTGCAATTTAGTGTCTACAATTTCAAAACTAAAGTATGTATAACATCTTTTATATTAGTGATTATCAGTGCCTTAATTGTAACCTATAAAAGTAACTTGTATAGAAGTCGAATGTGAGACTGTTTTTACTCTTCGTATCGATCAGTTTTAGAATATGTTCCTTATTAAGGCAGAATCATGTGAAAGTGATATAAACTAGGTGATTTACACTCAAGTAAAGGGTAAAATCAAAATCTGGCAAATTTTTCGACTTTCAGATATGGACTGTTGTCAAAATCAAATTATGAACATAGGTTTTAGTCAGGTCAGGTTATCAGTCAAGGAGAATAAAAAAGTAAGATATCAATCCACTGTTGTAATACCAAACTCTCTATTTTGCTTTTATATTAGCTACTATAATATTACAATTCCGCGCAAAAAGCTTTACCCATTATGTTTATATGAATATCTTTAATCGACACTAGGATTTTGTAATGTAACTTCACGGCAGTTTGTTATTGTTCTTGTTTCTTTCATTTCTTCTGATCTTGTTACTTTTCTCTATTCCGGTCTTTTTTTGTTTGGCTTTCCATATGATTGTCTATAAAGACTAAACATGTAGTGTAGATATAGAGATCGGTTTAGGGCGAAAACCTTCTGATTAATAATTATACCGCTACGAGTCCCTTCCCATATCAGTTAGCCCAACGTTAGATTGATAAGAAAATTTAATTTTAGAGAACAAAAATAAAAGCGCAGCTTAAATTTTAGAAGTTTTAATGCATCGAACAACATTTTTTAATTTTCTAATTATAAAAAATATTTTATAACGTAATGAAAACTATTGATTAAACAGAGTAATAATAAATTTTAAAAAACGCATAGAATATGTAATATTAACAGAAAAAATGTGAAAGTTTACCACTGAGTTACATCCCCTTTATTTTTAATGACATCCTCAATTCTTCGCAAATAACGTCGCACATTTACAACAAAATGAACTGAAGCTTCGTCTTGCTGAAAACACTATCTTAAAATTGGCTCAAAACTTGTTTTCCAAGGCAGGTACAATTTCATTCCTTAGTGGCATTTTATAATTATCTCTTGTTAAATTTCCTTATATAAAAAAAAACGGCAAAATCAACTGCGTACCCACCATACTCGATCATACATTTAGTTTTTTTGGTTTGAGTATGGTTTTGACGTATCCAGTGTGTATTTACCTCACTCCAATATTGTTTCATTGGAAAAACTTATCTTGTTAACGAAGTTATCGTCAGTTACAATTTTATTCATCATTACCCCACTAAACTGTAATCTACGGTCGTAGTCATCTTCATTTAATTCTTGCAACAACTGGATTTTGTAGGGTATCCTGCGTGAGGGTATTTATTCACATTGGCGAAGAATACACAATAAAAATGACCCCGGTAAGAATTTACTTCTGACGACATTAAACATCGTTGCCGCATGCTATCAGTTCAATTTGTAGATGAGCCGCCATATCGTCAGTTACAATTTTATTCATCATTACCCCACTAAACTGTAATCTACGGTCGTAGTCATCTTCATTTAATTCTTGCAACAACTGGATTTTGTAGGGTATCCTGCGTGAGGATATTTATTCACATTATCGAAGCGTACACAATAAAAATGACCCCGGTAAGAATTTACTTCTGACATTAAACATCGTTGCCGTTAGCTATCAGTTCAATTTGTAGATGTGCCGCGTTTAATTTAAAATTGTCCTATTATAACTTTATTTTAACTCACTCAACTACAAATATTATAAATTTTAATTACATTAATAATCACGGATATCGCTTTACAAAATAATCACTTCGCCAATACTCATAGAACTGATTCATCAAAGGCCGACTTAGCGCCTTACATAATAAGAATACCTGTTCTAGAAAAAGCTAGCAGGTGACGATGTGCAATAACACGAAATTCCAGAAAGGCACCATCGATACAACGGTTAGTGGAATATTCGATGAAGAGCTCGAATTAAAATGTACTGTACCTACAGTACTAAAAAAACAAATAAACATTAAATCTGAGATATTTCTCGTTAATTAATACTAATCGCAATCCATATCTAAATCGTCCTCATCCTCTGAATCATCTCATATATTAATAATCACCGGTTCAATATCTTCCTGCAAATTGTCCACCGCAAACATTTTTTTTCTACTTTCACTTTCTTGACGTGGTTCACATAATTATGCCACTGCTCTTTAGATACGCATTGGTAAGCTTCTTTTATCAACCGTTCTACCGTTTTTTCTTAAAAACCAGCTCCATGATATAGCCATTTTCATCCGCTTGCGAAAATGAAATAGAACTGAGCTTTCATAATTTTTGCCAACAAGTTTTTGGTCTAATGGCCAGTACCCAAATCGATAAAGAGACATGTTTACTTTGCGTGGACAATGGGGATTAAAGCTGATTCACTTCTCTTAATCACTTTATTTCCCAAAGAATGTGTTTACAATGGAAGCTATTGAAAATTGATAAATATAGATAAGCTATCGACAATGAGTTTTTAATATATTTTACCTTTTTTGTCGTATTTTTCTTCATGTTATTGTTTAGTTCGACAATGTAACTCTCTTATTTATATATCGATGATTGAATCATGCTTTAGTTGAAACAATAATGATAGTCTTTTATACAACTGTAGGCAATTGTTGTGTGCGCGTATATTCCAATGCTATGATTCTTAAATCCGGTCCTGATGCGCCGCTCGGTGCAAACCGGCAACGTTGTCGGCCGTTCTCCCGTAAGAAATAAATTGCCTATCTTACCTGCATTGCATTCTAACTGTGGCTTCTACTATAGAAATAGTTTTATATATTCTAATGTATCTGATCTGGACGTGATATCTTTATAAGCTTTATCTATTTATAAGACGTATTATACAATGTCCGTTGTGGAAGTCGAAACAATATTAACAAATTAACTTTACACAGCAGATTTTAAAACTGAAATACCAAAGTTTTTCTGTCGATTATATACATTATTTTTAAATATTATGAATGTAACAATTCTTATCTTTAAGATCGACAGAAACACTTATGCAAATCGAGGTGTTATGTTACCATTATGATTATTCAAAACTCTTTTGTGTTCCTGGTATATTAATTTTATCATGCAGTAATACGTTAATAACAAATTAAGACAAAAAATAGAGATTTACGTGATTTTTTTCCAAATGATACGTGATACCATCGATAAATACCAGATATAACATCAGTAAAAAAATCCTAAAAAGTATTATTGTATTAACCGGGATACACATTTAGAGTAATGAGAATGAGGATGTGATAGTTTTATTTAAGAACTTACCGTTAAGTTTTAAAGACTTTTAATTGTTATTTTTTAACAATTCACCTCTATTAAATACATTTATTAACTTTAGAAAAAAATCAAATACTTTTAGGAAAGATCTGCGATATGTGTTAAGTTTAAATAGTTTAAGCTTAGATTAGGTTAAGTTCTGTGTTATTAAAATGCAGCGAGTGCAATAATAAGTATTGTGTGTGAAATATTAACAGTATTTTATATTGTAAAATATAAAATTTAAGTGCCTCTAGCATTTTATGGCGCACAATTTTTGGAAATATTTTTGTGTTGTATTAGTTTTTTTATTATATATTTTAATAAATTAAAGTTACATGTCTATTTTTTGTAAATTATCATAGATGGTTCACTTCACGGCCTTTTTTCAATGCCTTATTTACTCTGTTCTACAAAAAAAAAAAACAACAACATTAATGAAAGAACGAAGAACCCTTGTTCAAAAAAACAAGGGACTGACATTAGAGTATTCGGAAATAAAACTATCAAGACAAAGATAAAATAAGAAAGGAATAAACAAAAATCTGGGAAAAATAGAAATACATTCCATTAAAACATCCACGAAGAGGAAAAAAAATCACATAAATGAAATAATAATACAACAATATTGTTTGTAGCAAGTCAAAAAAAAATACATAGTATATAAAAAAGAAACTTGAAATATCAACAGAGTAGGTAGCGGCATAATTTTGAACGTGATAAAGAAAGGCCGGCAGTGCTCTAGATAACCAACCCCTGCTAAAATCCTGATAGCTTTCTTTTACATTCTAAAAATTTTAAGTGCATTTGTTGAATTGCCCCATATGATTAAACAATAGTTTAGGTGAAAGTGGAATAAAGAAAAATATGTCATCTTTAATGTTTCAAAGTTGACAACCCTTGCTAGTTGGCGAATAACAAATAATGAACTTGATAGCTTTTTCTTAAGTTGTTAGATATGAGCCGACCAGTTCAGTCGATTATCTATGGTTATTCCCAATAGTTTAACAGTCTCTTTGTTATCTGGATCATTGAGTAAATTACTTGCAGATATAACCAAATTTTGCGTTATATCAGAGTTAAGTTTTAGTTTATTTGCAGCAAACCATGTACTAGATTTAGTAGAAACTACCTCATGAGACATTTTTAAATCATCATCATTTTTTTCTTTATGTTTAGAATTTAGGCAAATCTTTAACATAATTAATAAACAAAAGAGGTCCTAAGACCGAATCTTGTGGTACTCCATGTTTTACGGATAGAAAATCGGAGAGATAACCTTTAGACTCTACCTCCTGGTGTCTGCCACATAGAAAAGAAGTTATAAGTTTAAGAGGGATGCCTCTGATTCCATAGTAATTTAATTTGTCGAGCAAAATGTGTGAAACGCAGTCAAAAGCCTTCGACAAGTCGCGAAAAGAAATCACTTTCCCAAAAGTAGAAACAATGCTTATGGCGTAATTGTCAGTTTTTGAGAAATCACCCTTTTTGTAGATAGGTATTTTAGTACTTCTAGAAATACTCCAGTTGATAGAATTAAATTAATAAGATGAGTGAAAGGTGTTAAAACTATTTGGTAAGTTTCTTTTAAAATTTTGCAATTAATTTCGTGAACGTCGCTACAATTAGAATTACTAACAGACTTTATTATTTAAGAGTCCTCTTCTTCCACAACGGGACGAAAAAAGGACTTGCTCGGAGAAGGATAATTTCTATAATTGAAGAGGACATCTACATTAATAGTGGGAAGAGATGTAATTATATTCTCTACAATTGTAGTAAAAAACTGATTTATTTCGTCTGGAGGTAGATCAGGTTATACCAAACTGGATCTTGTGTTGTTTCCTTCGAAATTTTCTATTTTTCAACAATCTAGGTTTATTAATGGAATTAGTAATAAAATTACAGTAAGTTGACAATTTAGCTATTTGTAATTGCCGATTATATTCAAATTTTTGTTGTTTATATACTTTGAACAAATCGGGATCCTTAGTGGCATCTGTAATGTGTTTAATAAGAGAAAGATTAGATCTGTAATACCTTATTTCATTATTAAACCATTGCATGTTTGTCGTACTTTTGTTAGTGGGACATGCTTTAATATTAAGGTGTTATTTATAAGTTTCGGTAAGAAAGACTCAAAAATCAGGATCATTATTAATATCATAGAAAAAGTTAAAATATTGGTTTTTATTGAATGTACATAAATTGCAGAAAACTGGCTGTTTGCTCTACAATATATTCATTTAGATTAAGAGAACAATACATAAGATTTTCTTTTACATAAATTGTAACTCCAGCTTGTTTCTTTTTTACCCTACAAAAGAAATTAGCTAACGAAAAGTCGGAGATGCTAATTAATTTTAAATTTTCTTCACTTTGCCAGTGCTCCGAAAAACATAATATGTTTTTCAGAGCACAATTATGACGTCATATAAATTTTGATCCACAAGAAAAGCATTGATCATATCGACTTTATTTGAAATACACTGCAAAGAAACATGCTTACCGTACCTTGTCGAATTAGTTTATTTTGATAAAAGTTTGTAGTAGCTTCTAGGTTTCATCCGTCTTCTTTATGTGCTGAAAATTTCTTTTTGCAGTTAAATCTCCTAACTGCAGCTTCTTTGAGCCAAATATTAGGTCTGAAAAGATACCTTATATGTAGAGTATTTGTCAGTTTTATGCCATTCCACGTAGTTAAAAGTAATATCGGGTACCGTCTTACTTAAGAATTTTAGAAGATGATCGGCTGTCATATCAACACCTATGCCGGACACATGTACATGCGTTTGTCTAGGAATGGTGTTTGCAGTAGACGATTCGTTGCTTCCAATAATCTGTTTGTATTTGTTTTCTTTTTTCGATTGGATATTCCAAAATGAGTGTCCTGTTTTTTAAATTTTTTTTATTTTCTTTTTGTTTATCACTCATATATGGATGAGGTCGACTTGTGTTTTTGTTTAATGAGAATTTAATGGGTTCTTGACTGGTAGAACTCGAGTTGCTCGGACCTGCTTTATTTACAGTTTTTTCTCTAGATGACATTAGTATAGGTATGGCTGAATTTTTATTATATTTATCTTTTAATAAAGAAATTAAATCTTGTTGCTCCTCCGTACGTTTTTCTAGATGTAATGGTAGTTTACTTACTGCTACAAGTTCACTTTTTATTTTAGTTATTTTGTCTCTTTATACACTGATCACACACAATAACGTCTAGGTTATGTTCGTATCTTTTTGCACTGTTTGTGTTAATCTCGGTGCTCCCTATCTCCCTTCTAATAATTACATTCAATAGACTTCAACGTATTATGTTTATATCATAAGGATCGATTTGTAAACAATATATCAGTCTTTCGTGCTCGACTTAATCTATGAAGCACAAATATGCATCTTTTTGTTGATCGTGACATTTTTTGCAAGAGCACAATGAAACTATGAAACTTTGGAGAGGATGAACAAAACGATAACGGAGAACGTCTGATTGAATTATGCGAACTAAACAAGCTATGGACGCAAGAAACACGAAAGCTGAAATCGATAGACTACGTAATAGTCAAACAAGATACCACAATAAAGATAAAAGATGTGAAAGTCAAAAGAGGAGCAGAATGTGGAACAACATAAACTACTGACAGCAAAAATGGGCATTAATTGGAAACATAACAAGACCCCCTCTACAGAACCGTTGAACACTATAAGAGAAAAACAATACAATATAGAACTCTGCCTCATAAGCTAAAAGGCCCTAACTCCAACATTTTTGTAAATGTGTTTTATGGGCATTTATGAATCGGCGTATAAAAATACACCTATAATGTTGTTAGAAAGCCTTAAATCCATCAAAATGACGAGTTATTGTGAAATATATATTGCCCTAAATCCAGTTTGGTGTCATTTTTGTTAAGAGAAAGCCCTATGTAGCGAAAAAGAACTAAAAGTACCCCGAATCCACAAACATTTGTATTTAGGACCTTTTTTCTTCAAATTACGCCTATGAATACGGAATTAAGGAATCGTTTTTGGAGTTAGGGTATTCTTTCATCAAATGCTTTGGCGTGACTGGCTGTTTTGACATGGCTTTCGCCAGTTTCATTGTCATTAATTGTTTGACGCTGACGAGTACTACTTCTTTCGTTTTTGGATTTAATTTTGTTTAGTTGTAATTTTAAGTTGCCGTTTTCCAATGGCAGATAATAGTGCAACTTCCGAAATAATACCTGCTTATCCAGTGAATGAAGAAGATATGGACTCCTTAAATTTTCTGCAACCTACGAAACTTTTAAATAATCCAGATCAGAATTCTTCAAAATGTAACGAAGAAAAAGAAGATACGTTAATTTACACAACACTTGAGGTATTTACTCCATCTCAAAATGTTCCAGTCCGCAGTGAAGTAGAAACTTTAAATAACACGGTTATACCAGAAGAAATACAAACAGAAAATAAACAATTCGAAGCACAACAACAGTTCACTGACACAACATTAGAAGTTTTTAATTCATCAAATTTAAACCAAAATTTTCAAGGTGAAAATGATCCAGTACAAAGAGAAATAGAAACTGTAAACAATAGTGTAATTTATAATGAAAAACCTCAAGAAAAAGAACAGCAGTTAAATTTAGAACACGAACCAGTTAGAGAAAATGAGGAACTTGGTATTACAAAAAGTGGAACTAAAAGGATACGGAAGAAAACAAGTAAAACTTTAAAAGAAAAAGTACGAAACAGATTAAAGAAGTTGAAAGATCATCCCACGCGCGATCCTTGTGGTGATAAATGTCGCTACACATGTCGTATAAAATTTTCGGAAGAGTGGAGACAGCAATGTAACGCCGAATTTTGGAACAAAAATTTCACCAAAAGACAAGACTTTATCGTCTTATGCGCCACTGCGCTCCCGGTAAAAAAACATCGAGGTATATCGCAAACCAAACACAATTCATTTAGTAATTTTTTTAATGACCAAAAAGGCGAAAGAGCAGGGTATGTAAAACATTTTTTCTAACGACTCTTGGATTTTCTAAAGAAAATAACTCAGTTATTTATGATACCCTAACATCTGGTGACAAAAATACAATGACAGGTACGGCGTCAGGTGTAACCGATAAAAGGGGAAAGCATTCTAATCATAAGAAAATTGACAGAAGCGTCATTAAAAATCATATAGAGAGTTACAACCCAAGTATTGCTCATTACAGAAGAGAACATGCACCAAATCGCCGATACCTCCCAAATGATGTGACCATTCAAAAGATGTATGATGACTTTAGACGAAGTGAAAATTTTTGTGACCGTTCTTATGATTTATACAGAAAAGTTGTTAATGAACTCAATATATCATTCACAAAACTCGGTCATGAAGAATGTGGAATATGCTTCAAGTTTAAAGAACATAGTAAAGACCACAGTCAGGAAAACTTATCATCAGATTGTTTGGTTTGCGTCTGTTGGAAGAGTCATATTGCAAAAGCTACAGAATCAAGACAATTATATAACGAGCATACAAAACTACAGTGTTCCAATAACACCATGTTCTTTTGTGCTGATCTTCAAAAAGTCATCATATTGCCACGCATGGATTCCTTTAAAGAAGTCTTGTTTACTCGAAGAATGGTAGTATTTAAGGAAAGTTTTGTACCTATTGGTACTAAACGTAAGACTAAACCTCTCGCGGTATTGGGGCATGAGGCAATAAGTGGAAGAAAAAAGGAAGACATCCTAAATGCCCTTTACTCGTTTTTTTACCATTTCAGAGATGTAAAACATATTTGTATTTGGCTGGATAATTGCTCAGCACAAAATAAGAACTGGACTTTCTTTACCTTTTTGGTGTATATTGTTAATTATTGCCCGGAGATTTCTGTCGACGCCATTGATATTTTTTATTTTGAACCAGGTCACACTTTTACGGCTGCTGACTCCTTTCACCATCAGGTAGAATTAGCTATGAAGTATAGTGGAAACGTGTAAGATTTCCAAGATTTTAAGTGTGTTCAGGAAGCAAACTTAGGGAAACCGGAAACAAAGGAGCTTAGTGGTGAGGATCTTTTCGCTTAGAAAGGCTACACTTCCAATCCAAAACTTAAGCATCGTGGCAACGATAGCGTTCCTTATCTTACAGACATTGTAAAAATAATAGCTAAGCGAGGCAATACAAATCTACTATATTCCACTGATTACCAAGAATCTAATACCAAAGTGCTAAATTTCTTACAAGCTAAATATATCAAGAACTTTCGAATGTCTGAGAAAACTAAAGGAGTAAGAGGATTTAATAAAGCTAAGAAAAAAGAAATAGTTGCCACACACACATAATAGTTGAAAACAATTGTGCCCTCTTATGCCATCTAATAGCCGTGGATTTTGGTTAACCATTCAAGAGTCAGAGGAGCCAGATTTATTAAACACTGACTGACGCTGAATGAGTCATAAAACCAATTTTTCCCTTATGTTACTTAGTTTTAAATTATTTCATAACTTCAAATTTTTATATGTCTATTCATTTTTAGATATTACACAGTTCTTAAAAACATAAGTTGTATTTTCAATAAACCTTCTATGTTCAGTATGTATAAAATTAGTTAATTTTTAAAGTAAAAAGCTTTAACTGCCTATAAGAGGGAGTTAGGGCTTCTTAGAATCTTATATGTCAGCATCCAACTTTAAAATAAAAAGCCCTAAATCCATTTTTCTCCTAAAAAAATTTAAATATTCTTATGTTAAAACCATAATTTTAACATTAAAAACAAAACCATTTACACATTAAATTCATTTAAAAATATCAAAACTGTGATGCTGGAGAAAAAATGGATAGGAGAAATAATGACGAAATAAAGCAAAGAACATCAATAAAAACAGACATTAACATATATACAACAAAAAAGACTAAAGTGGTATCGACATGTAAGAAGAACTAGCGGCAGCAGATGGATAAAGAGAATAACCGAATAGAGCGCCATAGGAAGGAGGAAAAGAGGACGACCCCGAAGATCCTGGAGGAACGAAGTAGACTACGCCATGAGTAAGAGAGGCCTAAACGATGGAGAATGGGACAAGATGGGAGATGGAAACGGTTGAGCGAGGGAAGGCAGTGAATACTGTAGAATCCCTGAATATATATATATATATATATATATATATATATATATATATATATATATATATATATATATATATATATATATATATATATATATCGAGCCCTTCCAGGAAAAACATCGTAACCAACAATTTTTCGAATTTTTGATTTTTCATGGAAAATGATCCTAACAACAAGCTTTTTCGTTGACCAAAACATCGTAAGCCAAACGAACACGGTTTTTAATTTAAAAGTAATACTGCATTTTATCGTTACCAACACAAGTCCATATCAGTGAAACCCGAAACATCGCAACTGTGCGTATAAAAAATCGTTAGGATACTTTTGCATAGTTACGATGTTTTGGGCAAAACCCAGTCGAGTCGGGATGTGACAACTTTTCTTGAAAACTTTTCTTATCGGTCAACAAGCCTACACAACATTAAGTTATCGGACTCAAGGTAGTCGATCAAGACAATTCGGTGGTTTAGGAGGGATGTGTGCAGGGGTGCAATTTACCATTATCGGCTGGTGAATGGTGACCTCATCAAACACACCCGTACGTGCCCGTACAGTGTATCCTATGTACAGTGTAGATAAACAAGTTTTAGTAGTTTTTGAAAGTTAACAAGTTTTATTGTGAATTAATTATTGTTTGTTTTTTTATTGTAATCAATACATAAATCGGATTACCTACAGCGAAAAATGCATCGAGTTAGAATCTATGGAGAAGCTATGAGCATATTAACGTATGTAATAAAAACGGCGTAGGTAGGCGTGGCTAACTGTGATATCAATATGGCGGTGGGATCATGGCCGGACTCAATAATATTAAAACTACTATAAAAATATGACTAGTTATTCAGAAGACTTAATCATAATCTAAAAAAGTGCAATACATTTTTATTAAACTATGATTTATTTATCCCGCGGTAAACACTAAAAACACGATATATTATACATAAAGATAAATTAATACAGTCAAATACTATTAATTTATTCTCTGAAGTACGGGCCATTACTTTGTTTACATATTTGTATACTAACCTGTAGAACGTTATTCCTGAAGATTTTTTATTAACATTGCTTCTGCCACTGCAACAACGTTGAAAATAAGAAACCATTATTATGCACTATCACAATATATTATTACAGTTTCTATAAAAGTATTATAAAACTAAAAATATTCGAAAAACGACAAACGTAAATAAACATATACGATCTGTCAAAAGTGTCAAAACAATATGGCCGAAGTGAGGTCGTTTTTAGTCACGTGATGCCCTCTCCATAGATTCTAACTCGATGGAAAAATGTCAAGACGAAAAATATGTACTTAATTTTAAGATTTTAAAATTCATAACCTAACCTAAAATAGTCGTTCTTGTTCCTTCTTAACTTAAATTAACTGAAAACAAATTGTTTTTTTTTTGTGATCTTTTATTTTCATTATCGTACAATTTAATTAACCTGTCACTGCATTATGTAAAATTTGCAGCAAATCCTACTCGAAAACAACAAAATATAATCGTATAGAAAAACAATTCTTTACAAAATCTACTTATTTTTCTTGGGCCAACTGGAAAACTCATTTTTATTTCCAAATGCATTTAAAAATGTTTATGATCAGGTGTTTGTTATATTTATCATAAATTTGGTTACTTGAGAATGACGAAAATTATGTATGTTGGATATTATAAAGCCTGATTTTTTTGTATACGAGAAAATAATTCATAGGTATTTCAGGGTGAAAAGGCAAACCGAAGTGCAAGAATGCTGAATATGGTATTATCTTCGAAAAACGACGAGTATCAGATGGAGGAAGACCCACCAGTTGAATTAAATGAAAACGTTTCACAAAGAGATTTTTTAAGTAACAGTACATATGAACGTGTTCAGGAGTGGATTAATAGTAATGTACCAGATAGCCAACACAAAATCTTGTTTAAATACTGATGTCGGTCCACTAAGTAGTCATCTGGAAGATTCAGAAATGTCATATAATCCAGAAATTCAACAAGAAGATAGCTCTGATCCCAAGAGCCTTGAAAGTATGCCACCCAATGAAGATCTTTTAGTGATAGGGGAAAGAGGAATCCGAAAGCAAAAGTCACTTCCGAAAAAGGTTTCGAGAATTGAAAAATGCACAGGAAAAACTAAAGCAGTACAACCTAACCCTTGTCTTATTAATAAAAAATGTGGTAATAAATGTGCTGAAAAGTTAAGTGAAGAAGATCGAGTTTTGATTTTTTAAAACTATTGGGGTATGGCAAGCTCACAAAGGCAAAGAGATTGGATCTTATCCTGTATGGTGGAAACCCCAATTAAAAGAAAAAAGGCTGAGTATACGCGATGATCAAAAACCATGGAATATTATATTCTATATAACAATGAAAAAGTAAAAGTTTGCCAACAATTTTTAATTAAAAGGCTTAATATTTCCCAAATGACTCTACGATATACGAAAGAAAATGCCCTAACCAATAACATGGCTAAACAAGACGAAAGGGGAAAAAGAAGCCCTAAAAATAAATTTCATTCTAATCAAGTTTCTTTGGTTAAGGAATACATTAAGCAACTACCGGCTGTGTTCCTTCGCATTATTGTAGGAACAAAGCAATAAATTATATCTTCCAGCCGAGTTTGAGAATGTTACAAACTTGTATCGCTTATACAAAAAATATCTCGTTGACTGTGAAAAACTAACTGAAATTGTATCACTCAGTAAATTTCGAAAAGTATTTCGGCCAGATTTTCATAATGGTTTTCATCTGCCAAAGAAAGACAAATGTAATCTTTGTGAGCAGATTAAATATCTACCTAGCCTTGAACAAGAAGAAGAAAAGAAGACAGAATCCTACAGGCAACACATTAAAGATAAAGAAAAGTGCCTTGAAATTTTTATGAAAGACCAAAATCTTTCAAAAGAAGGATCTGTGCTGTGTGTAAGCTTTGATCTGGAGAAAGTACTTAATACTCCTCATGGAGAAAGTGTAAATTTATTTTATTGTAGAAAGTACGCATTCTATTATGAAACATTTTATTAGAGCGGCTCTGCAAATGTTTATTGTTACTTGTGGGGTGAATCGGATGCAAAACGAGGATGCAACGAAATTTGTACAATAGTTTACATGTATTTAAAAAAGAAAGATATTGAAGCCACACATGAAACAATTTACCTATATTGCGAAAGCTGTTCCAGATAGAATCGTAACAAAGCAATGCTGGCTATGCTCTCCTACTTCATCGAAAGGAGTGCATTTACAAAAAATATAAAAATAACATTTCTGTTACCAGGGCATACAATGATGCCCGTAGACTCTGTGCACGATTATACGCAATTCAAGAACGAATCCTTTTAACTATGTTACCGAGTCATTGGATTTTTCTAATTTTTTAAATTGGAAAGATTTCGCTGAAACATTAATACCAAATAAATTCAAAATCAACATTAGCAAACTTCGCATAGCCATGTTTAATAAAGATAACCCACAAAGCTTTATTTTAAAGTATGGATTCTTTGACAGTAGTGAACTGAAAACTATAAATTTGCAGGAAATCTTAAGAACACGCCGTAATCGTAATAGTAACAATACCGCTCCCCAACAGCTCTACAATAATCGACTCAAAATTTCGTCAGCTAAATCCCTAGATCTTAAAAAGTCTGTAATAAGGGTATTATCCCAGCAGAGTTTAAAGATGACTTCCTTTGATTACCCCATAGTGGTGATATTATAGACTGCTTGATGGAAACAGATAACGAGGATACAAGTGACGTTGATTTTTGATTATAACTTTTGTTTAATAAACGTATAATTTTCATAATTGTAATTTTTTTCATTGATTCTCAGCAAATAAAACACAATTAAAATAAATCTTAAGCAACGTGAATCCTTTAAATTTGAACACACGAAACATCGTAACCATCTCGGCAAAAAGCGTAAGTGACACTTAAGCACAAAAATTTGAAAAACCAAACATCGTAAGTAGCATTACTATTACAAAAATAAAACATACAACATAATTACTCTTGTCATTTGTAAAGTACACTACCAAATAATATAATATAAAATATTTAACTTTCAAAACTGATTGGAACGGATATTAATCTAAAAAAAAACCTCCTCCTGTAAAATTGCACTACGATGTTTTTCCTGAAAGGGCTCGATATATATATATATATATATATATATATATATATATATATATATATATATATATATATATATATATATATATATATATATATATATATACATCCTACTATCATTTTCGCATCGATACATTATGCTTTTACCATCACTTTAGCATCGTCTTGCAAAGTAGCATCTGTATATCGACGCTACTTTACAAGACCTTAATAACTTTTTTCCTGTACTTGTTACAAAAATTTTAACCATCTCATTGATTAAGAGTGTTGATACCGTGTTGATATTTTAAAATATCCGCTTTCTCTTTTTATCCCTTACTGAGTTATACAAGTTTATTCCAGAAAATGTTTGAGTCTAAAATGATGGTACAGTGAAAATATTATATATATTTAGTTCAGGGTTTTACCGTTTACTCGCTGCCATTATATACATGAAAATGTATATCCCACTTTCATTATCAATCATTTTAGCATCAGAAATTTGGCATCGCTGTTGAATATAATATTACCCACAACGAAATAGTAAATTTAAGAATATATATATATTTTTTTCATCCACAAATCATTCTGGCATCATGTTTGGTTAAAAGTAACGGGTTATGATATATTGCAATTACCTATTGTATCTTCGCTCCAATTGGTCCAGTCGCGACATACAGCCCCTCAAATGATAGGATTTAACCAATAAAATACAATAAGACAGAAAAATCAAATATAGCAGCATGTCAAAAAGGCCTTAATTATATATCTTCGTTTCTATAAGTCCAATCGTGACGTACAGTATCTCAAATGACAGGATTTAACGAATTGAAAACAATGAAATAACAAAATTAAATACAGCCATGTCAAAAGGGCCGTAGTCACGTATCTTCGGTCCTATTAGTCCAATCGTGACGTATAGTACCTCTAATGATAGGATTTAATATAAAGAATACAATGGGATAGAAAAATCAAATGCAGAACAATGTCAAAAGGACCTTAGTTGTGTATCTTTAGTTCTATTAGTCCAATCATGACGTGCAGTACCTCAAATGAAAGGATTTAACAAATAAAATACAATGAGGTATAAAAATTAAATGGAGTAGCATGTCAAAATGGCCTTAGTTATGTATCTTCGGTCCTATTAGTCCAATCGTGACGTACGATACCTCAAATGATAGAATTTAACTAATAGAATACAATGAGATAGAAATCAAATACAGCAAAATGTTAAAAGGGCCTTAGTTACGTATCTTCGTTTTTAGTAGCCCAATCCTGACGTACAGTACCTCAAATGATAGGATTTAACCAATCGAATACAATAGGATAGAAAAATAAAATACATCAGCTTGTCAAAAGAGCCTTAGTTATGTATCTGCGGTCCCATTAGTCCAATCGTGACGTTTCGTACCTCAAATGATAGAATTAAACGAATAGAATACAATGAGATACAAAAATTAAATAGAGTAGCCTGGCAAAAGGACCTTAGTTATGTATCTTCGATCCTATTAGTCCAATTGTGTGGTACAGTACCTCAAATGGTAACATTTAACCGATAGAATACTACGACGTAGAAATCAAATACATCAACACGTCAAAAGAACCTTAGGTATATATCTTCTCCTATATATGTTATGTCAAAAGAGCCTTAATTGCGTATCTCCGGTGCTATAGGTCTAATCATCACATATGGAGCCTAAAATGATAGGATTTAACGGAGATAATAATATAGAGTGTAAACCATATTTCCAATGCTTTATGAAATAGAACCAGTTTATAATATTCCGGACGACGTAATAACACCTTATTTTAGAATATTGGTCGATGAATTGAAATCATTGTTCAAGAAACGAATTATTCATGTGCAGATGTTTTATTATAAAAACATGTAAAACCAAAATCTCGATTAAAAAAGTTGCAACCAGTTACTCTCGATGAAACTTAACCCCATTATTGATTTTACGAGTGATAAAATGGGTCGACAAAAGACCAGTTTTAATCCTTGCAACATTTAAACATAATAGTTGTATCTTGGTTTAATTAAATGAAGAGAAAAATTATGCACAAGTACTAAAACCACAAACTATTCTCGATTATAACTTGGTGAAAAAGAGTATTGATTTTAGTGATCAAGTGGCTTCTTACCAAAGCCTGCAAAATGCTGAAGTGGTACCGGAAAGTGGCAATGGAATTAATATTTAATACCGCAGTAGTCAATGCTTAGTTGGTAAATAATAAAAAACGTAAAAAAAGCGACAACCTATCAGACTGGAGTTCGCGAAGGCATTTACAAATAAAGAAATGTTGTAACCCTCACGACCAGTTACACCCAAAAATACCATTTAAGGCAAAGCGATGTAGATAATACAAAGAGAAGAAAGTGTACAAGATGTTACAAAGTGTTAAGAAGAAACCTGACTAGTAGAAAGGCCGATAGAAAAGTTAAAAAAGTTAAAACATACCCTGAAGAATGTGATTGCAAAACTGAAATATATCTAGTGTGCTTCAATGAAGCACATTAAAAAACAATTTTACTTATACAGAAACTATTATTGAGTAAAAACGTATTGTGCCTCAAGTGGCCTTATAGTATTGGAAGTCGTAAGTTGATAGTTTCCAGTAGAACGTTTTTATAGTTAATTACCTCCGTAAAAGTACGTTATAGTATTTATAAAGAAATGGATGTAAATAATATGCCTTTGACATCTAAAAAAGCTAGATGTGAAGATAAACGTAGATTGACCACTGCTGAATTACAATCATTGTTAGAAGCATCTGGCGAGGACGATGTAGATTAAATGAATTGTGGAAGTGACTCTGACGAAATACTTGCACAAAGTCGTTCAGAAAAATCGAGGATTGCGTTTTGGAAAGAGACAACACAAACAGAATTTAAGACTTTTCTCGGGCTTATGTTCCATATGGGAACAATTAAGATGAACCGTCTGCATGACTACTGAAAAAGTATGGGTAACTTCTATAATAGTGTTGACTTGACTACACAATTGTTCATAGCCCATATAAAGAAATAACCGAATCCTCACTTGTCAAAGAAACTAAAAAAACATTAAGTGGTCTAAAAACTAAAAAGTAAAAAAAATTAATAATATGTTAAAAGTTTTTTTAATATACCCTAAAACTGAAAGCACAAAGAATCGATTGCAAGTTACAAAATACTTGTAGAGTCATACGAGTTTGGACAAGTACAGTTGTTTAAATAATCGCTTTCTGTGATAAACAAATTGAATAAATTGTAAAATATTTTTTGATCTGCTTGATATTTAGCACACTTTAATAACTCATCAATTGTTATGATTTCAAGTAGCTATATTACCTGTCGTTAGTCAAAAAACAAAGTTATTAACATTTATAAATTACTATAAACATAATATCTTAGAGTTTATGGTTTTTTGGAATTATCTCAATTATTTATGTATTTAAATTTGGTATTTCTCTACATAGAAAACTTTTTATGGTCTACAACTTTTATTTAAATTATTTTTCTTTAGAATGTATACAAAACGTTTTATAAGCAAAAATGTTTTTGCCATTTATGATTGTTTAAAAAAACAAAGCAAAATCAACTGTACGTCTTTACGAATTTTTCGTCGGCTACCCCTCATACTATTTAGAATTTAAATTTCTGTATAAGATTTTTTTAAACTATTTAGCGAGGTTCGTGAACTACTTTCTTATGGCATGGTCAAAGTCAAATATTATTTTTTTATGTGATTAAGCCACAATTATTGGTCGATATTGAGATGAAAATTACATTTTTAATTAACTAATATTTAACGATACGAGTTCCAATATTTAACCTTGTTTATTGTACAAATTATGTAAAAATGTGTATACACATTTTGTACAAAAAACGTTTTTTGAGAACGATTTCCTGAATGTAAATCAGAATAAACATTAAATAATTAAAAATGTGATTCTAATCCCAATCACAACCAATATTTTTGACCTAATCCCATAAAAACCTAATATTTATCTTAAACTATTCACTGATAGCTTCGATTAAACAGCTTGGAAATTCAAATATGTAAAATATTCCCCTACACAACTCTCTGGGAAAAAATATCTAAATTGAATAACAACTGAACATTGATATAAAAAAACTTGTTGGTTGACCCCAGCCGGCCGGCAGGAAGTTTCAATGTCTTCATTTGAACTTGACCCAAAGCGATCGATATTTTTATGTTTTCAAATATTATTTAAGTATTAACACTGGCAACATCTATTGGCTTTAAAATGATACCAAATACAGTAATTTTACCTCCCAATGTTAAAATGATGGTTTGATGTAAAAAATTTAATTTATAAAAAAATCGGATTATTGAAAAATCGACAACAGTGCCAAGCCTACAAAGGTGCACTAAACGAACATACACGACTTATAAATAGAAAATGATAGCATTTCTTGGTGATGCTAAATTACTGCAACGTGAAAAGAGCTTAAAACGATAGCGGGATGTATATATATATATATATATATATATATATATATATATATATATATATATATATATATATATGTATATTGTTACGAACATACATTCGGCGTAGCCCGTGTAACGGTTGCATCTCGAAGTTTCCGGCGATGTATCGAGCGCGAGAGAGATCAACCCGTCAATTAGGCGAATTAGAGGTGGGCTACTCCAGAATGTTCTAGTACATAGTGACTTATATATAATCATACCTTCTATAAGTAAAGGTTAGTTAATTCGTTTTATTTAAAAACGTTACAATATATATATATATATATATATATATATATATATATATATATATATATATATATATATATATATATATATATAATTATATACACAATGAAATTAAAAAATGCATTTAGTGTTTCTCTACCGTTCCTGAAACAAAATTGTTCTTGTCCATATCCTCTTCACTTTTTTCTTTTTTTCTTAAATTCTGTCATGAATTTCATAAATAATTTAACATATGGGACATGAGACTTATCAGTCACATTTTTTAGCGTTGTTGAATTTAGGGAGTGGTACAAAAGGAATGATACGCAATGAAACTACAATTTAACAAATAAATAATTTTATTTACTTAAATATAAATACATGAAGCTAGTTGAAATATTGTATAATTTTAAAAAATCGAGTTAAAAATTCTTTAATGATAAATAAACCTAATAAGATCATTATACACTTTAACCTTAATGTATTTATACAGCGCGTTTGTTCACTAGTAAAAATCAAATTACACAGTTGTTGCGATTTATCACAAAAAAATACAAAAAATGAGCTTAATTCATTTTTGAACGTTTCATTAGATTTTACTAGATATTATTTTTTCAAACAACACATTCAAAATATTCCTAATCATATTAGCGTTTGTGGAGTTATATGGGTCAAGTATATATAATACGAATGAACAATTTAAGATATTTTCATGTTTGGAGATAGTTATATAAATTCACAAAGGATTCAATCATCGTATTGCACATATTAATTATTTATACATATAAATTTTCTTTACCCCCCACTGTCAGATCTAATTTTCAAGCTGCCCTTTGTGGGTGTTACTCAAGATGTTGCTTTCAGACAAAATATAATATTTTAGTTTCACATAATCACAAACCATTAGATAGTTTCATTAGTACTGAGACATAAGATTCCACAGGGTTTTGTTTATTTTTTATTGTAAGACAGTAAATAGAGATTACAGAAAAAGGATAGACCATTAGAATAGGTACATTAATCATACACAGAAGCAGTGTCCTACTCACTCAGTTGTCCAGATTGTACGTAGATTGTAGGTAGCTTTATATTTTTTTTGGTATTTCTATTAAAGAGAATATTTTACTGCCCTAAAAAACGCCAAGACGAAAAAATAACCATTGAAACAAAGCAACTAATGGAAACTAGAAGAAAAATCAAAGGAAACGAAAGCATTGACGAGGAAAAACTACGAAAAATAAATAAAGAAGTATCAAAAGCTATAAGGAAATATTTAAGAATGTTCGGTCCACTGAACTATAGAAGAGAATAAACGTCATGAAAGTCCTGAGAAGACGGCTAAACAATGGAAAATGTGAAATATACAAACTAAAGAACAAAGAAGGAGTCCCCATGTCAAATAGAGAAGAATTACTACACATAGTTAAAGATTTCTATCAAGAACTATACATAAGTCAAAGAGAAGATCAAACGAACTTGGGAGCCGCCGCATTACGCAAAATCATCAACCAAGGTTCAGAGCTCATGCCAGAGATCACACTAAAGCGAAATCCAAGACAATCCAAAGCAATAAAAAAAAATGAAAAACAACAAAGCACCAGAAGATGGAGTCGTAATAGAAGCTATAAAGATGAACGGACGTGCCCTTCTCAACCAAATAAAAATTTTGTTGCAACAAAATCCGATATGCAACAGATTGTTGCATATCGGAAACATGGAACAATGCTGTAACAATTTTACTACACAAAAAAGGAGACAAGGCGCATCTAGAAAACTATAGACCAATCAGCTTATTGAACCATATCTATAAAATGTTTACCCGAATAATTACAAGACTAGAAAAAAAGTTCGATTTCATTCTACCAGCCCTGAAAACAAGCTGGCTTCCGCTCAAAATTCGGAACAAACGATCACCTACAAACAGTAAAAACCTTAATAGAAAAATCGATAGAGTATAACAGATCACTGGTACTTATCTGCGTAGACTTTCACAAAGCCTTCGATACCGTGGAATTAGACAGCATTATAACTGCTTTGAACAATAGTAGAATAGACTACCGGCTTATAAACTTAGTACAAACTGCTACATACTACAAATGCGTGTAAAACTACATAATACCACCAGAGAAATGCATATAAAGCGAGATGTGAGACAGGGTGACACTCTCTCACCTAAATTATTTATAAAGGCTAAAGTGGGAAAATAGAGGAATAAAAATAGACGGGGAAATGCTCAATCATCTGCGTTTTGCCGACGATATAGTACTTATTACCGAAGATCTGCGTGAAGCACAAAAAATGCTACAAGAATTAGAAAACGTATCTTCAACAATAAGTCTAAAAATAAACATCAGTAAGACCAAAGTTATGACAAATTTAGTCTCCAGCGAACACCTAACCATCCAAAATAAAGTGGTAGAATTGATATAAAAGTACATATATCTCGGTCATGAAATCACAATAAGCAAGGATAATCAGACCTTTGAATTTCAACGACGAATAACACTTGCTTGGGCGGCGTATGGTTCACTAAGATACATCTTTAAGAGCAACATCCCGATCGATATGAAACGGAAGACATTTGACCAATGTCTTCTTCCTATTATGACATACGGAGCAGAAACTCTCACTCTCACAAAAACAACACGAAAAATGCGAGTGGCACAAAGGCGCATGGAAAGATCGTTTCTCGGCATGACAAAAGAGACAAAATAAGGAAACAAGACCTAAGGAAACGAACAGGTATCACTGACGTCGTCGAACATATAGCCAAGCTGAAATGAAATTGGGCAGGTCACATAGCGAGACTAAAAGACTCAAGATGGACCAGAAAACTAATTGACTGGCGCCCAAGAGAAGACAATCGCAACAAAGGGCGATCACCAACACTGTGGATGGACGACATTAAACGAATATCCAAGAAATGGCAACAAGGGACCGTCCTTTTAAAGTCTTTGCAAGAAAATCCTATAAAATTAAGTTTTTAGGTGACGCCGAGTAACAGATTTGTGCTGCGATGCTGGTTAGGTTAGATGAAAAGTTACTTTTTATTCGTGTTTTGTTTATTTGATGGGTAGCAGCACTATATATATGTAGGTAGTGCTGCGTTAAATTACCCTATATGTTATAAATGTGATCTGTTGTCGTATTTTCTGAAAACGATCTGATGGAGCAAATCTGGTGGCATTTTTGGATTCAGCAGACCCAAATTATCTAGAAACAGTAAAAAAATTTCCGGCAGCAAACTTTGTGTTTACCAGTGTAATTAATCGGTATTTTTATGAACAAAGTAACGTTTTTAATTAACAAATTATACATTTTTAGCATGGATAACGCTTTCGTAAGTTTTAAATTTTATAAAAGTAAAATTTAATTATGCCTCCAATTTCTTAATTATTATTTTAAGTATATCCCCGAGTATGAACCAATTTATATTTACAGCAAAACTTCATGTGTGTTTTTCGGTCACTAAAAAAACTAACTTAATTTCAAGTAAATTAATATTATATACGTTTTGAACTATTTGTTTTATGATTTTTATACCTTACCTTCGAATACCTTCTTTCACTTAAGAAGTTCATTTGTTTCTTTAAATAAGTAACATAAACATAAAGTCTCAGCACGTATTCGTTCTATTGCCAACGACCAAAATGGCCTTTAGATACTTAGACTGTGTTGAATCAAGTATTATAAAATGCTAATATAATTAATATTAGCACGAGCGCTGAAGCAAATATGTGATGTGAAAAGCTTGGATTTTAAAAGTGTACATTTATTTACAATATTTTTAAATATATAAAAATAATTAATATTATACAGACTCCCGAAAAACAGAATACATTTTGACTTAAGTACCGAGTATTAGTAACGAATCTATGAAACAAAATTGTTCAGCACATTTGTAAAGATTCAAAGTTTCATGTTAAATAACCATTCGTTTTCTGACAACAGAAATTTAATCCAAAATTAAATTACAGGTGGGAGGACTCATTGTAGCCACCTTCAAAACGATTGGAAGGTCTGCACTCATTCTGTGGCGTATTTGCGAAGAACTAATTGGCAGATTTGAGCCCTGTTGACTGTGTAGACTTGCGTTACTGTTTCATTGCCACAATTTACTTAATCATTGTTGCTAAAACGAGTCCGTTTACACCTAGATGACGAAACTTGTTGAGTTTGCTGTATGTTTTGGCTTTTACGCGTCTTAACTTCTTCCGGTAGAGATCAATAAATGTACGTCCCCGATCCTCGAGACCCTGTAGTCTAAGGGCCATATCTGTTTCGTGGCCGATCAAAATCTGTTGTAAACAATTTAATTGTTTACAACAAATCTTTCACTGCGTCATGTTGTTTAAAAACAACATACTAAAAATAAACATTTATTTTAATAGCAGATAAAGATTAATCAGTTTGTGCATGACGTTGTTCACTAACAATGCAGTATTAATCAGCGCAGTGTAAGTATACTAAACAATCATAGATGGTGTTGGTCACCAGTATTGGGTCTTCTTAGTTAGATAATGTGTATTGTACCTTCTTAGTTAAGTAGTGTACACGATTAGACACTGACACATGCTTCAGATTCTTTTTGTTAGTTTTACCAAAGTAATTTGAGTAAATATATTTTACGTGTTATTAATAAGGTAAGTAAAATGCATGATTTCTTGCGGTATACAGTACTGCGCATATTTTTCTCATGATGATGTTTTTTGTTGTTGTTTACAAACAACTTCATGAATATCTAGTAAATTTTATCTTTTAGATAAAACATCATGAGTTGGAAACATAAAAGGACGCTGACTGACAAGGAACTTAAAAATATAATAGATAGGCTTTGGGACAACGAAGATGGGTTTGATGATGATGATGATATTGTCGATCCAGATTTCTTACCTGACGTAAAAGTTGGTAGATATGATGAGTCTGATAATAAAGATTCTGAACCAGTGAACGAAATGGATGAGGATGCTGTAGACACTACTATAGTTAATAGCACTGTAGAGGAGGAGCTTCCAGAAACTCTGGTTTACTCCAAGTGCAAAGGTATACTTATTTTACAATCAATTTCTGATCAAAAATACTAGATGTTTTTTTTTAGAGAAAAAAAATTTGAACTTAACCCAACAGCGACTGGAATTTAGAGGAAATCGGTCTTCCAAATCATATCCTACAACTAGAAAGACCCTATGAATATTTTAATTTATTCTTCACAGATAGTCTTTTAGACAAAATTGTGGAGGAGTCAAATTTATATGCCATACATTAGAATTCTAACAAACCACTGAATATTACACGAAGTGACATAAAGCAGTTTATTGGAATTACAATATATATGTCCCTTGTACATTTGCCCAATAAAAGAGCATATTGATCAGAACAAATTGGCTTTGAGAAAATAAAAAGTGCTATATCAGTCAACAGATACGAAAAAATCAGACAAATTTTACTTTATTTCAATCATAACGAGAATGCCTTATCCCGTGACAATCCAAACTACGATAGAGTTTATAAAATTAGACCAATAATTGACCACTTCAATAAAGCATTTTCAAATGGAATTCCATTGGAACAATATCTGTCCGTCGATGAACAAATTTGCTTTACCAAAGCTAGGCACTATATGAAGCAGTACGTACCAAACAAGCCACATAAATGGGGTTTTAAATTTTTTCTCTTATGCAGTAGCTCTGGTTATGCGTATCGTATAGAATTATATTCTGGATAAGAGAATGATAAAAAAACGAGACCTGCTTTTGAACCCGACTTGGGAGCAACTGCAAGTGTTGTGGTGAGATCGGCTAGAATTATTCCTAGGAATATGAGTCACAGGCTTTATTTTGACAATTATTACTCTTCTATAGCTCTCCTTGTATATCTTTCCGAACGAACCGTAAGAAGGAATAGTTATTTTAAGTAGTATCGTTGGCCGGCTGAATTGAAGCGTACTGCATTCGATAAAGCTATTAAAATTTCTGTAGTATTATTGCTATTGCATAAGGTGAATATTGGGCAGGTAAATATTCTCAAAAAAAAAAAAAAACATGTGAGTGGCTAATACAAAAACTATGATCAGTTTGAAGTTTTATTAAATATGAATCCCTTCTACAATATTTTTTGTGCACCTATCTCGCAATTAATCTAATTGTTCGTTCTTTGTCTCTTTATAGCCCAAGATCCCACTGCAGGATCACTACGTTCATAACGTAGTTAATGAAACTCACATTTTTACATACATTTAAAATTAGGAGAATACATTGATAATAGGTTGCCAGTTAAAAAGTGGCCGCAAATATTTTTAATTCAATTAATAGTAATTGTTTTTTGAATAAAAATTTTATTTCGTTCACTTATTTATTAAATAAAATACGCTGCTCATGACGTATAAGCATGTGTGTATATCAAATTAAAGTTAATTTTTTTTAATATGATGATATAAGGTTGCCTGAGAAAAAAATGTCGCAAATTAGGGTTGCCATCGTTAAAAATGCGAGGTATCATAGATAAAGTAAAATAGACCTAACGCGCAACGCCACTGGTTTGAAATGTCAGTTTTGTAAGTTTTTAAAGCATGCGTCGATGGATAGTGTCATAATATACAGATTATCACTTGTCAAACCAATATTGTTGCGCGCTAACTCTATTTTATTTTATCTTTGATACCTCGAGTTTTTATCAGCTGGCAATCCTAATTTGCGACCATTTTTTCTCCGACACCCTTATATCATCACATCAACCCATTTATGTCCACCGTATTTTATGTAATACACGAGACACTGCTATATATTTCGCCATCTACTAGTCAGAAAAAAAAGTAAACAGTTGTTTTCCCAATATAGGTTACAGAGTAGATGTTAGAAGGTAAGTGTTGTTATATTATAGTTCACCGGTTGCATTTTAGGAGAGTTTGTAGGACTTTTTCGACTTATTTTGAAAAATATTTTGTACTGTTTAAGTGGTAAGGCTTCTAAATATCAAATAGTGATATAAATCGTATTGCAATTTATACTGGTGAGTATTTTGAAGGTATTTGATTCTTGCGTATGATATATAATACGCTAGGTAATCGTAGTAACTAATCAATATTGTTTCTGTTTTAGAAATAATGACAAAAATATGATTCTAATAACCCCAAAGATACAGAGGAAGTGTTAAAAATATATGAGAGTTTAGAAGATGACATTACTTTGGCTCAGGAAATTGACCAGTGTAACGAAGTTCAACTCACGTTGCATTATCCAAATGACGGAAATGATGCCGGAAGTGATGAGGAAGGCCAGTTCAATTACACTTTTGAAAGTATTAGCCGAGGTACAATATTTCAAACCAATTGAGAAAATAGTGCTGTCCAATACAACTATGACTGAAACTCACGAATCAAGTAACAAAAGAAAAAGAGTGGTTGCAGAAATTTCAAAAGATTCTGAAAACAGAAAAAAATCTATGAAAAGAATCGATCGTAAGTGGAAAGAAAAAAAACTGGAAGAAGGAGCCATAAATGATATTTTCATAAACAATATGGAACCCCATATACTAAATGAATGGAAACAACAAAATTAATTCGAATTCGATCTAAAAAATGGTATTGGGCGATATTTAGATTTTGCTTGAAAGGAGCAATAGTCAACATGTGGCTTTTTTACCGCAACATTAAGGCAATTTCTTTATTAGAATTTTAAAGGCAAATTGTGGAGACCCTGTTGATAGCTCTCCAGATATTCCAACGCCACGTGGAGTATGTCCAAAAAACATGTTGCTGACGAAATTCGTTTGGATAATGTGGGTCATTTGGAGGAAAAAAATTGAAAAACAACGAAGGTGCGGCAAATGTGGCAAGGGTACCAAATATCGATGCATTAAATGTAATGTAGGACTTCATCCCGAGCAATATTTTGTTAAATATCACACGTAAAAATTTTAAAATAAATAATGTTTTATGAAACATTGTGTCGTTCATTGCCCAGCGAATGATAAAGTGAAAAACAAAGACGAAAATTTTGTACATTGCTATTAAAAACAACCTCTCTTTATTTCATTCTGAAGTTTTGATTTCGTTTTGATAAAAATTTAATTTTGTTCAATGAGTTAAGAAAAAAATTTAATAATGCTTTAATTTGATATAAAAAACATGCATATACGTCATGAGCAGCGTACTTTATTTAAAAAAGAAATGAAAGAAATAAAATTTCTGCTCAAAAATTAATTACCATTAATTGAATTATAAATATAGGCTGTCGCCTATGCTCCTGATTTTAAATGCATGAAAAAATGTAAGTTTGATTAACTACGTTATGAACGTAGTGATCTGGCAAAGGGATCTTGTACTATCATGGTAAGGCCCATGAAGGTTATGTATGAGGGAGCATACACCAAAGTAAAGACTTGTGACGGATTGACCGAAAACTAGTGGAAGAAAGAAAGAAATGATGGAGGGTTGGAGAAGGGCTATTGAAGAGGGAGGACTTACGGTTAGCATGTCGAAAACGGAGTATATGTGGTTTGGAACATCGAATTGCTTGGGGAAAACTAGGAGGAGTAGGAATATTTAAATACCTTATCTCCTACATAACGGAAAATGTTTTGGTGGTGATCTTTTGGTTACTGATCACTTTTATATTCGGTTCAAATGGAAGCTAAATGTATAGTACGGACAGGCAAATAAAATTTTCAAAATACAAAATTATTACCTTACCATATCATAAAAATTTGCCGAATGCTAATTTTCTATCGCATTCATTCTATTTTGTTGCATAAAACTTATATAAGCCAACTTTATATGTACAATAAAATCAACATTTTAAAAACCGTTCAACAACGCAGTCTAAGCATCTCATTACCGAATTTGAAACACCGATAAACCGTCGTCTTTTTTAATTTAACCGCTGTGTTGCAGGTAAACGTTTCTTGCCTCTCCGCCTACCGCTACCTTGAGTCGCCAGCCAATGTTCGTAATGTCGCTCGTTGGCCAACCAGTCTTGGTATTTATACCACCATTCCTCCCATTTGACATAATCGTCCAATGTAAGATCACGCAAGTAGCCCAGATCTTTATAGTATTGATAACGGACTCGCACATCGTCCCATGCAGCTTGTCTTGATTGGCCGGATGACATTAACTTATCTGGAAAATGACCTGTTGGAACTGGAGACAAACTAAAAGAGAAAAAACGTTGAAACAAGATTGCACAATAGCATTTTTATTAGGTGTAATGAATTCGCGTTCTCAAACGACCGTGCTTCCAACTGCTGTGAAAATAGATAACGAATAAAATAGGGATAAATGTCAAAAATTTGAATAAATTAGAGTTTAAAACTGGTATAAATTTCATTAAATTTTACAAATATTGAGCTTGCTTGCCCTTCAACTAGGGGTCTTTTAAAATCCCCTATCAAATTTACAATGTCAACAAACGATATCCCTATTTCGTCCGCCGTCTTTCAAAACAATTGCTGACACCTTATAGTCGTTTGAGAACGCGAATAGAGACCGACCTTTAAGCTAATTTGCTTTTACGTTTTTTTTGCTTTTTTTCTTTTTTAATGTTTTTTGTTTATTTTTTAAGTTTCTACTTATTTTTTATAATTCAAATTATTTTGAATTTCTTGCAAGAGGAAATATTAAACTATTTTCCTTTATGGAATAATGTTGACTTTATTAAACTAAATAATTCATAGTGCTACTTTATCCAAACCAAATAAATAACTACTATTTACCGTCATAGATAAAACACACAAATAATAATAACTAGGGGAAATAAGATTTCTTTCAGGACTATGACAAATCCAGATATACCACAATATTTTTAGTTATAGGCCTATATAAAGAAAACCTATATGTTTTCTGCAGAGATTTCGGCGTCTTTTTTGATACTAGTGTAAAGAATTCCATTTTTTCGATTTTTTGCTTACCACTGAAAAGCTTAATACAGTACGTTAAGTTTTAAATTAGATACACACTATAAATGGCAACACTGCGCGCCGTCGACTTTTCAAGAACCACCGTTACTCCGTCGCCAATAATTTGTCATTATTCAGTGGTTGTTTAAAGCAATAAGATTTTTAATTTATTTTTGTAAACAACATGTCTGTTTATACGCCCGCAGAAAAGGTCCAAATAAAAAAATGGTTTTATGGAGGTAATTCTGGACAACAGTGTGTAGTATTATAGTTTATTCGTCTTCCGGGTTTGGACCGTGTCATTTGTGAGTGACCCAAAAGTGGGTTCATCTCGACGTTTCGCTACAATTGTATGTAGCTTCTTCAGGAGAACAAAAAAAGAAAAAGAAACAAAAGACAGGAAGATGGTAGTTAGCAACGGTAACTCAGTTACTCAACGCAACCAGAGGCGAATACTAACTACCAAGATGGGCATTTGGTCACAGTAACTCAACTACTCAACGCAGCCAGAGGTGAAAACCAAATGCCAGGACAGGGATTCACGTCCAACAGTTCAGAACACTAACGCGTCGAGAGGCAGGGAGTGAATCCGACGATTACTCCGCTACCGCTCTATTTATAGTCGCGGTGGCCTGTCGTGTCGGGACGTATCGGCACACTCCGTGGCGCGAACGTCAAGAAGCGCGCGCTGGCCAATCATGTGGCTGCATCGTGGTAGCGGGACCGGACGGCGGCTCTAGAGTGAGATTCCAGATGGGAGACAAGTAGTATCCTTCCTCTCGATTGATATTATGTGGATTTTTTCGGATCTCTAGAGATTCGCGGATTTTCCTAGAATAAAAGAAGGGGCTCTTAGAAATAATATGGGTTTTTTCGAACAATATGGAATGACCGGTTTCTTGGCAGTGTTCTGCAACTGCAGAATGGGAGAAAAGACCTGATCGAATGCATCTTTGATGCTCTTGAATCCGAGTTTTGACGGAGCGACCAGTTTCGCCAATATACACTTGTCCACATGAACAAGGAATAGCCCATCTTGGTAGTTAGTATTCGCCTCTGGTTGCGTTGAGTAACTGAGTTACCGTTGCTAACTACCCATCTTCCTATCTTTTGTTTCTTTTTCTTTTTTTGTTCTCCTGAAGAAGCTACATACAATTGTAGCGAAACGTCGAGATGAACCCACTTTTGGGTCACTCACAAATGACACGGTCCAAACCCGGAAGACGAATAAACTATAATTCTGACTCTGGCCGTGGAAGCCTACGATTTCAACAGTGTGTAGATTTATTTTCTGGTTCTTGAGGGGAGACCCATTCCTTGCGTACAGTCAGTTCATAATATTGTTAAAAATTTTGAGAGTTGTTTTGCCTCAAAAATTGCCGAGAATGTCACGCTCAAGAAATGTCACCAGAAAAAGTTGAGGAAAGAGAATACCGGGATACACAAATTTTTGCAATTATCGAGGTAGATTCATTCAACCCGTTCAAGAGAAGTGTTGCTAGAGAGTTAGATGTTAGCAATGTTACTGTAACGAAAGTGTGGAAAAAGCACGGTTACAAGAATTTTAAATATTCGAAAACACAGCAGCTTTATCCAGACGATTACTTTTGAAGAATGAAGTTTTGTGAAACTCTAATAACGAAGGCTAATGATGAACCCAATTTTATTAAAAACATTTTATTTACCGATGAATCTTCTGTTTTGTTAGTAGGGAGACACAATCCTTCCATTACGAGGTATTGGGCGCGGAAAACCCAGCACAGAAGTATTGTTTACCGAATTCAATGTCCTCAAAGAGTTAACGCCTGGACTGGCATTTTAGGAGACCTTAGGAGAGATTTTTAGTATACCTCGATTTGTTACAGAATCATGTTCTTCCTGCTATTCTCAATTTTCCTTATGTAAACGTGGAGAATCTTTGGTTCCATCAAGACAGCTTTTCAGTTCACAACGCTCGAATAATTAGAGAGTACTTAAACAATACTTTCCCGAATCCAGTTATCAGTGGAACAGGCGATATTAAGTGACCTGCGCGATCTCCAGATCTTAAACCCATGGAATTCTTTTTTTGGGGACATTTAACAAGCATCATCTACGATCATCCTTAGGCTAGAGCCCAAAATTTGGATAAATTAAAAAACCGAATAAGAGAAGTCTACAATTCTGTTACAGCAGAAACTCTTACATCTGTCCGTAGAAGTTTTTATAACAGATGGGATACTGTTCAGCCACAGAAGGTCAAATATTTTAATCATTTCTGTAGGGCATAAAGAATTATTTCTTATTTTATTTATTATTTTCTATTTTTTTATTTCGAATTATTTTTTATTTTCAATAAGAGTATATTTTTTGTTTTAGCTTTTTAAAGAAATGCGCTTTTATTTTTAATTCAATCACAAACAATTGTTCACATTATTAAAAACCGATACAAAAGCACCACCTTATAATGGTCAGTGTATTTTTATCAAGTTTATGTTATACGAAATGAACCGGGTATACGTAAGCAAAACAAAAATCGACAGACGTAGATGCATACCCCTTACGTTGTTATGTTACAAAATGGTTTTCGTTTTCTCGTTTTCTGTTTAGAAGTATAAGGCTAAGGTGTCGGAGGGGATCGGAGAATTACAATTACTTCGTACGAGGGAATGTTGCCGATTTTAGCGGTTTATGTAGTTTGCTATATCTAATCCAAAACTTAACGTACTGTATTATTTGTTTATAACTATTGTAAAAATAAACCTAGGCATCTGTTATTCCGCCCAAAGTTGAGTATTGTGGTTCTTAATAAACCCTCAATATTTCAGATCGATCCATCAATTACTTTAAAAGTTATTCTATTTGTTTATCCCTAAAGTTTTTAAACTATTGCTCGTAGATAAAATCTTTGCTCATAGTCGAAAAAGCTGAGCTGTACAAAAAGTTGTACAAACATTACACCTTAACAGGATCCTTTGTGAATTGTCAAAAATATGGTTCAAATAGTAGAATAGTAGTGCAAAGAATAGTAGTGGTGAGTGGAGATGGAACCCACAAATCTACGCGTTCAAAAAATAAAAACTTATCTTCAAACTACTTCTAAGGAATGGTGCCCAATTACATTTTAATTTAAAAGGTAATACACAGCTTCTATATGGTTGAGAGAACCACTCTCTTCGACTTTCGCGAACGGCCTTGAACGTTTGTATACCAAAGTAAATAATTTTGCTTGAAGGTTACAAACGACAGATGTCTATATCATTAAAAGGTGACCCCATTGGAATAAAAATCGATATTCGAAATATCTAAATGTAGTTTTTGTAGTTTTGTAAGTATTATAATTTAATTGGGGGCTTGCATTTTTACATTTGTTTCAAAATATAATGCTTTCTTTGGCAAAATTTAATGAGCTTATAAATCAGGTCTCTAGTAATGCCAAAGTGATGATATTTTTACTTTTACAGTATGTTATAAACACCCTTTATATCAATATTTACGAAAGTAATATTGAATAATCAATTGAATAAAAAATCATTGGAAAATTATTCATACACAAGCAAAAGCAAAAAATATCTTAAATAGAAATTACATTGATATCAACATTGAAAGAAACTTATTGGATAAAATCGAGATTTTTATAATACAAGGTGATTCAGTGAAACAGCACGATTTGGCAACGTTGCTGGTAAAAAAATAGCGGATCCGCAGGCTTGCGACGTAAACATTGTGAATAAAGAGAGTGGGAAGTTTAGATATCATGGAGAAGTGGTCAGATGAACAACGCGCATTTGCTGTGAAAGTTTATTACAAAAATGGTGAAAGTTTTGTGCGTGTACATAGTACAACGACCGTTTCGTTTACACTACCATTTGTCGCCCCGCACACCAGTTCCATCTAACAAGGCTATTCAGACCTGGATTAGGAATTTTGAAAGTAGTGGTTCATCACACCACCCTGAAGATCCCTGCGACAACGAAACTTAAATCTGGGATTAAGCTGTACCACTACGAGCAGAATTTTGCATAAAGATCTCCAGTAATATCCATACAAAATCCAGATTGTGCAAGCCCTTGACGTTCGAGATTATCCCACCCGACTAGGGTTGTGTGAACAAATGTTCTCCTTCCTCTTTATAAGCCATTCTGCCTGTTCATTGGCGGATTAATACCTCTAGGGAAGGTTGTTACTCCATCTTTTTTGCGCGGTCGTCCGATACTTCTTCTGCCGATTGGTGACTTATCTCTTGCTATTTTGACGACAGGGTCTCCTCCAAGGTTCTTGAACCCCCAAGTGGAGCATATAGCTTCAGTGAAAACGCGCCATCGGGTTCTATTTTGCGCTAAGGCCTTCACCTCATTCCAAGACTTTCCTTGGCCAAAATAGAAAGTCACCAGGACCAGACGGAATAACCAACGAGCTTCTAAATCACGGACGAGAAAGTATAACCCTAGAGATGACAAATCTTATACAAAAACTAATATTGCATTGGAAGATATCAGACGCATGGAGAAACAGCATAATGCTACCAATGTTTAAGAAAGGAGATAAAGAAGACCCCAACAATTATAGAGGTATAAATCTACTGAACACCGCACTTAAGCTTACCCAAGAGTCCTAACCAACAAAATTAATAAACTAACAACTTTATCAGATGAACAACAAGGATTCAGATCCGGAAGATCCTGCATAAACGCCGTATTTGTACTAAGACAAATAACAGAAAAGGCCATCGAGTACAATAAACCAGCATATCTACGTTTTATAGACCTGACAAATGCTTTCGATCGCATTCAAGTCGAAGACGTCTTACACCTACTCTATAAAAGAAACATACCAATCAATATTATACAAACCATCGAAAACATTTACTTCCATAATCAAATACAGGCAAAGTTAAATGGAAAATTAACACAGTGTATATCAGTACAAAGCGGAGTCAGGCAGGGTGACTCGTTAAGCCCACTTCTCTTTAATATAATAATAGAAGAAAAATAATACAAGCAGTATGTAAAGATGTATGATCTCTTAATGACACAATCTGGAAGAACAAACACCTAAGACACAAAAACAAGAATCTATAAAGCAGCAATTAGACCTATATTAACATACACGGCGGAGACAAGACCTGACACATCTAAAACGAGACGACTACTAGAAACAACTGAGATGAAAATACTCCAACGAGTATCAGGGAAAAGTTTGTAGGATAGGTAGAGAAGCGAAAACATAAGAAGAGCATGCAATATATAGAAGACATAAAGGAGTGGGTGACAAAACGGAAACATAAGTGGAACGAACACATTAGTAGAATGGCAGAGGATAGGATAGTACGAATAGCACGAGATAAGTCACCAAATGGACGAAGAAGTATTGGCAAACCAAGAGAAAGATGGTGCGATAATGTAAACAATTTAGGAGCCTAATATTGAAGAAGAAACAGGCTTTATAGCCTACATACAAGAAGGAAGAAGAAGAAGACCCCATTATTTTTTTGAGGACGAGGATGGGCACGCAGTAACAGTAAACTCTGATCGCTACTTCTTCTTCATGTGCAAAGAAGGTTGGCAACCATCATGACAATTCGCACTTTCGATACCGCTGCTCTAAAGAGGTCAGCAGAAGTGCAGTTAAATTAAGCTCTCAAATTGTTTAACCAGGAGATGCGTCTTCTTCCGCGACTCCTTCTACACTGTATTCTTCCTTGCATTATTAATTGCAACAAGTTATAACGCTCGCCCCACATGACATGTCCCAGATATTGCAATTTTCTGACTTTAATTGTATTTAAAACGTCTTTATCTTTTCCCATTCTTCTCAACACCTCGACATTCGTGACTGTATCCACTTCTGTAGGCCCATAACTCGAAGGCTTCCAATCTGTCCGAAACATCTTTCTTTAAAGTCCAAGCCTCTAACCCATAAAATAATACGGAAAACACCTAGCTCAGAAGTCTTATCTTTAAAGAAATTGAAATGTCCCTGCTGCAGAGTACTTTTTTCAGTTTATTGAAAGAATTTCTTGCCTGTCCTATTCTTGCCTTAATCTCTTCTGTGTACTCATTATTTTCGTTAATTATTGTACCCAGATATTTATATTTTTAATTTGTTCTCAATGTATTGTTGTTTTCTTGGCGCTGTTAGACTTTCGTAATTACCATAAATTGTGTCTTTTTTGTGTTTAGGGACAGTCCGATTTCTTTACTGACTTCTACGACTCTGTCAACCATTTGATGTAAATCCTCAAGACATTCCGCTAATAAAATAGTGTCGTCGGCAAATCGTATATTATTGATTGGTCGGCCATTTACTTTTATTCCCATAGTTAGTTCTTCTAGTGCTTCCTGGATTATTTCCTCTGAATACAAATTGAACAAAGTAGGAGACAGGACACAGCCCTGCCTGACGCCCCTCTCAATCTGTATTTCATTTGAAAAGACGTTGTTCTCTTTTACCACAGCGATCTGATTATAATAGATAGCGCTAATGATCCTGATGTCTCTCATATCTAAGTTTTTCTTTTCAAGTAATTCGATAAGACGGTTATGTCTGACCTTATCGAAGGCTTTGTTGTAATCCAAGAAACACATATATATACTGGCTGATTAACATCCACGCACCTTTGCACAAGTACATTGACAGCGAACAGGGCTTCCCTCGTTCCCAGTGCATTTCTAAATCTAAATTGTGTGTCACTTATGTCCTGCTCATGTTTGTTGTGCATTCTCCGGTGTATAATTTTTAAAAATATTTTGAGCGTATGACTCATTAAACTTATTATCCGGTGGTCTTGGCATTCTTTTGCATTTGGTTTTTTTGGTAATGTTATGAATGTTGACATCAGCCAATCTCTGGGAATCATTGCTGTACTGTATATTGTATCGAATAAGTCGACCAATATTCCAATTTGCTGTTCTTCTATTAACCGTTTTATGTCTACAAGTATTTCGTCAGGACCTGTTGCCTTGTTGTTCTTTGTTCGCTTTATCGCCTCTAATACCTCATCTTCTGTTATGTCTGGGCCGTTGTCGAACTTTTCCTGCTCTAGTACTATCTCAGTCCGTTCGTCTTTAAATAGCTCTTGAATATATTCCTGCCATCTTTTAAGCCTTTCACCGACGTCTATAATTATTTTGCCGTTTTTATCCAGCATTATATTTGATTTTTTCTTAATATTAGTGCCTGTTATTTCCCTAATTTTTTTATGAAGGTTTAAGTTATCACGTTTCTCTACCAACTGTTCAATCTCTTCTTTCCTTTGCATCTCTGATCTTTCTGCTTATTTCTGTGTGTATAATATTATACATGTTTTTGTCTTTGGTTTTATAAGATCTCCTTGCATCTTGTGAGATCCAGAATCTCATCGGTCATCCATTCATTTTTGTTCTTGACCAGCTTAGGTGTTAGTGTTGTCTCACATGTGCGTATAAGAGCATTTTTTAACATATGCCATTTCCTGTTCGAATCTTCAGTAGGAATAATTTCTATTTTGGTGAGCTCTTCTTTAATTTTTAGTGTGACTTGCTCTTTTGTTAATGGATCTTTCAAACGGGATACTTGTATCCTCTCTACTTTAGTTTTAGCCACAAGCTTTTTTAGATTAATTCTAAACCATCCTACAACTGGGTTGTGATCTGATCTCACATCAGCTCCGGGCTATGATTTTACTGATTTTATGGAATTTCGGTATCGTTTGCAGATGAGAAGGTAGTCAATTTGGTTTCTGATGACGTTATGTTGGTTGTCTGCTGGAGATTTCCATGTATAGAGTCTCCTGGGCGGCAGATCATAATAAGTATTCGCGACAATAAAATCGGTCTCTTGGCAGAATTGAGCCAATCTGTCTCCTCTCTCGTTACGGGTGCCCAGTCCAAAGTTTTCAATAAAATCACCTTGACTTCCTCTACCGATTTTTGCATTTAGATCTTCCATGTCTATTGTAACGTCTCTAGACTTGGTTACTTCTAAAGCTTGTTGTAATTCATTATAAAACTGTTCGAGCTCTTCATCCGACTTTTCTGCTGTGGGAGCATATACTTGAATTATATTGACTCTAGATTGAGCTGTTTTTAGTGTTACCATAATAAGTCATCATAACTCTATCCGAGATGGGTAAGAAACCAGTTACAAAATTCTGGGTAGTTTTGATCGCTATGTGCACATGTTAATTAATTTTTTTCTTCCGGCAATCAAGAATTACAGAAATTAACACAAGACCTTTCAACAGGAAGGTGTCACATGTTACACATCACGAGTGTCAATGGATTTATTAGTAAAAACGGCGACACTCCCTGGCCACCTCGTAGTCCAGACCTCTCCCTATGCGACAAATTTATTTCGGGTATCTAAAGTCGAAAGTGTTTCAAAGTAACCCTCGAAGAACTATCGAGGCTTTGAACGAACGAATACGCGAAGTGGAAGCAATATGAAGCGTAATGTTTAATTGAATCACCTATTATAATGGAATTATGGCAAAAGTGACAATTGCAATTCTAATATAGTAAGTTATATTGACTTTGCTTGACTCAATGTAAAAGAACTGGAAATATAGCAAAAAGTATTGCTAAAAATAATTGCATTGTAAGGCGCAATGTAAAGTGGCTTTTTCTAGTGTAATAGTGCATTATTGTAGTTTTTTCCTATTACTACTGAATAATTTTCCAACATTTTTTAAATAAAATTATAACTAACCTGTACCTTCTTGGGGGACTGCCGTAAAGAAATTCCTCTTCTACCAGCACTTTCATGCTGCCTCCTGTTTTCGTAATCCGCATGTTCTCCATTTCCCTTCTCTCCCTATCTGCACTCCACTGGGCTATTTTTCCAAATCTTTCTGACAAAGTCAAATTTGTAGTAGCTACTATTGGCGAAGGTAATACAGCGGGACCACTATCAGCTGAACCGGACGATTCGCCGCCTGGAGAACCTGGTCTGTTTCCTGTCCGTTCTTTTTTGATCCTTTTCAGCACCATCTAAAATCGTAAAGTCGTTCGAATATATGTACACTCAGATGCAAAAAAACGCAACGGAGAAAATTTTGGTCAAATTCAAAGTATTTCATTTTTTTTTTATTTTTAGCCCTATTTTGATGATTTTTTTAGCACACTGTGTATAAATTTATAAATTTAATTTGGTATAGTTAGTTTTCTGATAAAATTGTATATTTGACTATATTGTACGAGGTTAATTAAAACGTGGTTTTATTATCCTAACTTTGAAACATCCTGTGGAATAATTCCGTTTGCGAATTTTCGTAAAACCTTATTATTTGGTTGCAACCATGTCTACTAAGCATGGTGTTTTTTGTTTCATGTCAAAATATGCCTTGGTTCTTTTTTTAGAGCCAAATGAATTTGACACTCACAATTTAGGACTTTTTTAATTATGATTATTTTGGAGTTACTTTGTAATACGACGAGGTGGCTTTGGTGACTTTGTTGACAGTTATAGAGGCTAAGGGAGGCAATACAAAGTATTAAGTTATTTTTTAGTAGTTTTTCTTTGTCATTTGCGTACTTAGGTTAAGTTACAGTTGTTTTTTTTATGTTTTGTTATTCTTATCATTGTTCATTAAAACCAAGATCATGTCGTTGCTTTTAATCATTATTTAAATACAGTGCTTCTGGGATGTCGATATGATATTCCTTCGATATCAGTCACCAAAGCCCCCATCGTCGTATTACAAATTAATACAAAAGATAATGGTAATAATAGGAAAAGATGTAAATTGTGGGCGACAAAATCATTTCGCTCCTAAAAATAAACCAATCCATATTTTCACATGAAACAAAAAATATAATACTTAGAAGACATGGTTGCAACCGAAAAACAAGGTTTTACAAAAATCCGCTAACGGAATAATTCCACAGCATGTTTCAAAGTTAGGATAAACTTTCGATTAATCCCGGACCTTTCGATTAACCCCGTATAAGTCAAATACAAAATTTTATTAAAAAACACACTATACTAAATTAAAATTTATAAATTTTTACACGGTGTGCTAAAAAAAATCATCAAAATAGACTAAAAATAAAAATCTGAAATACTTTGAATTTGACCAAAATTTTCAGTTGTGTTTTTTTTTTGCATCTGAGTGTATATTAAAAGCACTATATTTGGACTCTTCAATATAAATCTGTGCATTCTTAGAAAAAGGATTAAAATTGAACCTTACAAAAAATTATGACTAATGCAGTTATATCGGCAAGAACATAGGTAAAACAAATATATTGTAGCATATTTTTTGCTAAGGTTTTAATTTGCATCTTACAAATCTTAGGAATATAAACCCGAATTGCGTCTCAAAATCGTCGAATAGAATAAACACAATTCAATTGTTTGTTGACATTGACAAATGCCCCTAGTAGAATCGAAGTATTTGTTTGGGATATGCCTATAAAAAGTGAGTTCTGCTCATCGGGAGGTAGGGGTCGGAGATTAGGACAGCTCGCATTCATAAAAAAAGATTCTCGTTTAGATCGTCAATATAGTCAAAGTTCTTAATCTGGAGTGAGCCAGTTTAGAGCTGCAATCGGGACTTCGGTCCTGACGAGTCTCATGAAAAAATACCGTTTTGTCGATATAGGTGTTGGCAGTTTTTGTGCTTTTTTGAGAAATCTGTTATGGTTTCCTTCCTATGGTTATGGTGTTCATTAACTCCATGAATTCCTACTTTGGTCCAGAACCAGTCCTGCGTTGCAGTTCACCCAATTATTCATTATTAGAGACCGAGAAAACGTCCATTGTAATATTAGCAATTTTCTAATTCTTATAACCGACGTAAGTTTGGCTCACATGTTTTGGTTTATTTCCCATGATACAAATGACGACAATGTACAAAGATCCAGCAGATCTACTATACATATAGATTTGTAAGAGGGCTATTTTTTTTTCTTGCATGTCTAGTAATGAAGTGATGTGGAAAAGAGAGATGTAAGACATGGATAAATGTAGGCGAATGGAAGAGACCTATATTTAAACACGAAGAGATAACAGATTAATAATAAAAATTGAATTTTAAAAAATGTCTTGTTTTAACTTACCGGTTTCACCATAGGTTTTTCTCCAATTTTTTTAAGGGTTCCAGGTTTAGCAGGTGGTTTCACACCTCTAACATTGATAATCTCGCCGGTACTTCCCCTTGGCCTTGGAGGCGGAGGTTGTCTCCTGGGATCGGTAGGTCTATCTGAGGTACTTGGTTTCGGAAGTTTTCTTTGCACTGGTGGAGGAGTCGTGGGTCTAGGTACACGTTTGGGCACTGGTGATGGTGACGGCGGTCGTTGACGAACTCGTGATTTTGGAGGAGGTGAAACAACTTTGGGAGGTTGTTTGCGTGGTCTCGGTGAAAATGATCTTGATCTGAAAATTAAACAATAATGCTAACATTTAAATCTGCCCCTTTTCTGATTGAATGTTTTTTTCGTCATATTCCACCAAATGCTTTGTTGAAATAATATAGTTTCCCTTAGAATCCGTAACATCAGGCTAACGTAAATGCAATACAAACTAAGATAAAAATGTGGCGTTTATGAGCCAACGAGACAAAATCTGCGCAGGTAACATTTACAAACCGCAAGGGACACTGCCCTCCGTTATCGTTAAATGGTCAACCTCTGCCATAAAAAGACGACATAAAATACTTCAATCGCTTATTTCAGAAACAACCTAAGTCACATTCGGACAGTTTGCAGGAGATGAAAAAAACGTTTTGGGGTTTATCTGAACATTTTCACTAAAATTGAAGTTTGAAATTAATGGATTACACCTAATGTAATAATTTATCAAAAACAAAAGCATTCTAAATCGTTACTAAACTCTTTAAATAAACATTTTTACAATGGACTTACGTTGTTTCAATAATGAAATGTCAGATTTCAAAACAAAAGTATTTATTACTAAATAATTTTAATATCATACAGTTTATTTTGTGACTTCCTTGGATTTTTTCTTAGATGCTGATGTTTGAATAATGTTGTCATAAAATGGTTTGAACGGTTCCTCCACCCACTGAAGCAGTGTGGTCAAATTTTCTTTTTTGGCCTCTAGTATTGGAACTGGGTCTTTATACGCCTTTTGAGTTGGCATTTTAACTGTGACATTGCTTATTTTTGGAATGGAAACATTGAAGGTACTCCATATCGCACCATTAATGTATTCACTAGCTCGAATACTACCGGGAGCATCAACGCTGTAGACAAAATGATGCAATTTGGAAATTGAGAACGAAATTCGTTGGTCCCTTGTTAACTTCTGTGTCTTGGTCGAGGCACATGTAGACTTATAATACCTAGGCTACCAGTCTTTAAAATTTATAATACTTTCCCTTTTAATTTCACAGACCGTGAATAGGTTTTGGGCACTTGCGGTAACAATAATCTCCGTGTACTTATGGATGTCATAAACTCGGTCAAATTTTCTGAGGTTTCATTTAATAACCCCAAAAACATGGTCACAGGAAAGAAATGAGTGACCTCGAAGTGGGAAAAACTATTGAATTTTTTTAAATCTGCCTGTATCGGTTAAATCCAAACACATTCTTGTAATGCAGTGGTTTTTGTTTTGATCTGGGCAGTTGTCAGAAAACAGGCGTAGTTCTTTTACATCTGTTCCAATATATTTTACAATATAATCTAATAGAAAGCTGCAGACTTCGTTCGGGCTTTTTCGTGCTTCTGCTTTGTGGTAAATATAAAGAACGGATTTTCGTGACTTAATATTGGTGACACAAAAAACATTAACGGTAAGCTGAGACAGATAAAATAGGTCTTGTACAGGAATTGAAGGAAGTTGAAGGTTCTGTATAAAATCGAAGGCGATTGCTTTTATATCATACCTTTGAATGCATTCCTCAACTTGATCATGTAGAGCAGTGCAAAATGTTTACTTCGGTGGCAGTGTACGACTTTTTCGGCAACCGCTATTTTTTTGCTGCTTCGCCAAGACTTGGGCTTTTAATTTTTAAATTAAGCTCCTCACAGGCTAAAATTTTCATGAAAAAAATTGTAGTAACTGTATTTTACTGTACTCTCAGGATACTTTTTAATAAATAATTCGTGCATTATTTTTATATTAAGTTCCGCATCCAAGTACTTAAATTCCTTACCAGAGTAATGGGACTCTTTGACTGGAAATGTAGTTATGTGGCTAGGGATAAGTTCTCTAGTTCCAGCATCAATTATGTTCCCTTTTATATTTTTTCCCTTTTATCTGTAGGTATCACACCACATACCACAAGTCTTTTAATTCTCTTTAGCCTTCGCATATTTTCTTTTTAGTCTGATTAACATTAACAAAGAGCTTGTAACTTCTTGTCCTATCTTTACCTCCTTCATTACGTTTTCTTCTTCTAGACACCTCCATTACTCCTATTAATCCTTGTAGATATACAGTGATGAGTGTCTTAAGAACCGGCAAAATAACGCAAAAGATAGAAAACATAATACGTTGTGAAATAAAAAGAGATGAAAGTAGTAGAGGTGGGAAATTGTCGATAGAAACCTCTAATTTACATTACATTAGGACTATCGATAGTTTCCCACCTTTAGACGTTAGCTTATGAGCTAGTTGACTTCAGTCATAATATTACAAGTATGACGTCGAACATTAACATTTTTTAAATTTCGCATAAAGTAAAAACTGATTGAAGGCAATAAAGCAAATGTAAATAAACAGCTTAATTAGTAGTAATTTGATCATTAATTCTGTGTTGACGAATACAGAATAACAAGTTATGATAATTCTGTATTGAGAAGAGTGTATGCGACGTCTCAAATCATAGTTTATTATTGATCAATACTTTAATTTTGGATAAAAAAATACTCCTACTTAAACTGTTTTTACTTACATTACGTGATACGTATTACTATGACTGAAGTCAACCAGCTCATAAGCTAACGTCTAAAGGTTGGAAACTTTTGATAGTTCTAATGTAATGTAAAGTAAATTATAGGTTTATATCGATAATTTCTCACCTTTACTACTTTCATCTCTTTTTATTTCACAACGTATTATGTTTTCTATCTTTTGTGTTATTTTGCCGGTTCTTAAGGCACTCATGCCTGTATATCCTGTTCGTTTTTTGTTGTCATACCGTAAAAGTTATCAAAAATAATGTTCCTTTGATCTTCGTTCACTTTTTCAAAACATTTGAGTACAGTCCATCTAATTTACAAACCGTTGCACGTCATCGGCGTCATAGCCCGTGCTCCATGATACATTCCAAACAAGACGATCGTACGAGACATCAAAATAACAACTTTCAACGAAGAAGTCACCAAACTCTCCCAACAATATGATCATAGACTAACGGACCACCTCAATCATCTAGCCCAAAATTTAATGACACACCCAATCGGACGAAGGCTCAAATGAAAAACCCCATCCGACCTGTTAACACCAAACTATAGTAGAAGCCACAGTCAGAATGCAGTGTTAGGTGTAGTGGTCTTAGGCGCGCAGCGTTGCCGCTCATGTCAGCACAGTGGTAGGTGTATGGTAGTTTGGCGATAGACTGAGAAATCAGGACCGTACGCGCTTCGTTTCAAAAATCTTTACTCATTAATTTAAGAGCGTAGGCGCAAAATTTCGAGCCAATGCTTTTTAAATGCATTCATTTTTTTCAAATCCTGAGAAAACTAATAAATATTTTTGAAAAATTTAAACGCAGAATGAAAGATTACATTATTACCGAGGGCCGAAAGTCCCTGAAAACTTCTATAATGTTTATTTTAATAAGTTACAGGGGTGAAAAGGAAGAGAAAATTTAGTGTGATTTTTAATCTCAAATATCTCATTCAAAAAAACTTTTTGTTTGTTCTAAGGGACTTTCGGCCCTCGGTAATAATATAATCTTTCATTTCGCGTTTAAATTTTTCAAAAATATGTATTAGTTTTTTCAGGATTTGAAAAAAATGAACACCATGTCCGTGGTAATATTTTCCAAATCGAAAATTCGCTATCTTTGTCATACAACGCACTCAGTCGAACTGAAAGTGGTGACAAGGCTACTAAATATTTGGACGGCTTCAGGAATATTTTGTGTTGCTTATTAAATAATACTGATAATTTATTTGATAAATAATTGATTTAAGACGTGAAATTAATGAAAAAATATTTATTGTTTATTATTTATGGAAGATTCAAGTATTTTAAGTCATTAAAGTCCAATGAAAGTATTATTTTATAAGAGTTTGTTTTCATAATCGTAAATGCGAGTTTGGCAATAAACTAAAGTGTTCATGGTGTAGATATGAAAAACTATGAAGTTGACACATGACAATATCTTGAGTGAATTATTAAATTTTGACATCATATTATAATAAAAGATGATTGTAAGAGTTTCTAATTAAAGGTTTTGCTTTTCATGGAGAGGGTTAACTCTTTTTTGTCTCTTAAGAAAAATAATGAAATGGTATTTTCGGCTACATATCTACATATTTTTTGTTTATTTTTTTTAGAGTGTAAAGATTAAAATACTAGGTTCAATTTACATTCATTGTTTATTTACAATATTTATCCTAAACTATGGTACATTTAAGACTTAAAACTAAAATGGTTTGTCTATTTATATAGAAGATAGTGGCTACATAGGCCTCTAGAAAATACATAGTAGCTAGGTTAGCATACATTGAAAGTAAAATAAAAACTAAATTAAAAGATATTTATGATAATTGTAATAAATATTCTCCGCAATAAGATCCTATTAATCATAATTAATAACTTATCATTATTGGATTATTTCAAAGTGTGCTTCCTGGATTATTTTATATGCTATTTATTACCTACCCTAAGAAATTACATATAAATGAGTGTTTACAAGAGGTAAAGAAAAACATCTGTGCTTGAAATGTTTGGGTCTCGATGCCGTTCGGAGAAAATGTCTCAACTCTCAAAACAGATGTATTACCGAAAGTGTTCCAAACCAAATTTGCTGATAATATAACTAAATAGGAATGTAAAGGCAATTTTAAAATTATTTTGAAATATACCAGGGGTCTCATAAAGTGGACATATTAAAGTATGTTTGTTTTTATGGAACTCCCGTATTTTATTGGATTTTTTATACCTTAATATGTACTTCCGGAGATATTTCGATTTTCCTAAAATTATAGGGCATTAAAAAAATGTTAACTCCGAAACCCATGAATTTAGCAAAACAATATTTTAATTGTGGGTACAAGCGTAATAATAGAAAATACCGACTTATATAAAGTTAGATGCAAATACACAGGGTGATAATTATTTACAATTATTATTTTATTATTTGTTATATCACAATTATTTCACAATTAAATTTGGTTGTTTTTAGTTATATTAATTTTTTTAATATTTTTTCCTTAATTAGAATACTTTGTATATGAACGTATGACTATAGTTTAATTATTTTATCGTTTTAAACAATATTTAGGATATCTTAAGCACAGAATACTGAACAATCAGAATGCCACTCTGCTTAAAAAAATAAGTACGCGCATCTTGTTTACGCAGACGGAATCAGCCATGTTTAGTCGAAACCAGTGCTGTTCAGTGACATTTTATCTGGTGTTCATAGACAAATTAACCCAGTTTAGGTTTATTTACGGCAACTACAGATATAATATGCACTATTTTATTCGTACCTTTAGTTGAAGAATAGATTAAATTATTTCAAATGTACTAAATTATTAATCTCTAAAAATTTAAATTACAGTTCTGTCGTAGCTTGTCACAAATTTCTCAGTTCGAGTCTATGTTTCCGCCTAAAACATGGCGTTCGCGTGCTGACAAACTTCAAAGGCGGCTTTTGAGAGTGGGTATTTTGATTGTTAATTATTCTGTATTCTTAAGTGTACAACGTGTTTCAATGACAGTTCAGCGTGTGGCAAAATTGTTTAAAGTGTTGCCGTTTTTATATAGTAACAATTTTGTTTATGTTTTGATTTCTTACCCAATTTGATCATAATATAGGACCCCCGAGAGCTATAATTTATTCTTTTACCTCCTAGAAACTTTGCTATTACATTATTATATTGTTCAGCATAATTGTTACTCATATTTTTTATCAGACTATTTGCATGGAATTTAATCTTGCTGCACATGAGCTAATATCTTTCAAGAGGCTGCATTCTTTCATTGGTATTGTATAATCTGTTTCTGATGATTTTCTCTGACAAAAATAATCTGTGCAATTCGAATGATTTCCAAATACATGAAGATGGCTATTAGATATATCGTTTTTCAAAAACTTTATTTTTAAGTCACTTGGTTTATCTGACTGTCGATGGTATTCAGTTGCTTTTGTCACAGCAGTTCTTAATCTTAATATGTTATTTTTTAAAAGCTTTCGTAAAAAAATTGGTACCAGTTTTCCATCGGAACTATATCGTTTTGTTGATAACTCTTTTAATCTTGTACAATGGTTTCTTAGGAGGTGGTTACGACATTCAATTTTTTCAACAACATTATTACCATATGGTCTATTTTCTAAATTTTTTGATGAACACTGCTATCTCCATCAGCTATTAAAAATTTGTAAGTAATTCCATGCATGTATTTACTACATTTAAATCCATCTAGAATTATTTGACTTTCCATTGCAGTCGAAGCTTTTGTCCAATTTTTATAACATACGTGTTCTTTATCTTCTCCGTATAATTTACAGTAGGAACAGTATTTGTTCCTAACTCGAAGATACAGAATCTTTTGGGTTCTGTAACCAATAATGGCTGCAGCTCCAGAATTGGCGTTATAATTTGTTTTATATGATCTCTTTGACCAAGAGCAGTCCGCAACAACAGTTATAAAAGGATAGCCATCTTCATTAATATCTCCATGCTCTTTTGCTAACTTGATTTCTTCTTGTCCAGCCTCAAGCATTGATGTCCAAGAACTTTCATGGTATAAGTCAATTAGATCATTTTGAATTGATAAATAATATTTTTTTGATAGTGGTGGGATATTTAAACTGGACGTTAATTCAGTTAGTTGTGTGTATCCTCCACCAGTACTAACTATTCCAGTTATTGCTGCAGAATTGACGTTGAGGGATGGTTGTTTATATTTTTCAGTTTCTACTTCATGTTTCACGCAACACATTGGGCAAAAGAGAGTGAATTTAGAATAAAATCCTTTTCGCTTTTCACTAGTCACCGTAATATCTTCTGAAGAGCAATTGAACAATCCGTGATGAGGAATTGCAGTATTTGCCTAATAAAATATTGCACATCTACAATTCTTCTTCCTTGTAATATGAAATCTGAAGTAGTTTGTCTAAAAGACATATAAATTATTTATTTAAGTTTAAAAGTTTACTGCACTTTAAATACATTTTATATTTGGTGAAAAAACTTACGTAGTAGCTGAATATTCCTTTATTATGTTCTCCTCGGCAGATTCTTCGAAATTACGGGATTGACTGTTAAAAATCGTATTAATTTCATGTTAAAAAAAAATAAAAGTATGGCTTACTTAATAACTATCTCTGCTACTTCTTCAGCCGCCTCTCCAGAATACCGTGCCCGTCTATAATAGTCCAAATTAAATAACTTAAAAAAAAATTAATGTGTTACTTACTTAGTACCCACAGTTTCCCCTTCGACAAACTCTCCACTCATTTCTGGATAACTAGTGGATCGTCTGCAATAGTGAAATTAAATAATTACATAAATAAGCGGTAAAAATGATGACTTACTTATTTAATATCTTTTATTGGTTTTCTTATCGTTAAAATATTTCGAATTAACATTTTGAGCAATCTATCGCTGTATATATAATATACTACAAAGCGTGTACGATCGAGGCTATACGGCTCGCGGCGCTTAAAAATCTTTGTTTTAAATTTAAAATTGTTTTTAGCAAGATAGAAACCACTTATTCTTGTCATAATATCTTAAATATACGTAAAGGTTTAAAGATTATACAGCTTTTTGTAGAATTGTAATTCATTTTAGTAGTAGATTTTTAGAAAAAAAAATCCAAAAATAACTAATTCAGGCATTTAATTAACAAAATATTAACAGGAAAGAAACATTATTTACTTCGATGAGATACGTCTAAAAAAATTCGGAGCGATTTGAGAACGTTATTTGTTAATAACAATTTCCGGCCCAATTGGAATAAAATAAAAAAATACATTTGAACTTATGAACGAAATATATATATATATATATATATATATATATATATATATATATATATATATATATATATATATATATATATATATATATATATATATATATAGAATCGAATAAAAAAGGATTGGTGCGGTAGAAATGCAAAAAAAATATCAGTATTTTCCGTTTCTAAGCATGTTTTTAGGGGTAAACCGCTCACCTATTAGTAATAGGCACAAAATACTAAATAGTGTATAAAAATGTAGACCTTCTACTACAATGCTAGCAGTGATAACCACAAACATACAATCCACAAAAACCAAACAGATACTTTATTCTTTTAAGCGAAAATAAAATTTAATGAAAAAATTCGTGGTTTACTGATCGATTTTATAGAGGATATTTTCACTATATATTTACAAATCAGAAAGAAAGTAATTAATTAATTTTATGTAAAAAGTACTTACTTCAATTGAGCTAACCGTCTATTTCTTCGTCTTACACTAACACATTTCTTGTAATAACGTCCCATATTTTAATTTATGCAAATAAAGAAATAAATAAAGTCTTTATGAAATAATTGAACAATCACTATACAACGGAGTTCTTTACAGATATACACGTGCTAAGCCGATTCTGGATAAACTAGATACCGACAGTTTTAAAGCTTTTATACCAGTGAGAGTTTTACTACACGTAATTTGCTGTGTGAAGAAAAATAAACTAGGGATAGGAGCGCCGGTGTCGATTCGCTCCGTTTAAAATTTGCGCCTACGCTCTTAACTGAGTTAAGAAAGAGAATAAACAAAAAAAAAAACAAATCAATTCTATAAAAAATGCCTGTATACATAAAATATCTGGTACCTCGTAAATACTTATATACATATATACAAAAAAATACAAGTAGTTTACCCTATACGGCACGATAAGTATATATACATAAAATACACAAGAAGATCATAACTGAAATGTACTGTACGTACGGTACTAAAAAAAAGTGAGCATTAAATCTGAGATATTTCTCGTTAATTAATACTAATCGCAATCTATATCTCCTCATCCGTCCTCATCCTCTGAATCATCTCCTATATTAATTATCACCGGTTCAATATTGTCCACCGCGAACATTTTTTCTTCTACTTTCTTGACGTGGTTCACACAATTATGACACTGTTCTTTAGATACGCGTTGGTAGCTTCTTTTATCAACCGTTCTACCGTTTTTATTTAAAATCGACGTTGTTTGAAGCCACATACCTTTTCATTTGACTCCACACCATCTCAATCGGGTTCAGCTCGCAATGGTAAGGCGGCAGTCTCAAGATCTTGACGCCATATTTCTCCGCAATTGTTTCAATTTTGTACGTCTCTAAATGCGGCCGCAGTATCCAGTAATTTACTTTTTAGGTAATCTTCCTCGAAGAAAATGTCCCTTTCGATTAACCAATCCTTGATTTGCCTTTTGTTCCACACTTTTTCGGAAGATCAAACTTACGGGAGTGGTATGGCGCGTTAACCAAAACGACAACGTTTTCTTTGTCTTTGGCAAGCTTGGAATTAACGTCTTTTCAAACCGTTCTTCATATAGATCCCCGTCCATTTCGTCGTGGTAATCAGCGGTTCCCTTCTTGGTTAAGAAAGTTAGTTCGGCCCATGCCACAAAACCAGTTTCGCTTCCAGCATGAAGAACAAACCGATGACCTCTTTGGGTTGGAGCTTTCAGTCCAGTAGAGAGTCCTTTTATGATGGCATCTCATGGATTCTTGATTGTTGTGTCCCTACATTCCTTTTTGACTGAAGCACCGACGTTAGTCCAAGACTCATCGGTATAAACAAGGTTTACATTATCCTTCTTCCTCAATGTTTTTACTTATCTGAGGTACTTGTGTCTCCAGGATATGGTATTTTTTCTTTCCATCATTATCGAATCTCGACCTCTTTTATCATATTCAAAACCCATGTCATTTAGTAGAATACGAAATGTGGTTTTTGAAAAAGCTGGTAGGTCCTCATCATCCTTTACTCTGTTTATTCTGCTGTCTACGGTTGGTGGTATGTATTAAAAAAAAATCATGGACAATTTTCCTTATTCGAGATTTCACTCCCTCATCGTAAGTATTCTCACGTGAATTGGACTGGAAACTGTTTTTTTCCTTTTTTGTACCGGTTTCAGTTCGCCTTGCTGGGCCTCTTCGCGGATGTCATAAATTTTGCGAGTACTCATACAGCACATTTTCGAAACTTTTTCCACAGTAATAGTCAAGCTTTCACCATTTTTTAAGTTCAGATGATAGTTCGATACATTTAACACCACACGTTTTACTTGCACATTAAGTGTCATACCCTGTTTGAAATTCACGACAGATACTGGCAACGGCTCCATGATGTAGGTACTTTCATCCGCTTGTGAAAATAAAGTAGAACTGAGCTTTCATAGTTATTGCCAACAAGCTTTTGGTATAATGGCCAGTACCCAAATCAACAAAGAGACATGTTTGCTTTGCGTGGACAATGGGGATAAGAACAGATTCGCTTCTCCTAATGACTTTATAATGATATTTATTTTCCAAAGAATGTGTTGACAACGGAACCTATTGAAAATTGATAAATATAGATAAGCTATCGACAATGAGTTTTTGATATATTTTCCTTTTTTGTATAGTATTGTTCTATGTGTTATTGTTGAGTTCGAAAATGTAACTCTCTTAATTATACATCGATCATTGAATCATGCTTTAGTTGAAACAATAATGATAGTCTTTTATACAACCGTAGGCAATTGTTAGTGTTGTGTTGTGTGCGCGTATATTCCAGTGCTATGATTCTTAAATCCGTCCTGATTTGCCGCTCGGGACAAACCGGCGGTCCTGATGCGCCGCTCGGGTTAAACCGGCAACGTGGTCGGCCGTTCTCCCGTAAGAAATACATTGCCTATCTTACCTGCACTGCATTCTATAACTGTGGCTTCTACTATAGTCGTAGAAGCCCAATAAAATCTAGAAGCAGAAGGCCAACTAAGCCCCAAGACATACGTGACCCTATTCTAGTGTCACGTATGTCTTACAATACACAGGAAATTGTCAATGGGCAATTTTCTACAAGGTTTGTTTTTCTTTATTAATATTTATAATGTTAAATAATATTGTCAGACAATTTACTTATAGTAATTATATTACAGATTTTAAATATATTGGGATGTTAAAAAAAGTTATACAAACCTCGATCTAGCATTTCTATGAGCCTTTGGAGAACAAACGGAACAAGAGTCATCAGAACAGCTACTGATAGAGCTGTTCGAAACTGATCTTCTCTTCAGATGTCTAGATGACGGTGGGTCCCTTGGTGATGGCGGAGAACGCGGCCTGCCACCTCCAGGCACATGTCTTCTATACGAAGGCGGTGGCGATCTACGACGAGCATGAGGCGAGGAAGATCGAGAACGAGAACGGGTGCTACGCGGAGGCGGCGATCTCGGGGAACGAGGCGAGCGCGCAGAGCGTCCTCCGTACATTGCCGGCGACGTGCGACGCATAGAAGGCGGCGAAGTACGGCGACCTGTTGCGGGTGAAGAGCCGTGACCAAACGACCGCGAACGACTTCGTCTACCGTTGGACGATGGAGACGACGAACCGTCGATATACAGAGATTTATAGCCGCTGTGACGCCACCTGAAACAAACGAATTCATTTAGAGCAATCTTTAAAATGTAACGTATAATAATACTAATGATTAAAATGATGTCTCAAACTTTTGAAGTATTACTTAGTAATTCATTTTTTTAAAAACGTTATTATTAACTTAATAAATGCGACTTGAAAAGTTTACCATAACATTTATTTTACTTTTCTTTAAGGGCGACCGTGGTTTTAAGTGTCAAATGCCATCCTAAAACTCAAAGACCCAGGAATCCATGTAATCTCTCCGGAAATGTATAAAAAAGGTGGTGATAAACTTTTTGCAACAATCCATAGACTAATCACATAGACAATCCATAGACAATCCATAGACAAGTACTTATATGGAAGAATGAATTGGTAGCAGAAGAGTGACTAAAGGGAATAATATGTCCATTGCTTAAAAAGGGTGATCAACTGGAGTGTACGAACTATACTCTGTTAGTATCTGCGTATAAAATCTTCGGCAATGTATTGTTTGAAAGACAAACATTTTACAAAGGGTATTGTTGGTCAATATCAATGTGGATTTACTCCTGGAAAATCAACTACACAGCAAATTCAAGCACATAGGCAGATTTTAGAAAAGTCACTAGAATATAATATAGATACACATCATATCTTCGTCGACTTCAAAGCAGCCTATGACAGTGAAAACTGTCAGAAAACTGACAGAAAAGAACTGCATTATATATTGCAATGATAGACTTTTGGATCCCATCTAAGTTAGTTAAGTTGACCCAACTAACAACGCAAAACGTAAGCTCATGCGTTAGAATTGAAGGAGAAAACTCTACGTGATATTAATAATGGTCTAAGACAGGGGGACGCGCTGGCGTGTCTACTCTTTAATATTGCCTTGGAAAAGGCAATCAGACAATTAAATATTAGAATGAATGCAATTATTTTTAATAGATCGATCGCAAATTCTCACTTTCGGTGACGATATAGATATAGTGGGCAGAAGTATGGGAGACATGGTGCAGTGTTTTACAAGGCTTGCGGACGCGGCAAGTGAATTAGGACTTGAGGTAAACGAGGAAAAAACCAAATATATGTTGGTTTCTAAAAACCCCCGAAATATCCAACAGAGAATTCAAATTAACAACCATACCTTTAAGCAAGTCAAAGAATTCACATATCTTGGATTGCTAGTAAACACAACAAACAAGCGACGAAATAAAAAGACGCATAGCAATAGCAAACAGAACTGTTCACGGTCTCCAGAAACATTTAAAAAATAAAAAAATAAAAAGTGCAGTGAAGCTCAATATATACAAGACCTTAATAAGACCGGTGTTGATATATGGGGCTTAAACGTGACTTCTTGGTATTTTTGAGAGAAAAATTCTTAGAAAGATTTTTAGGGCAGTAAATGAAAATGGGCTATGGCGTCCTTTGTTGTCCTATGGCGTCCGTAAAGATACAACTTTGAACTATATCAGTTATACACCGATCCAGATATTGTAAAATTCGTTAAAGTGCAGAGACTTAGATGGGCTGGACACATTGCTAGGATGTCAGATCGCGAATACACAAAGAGAATTCCGTCTAAAATCGTTTTAGACCATATCTGAAAAGTATATTTAAATATACCTACTTTATTTCAACAACAATTTCCTGAAAAAGCAAATCAACCAATTTGATATTAAATATTTCTAATTTTTAATTAATTAAAAATCTCGGGTGCGTCGATACGAGTTGTATAGAGGCAAAATTATAAGGCCCAGGCCACTAAGATCGTGAAAAACTCATGGACTTGTGTGAAGGAATCAAAGAGGCATGAAGTTACTTTCAAGTTTGAGAAGAGCGTAAAGGATAATTTTTTTTGGTTAAGACTGTGTATTTCATAAAATATTGCTCAACTTTGAATTTGGTAAAATTTCAAATAAATCGTTGATGAATTACGAATTTACTGCATTTTTGTTTTTTACGAATGGTTGTGACAACTCAAATTACACTGGAAAACAGAAATGTTTTGTCCCATATGTTATTTCCACTATTCCACACACAAGGTACACTACCTCGTGTATTTTTTTGAAATTTCGATATGTATTTAAAGTATAACACTTACTCATTTATTGCCAATTCATTCTATAAATGTATGATTTAAATATCTTTTTAGTATTTTGTGGCGAGAGTAGAAAAGTTCGTCGGATCGTGACGTATGATAAATCATTGGAAAGGAGAAGGGATAGCGAATATGTTGAGACAGAAAAAACACACATGGCGGCATTGCCAAAAGGGCATTACATCATATCTCCGTTGTTACTGGCCCGACTGGAGCGTGTAATGTGTCAAATGAAATTGAAGGATACAAAGAATACATTAAGATCGAAAAAACAAACAAGGCAATTACCAAAAGGGCACTACACAGTGTCTGCATTATTAATGAATGTACAGCGACATATGAGATATAAGGCACTATGGATAAAAATAGATTTACTACAAGACAGAGATATAGCCATAGGACACTATAGATCAAAATAGATTTACTAGAAGAAAAATTTTAATTGATTGACTTAAGAAGTTCTCTGACTGAGCACAAAACAAATTGATCGAATCCTAACATGTGAGATAGCAAATGAAAGGGGAGAATATAACGAATATATTAAGAAAGAAAAAACGTTTTAGACAAACAAGACGACTACCAAAAGGACACTACACAGCATCTTCATTATTAATGAACGTCTAGCGACATACGAGATATCACATAACACTATGGATGATAATAGATAAACTAGAAGGTAAATTTGAATTATTGAGCTGAAAAAGGCCTCTGAGAGAGTATAAAATAAAAAACTAGTCGAATCCTAGCATATAACACATCAAATAAAACGTCGTATATATATATATATATATATATATATATATATATATATATATATATATATATATATATATATATATGCATACAGGATATAATAAAAATCATTACGTCAGGTCAGAAGAGTACCAGAGCATACTTTATATTTACTTAGTTTACATGCAAGAAGTTTATTATTTTAAAAATTTAATGAGTGACTGTAGATGGTAATTGATTGGATCCCGCGGGTAAAATGACTAGTATATGTATATGGATGTACATTCAATGTCCGCTGTATACGCTGTCAGTCCGCGTACCAAGATCACAGACACGCAACGATACGCTCGCTCTTGTCAACTCAAGCTTAGTCAATGCTGTGTGGTCCTCAAGCAGTAAGCTTCATTCAAGTCACACTGCTTTTGAATTGCAGAGAAGAAATTTTACTCCTTTGATGAAAAGGTGTCGTGAACTTTATTTTGGATGTAAGATGGGTAACCAGTACAAAAACTACTGTAAGATGGGTGACCAGCATGTAACATGCTGTAGACTTTTGAATGGACGAGCCAACGTTTCTCGTCACATGCTGTTTGCAGTTCCAATAGTGTGGAAGGAAACGACGGTTCATACCTCAGACTGTTACTTTTGCTTAAAAAATACAACTTGAGAAAAATGTTGAAAACATGCATCTGATTTATCCTAAAAAAGTATACCTAATATAAGAATAATTTAAAATAAATTTTGTGGAAGTGTTGAAACCAAAAGTTTTCAGTGTTTTATTGTTAGATAAAATGAATTTCCATCAAGTAACAGTCGAATCCATCACTTATGTATAGAACTATGATTAATTTAGAATAATTAATACTTAATCTACTTTAAAATACAAAAACTTTATTTACAAAATTTATCCACCTTACCTTACCTAAATTATTATTTAAATGCTAACGTTTTAAAGTAACAATAAAACCCACAAATATGACTATCTAAAGTCACATCATAAATTTGAAATTATTTATTCACCTGTTTGGATCTTTAGCTTCGACTTCCAAAAGTTTTTTGTCCCAAAATACGCCAGAATTAGGTGATTTTTGAGCCCTAGCTTTTTTCATAACATTATCAATTTCTCTTCTTCTGCCAGCAGGTAAACTAGGGTCTGAAAATAAAGTTTTCCATAAACACTATGGAATTTTCGTTTCCTTTTTAGTGTAAGATTACTATAGGCAATTTTTAAACTAATTTGGTTTAAAACCCCTTTTAGTACTTATATTAGAAAAAAAGAAACAATAGACTGATTAAAATAGTTCATTAAATCCTAACATATTTTATAACTTAATTCCATTTATACCAACAGATTTGAGTTTGCTTAATCACTTGTGTTAAGGTTGATAATAGAGGAATAGCTTTTTTACATATGATTTGTCATTCTTAAAGCTTATTGGTAAAATTTAGAAGATAATATTTTTTATAAATGCCATTATTGATTTTTTATATTTTAGAGTAAGTATGCATCCAGACCATCAGGCCTCTCTCGATACCGATACAGATTTTATCTGGGGAGATATTTTGTTTAATTTTAGTTCACATTTTTTTAATTCAGAATTTGACTGAAATAATTGATGCTATTCAAAAGTTCTAAAATAAAACCTCGTTATACATTCACTTTTAGATGTTCCTATGTTAAAAATAATTTTTTACTGACTATAATTTAATTTGAAAAATTAAAAATTAGACTAAGTATTACTAACATGAATTTTTCTGATTGCTACGGTTTTTGTGCAAGGAGAGTATAACAAAAATGTGCTACTATTAGCAATAATAATTTATCACCAGCTATTCCATGATAGATGACAACCAAGCAGAGGAGTATTATAGAGCGGGTTAAACAGACTGGACTCATAGATTATAAGAAATGAAGGGTACAGGGGAAAAAGGAGGAATGTCAGAAAGTTTCATTTTTTGTTTTAATAATTCATTAGATAAGTTATATTCTGTACTTCACTGTACTTTAATAACATTGGTTAAAATTGGGTTGAGTCATGAGATAACACGAATAATAAAATACCTATATAGGAGAAGAAACGGGAATGTCAGGATTTTACCGGTTAAGAAGAGGGAATGTCAGTTGTGAATCACGCAGAAACAAGTTAAGATGCTTTTATTGTTACTCATTGTTTTCGTGTGTTGCTTTGATGTATAATATTTGAGGTTATTTTCTTCAAGTTACTGATACAAAATAATTTTAATATGTATGCCAAGTGATAAAGAAATAAGTGGTATGGATGTAAGTAGTTCAGCAAATGTAAAGTTAAGTAAGAAAAGAAAATCATTTAGCCGCATGACTGATGTAAGTAAAAAACTTAGATTACAAAGCCATGTTCAAGGGCCTGACTGTCACTGTAAAAGATTGCGATATTTTAAAAATGTTTCTGACGCCTGTAGGAACAGTATTTTGAGCAATTTAACAGCAATTAAATTTAATGTGTTCTGTTGATGAACAAAACTGATATTTATGTGGTCTAATTACCACACAACAAATTCAAAACCGACGTTCACGTCAAATGAAAGAGAACGCTAAATTTAAAGATGCTGTATATAGTTATAGAGTAAGGTTTATAAATGATGATGAGAATACAATAAAAGAAGTTCAGGTTTGCTTCAAAGCTTTTATGGCCATCCATGGTATAACCAAGTAAAAGATGGAGGTCCTTCAAAAATCTTTAAAAGAATTTGGCATGTTTCCAAGAGATCAAAGGGGAAAGCATTCTTCAAGACCTAGGAAACTTTCTAAAGAACAAAGAGAAACAGAAAAAGCCATTACAACTTGACAGAATCTTCCAAAATATATTTACCAGAGGAGCTAACTATTAATAAAATACACAAAATGTATATTGAAAAATATCCAAATTTAAAAGTGTCTTACGAAACTTACAGAACAATTTTGTCAACCGAATTTAATTTGTCATTTGGGTATCCCAGGAAAGACACATGCAGTACATGTGATGAGTTCCAAGTGAAAATAAAGAACCTAGAAGTTGAAAAGGGTAACATTATTTCAGGAGATAATGATGGTCCTCTTAGGCTGGAGAATGAAATAAGGCGTTTAGAAAATGAAAATAAATTCCATAAATTGAAAGCAGACACATTTTATAAGAGGAAACGAGAAGCTACAAAAAGAAGCAGGAAAAGCAGCAATGAAGAAGTAATTTGTTTTGATTTCCGGAAAAACCTACCAACACTTAACATTTCTACAAATAACGTCTACTACAGGCGCCAACTTTCTTTGTATAGTTTTAATGTCCACACTTTATCAACCGGAGCCAGTACATTTTATACTTGAAACCTGAAACAGTAGGAAAAAAAGGTAGTGATGATGTGTGCTCAATGTTGCATGATTTCGTATATAATCATCTTGATATAAATGTCTGACATATTTCCATGTTCTGTGAATCATGCGGAGGACAAAACAAGAATTATACTGTTTTAAGATTTCTCCACAACCTAGTGCACAAGGAGAAAAGATTTGATGAAATAAAAATATGATTTCCTATTAGAGGCCATTCCTATCTTGAAACAGATAGGAATATGGGCCTTACCCCAACAAGTGCCCATTTAAAACTAGACCTGTCCGAGAAGCCAAGGTTGTAAAATCGCACCCTCGTTTTATTTATTACCGAAATTCATATTATGGTCTGTTTATATCAAATATCAAAGCACTCTAACCTGCAAAACAATGAGTTTGAACTACCAGATCTATCTATCTTTATGAAGGTATGAAATAATAATAAATTAATGTAGTAGTATTGGGAACTAAGTATTCTGTTTGTAGTTTGATTCCTATTTCGAGGGCAAAGTTTGATGACGTTGTGCCCCTGTCCAGATTTTGCACAAAGAATGCGGAAGAGTATTTAAAAGAACTACCACATGTTGAATGAGGACAAGTTGGATTATACGCAATTATTATATTATTATTATACGGACTAAGCAAAATTGTAATATCTGAATGTGGTAAATAAATAAGTGAATAATTGTCAAAGTCGTAGCTAATGTGTGTTTTTAATAATATTTTACACAGCAATAATCTTAACTACTTAAATATTTTGATATCTCATCCAATATTAACAAATTAAAGCTCAGTCTAAATTATTATGTATTTTGTTGGTCGAAAAATTAGTTTTGATTGAGTATTTTCATGGCCAACCTAATAAAATTTCACCTAAGTAATTGTTGTTGCAATAAATGTTTGGCTTAACGAAACATGAATAACCCATAATTTAAAGCAATAAGATATAGGTAATACTAAATAAGTAGTAAAGTACCATAAACATTTCATTGAAATGCTTATTATCAAATATAACAATTGTAGAAAGTGACTCATGTTTTAATTATTTTTGTAGTCCAGTAAAATTGGATGTTTACCCTATAGAAAAAAGTATTTTGTTCCGACAAAAGGAGAAAATTTAATTTTCATTTAACAAACAAATTAGAGGATTATTGCAGAATCTGTTTACTTAATTCCTTAAAAATTTACAAAAACCTTCTGGTTGTTGAAAGAATATGCGTTGAGATGGAAGAGATATAATTTTACATGAAATCAATTTCAATAATTTGACTGGTCTATTTTTAAACTATTCAAATGTTTTGGCAAATATTTGGGTTCTAAGAAAAATGTAACGTTGTCAGCGTGTATGATTCAACTTGAAGTTATCTGTAATGTGGTAGTTAATATCTTTCTCGAACGGTAGATAATGTCTGCAATCAACAAAATCATCGCAAATTACGGCGATGTAACTAGCAATAACGCCATTGTTCGGATAGCGATTTCATCGTCTGTTATCTGAACGTCGGTTTCATAAGCGCACTGACAGGGGTTTCATAAAGCAAAGAACGGAATTGTTTGTAGTATTATTACTAGTGAAGGAGCTTTTACGTTTACTTTTTGTAAATTGTGAGTAATTTAGTTTAATTCAATTTTGCGACAAATAATAAATTTGACTGACAGTAGTATAGCGAACCATGTATCAAAAAGAAACGTCACAATTTAACACCCGACGAAAAAAACTATGATCAGAAATGTGTTTGAGGAATTTTTATATATGGTTAGTGTTTTTTTCCAAAATTTATCGTAAACTGTTGTGGATACGCATCCAGTTTGATAGCTGCTCCAGTCTGATATGTTTAGTTAAAGGATGTATATGTATGTAAAGTATATGTGTAAACCTTTAAAAATCATACAAACAAGCCGAATTTTGCTGAAAATGTCAATTTTAGAACGCTAAAAAAGATGTAAAAAAGTTTACCACTTTTACCCCCGGGCTTTCGCCTGAAACCCCCCACGTAGAGGGGGGAAAACGGAAAAAAATCGATTTACCAAGAATATGTACGCCATCGAAAAAAAAAATGTTTGAAATAAAAAATGTAGCTAAGATAATTTTAAACAAAAAGGTTTATTAGCATTTTTTGTGTAGAATGAACCGTTCTCTCAGAAATAACGATTGAAGCGATCGGCGATTTTTAATGTCAGTTACGCGCGCGAAATCAATGCTCAATAAAATTTGTATCAGCTCGACGGTAAAAATTAAATATCTTTTGATCCGAGTTTCCTATCGACAAAAATGAAGATGCGTTTTAAAGGTAAAGAGTGTAGCTTTCACATGCAATTTTCGTATTTTGCTGCAAATAAACTGACGTTTTTATAAAGGTGATAAACGGGACGCGATTTTTGCCATTTTTTATTATTCTCATGAGATCAATACAATGTATCCCTTTCATTGACCGGCCACTATGGAGTTTCCATAACTAGAACCTAATATTCAAAACCTATAGCATGAAATTTTAGTTTTGAGTTTTGGCAACAAATGTGAGGCATTTGAAATATGTTAAAAAACACTGAATTTAACTTTCACATTAAACCAACTAAAACATTTAAAACTGCTCTTTTTTAATAACACTAGTACGTTTTTCAAAAGTACTTAACTACTACTATAAATTACACCCACAACCGTCTTCTTTGAGGCAGTTTCCGTGACGTGCGATCATTTGTAATGTAAAAGTTTAAATTCTGCGTTTTTAGTCATATTTCAAATGCCTCGTATTCGTTGCCAAAAATCAAAACCGAATTTTTATGTTACAGGTTTTTTATAAGACTGGTCTCCAAAAAGAGAAATTTCAATATGACCAGTCAATGAAACTAATAAATTTTATTGATCGAGAATCGTAAAAAATGCCAAAAATGGCGCAAAGTTTATTTATTGAACAGCTTTATAGAAACTGACTTCATTTGGCAAAATACAAAAATTACATACAAAATCTTCGCAATAAAAACGCATTCTAATTTTTGTCGATAGGATAGTCTAATCAAAAGATATCTATTTTTTACCATCGCGTTGATACAAATTTTATACATATAACATTTATTTGCGGGCGGAACTGACATTCAAAATCGCCGGTCGCTTCAAGCGTTGTTTCTGAGAGAACGGTTCATTCTACGCAAAAAGTACTTACAAACATTTTTGTTCAAAATTCTTTTAGCTACATTTTTTATTTGAAACATTTTTTTCCACCGCATACAGATTCCCCTATAATGGGGGTTTTAGGGGGAGGTCGGGGGGTTAAAGTGGAAAACTTTATTGCTTCTTTTTTGGGATCTCAAAATTGATATTCTCTGAGTAAAATTCAGCTTGTTCGCATGATTTTTAGGAGTCAAATCTCTGACGATTGGACTAAATACTGATCCTCTGTAGTTAATAGATTGCAAAATATCTCCCTTCCAATCTATACACCCAATTTTTTTTGAGTTTCCATTAATTTTCATATTTCCTTCTTTTAATATGATCAGCAAGGTTTGCAGACTTCCTAATATATTTTTTAATTCTTCAGTGATTTGAATCTTCTTAATTCATCAATTATTATCAATACATTATTGTATATTTTTAAGCTTGAAATTTTAGCTACTACTGTCATACTGTATAATCATGTGGTTAAGTTAGAAGGTTAGATAAAGAATTATGCAGGAAATATTATTTCTTATTGTTTTTCCTTTTACCTTTTCACTAGTGGATTTATTCTATATTTTATACCGATCTTACATAATAGTGCCTATTGCCTAATGTACCACAACTTTTGTTTTATCCTCGTTCTACAACAATATCATGGTAATACACTCACCAGCACAATTAACTGCCTACCTCTATTATGTGTCACCCTGTGTGTTTATATTAACTATGTGTGGCTTATCAACTGTTTTGTGTTCTGTCTACACCTCTTATGGCTCCTCCACACATCGGCAGACGCGTCCGCGGACGACATCTACATATGCATCTGGAGATGTGTAGATGGGGTAATTTGATCATCTGTTGTTTATATATCACGTCGGCGGATGCCTCTGCAAGATATCCGATTGTTGTCGGTTTTTTTAACACAGATCAAAGGGTTTCGGTGCGGACGTCGACGCCTTTCCACACATCTGACTTCTTCTTTTCCGATCATTTTTTTTTAATGATTCTATTCTGATGTACAATCAACTACTAGTTGAACGTTTTAAATAGGCATATAGCTGCGGCAGCTATGGTCTCAACATCAACATCCATTTTTTTAATGCTTGTGTAGATATTGCATCTCCCATGAATTAACACAGACTGAACGATTTACAGATGAATGGTCAGCTTGTGATGATACATCTGCAGATGCGTCCGCAGATGCATCTGCCAATGTGTAGTGGAGGCAATATTCTGGTATCCTCAGTTTGATTCCTAAATACTCTTACAAAGCTCATCCGGATTTTGTTCGAATGAACAAATGAATTTTGTTGAACAAAATGATGTTTGTTCGAATTTTCTTTGAATATTTTTAAACATTGTATTTTTGCTAAGCATCCCTTGATAAACGACTTTGTTTTCAATAATTTTATTATTTTCATTTCCTCAAAGGTAATTTTCGCCATACTTTTCATAAAATATGGTCCAAAATTGACAATTTCTGCAAATTGAAATAAATACAAGGCGGTTGGTTAATTGTCCCGGCGAGTTTATTAAAATGAAGATACACATCTGACATTATTCACATCTCTTACTTCAAAGTTGTTTAATATGCCTAAAGTTCCTCTTTTCTAATATAAGTGAATTTATTTTTGAAAAAATAAATTTATTTATTTTTCTATACCTGTAATTCGAATTGCCTGGGGTTTTGTATCCATTCTAAGTTTTGCTGGCACATTTTTCCTATCTTTACTTCTACTTCTTCGTCTTGTAGACATTCTATAAAATGTCCTATATCCATTAGATATTGGTAATAAAAAATATATTGGTGATTTTACTTATACAAAATGTATTTTTTTTAATAATTATCTAATAGACCTAAACCCTTAACACATCTAATCATTTTGCAGTATATTTTCATTATTTTAATGGATAATTGTTTCACAGAGTCACAGAGATACAAAAACAAACAAAACAAAAGTTACTGCATAAAAAATAGTATACATTAAAAATATAATGGCAACTTATACTACACATACACATATAAATATAACAAATGATAATTTGAAATAGTAAGGATATTATGGTTACTATTGTTATATATATATATATATATATATATATATATATATATATATATATATATATATATACACTTGCGATCATAAAATCCAGGTCACCTTGAAAATCACCGATATTTCATTTTTAACGAGCTTTATTGTAAATAATAATAACACAAATACAAACTAATGCATGTTGCTGAGAATTGTTCTCGGCTTAGCGGTTTCCTTTCAGGAGACGGGTTTGAAATCCAGACGACCTGTCTCTGGACGAAGAAGAACGACCACGGCACGAGATGACCGTTTTCTTGTGTTTCAGGTTTTGCGAAACCGGACCCCAACTGCGATTACGCATCGAAATCATCTATAGGAATTACGAAATCGCAATGTTAGCGTTGCAACAGTCAGGAGAAGACTTCGTTATTTTGGACTATCTTCTCAGGTAATGGCTACAAGACCGCCACTTCGCCTGGCGCATCGAGTTGCACGACTAGCTTTTGTTCGATAATACGCACATTGGGGAATTAACGATTGGAGCAAAGAGTTATGCTCAGATGAATCCCGTTTCTGCCTAACTGTATCCGATGGACGTGTAAGAGTTTGGAGGAGAACCGGTGAATGATTTTCACGCTTGCATTGCTCCAAGAATGCCATTTGGTGGAGACTCGGTCATGGCTTGGGGAGGTGTATCTTCCGACTTCCGCACAGAACTACCCTTCATCGAAAATGGGTCCTTAACTGCACGAAAGGACATTATGGAGATTCTGGAAGAACACGTTATACATACCATGGCAGGGCTGGGAGAAGACGTCGTTTTTATGCAGAAAAACGCGCGAACGCAAGTTGCCACGATCAGTATGCAATACTTGGACGAGGTTGAAATTATGAGGTTACTCTGGCCAGCTAGGTCTCCGGACCTGAATCCCGTCGAACATCTCTGGGACGATTTGAAAAAACGTATTCAACCCCTAAAATCTCCTCCTAACAACGCACAGGAGCTTAAGGATATGTTAATGCGAGATTGGAATAACATACCAAAACATGTAATCTGGAGAAAAATTGAGAGTTTACCCCGTCGTCTGCAAGAGGTTATTAGAGCAAGTGGAGGCAATACACGATATTAGTCATTGAAATTTCACTGATATTTTACCACATTCTGTATTTTCCATTTTTTTCGTATGTCTGTTTTATCAACAATTTGGTTTGTTTTCTGTTTTTTCAACAAAAACAATAAAAAACCGTTTTTTTTCTTTCAAAACAAACATTGATGACAAATAAAAAATATGTTAGCCTAAAAAAAGGTTATTACTGCACCAAAGGCAAAAATATTCAAGAAACTTGAAATTTTCAAGGTGACCCGGATTTTATGATCGCGAGTGTATATATATATATATATATATATATATATATATATATATATATATATATATATATACACTCAGATGTTTGGTTTTTCATATGGTTCTTTTTAGATGAACTGATGATGCTTTCTGATTAGAAGTGATATATATATATATATATATATATATATATATATATATATATATATATATATATATAATATATATATACATGAAGGCCAGTGTACATCCATTACATTATAATCTCCTAGTTAAATAGCTGTCCCAAAGAAAATTTTACCAACACCTTAATCTACATATATAATTGTAATTCTGTCAAAATTTACATATACATTTACATTTAGAAGATGGCTAAGACTACAATCCATTCAGTTCACACCACATTTAAGCATTGAAACTTACGATACATCTAAGAAATTTGACTGGTGGCTACAGCGACTTCAGAGTGCATTCAACATATTGAAGTACCAGAAGACAAAAAAGCTGCATATCTTTTACACTACATGGGTCCAGAGGCATATGATATTCTTTGCGATAATATTTCACTCCCAAAAACCAGATGACAAATCATATGATGAACACATAATTACAATGAAATTACATTATAATTCGGAACCTTTGGAAATAATGGAAGATTTTCACAAACAATACAACATGAAGGGGAAAGTGCCAATGAATATATTACAGCTTTACATAGATTAGCTACAACTTGCAAATTTGTAAAAGCCCTGTGGAATCAATTTGTATTTGGTGTGAGGAACCAAAATATTCAAAGCAGACTCCTAGAATCCAAGGATCTTACAAATGAGAAAACATTAGAAGTTGCCATCAGAATGGAGACATCAACCAGATATGTTTCTAGTGTAAATAAATCATTCATTTTGCATAAACTATTGATACTAAGATATTGATTCGATACAACAAAAATAAAGATAATAAAAAAATATGGTTTTTTGCAACTTAAAGTGCCATAAAAAATAATAATTAACAGTTTTGAATTGCAAACACATGAGGTTACTCCAGGCATTCCCCTTCATAAAGCTTTGCTGGTTTCAAAAATTAACTAATCAATGCACTTTTTTTCTCAATAGCTTGGACTATATCTAGATCTATTATCTATGATATGAGAATATCCTGAGTTGGTGCTGTGATTGAAGTGTCTGTCAGAAAGCTTTTATATCTATGCACACTAATAGCTTATCCAGAAATAGCTTCGAGACAATTTTATTTAACAAGCTTAATACAGGGATGGCATCAAAAGATAGAAAAAAAATCAATTTCATGCAGAGTAAGACACATTGGGTCAATTTGAAAAGATCACTCTTTCAAGACCCTGAAGGAATGTGATCTAAGGACAACATTAACATATGTCACCTTCCTTAGAAAAATACCAATTTTAACTGTTTATTTTTGTGTGGGATGGTTTGTACATCCAAATATTTGATATCTTATCAATATTTTTGTTATCCTTTTTATCTGAAAGTGTTTTTCCAAAAAAAAAATGATTTCAAAAGGAAACATAAGCAAACTATTTTCGATACCTATTTGCTAAAGGTGAGGATAATGAACCATTAACACCAGACCAGACGTGACAATAAACAAAGCAATAAATATTGAGAAGGGAGAGTTCCATCTCATGGAACAACAACTACTGGATATTTACTGGAGGCGCATTGAAAAACAGACAGAATCACATCTAGACAAAAAACAGAAGAAGATACAAATATAAAAACTACTCCTCTACTCTATTCTGAATCAAATTTCAAGAGTTTTTACAAACTTTAGAAATAATTTTTGGTGAAAATTCATTTTTGTAAACATATAATAAATTTACGAGAGGTCCGGATTCAAATGCTGGCAGCTGAGCCCACTTTTTCATTTTATTTTTATTTACTTTAATGCCATTAATTTCCTGGTTCGCCTCACTAAACCCAACTCATGTCAAATAGTCATGGACTGACTCATATACATATTAATTAAAACACTACAAAACATTAGCAATATAATACCAAATTAAAAATCATTTGCCATAAACTACATCCTAATTTTTTTGTCTAATTCAATTTTATCATTTTGTAAATTGGCTGCTGCAAAATGAGAAGATATTTAACTCTACAATCAACCATTTAAGGTCTATTATATTCTCAGCTTATATAAATAAAATTGTAAACAGTGGTGGATAACTCACTTTTTGTTAATTTTTCTAAATGTTGTTTTCAAATAGAGACCACAGCTTCAATAGTGAAATTCTTTCCAATAAAAAGCAACACTTGGAAATCGCATGCTTTACATTATTACGACGCTAAAACCACGAATCACGCGTTAATTATCAACGAATTTATAAATCACATTACAGAAACCGACACCATAAGTAATGTGACTTACGAATAACGATCGAAATCATGTTAGTACCTAAATACCTTAAAAATACTACAGTTAATATATAAAAATTTGTCAATTACTCTCAACATACTAAATGTTTACCATTCATACAAGTGCTATAAATTCATACCATAAATACTAGTCATACAAGTCAGGTCCAGGATCATTTAAATAAAATTCAAAGATAAAAAAATGTTCCATAAAACTTCAACAGGACTATTTTCCAAAATGCTATTTAAAAAATAGTGATTACATAAACACACACTGCAAATCATAATGAAAAAGAAAAAATAAGCTAAATAAGGTAGGTTAATGACCTTTATGAATATATAAATAGGAATATAAAATATGTGAATACTAAAAGAGATATAAGATACTATAAAAACATTCGTAATTTGATGGTTCCTTTAGATACCCTTGGAACAAAAGAAAATAAAATATGTAAGAAGAAACATATGGGCTGAATTCGGCTCTGACACCAAGCACACTCCCTATCAATTCTACTAAAATACTTGACCTGTAATGAATGCTATACAAGTTTAAAATAATACTAGAGTATTGGTTTGGCTCGGATTAGCGAAAGTAGCTAGCAAATCGTATTGCCACCCACGGTTCACGGTCGCGAGAACACAAATAAATAGGTCACCAAAGGTGGTGAGAGGGAGTCACAAAAAAAAATCAGTCCGCACATAAAGAGAATTTTCTCAAAATACACTACACTAAAGTCTGTATGAAATTAAAAATGCAACACTTGAGCACTTCGCGTCGTCAATTGATTGCCCGAAGACGGTACGAAACGAAAATATCTAAATTTACCTGGAAGGAACACGACGCGTCGATATGGTTGGAAACGAGACGACCAAAAAATCAATACACATTACACAAGTATCACCATCTAAACACTACATTTCACTTACTTTATTTGAACGAAATATTACTTTTCGCCTAATAAACAATATAGGTTATTGTTTATACTTTTTTCCAAGATTTTCTCAAATATTTCAACTACAACCTAAGCAAAAACCTTCCTTTATCGGGCTGTGAATATGACATACTGAATTTGACACAGGCTTAACGGTGTTGCCACATATCTGAAAGTAAAGTACCGTATTTGCTCAACCAAAATTACTGTACTTGCAATTAAATATTTTAGCCCCTTCTAAATGAAATTATTAGGACGTATAAAAATAGATTTAAGTGTTTATTTATTTTTTAAGACAAATTTAATAGTAAAAAGTTTTATTATAAGCCAAATTACCCATATCAATACCTATATTCTAACGCTTTTTTAGATTCTTTAATATAAGAATTTAATATTTAATTTAGTTAGATCCTTATGTATTTTATAATTTGGTTTAATAAAATGGCTCTTTTGCCAAAGATGTTCCTTAAGAAACATATATACCTAATTATTCTATGTTTTATGATTTATTGATTGATTTTATTGTTGCCATTAATCTCACAGAGAGATTTTATCTTTAATTATCTCTAATCTGATTTTGATATATGGGCTATATATTATGCGGCCCTTATAGGTTAAACATTATACAATGTCTGTCATAAGGAGAACATTAGAACATTCATTCATTCCAGATACCTATGGATTCTAGATGCGGTATCAAAAGGATTGAGTTCTGGAGGAACTCTTAATAAGTTATCGAGCCCAAGGTGACCTGGTCTGCTTATGCTGTAAAGATTTTCATTAAGAAACAACTGTTTTATGTTCTCTATGAGGCTCAAGGTCTCTGTACTACGCGATTTTCTGGATATATTTAACAGGCAGGTTGTTATAAGAAAATAATTGTCAATGAGTTTATTATTTTATAATCGATAATTATCGAATGTGTGGCAACACTGCTGAATGGATATACTGTTCTTCATCGAGCCAAGCTCGATGCTGTTCTTCGATAGTTCTATAGTATTTTTCATATAAAAATGCATGCACGTCATTCAAGATTTACGACGTCAGAACCCCACAGCGTTGCCAAAACATCAGAATAGTTAGTAAGTGAGGAATTTTTAAAATGTCAACTATTTGTCAAACTATTATATTAACAGTAAATACACTTAGTTTTAGACTACTGCAACACACTAAAATCCATTAGAAAACATTTTAACACAAAATTATATATTCTAAATTTTAAACTTCACTCTTTTATAGCTTTAATAGTAAAAACGTCCCGTCAATATTTCTTGTTCAAAATAATCTATCTTATATGAAAGCTTATCAACTTTCTACAGACTATTTAGTTGTTTTGGCATAGCACAATCACAATACACCAAAATATTTAGTTTTTAAAGCTATTAATCTAAATGTAATATGTATTTATAAATACAATCTATTAATATATAGTATATTATGATCAAATTGTGTAAGAAATCAAAACATAAACAAAATTCTTACTCTAAAAAAGCGGCAACCCTTTAAAACAATTTTGCCACACGCTGAACTGTCAAAAAAGTTGAAGTATTCCTGTATCAGTTGCGTACAATTGTCTAATATATTTAATTAAAATTATTATTTTGTGGAATATTAGACTTAAAGAGTTGTTTTATAAAATTTTTATTAATAATAACAAATGTTTTTGGTTATTTAATCAATATAATTCTAAAATTCCCAATATAATGATGATTGCATTTTTCTGATTATTATACCATGTTGACGCCTATGAAAGATCGAGCAGTTCCTTATAAGTTTCGTATTATTAGGTTTGTTAGGAAAATTCGAACTCTAAGGTTGACGTTGATTTTTATATGAAAAATACTATATCTAAACGGGTTCTGTGATGTGAATAGTGATGTCAGATTAGTACAAAAAGTTGTGATTTTTTTTAAAATAATCTTTTTCAATTTTTTTGTACGCTTGATAATTATAAATTGATAAAACAAAGCAATCGTTTAAAGCATGTCCTTTACAATAGTTGTTCTTCATTTAAAAAATAATATTAGAATTAGCCAGGAGCTTATGCAGCAAACAGTACAGGACCAACGTCTTAGCAAAGAATATAGACGCTAAGCATCTATATTCTTTGGTCTTAGTATTGTATAAACACCTGTTTCATTTCAATATATCCCATGATTAAAAATATATACATATAGTATTTTTCATATAAAAATGCGTGCACACAATTTATATAAAGCGACGTCACTTATATTTAAAATTTCCAGAACGTCAACCTTAGAGTTAAAATTTTCCTAACACAGCTAATAATACGAAACCCATACGGAACTGCTCGATTTTTCATAGGCGTCAACATGGTATAATAATCAAAAAAATGTAATCATCATTATATTGGGAATTTTAGAATTATATTGATTAAATAACCGAAAACATTTTTGTTATTATTAATAATATAAATTTTGTGAAATAACTCCTTAAGTCTAATATTCCACAAAATAATAATTTTAATTAAATATATTAGACAATTGTACGCAACTGATATGGGAATACTTCCAATTTTTTGACAGTTCAGCGTGTGGCAAAATTGTTTAAAGTGTTGCCGCTTTTTTAAGTAAAAATTTTGTTTATGTTTTGATTTCTTACACAATTTGATCATAATATATTATATATTAATAAATTGTATTTATAAATACATATTAAATTTAGATTAATAGCTTTAAAAACTAATTATTGTTGTCCATTGTGATTGTGCTATGCCAAAACAACTAAATAGTCTGTAGAAAGCTAATAAGCTTTCATATAAGATACATTATTTTGAACAAGAAATAATGGCGGAACGTTTTTACTATTAATGCTCTAAGTAGAGGTAAGTTTAAAATTTAGAATATATAATTTTGTATTAAAATGTTTTCTTAAGTATTTTAGTGTGTTGCAGTAGTCTTGAAACTAAGTGTATTTACTGTTATATAATAGTTTGATAAATAGCTGACATTTTAAAAATTTCTCACTTACTAACTATTCTGATGTTTTCTCAACGCTGTGGGGTTCTGACGTCGTAAATCTTAAATGACGTGCACGCATTTTTATATGAAAAGTACTATATATACTTCATCTAATTTACTTACCGTTGCACGTCATCCGCGTCATAGCCCGTGAGGTCACATGATACCAACACGAAATATTTAGGCGGTAGGTGTGTTCTTTTTTAGAATCACTTTGCCGAGTACACTGGCATTACAGCCACTAGACATATTTTATTATATACGCGTAGAAATAATATTTAAAGATTTCTATTATTGTTAACTTAAAAGAAATACACAATAATATGTTTCATTTAATTTTGTATAAATCCATTATAAAGCGTTTTTATGAATAACATTTGTTCGGAACACACTTTAACTGTAATCGAACGAAGGTGATATTTTGGCATAAATTGGTAACACTTATTTCATAGTTGCGGTGTTGACTAATGTTAATAAGTAATGAAAAAAGTGTTATTTTTGTTTAAGTATTCCATTTTACATTTTTATACGACGCATACAAGCGGCTCAAATTGTTTTTAACAAGATTATTTTTTAACTCTTGTTTTGTTTATATTTATTTACATTAAATATTAATTTGTTTTGTTATATAATCCACTTTTAAAATAATTATGTGCCCTATTTTATTTAAAATAGATTCAGGATTTTTTTATACTTTGGCAACTATGTCAACTTCGATCTCTGTCAATGATAATGACGTGAAACGGTAAGTAAATTAGATGGACTGTACACATATTGAAAATTGTAAGGACTTTTTATAAAAGTCAGCTCTAATTGAGAGTTATCACCAATCTACAATATAGAAATAAATTAAAGATTAATGGAATCTTTATGGATATTTGAAGAAAAATTTGGTGTTACATAATATGACGTATTTATTCGATCTGGTGCTTTCAATTCTTATTTTATCTTAACCTGTAATATGTATAAAGCCCAGCTAGACTAATGTCTAACTAAGGTATAAAGAATCTTAAAGTTCATTATGTTTTTAATTGACAAAGATAAAACAATTACACTGAAAGAATAACATTAAATATTATTATTGCGGCATATTGTTTTGTGTCATTTAATGGCACTAATCTAGCAAACGTCATTTTGATGACGAAGGATAGAAGTTTTTTCTGTTAACCCTTAAAAATCAAATTTAGGTACAGAACCTTTTAAAGTAGAATACATCCAAGAAGGAAACTTAAATAATATTCAGTGATATCACATTGAGGAGATGAACATAGACGAAGAAGAAATATAGAATTATTATATTCTAGAAATTAGCAATATAGATTATTATTTGTTGCAAGATATTTCGGATTTAATCTTCTAGGTATAGTTGTATACAGGGTCGGACTTATATACTGATACATTTTATCAAAATTACGGCAATCCCACAAAGTAAAAGAAAAATACATATAAGCAATATTTTTATATTAAAATATATATTTAACATAGTGAAAAACTACAAAAAAAATTTAAACTTAGCTATCGTCTACATTTAAATCGGTATCACTATCATCGCGATGGTTTAAATCTATAACTACTCTATTTATAATGTTTTGGAACTGTAGGTATTTTTCACATGCTCTATACATTTTTTCCAATTATCTGCTGTAATATTATTACATTCGGTCTTAACTAAATCTACAACAGTCGGAAATGATTTAGGAGGATTATTATTTTTCCTCACATTACTTTTTAATTGAGACCACAACAATTCTATTGGATTCAGTACACATTATTAAGGAGGTAATCTTAATACTTTATGGCCATAATTCTCAGCTAGCCTGTCGATAACATAATTTTTTTTCACATTTAACTAATTTTAATAGTTCTACAAGTTGTTTTTTTTGTGTAAGAATCCATAAAATATACTTCATGTTTTGATAAAAATTCTTTAATTTCAGCTTTGTTTGAATTAATGTTTGGAATTTTAGGCCGCCCGCACATGAAGCTACTAAAAGGAAACTAAACTAGTTGGTAACTAGAATTACCAACTGTTTACTAACTGTGACTCGCACACTACGCTATTGAAAATTAATAGAAACGAGTCACTTCTTGCCTGTACGAGTAGCTTTGTTATAGGGTGTTTAAATTTTAACCTTTATATTATATTATTGAGTGTTATTATCGCGTTAAAAATGTCACTCACTCGAAAAAATTATTAAGATAACACAATATGTTTGTGTTCTACATAATTATGTACGAAAACGGGAAGGAATACCATATAATATATCATTCCAAGCCTTTTCGGTAATATCTTTACGCGAATATTCATTTAACGTATAGTTGTATAGGCAGGATGTTTTTCCACTTCTTGCACTAATTTTATATTAAACGACTGTTCTACCAATTTTGACATTTCGCGTGTAAACTTTAAAAATATCACAACAAACTTGAAACTAGTTCCCAAGCGACCTGCACGTCCAGTCTGCTGTTGACTGATCACTGATGCATTAGAGACCAGTTACTAACTAGTAGCGCTGTGTGCGGATACTCATTAAAATACATGGACAGTAACTAATAAGCAACTGATTGGTAACTAAAGTTACCAACTGGTTTCTTTTTAGTAGCTTCATGTGCGGACGGCCTTACTCTTTAGTCTACAATGATACGGAGCATTATCCAAAATAATAACGCTATTTCTTTTTAATTTAGGTAGTAATTGCTGCTCAAACCACTTTTCAAACAAAGTACTGTCCAATATCGTGATGATAATCTAAGCCACAATCACTTATACTTTTAGCAGAGAGTACTAAAGTATCTTCTACCCATCCTGATTCTCCCACACAATGTAAAATACAGATTCTCTTCTCTTTAGAGGGAGGAAAATTGGTGACCCAATTTTTACTACCATCGGTCCAACATTTGTTAACTATATCGTGGGTATGGAACCAAGTTTCATCCAAATAATACAAGTTCTTCCCTTCACTTCTAAAAGACCTTAGACTCTCCAAATAATCGAACCTCCACTTTATTAAACGGCTGGATTCCATAAATGCCTGCCGTTTATTTACTGTTTTAAACATAAAACCATTAGATTTTAAAAACCTCCGAACAGTAGTTTTATGACACTCGGGGATTATTTCTTTGTTTCTTAATTCACTTAAAAGTTTATTTAAAGTTATTCACTGAATATATATGATATATTGCAGGGCTGGCCAACTTAATCGGACTCGAGATCTACTGTCTGCCTTTCTAATTCTTTGCGATCTACCGACTAGGAATTTTTTAACGATACTGGCGAACAATAAAACTTTTAATCCAGAATTTTAACGTTAAAAGTGAGCTGAATATCTCAGAGTCGCTCACTGTAGGGAGTTTTTGTAACTACTTAACGTAAAGTATCTCCCTATACGTAAATAATTAACATATTAAAGAAGATTAACGTTAAATTTGAGAGTTAAAGTTCTGCACGTAACGTAAAGTGTTGCCCTCATCGAATTAGTGATAAACTAACAAGTTGTCAGTGCCAGTCTTGTCCTTGTCACTTAACCCTATTTTTGATATTCAAAATAAATAACAAATATTTTTTTGAACAATTTTTAATTTTGGAGATGGACGCGATATTAAATGTAGGTGCCTTTATTGATGATGAAGAAGACGAGGACATAGAAGATGCGTTTCTTCTCCACATCTTGCACGACTACACGGCCGCTTTAATTTAGATACCATGTCTGATATATAATGTAAAAATCTTTTTCGCTTTTGGATTAAATTCCACCTTTCTGGATGGTCGTAACGGTTGTGGCCTACGACTTTCTTCAACAAGAACAAGTCGTTTTCATTGCTGAAGTGAAGTTGTTTTCTACTGCTTTCCATTATTTATAAAAATCAAAACAAATATACTTAATCACAAATGTGAAAAAACACGTGCTACGTGTGCTGATGAAATGTGGATGTTGAATGTTGATATTTGGGTAATCGGGTAAGATCCCCTTGTGCATTAGGTTACTTTCGGCTCGATAGGAATGCGTATGAACGTAACGTACCAGCCCGTTACGTTAGGTAATACGTATCTAGATACGTTAGTTCAGTCATTAATGCGCATACTTATATGTCAAAAAGATTACGTATACGTCTTTGCTTGCACAAAAACTCTCTTATATCTCAGAAAATCAATCACTGATTCTCTTCTTCTTCTTCTTTTTATGTAGACATGACTCTGTCTGTTTTTCAATGTGCCTCCAGTAAGTTGTTCCATCGTTTTCGTGGTCTTCCTACTGATCGTCTCCCTATTGGAGAACCGTCTCTTGCCGTATGTACTACTCTATTTTTTGTCGTTCGGCTTATATGATCCTTCCATTCTACTCTTCTATTTTTTACCCAGTTCTTGATGTTGTCCACCTTGCATCTACGTCGTATATCTGTACTTCTAGCTCTATCCCATAGTGTCTTGCCATCCATTTTTCTAAGTGTTTCATCTCTGCTGTTTCTAACATCCTTTTTGTCCTCTCTGTGTCATGTCGTGCTTCTGCCGCATATGTCATTATTGGTCTGAACAAATTCTGCCTATCATTTATTTCCCCGTATTGTTTCATTCAGCCAGCCTGCGGCTCTGTTTGCTCTGTCCACTTGATCTTCCACTTCAGTTTCGAGCTTTCCTTAGCTAGATAATATGACGCATAGACATTTAAACTCCATCACTTGTTCTATTATCTGACCTTCCAGCTCCAATTTACATCTTAGTAAATTTGCTGTTGTAACTATGCATTTTGTCTTTTGTGGGGAAATTAACTTGTTAAATTTTCTGGCGATTTTATTAAATTGGTGTAAATATACATATATAAAAATACGTTGTAAATCGTCTTCACTTTGAGAGAGTAGTATTGCGTCGTCTGCATAGCAGATTATTTTAAGTTGTTTTTCTCCCATTTGGTATCCCTTTTTAGTTCTTACTTTTTTTATTATTTCATCCATAATCAGCTTGAACAATAGACGAGTCAGGGAATCTCCCTCTCTTATCCCATTGCCAGCTTCAATAGGGTCGGTTGGTTCTTCTTCCACTTTTACTTTTATTGTGTTGTTTTGATATATATTTTCGATCGTATTGTTTATTCCTAGAGGTATCTCTCTTGTGTACAAAAAGTGGATAACGTCCTTAATTTGACCGCGTCAAATGCCTTCTTAAGGTCCACGAAACATAGATATGCCGTTTTGTTTTATTCCAATGATTTCTCTTGCACATGCCTCATTATAAATATTGCGTCGGTGCATGATCTTCCCGACCTAAAACCTTGTTGTTCTTCTGCTAGTGCTATAATTTCATTCAGTTTATTTGTTATCACTTTCGTTGTTAATTTTAGTGTTGTGTTTAATAAATTAATTCCTCTGTAATTTTCCGGGTCCGATTTGTCTCCCTTTATGAAGAAAGGTATTAGGATGCTTGATCTCCATTCTTGAGGAATTCTGTTTTGTTCTATTATTTTTGGATTAGTTTTAATAGTTGTTTGGTTAGATCTGGTCCTCCGTACTTTAGGAATTCGTTCGGTATTCTGTCCTCTCCTGGTGATCTTCTATTTTTTAATTTCCTTAATGCTTCCTTTATATTTTCCTCCTCAATATTTATTTCTTCGTTTGTCGTCACCTTTAGCAAATACGGATCGAAAGTAGTTTTTATTACTTCGTTCATCTCTTTTCTTTGTCCTCTGATCATTCTCCATATTTCTTTTTGTGTTCCGTAGAAATCGTATTCCATCTGTTTGGCACAGAACACTGGCAGAGAAGCTCTGCCAGTGTTGCCTTTTTATTTGTCTAACTAAAGTATTCGTTTCATTTCTGATTCGTTTGTAGTGGTTATATGCCTGTTGTGTTTTTTGTGTTCTGTATTGTAAAAAGTCACATTTTGTGTTCACTTCCTCTACAAACCATGGTGTTTTCTTTTTTTATATGTTAGTGTTCGTTACTTTCCTCTCTCCAAGTGATTCTGTTGCTGAGTTAATAATGTTATTTTTGTGTTTTCCCCAGCTTTCCTCGATATTATAGTCTTCTAATATTTCATTCCCAGCGCTCTTCTCTGATATTCTTTTTCTGTATAAGTATTCCGTGGATTCCGTATTTAGTCCTTCGACTTTGATTTTGGTTTGTATTGGCGCCGCTCTCTTGGGTGTGAAGTATTTCAGGATGATTCTTATTTTAAATAATACTAGGCTATGGACGCTATTTACATCTGCTGAGTTGAGACACCTTACGTCGATTATTTTCGATGGATGTATATCTCTGTTAGCTATAACATAATCTATCATAGATCTTTGTCCACGGGTGTTATTAAATGTATATTTGTGTTGGTCTTTGTGGTCAAAAAATGTGTTGTTTATTCTATTCTATCTGATTCTGAAAGATTATTTTATCAGCTTTCGAGATCTGAAAGAATTTTTAATCTGAAACAGATTTGGCTCTGAGCCCTAAAAATCCGGATTAATTAGCTTTATTGCTCGCCAGTGTGTATTAGTAATACCTAAATAAAACAAAAGTATTAATTCTAGTATTTCTTTATTTTTCCAACTATATTAGATTGGAAAAAAACATTAATGTGAGTCGCTCGCGATGATCGATGCAAGATTGCTAGCAATCCAATAATTTTCGAAATATTTAGGGCGGGAATAGGTAGGTATATTATACCGATAATTTTTTTGCCTGATATAGCGATCGATGGGTTGGCCTCCCCTGATATATTGTTTCCCGTATAGCTGATAAATGAAAATTCGGTAATACTCGATGGGCACCAGAATCCTTTCTTTTTTTCCGCAACACTGGACCGTCTTTTATAAGTTCGTACACAGTGGATTGATGCACTTGCATAAAAAAAAACCGTCTTTTTGATCGCTTCTGATTTAACCATCGTCGAAAGAAGACCTAAGAAAAAATATGTAATTTTACTTCTTATGGAATTCTGTGTTTTTTATGAATTAATTAATCGGTAAATATGATTAACCTTCCTAATACCGATAATATACCGACTCCTAAATAGATAAGGCTATCTACTTATTCTAAGTTGTCATCTACCGTCAGGTAGGGCCATGTTTCTCTCTCCGATCGGCTTTGTACTAAGATTTTAGTCTTTTTGTATTTGTCGACATACCTAATTGTTTAGCAAGTTATATATGTTCCGTATGCGTATTCTTGCCTGTTGATTTTTTTCTTCTTTGCTTTGTATGATGTTGCTGACAATGGCTGCAACGGATTTATGTAGTTACCTATTATAGGTTTCTTTATAAAACACAGAAAACGCATATATATATATATATATATATATATATATATATATATATATATATATATATATATATATATATATATATATATGTTTAAATTCAAATATGGTTGTATAAATTAATCAATACATTTGTCCTCCCTGTATTCCTACGATCCCTATAAGTACCGCCATCGGGCTCGTGGAATGCGTCCCTTTGAGAGAGAAGAGCACCAGTCGTTGAAAAGAAAAGACGCAACCCGGCACGGGAACCCATGCACGCATATTAAATTGATTTCGTTCGTTGTTTTGTAGTGCAAACCCTGGTAATTAGACCCAGCGGTAAGTTTTTACCTAGTTTTACCTAAACCTATAAATTGTTTTTGATTGTTTATTGCAACCATTTAAATTTTAATAATTATTTGCATTTATGAGGAAAAGTCCATTTTTTCTCGCCAGAGTTATCGAAGGAATAGTTCTGTTAATTAAGTACTATTAATTTGTAATAGTACATTTGTTTGTTAATACCCCACATTGGCCTATCTAGCCGGATTTGAACTCATTTATTGAAAAAATATTTTTTGTTATATTTAAATTTGAATGGTTGGTTTCGTCTCGTCGTATTTTTTATCGTTTTGAGGGTTCTTATCTTAAGTTTGCGTCTCTTGTCGTGGCTCGAGAATAATTTATGACCTTTTTGTAAAGTCGACTATATGGGACTTTTAAAAGGGGATTATCGTCGTTTTAATAAAGTATCGAATTACAAATCGGTAATTTCGGGGTATTAGACCACATTTTTGTACACTTTCGTTTGTATAATATTATTGGAACTTGTTAAAAATTTAAAATGGAAAAACTTGAAGAAAAGAATAGGAAGCTCAAATTTTTAAGAAAAACTGCTTTAAATGATATTCAGTTAATTTTCGATTTAGGTTTTAAGGCCCTTTCAGACGTTTCTATTCGCCCTTTATTTAAAATTAGACTGGAAGAATTAGATTCGATTCGCGAAGAGTTCTTAAAACATCACACTAATATTATTAGTAATATTCTTTCTGTACCAGACGCGGATACGAGGGTTGAAGAAAATGTTCGGGAATTATTTTTGGAACAATTTTATAAAATAAAACTATTTAGTGCGGAATTATTTGAGCCACAATTTGAAAATCCAGAACCGTTTAGATCGGTAGTAGTTCCACAATCTAATATTCGCTTGCCTAAAATAGAGCTGCCTAAATTTAAGGGTGATTTTAAGGAGTTTAGTTCGTTTTTAGACTTATATAATTCAGTTGTACATAATAACGCAGGCCTAGCAGACGTAGAAAAGTTTAAGTATTTGAAAGGATGTTTAGAAGGGACTCCACTTAGTTTGATTCGTAATTTGTCAATAAATAGCGATAATTATCAAATTGCTTACGATCTAATTGTTAAACGGTACACAAATGTTCGTCGTTGTGCGACCGCGCATTGGGATGCGATCTTGGGCGTACAGAAAATATCGGTAGTTAATTCGAAAAATCTGGCTAAATTAGTAGACACGTTTTTAGAAAATTTAGCCGCATTGAAAACATTAGGTCTTCCGACAGAACATTGGGATTTTATTATGTTTAATTTACTTTTGTCGAAACTAGACGCGGATTCAGTAAAGTTATTTGAGTTAGAAAATAAATCGAATAAAATCCCGTCATTTCAAAAATTGGTAGAGTTTATTGAAACTCAGTACATTGCTTACGATAATTTGAATAGTAGCGTAAGTGAATCTAAGAAAACATCGCAGGCCCCAACTTATACGGAGCCAAAGTGTAATTATAAACATTCTAATGTGTCAAGGCATAATAGTAGTTCATCCTTTGTTACAAATTCGTCGTCAATATGTTGTGCTTTATGTAAACAAAGTCATTTTCTTAACCATTGCTCGTTGTTTTTGAAAAAATCTCCAAAAGAAAGATACCAATTTTGTAAAGAATCTTCCTCGTGTTTTAGGTGTCTTAATCAGGCTAATCATTCTGTCAAGTCGTGTCCAAAGGCCTTTAAATGTAGTAAATGTAATAGTCAGCTTCATAATAGTTTGTTGCACTTTGATAGAAATCTTTCCAATAGTCAGTCGTCCACAGAAAATACTAATAATTCAGGGGCATCGGGAGTCGAACAAAATTCGCCTGAAATATCACATTGTGCTGCTAGTTTTGTAGGGAAGAAAAACGAGACAAAAAAGGAAATCTTGCTCGGTACTGTTTTAGTTCACGCGATTGATAGTAAGGGGTGTAAACAGCCCTTAAGATGTCTTCTAGATTCAGGTTCAATGAGTTCGTTCATTAGTCGCAAAGCTGCCAGTAGATTAGGCTGGCCTAAAACTCCTTGTTCATTTGAAGTTAACGGACTCAATTCGATGCAAACGAAACTGAATCAAGGTCAAATAAGTTTTTCTATCCAACCTCGTCATCAGGAGTCACCGGTGTTTCACTTGGAGGCTATTATTACAGATCGGGTTTGCTCGGATTTGCCGAGCACCAAAATTGACATATCGACGTGGAATTATATTAAAAATTTGAAGTTAGCCGATCCCGAATTTAACTGTAGTCAATCTATAGATTTGTTAATTGGTTGTAGCATATTTTCGAAGGTGTTGTTAGAAGGTAAAATTGAAGGTAAAGCGGGACAACCAGATGCCCTAAATACCGTTTTTGGTTATATTTTGTTAGGACCTACTAGCACACCTAACCTTTCGTCGACTTCGCTTGTTTGTCTTTCAAATATTGAAGACCCACTAAATTCTTCGTTAACGAAATTTTGGGAACTGGAAAACGTACCGGAAAAGCCAGTTTCAGAACCAGAAGACGTTCTGTGTGAGAACATTTATCTGGAAACGCATAATCGGGACGTCTCGGGTAAATATGTTGTATCTTTGCCTTTTCGTGAATCGCCGCCTTGTTTGCAAGATAGCTATGATATTGCTTTAAATAGATTGCTATCCTTAGAACGACGCTTATCTCGTCAACCAAGTTTGAAAAAAGAATATTCTTTTCATATGCAGGAGTATCTTGATTTAGGTCATATGCAGTTAGTCTCTAATGCCGAAAAGAAAAGGGGAAAGTATTATATTCCACATCATTGCGTTGTGAAACCAGATAGTGTTTCAAGTAAAATTCGAGTTGTATATAATGCGTCTCAGAAAAGTCCCAGTCGCGGTAAATCTTTAAACGACTATTTACTGGTCGGCCCTAAGCTGCAACAGAACATAGTCTCGCTGTTGTTGAATTTTAGACTTAATCGTTTTGCGCTGTGCGCGGACATTCGTCAGATGTATCGTAATATTTTAGTCGCTCCTGAACACACGGATTATCAACGCGTGTTATGGAGATTTTCTAGCGCTGAGGAAATTCAGGAATATCGTTTATTAACCGTTACTTTTGGAATAGTATCTTCGCCGTATTTCGCTTTAAGAACTCTCCAACAATTAGCATTAGACGAAGGCTCTCGTTTTCCTAAAGCCGTCTCGCTTATTCGTCATGCTTCGTATATTGATGATTTTGTTTTTGGTGCTTCGACTCTCGAAGAAGCACAAACTTTAGTTGACGAATTAGTCGCTTTGTTAAAGTTAGGAGGCTTTGAGTTACGGAAATGGTGTTCGAATGAACCCAAATTGTTGTCGCAGTTTCCTGAATCCCATATTAATCCTCACTCCATTAATTTTGATCCAGAAGCAAATGGTCCTTCATTAAAAATCCTTGGTTTGAAGTGGATTGCACAGTCCGACGTCTTTCAATTTTCAGTCAAATTGCAAGACGTCCCTTGTACCAAAAGATCGTTTTTGTCCGAATTAGCTCGAATTTATGATCCTTGTGGTTACTTAACACCTATTACCTTTTTCATTAAACATTTAATCCAACAACTTTGGGCAACCGGTCTTAAATGGGATGATCGTCCTCCTTCGGAAATAATTCGGGTATGGGAACAATATAAGAGCGAACTATCTCTTATTTCACAGTTCAAAATTCCTCGTTTTTTGAATATTTCCTCATGTCCCATCTTAGAGCTTCATGGATTTGCCGATGCTAGTGAAAAGGGATATGCTTGTGTCGTTTATATTCGTAGTATTGATACTCGTAACCTAGTTCAAGTTAATTTACTGTGTGCCAAATCGAAAGTAGCTCCTATAAAACAGATTACTATACCTCGATTAGAATTGTTAGCTGCTGTTCATTTGGTAAAACTTATGTCGTTTGTGTTAGAGTCGTGGAAGCATATAATATTTCAAAATGTGTATGCTTGGTTAGATTCTCAAATCGTATTGCACTGGATTAAAAACTCCCACTCGAGATTCAAAACTTTCGTCGCAAATCGCATTTCGATAACCATGTCTCGTTACAGGGGAGTTAGAACTCAAAAGGCCTATTTGTGTCTATTTGTATGTTGCGCTACAAAGGCTTTAAATCTTGAATTAGCTAGTGATTTGATCGCGGAAGCTTTTTTGGCTGCTTTACATCGTTTTTATTAATTTTGTTTTGTTCGGCTTTTGTCAATATAACCGCGACGAAACCACCATTTTAATTTTAATTTTTTTATTGTAGTTTAAGTTTTGAATATTTGTTTAAGATTTGTATAGGAATTGTTTGTATTAATTATCGTTTTAGTTGTTTAAGTAATGATAGTATTTAGAATTCGTTTTGTTTTTTAAAGACCTTATGGCCTTTAAAGGGGGGAGAATGTTTAAATTCAAATATGGTTGTATAAATTAATCAATACATTTGTCCTCCCTGTATTCCTACGATCCCTATAAGTACCGCCATCGGGCTCGTGGAATGCGTCCCTTTGAGAGAGAAGAGCACCAGTCGTTGAAAAGAAAAGACGCAACCCGGCACGGGAACCCATGCACGCATATTAAATTGATTTCGTTCGTTGTTTTGTAGTGCAAACCCTGGTAATTAGACCCAGCGGTAAGTTTTTACCTAGTTTTACCTAAACCTATAAATTGTTTTTGATTGTTTATTGCAACCATTTAAATTTTAATAATTATTTGCATTTATGAGGAAAAGTCCATTTTTTCTCGCCAGAGTTATCGAAGGAATAGTTCTGTTAATTAAGTACTATTAATTTGTAATAGTACATTTGTTTGTTAATACCCCACAATATATATATATATATATATATATCTATTACAAAAACCACATATTTCTATTACAAAACTACAAATTACTGACAAACATTATTTGGTTGTGCGCACACTATTTAATTTACCTACATTAACACCACAAAGTAGTTGGCCAAATTACTAATAAATATATGTAATGTTTGATTTCAAAAAAACCTGCTGTAGTAAATTTAGAGATGTGTACAAAAGCTTTATTTTCAAAACTTGTAATGCAGCCAGCTCTTCCGGTGTGACTATCAAATTTTTCTCCATTTTCAAACAACGTTGTGGTTTCTTTTGGGCTTCGTTTGTTGTTAAGTCATACTAGAAAGTAATTACTAGAGGCCATATCTAAAAAAAAAGATATAAAAGTGGTGTAAGTATTGAGGGGCAATCAAGGAATAAGAAATGATACTATTTAGCGATCAAAAAATGGAAAAAAACCTAACAATTCTCAATTTCTAGTTAAGAGACCATTGTAATTGTTAAACTACGATGGTCTCTTAACTAGAAATTGCTTAAACTGCTAATTAATCAAATAGTCATTATCTTATTGCACTGGTCCTGCATTTCAACGAAGAAAAACCTTTTGTATCTGGTGTATTTTAACTTATTTGTAAATCTAATTCCTACATTTCTGGTTAGTTTTAATGTTTATTACATTTGTGCATAAGTTGCATAAATATTTTTATACAGTGCTAGTCAAAAGTCCGTTGCCTCCTCGTATCTTTTGATATTAAATAAACATTATCCTTTTACCTGAATAAAATTCCAAGAAATTTTCTAATCTCTTATAAACACTGGCTTTACGTACCTAGAAATTTGTAATTCTGAATTCCAAGTACAAATGCAATTACAATTACTGATTAAATTTAATTAGGTACACAAAATTATGCTTACAATTTTATTTACCAATCGTTAACAACTCAAAATTGAAATACGTACCTGGCTACACCTACTTTGTATTATTTAGTAAAGTACCTTTAAACTTTTGATGGAATTTAAAATTGAACCTAATGTAACGAAAGACTAAGGGTTACTATTTGTTACAGCATTAAGGGAGTACAGTGATTTTGTGCTTGATATCGGCCTAGTCTCTTAATCTGGGGAATTCCATCCGAATTATCTTGCAACGGATAGTACATACTTACAAAAAGACAACCTGAAGAAACTTGCAACCATTGCAACCAAGAAGAGTAAGAAGCCATAAGTAAATTGAGTGGCTCAGAGCCAGATGTGCCTATCCAACATAGTTGTAATTTTTAAGTTCAGTAGACCTCTGCAAATTATATTTTTTTCTAAACAAAAGTCACACATACCTATACTTCATTTAACTTTAGAATCCGTGTTGTCAATGTCACTTTCGTTAACCGCCAGACGTGCATATACAGCATTCAAGATGGCCGAGCCGTTGAGTGATGTTGATTCTTTTCCGATTTTCATGAAGAAGAGGAGTATAAGCCTAGTGAAAGTGATAGTGAGACAACAGATATGTACTTTGTATTATTAGCGACCAGACAAAATGATTTTTTAATAATATTTCTTTAAAAAACTGTATTATAATATATTGTTGTATAGTATAGGCTATTCTGTCTCTATATTATACGTTATCATGAATTTTTTGAAGAAATTAGATGATTCACGATAGGCTTTAATTTAATTATTAAAGTTAATTTTAGTATACCATTTTTTTATATTATTTTATTTCAGATAATGACAACGACCATGTGACATCTGAAACGCCGTCCAGCACTCGAAAACGAAAGTCTAATCCTAAGTTGTCCAAAAAGTTCGTACGAAAGCAAAAAGTTATGAAGGGGGAACAACATGTTTCAGATAAAGGTAAGACTGTTTGTCCAAAAGTATGCAAAAAAGGAAGTTGCTGTAGAACTTCTGATGAAGTAGGTCTTCTTAATGAAATGCAACGAAGCAATGGAAAGGAAATAAATCTAAAATTTTTTGTGTCTAGACACAGTTTTTCAACTTGTGATCAAAATTTTGGTGTCATTGACAAGGAAAAAAAATATCACGGAAATGTATTTGTGACAGACGACTGGATAAACATAATAAACATCTCAAAGAAAAAGGAGCCTACATTTTGTACTTGGAGCACGACATTGTAAATAGAAAGAAATCAATAACAGGAGAAAAAGTAGAATGGCTAACAATATCCTGGATTCAGTTACGACAATCTGAGCCGAGCAAAATGTGTTTTAAATGTAACTATAAGACTGATAGTTATTTTTCTGAAGTAGACTTCACGAAAAAGGTACGTGACCGTCTACAACAAATCCATACATGAAGTTAAATTTATTATTTCCCGAAGGAAGAGGGATAACAGTAGAGAAAAAGAAAGATCTAATATCATTGTTAAAGTACGTGCCTCTTATCCACCACGACTATTTTAAAACTCTCAAATGTACCAATGAGATGGATACAGGTCTAGCACAGATTCAATAGGAAGAGGAAGAGACAGAGTAATACTTTTTTTTTCCGGTTCAAAATATTTTTCAGCTTTGTTAGTGCGAAAAACGTTTATACAACATTTTTTCCTTGTTTCTTTAAAAATAAAGCTAATTTTGAAATATTTTTTTTTGCTTTATTCTATCTGAATTATTTTAGTTTCTCCTATACAAAAACCCCAAAATGTAGTTATGTTACTTTATTTTGAAATTTATATAACTGATTAACTTTACCCTCAATTATCTCAAAAGAGTGAATTTGTTGTATAGTCACCTCTGGTTCTGAGCCACTCAATTATGTAATGCATATACAGATAATTTTTATAAACATAGATACAACACTTCTCGTAATAATCGTATCCCATATAAATTTAATTACAAATATTTTTAAAAGCCCGATTTTAGACGTGGTTTTAATGCAAAATATTTTAACTGAAAACTCCAATCGATTTCTAACGTTACTTTTGAACCGAATTTGACTGAATATCACACAACACAAAATACAAAGTTTCTACTAGATGCTCGGCAACACTGTACCGGATTGCTAGCAGGTCTACCAACTATCGATTATTTAAATACTTTTCAAAATGCCCAGATTCAATTTTCCACATACTTTAAAAATTAAAAATTAGAAGGGTAAATAAAAACTTAATTTTTTAAATATATTTAAATAAATTTATAAGAAAATTTTTAAAATAATTTAAGTAATCTCAATATCAGTTTGTTATATTAGCAAGTAAATGTGTCAGGAAATATTGATCTTTTAGGTCCATGCGCGCCCCAGCTTCCCTTCTTATAAAATTGTAAACAGCCAGGCATCAAGTCTGAAGACAATTACACAAATTAAAAACATGATAAAACGGAAATATAAATCCCCATCAATTCTATTTGAAGGGAGACGATTTAAATAGTGTAAGTATGATTTATATTAACTAAAATATTTCACTTTTCTGGAGTAGCAGATTCCAGATATTTATTTTTATTCATTACCACATCAACTTTTAAGGTTGTAAGATTTTCTACAGTTTAGTGTTTATTACAATTTCTCCCAATATTTGAAGCACTGTCGAAGACAAGTTTTAACTGATAATGTATTTTACATTCATTTAGAGAAATATACAATTATTAGTGCAAAAATAGAAGAATATTACAGATTCTATTGTTTCTAAATTGTAGTGCTAAGTATTTACCTTAGATTAAAGAAACCCCTAAGGTATTTACTGATAAAAATATTAACAATAACACTTAAAATTTTTCTTAATAAGAAAACGAAAACATACTACCTTACAGTGTTATCAAAAATTAGATACATACTTATATGTGAATATTTCATCAATAGCTGTAGCAGGATTTTCATGTTTTCTCTGTTCTCTGGAAGTTTTATCATTAAATTGCAAGCATAAAAGTAAAGTAAAAAATCTTTTCCCACTCATAGTAGTCCAAAAAATGTCACGTCTCAAAGCGTCTGTGGAAAAGAGGGACAAAAGGGGACATATTCTATTTAATTCTAAGTTAATTCAGCTCCGTTCGGATCTTTCCATTTATTTCTGTATAAATGTAGCTGTTGGTTGGTATATGTCATAATTTGTGTAATAACTGTATCTGAAAATAATAGTCGTCACACCTCTAAGGGACCATCTGCATGTTCTAGAGTCCTCGCCGTATTAAATGCACCCAGCAAAACGCTAGAATTGACAACATTAAAAACACACACCATTCTCGTGAAACGGAAGCCAAAGTACTGCAGAAATTAATTGCCACCAAGTCAGCAAGTAGTGGGAGCGCATCGATAAGTATAATAAGCAAATAATTGATATCCCTTTGACTCGCGGCATTTTTACCGACAACCGGTGGGACTTCGCATGCTGCAAATAATTGTACAAGTAATGGCCGAGTGAACCACTCCCATTACTTGGCAAATATAGGCAAGTGACATATATTTGCCAAGTACACGAGTATTGGAAGTCCGCCTTAAGATTTAACCTTAAATAGACAGATGTGGATCGAATCATCCGCGTATTATGCTATTCAATGGGTAATAAAAACGCTTAAGCATCTTTAGCTGTGAAGTTATTAATTGTGTATTTTTAGGTAAAATTCGTTCGAAATTTATCCCGGAAAGAATCAAGATGATGCTAGGAAGGAAGCAGAGCTTAAAAGGGGAACCCATTTTGGCTGATTATGGACCTGATGAGGCTTTCAACGAAAGCGCAGATATTGAATGGGTGAACAAGGTAATTATGTTTTGGTTTTATAAATAAATTTAGAATTTAAGTTAACTTATTACAAAGATTTCATAAACCTAATACAAGAAAGAATAAAGAATGGTATTTTATAAAATCCCTTGTTAATGTGATCAGTTTTATTCAGGTGAAACATCAAGGCCATTAAATATTAGAATAAGTAAACATCAATCTTATATTAAAATTAGATAATTTGATAGATTTGTAATATGTAAATATGTATGGGAGAATGAACATAGAGTTCAATGAAATGATTTCTGTATACTCCCGAAAGAAACAGAGAATAAAAAGAGAAAAATAATTTAAATAAACCATATTTTACAATGCTCTCAGCTGATCTATATAAAGAAGGTGGCCAAGATACCATAATGAAATTACAGCAGCTTATAAAAGAAATATGGACACATAAATCCCTCTCCAATGATTAGAATATTCGAATACTTTGCACCATACACAAAAAAGAAGATATCTTTAAATGCTCTAACCACAGAGGAATTACGCTTCTAAATGCAGCGTATAAAATATTTTCCACAGTACTATGTCACCATACCATATGCAGAACGGATAGCAGGAAAATACCAGACTGGATTCAGAGGTGGTAAATGGACAATTCATCAGATTGCAACCCTGAAACAAATTTTGGAAAAAATACTGGAATATGACATTGATACCCATCACATATTTATAGACTACAAAGCAGCCCACGACTCTGTGAATAGAAGAGAAATGTTCAAAGCAACGTATATCACAAATCACAACCACTGGTTCAATATACAGTGAACGGCTAAATTATGGAATATTATCATTATTTCGAGAACCGTCGAGTTTTAAGGGAAATCCCGAAACAGGTCGATTTTTGTTATAAAATACCCATCTTATAACGTACATGGAGTAGGGATGACGTCACGGGTGTGGGTGTAGTGACATAACGGTTAATTTTTTTAAATAGAAATTGGTATAATGCGACACCTCATTTGAAGGAGAATATTATTCTCTATTTAACGACATTACATTTTTAACTAAAAATTTTTATGGGTACAAAATCATTTTTTTTAATTTAAATTCAACTAAATTACAATTAATGATTTAATTCATAATGTAATTTAAAGTAACCAAATCATGCATAACAATTATTTTAAATTAAATGTTCGAAATGCCATCCATCGGTTCCTGCCATGACTTTCTGAAGTAAATACTTAAAAAAGCAAAAATAAGTAAAGATAATAATGGACACAAAAAGTTATCTCATTAACATCGAAACTTTTTGTCAAATGTTAATTCAAGCAAGTGATAGTGGCATAGTTACTGTAATATTTATTGACATAAATGTTTCGATTTTGTGAATTGTCATTAGTTGTCAATTGTAATTTTTACTTTTGAATACTAAATTATGGCTCACCTAAATGAAACACAACGCATAGAAATATTAATTCTTAGCGGATGCGGAGATAAAAAAAGAACACATAACGAGGTATGCAATTTATTCAACGCAAAATATCCAGACAGACTCATCAGCCAATCAACAGTAAGTAAAATAGTCCGAAAATTTGGAGAAACTGGGCACGTTAAACATATTCCCAACGCTGGGCATCCTAAAATTGAAGGCAATGTGAAACTTGATATTTTATTAAATGTACATGACAATCCTCACAGTAGTTCAACACAAATGGGTGCATATGCTGGAGTTTCACAACGATCGGTATTACGTATTTAAAAAAAAGAAAAATACCATCCCTACAAAATTCAACTACATCAGGAATTAAACGACGACGATCCCGATCGCCGGCTTCAATGTTCTGAAATTATGCAGGATTTATGTATCCGCAATCCACATTTCATCAATCAAACCCTTTTTTCCGATGAAGCCACATTTTTTATACATGGTACCGTGGATCGTCAAAATTGCAGATATTGGTGTCAAGAAAACCCACATTGGATGGCTGAGTCACACACGCAATATCCTCAAAAAGTAAATGTATGGACAGGGATCATTAATGACAGAATCATTGGCTCTTTTTTCTTTAAAGAAAATCTAGCAGGAGAACGTTATTTAAGTTTTTTGAGAAATCAACTTATACCTGTCCTTGCTAACATGTATCCAAATGCCAATAATCCAAATCTACCTAGTGAAAATATCTGGTTTCAACAAGATGGAGCCCCTTCGCATTACGCACGTGAAGTACGTCAATTTTTAAATCATTGCTTTCCCAGGACGTGGATCGGAAGACGAGGTTTTATAGAGTGCCCAGCAAGGTCGCCAGATCTAACACCTCTAGACTTTTTCCTGTGGAGTTACATAAAATAAAAAGTTTATGTCAATAGACCCCAAAACGTACAGGATTTGAAAGATAGAATTAGGCATGAAATGAGTCTAATTACTCCAGAAGTCATCCGCAATGTACTTGATGAATGTGTCCGTAGATTCGCATATTGTCAAGAAACCGATGGATGGCATTTCGAACATTTAATTTAAAACATTTATTATGCATAATTTGGTTACTTTAAAGTACATTATTAATTAAATCATTAGTTGTAATTTAGTTGAATTTAAATTAAAAAAAAAATTGTTTTTGTACTCTTAAAAAAATATTTTAGTTAAAAATGTAATGTCTTTAAATAGAGAATTCAATTCTCCTTCAAATGAGATGTCGCATTATACCGATTTCTATTTAAAAAAAATTAACGATTACGTCACTACACCTACATCGGTGACATCATCCCTACTCCATGTACGTTATAACATGGGTATTTTATAGCAAAAATCGACCTGTTTCGGGATTTCCCTCAAAACTCGAAGGTTCTCGAAATATTGATAATATTCCATAATTTAGTCGTTCACTGTATAATAAATCAGTGCAAATCCTGGCCTATGCTGATAATATCAATATTGTTGGGAGAACGGAAACGCTGTACGTATATAAAAATAAGCACACGACCACAAATCCTACGACCACTTGTTAGAAAAAAACGACGTTATCGAAGCAGTGAACGAATTATATAAACCTGGGAGCGCTCTTTAACACTGAAAATACCGCAGAGATAAACCGCAGAATTTGCGCGGCCAACAGATGCTATTTTGGGATCAATCACCTCCTTAAATCCACAATTATATCGAGTAATACAAAAACAAAACAATAATACGCCCAGTCCTAACATATGGTTCAGAGACCTGGACTCTAACAAAAAATAATGAAAACATGTTGTTGCGAAAGAAAAATACCAAGGCGAATCTATGGAGCATAAAGACTTCGAACTTTATAGAATATACCAGGAACCTGATATCGTTAAACATATTAATATAGGACGTCTGAGGTGAATAGGGCATGTAATGCGGATGGAAAAAAATGACCCAGCTATAAAAACACTCCTTGATATACCCATTGGTCAGAGAAGAAGAGGAAGGCCTAGAAGAAGGTTCCTTGATAACATCGATGAAGACATGGGAAATATGGGAATATGTGCTTGGCGGACAAAAGCGATGTATAGAGACGACTGGAGAGAAATTCTTGAGGAGGTTTGGACCCATGCAGGGTTGTAAAGCCAGAATGATGATGATATTTTACAATGATGTAGTGAATAACACAAAATAAACCATTGTCATTTTAATATAAAAATTAGAGTTATTAACATATATTCTAAGTAAAAAAACTTTGTAACATTTTACAAATACAAGTGTTTTGATAGTTACAATTATTTTGTTTATTTTCAGAGATGGGTACGACGTTTGATGAGAACATGTGCTCTGCTAAGTCTGGCCTCTGTAAGTTGCAATACTCCAAAAACCTTTGAGAAATTTCATTTTATGCAGACTACCACCTTTTCTGTCGATGCTGTTGTTACAATTCTTTTTACATCTGAAATGATAGCCAAAATGCACATAAGAGGAATTCTGAAGGTAAGCATAAATGACTAAAAAACTTTTCCAAACATTTCTAATTTGTGTGTATTTGTTCCATAAGAAGTTGGAAATATTGGTTTTTTTAAATTGTTTGAAGAATAGATAAAGACTTTAGGTTTGAACATTCATTCTGTGCGATTGGTATTATTTGTTATTCGTGAATTTGTGAGGTAAGAATATCAAGGCATTAACTTGATTAAAACTTTAATTATTTTTTACTGTATTTCAAGATATTTTGTTGTTGTTTTTGTCAGGATTACTTCAAAATTAATCAATAAATGATTGAATTTATTTACGAAGTTAAGAAATATTTAAATTAATGTTTTATTCTTTTTTAAGTGCTAGTGATTTTATCCCCTAAAAGACTAAATATATTCGTTTTCTCGTAGTTTAAATAGTTAATATTAGTTTTGTTGTCATTATATGCCCAGATCTAAAAAATAAACTCAAAAATTATTGCAACATTCAAAAAACATTTTTTTGAACACTCATTATAGCAATTTGATTGAAAGGTTTTCACAGAATATTTTTCAACTTCGTAAATAAATTTAAATATTTATTGATTTATTTTGAAATAACCCCGATAAAAACAACAACAAAATACCCTGAAATACGTAAAAAATAATTATAATAATAAAATTAATAATATAAATATAAAATAAAAAAATAATTATAATAATAAAGTTTTAATCAAACAACAGCATAAAAAATTATCACTGGAAACGTTTTTCGAAAGAAATAGAACATGATTTTTACGGTCTGCAAAAGGAAATATGGCGATTCATAAGAGGTCAAAGAACGGAGGTAAAGGAACTAATAGAACCAAAACACATAGAAAAGGATACGTGAACAATTAACAACATCAATTAATAAAATTATAAAACACAATAAATTACCTGAAGAATGAAGAAGGAACAAACTAATTCTACTATTCAAAAAAGGAGATAAAAACAGCCAGAAAACTACAGAGGTACAAACTTGTTAAATACTACCCTAAAACTTACAATTAAAATTTTACAAGTATTAATAAATCAGAGGATAAGTTTAGCAAAAGAACAACAGGGTTTTTGTAGTGGAAGATCGTAAGCAATATTCGGTATAAAGCAAATTACTGAGAAATCACAAGAGTATAACAGACCAGCATTTCTGTGTCTGATTGACCTAAAGAAAGCGTTTGACAAAGTAAGACTTAAAGATGTAATCCATCTTCTGTATAATAGAGAACTTCCCCTAAATATTATAAAAACTATCGAAAACATCTACCAAAACAAAAAAATGGAAGTCAGAATAGATGGACAACTTCTATAGATATGGGCAGCGGAATAAGACAAGGTGACATTGAGGACCATGCTCTTCAATTTAATCATCGATGAAATCATCAAAAGCGTTAACAAAGGAAGAGGATGCAGAATGCGAAACAAAAAAATTAAAAATACTCTGTTACGCAGACGACGCAATATTGATAGCCCAAGATGAAGTTAGTCTCCAAAAACTGGTCCACAGATTTAACATAAGAGTAAAAGAATTTAATATGACAATTTCATCTCAGAAAACTAAAATAATAGTAGTCAAGAAATAATCAACCAGGTATAAAATTTAAATTGATGGCATCAGTACTGAACAAGTAATGGAAATAAAATACCTGGGAATTACACTGCCCAGCTATGGAGACCTGGACAAAGTAAGAGATCAAGAAGTACAAAAAGCAAAGAGACTGACAGGATGCCTTAATAACACTGTATGGTGAAACAGACACATTAACACTGAGATGAAGTCATGCATTTATAAAGCCAGTGTAACACCTATAGTGACATGTGCCTCAGAAACAAGACCCGACACACACAATGGCTACTGGAAACGGCAAAGATGAGAGTACTAAGAATTACAGAAAATACGCTGAGAGATCGAAAGAGAAATGAAGACATTAGAAGAAAATGTAACGTACAGTGTATACATGAATGGACACAAAACTTAACCCAACCTAACCTAACCTAACCTAACCAGAAAAAAAGAATGGAATAACCACATAAGCAGAATGGAGAGGAGACCCGTGTCGTCAAAATAGTAAGAGATAAGTCACCAATCGGCAAAAGAAGTATTGGACGACTGCGCAAAAGATGGAGCGATTACCTTCCATAGAGGTATTCATCCGCCAACGAACAATTATAATTGCTTATAAAGAGGAAGAAGAAGAAGAAGAGAAAATTTGTAAAATTTGATATTTATAAAATATATGAAATTTATAAAATTTCATTACAATGAAATTGCCAGTAGTTTCGGCAAAATCGTAAAAATCTACAGTAACATTTTTTTTCTTCAACGCTCTTATCTTGAAAATTGATGGAGTCGCAAAAATTTTTTATTAAGCAAACTCCAATTATTTTCCAATTTTTTGCCTATCCTAGAGACGGTGTTACCTTTTTTTGAAACACTGTGTATGATCTGAGATTCTCGGTAATTATATTAGCGCATCCTATTGTTCAAATATTAATTAATTTATTATTAATGGATCTAAGATTACTATAATTAAGAGTATTGAATAACAATTATCAAGGTTAGTTTTTATTTAAGAATAATATTATTTGAAGAAGACAATAATGATAATAAATATATTTTGTTCAAATGTTAATAAAACTGTTATACTTAAATACTTAATTTAAAATTAAGGTAAATTAAGATACTCTGTTAAACTCTGTCATTCTTTATTAGTTGAGTTTCATCCTTTTTTTTTGATCAATATGAGTATTAGAAATAATTTAATTATTTATCTTCTTGTTGTAGGGCGATCGACCTTATCTCAAAGACCACTGGTGCCAATTTGATGCAAGTATGGTGTTTTTTCTTTGGATATCGGTTATTTTGCAAGTTTTCGAAATGCTTAGCATAGTTCCACGATTCAGCTACTTATCTATATTAAGAGCGCCGAGGCCTTTGATCATGATAAGATTTTTGAGAGTATTTCTGAAGTTTTCTATGCCCAAATCTCGGATAAATCAGATATTCAAGTAAGATTCTTATTTTTATTTTCATTTATTATGAAAGTTGTTTTGGAAATTTTTGGATGTATTTGTTTCCTCGCCGAAATCTTAACCATTAACCACCAGAAGTACGTAAATAAGGATCATACTCCAGTCGTCAGAGACTAAATTGCCAGGGAACCTCTAAAAATTATACGAACAAGCTGATTTTTGCTAAGAATGTCAATTTCGGAACCTCAAAGAAGATACAAACTGTCTGGTTAAGAAATTACAGCAACTATGCCAATATTGTATGTCTGTGATTATTAAATATGACTTAAAAATTGATTAAAACAGATAAAGTGAAAATAAGTGACACCAAACAATCTAGTAAATTGAAATTAAATAAATAAATAACTAATAAATACTACTTCCATGCCGATACAATGATTATCATTTAGTGTTTTAGAAAACATTGGTAAACTGGTGATGTTCGTCGGATTTATTGTAACTATTTAACAATTAGAGAGAAAGTTGTTGAGGGGAGAGATACTAACAAATAAACTAGGAAGTAGGCATTGTGTAGATTGTTTTTTGTTATATTATTTAAAAGTTATTTACATTTATTCAATAGGTATATTTTGGAGATGTGTGTTAATTTATTGAATTATTTATTTAGAACAGACAGCTCTATTATATTAAATGAAGGTAGATATATAATTTGTGGGTGTGCCATAACTACAACTTGTCATTCAAAAAGACACAACAGACATTTAATTTTAAAGGGGGGCACTTAGTGGCACTACATCACTTCTAAGGAGAGGAACTGGTAAAAAATCACTGTTTGAAGTGAATACTTCTTATCGCTCGGTATGATGTTTTTGCACGGGCCAATAATTTTGATTTAGAAATATTTGTAGAAGTCCAACGAAAGTTTAAAAGCCGAGAAAATATGATGAAATTATAAGGTGAATAGTAAAAACAACAAATATTTTCACATGCAACCAGTTATATATGCTCCTTTGGATTGGCGTCACTAAAACGTGGTTATCTTCACGTCTATTTACTTTTTTTACTTTTCGTAATGGCTTGAGTTCGAGTCCCCTTCGACAAGACATTTTTGTTTTTTTAAATCCATTATAATGAAATATAATGATAATCAAAATGAAGTGTTAAAACATAAATATAAGATTATAATGAAAATGTAAATGATTTTTATTCAAATTTTAAAGAACTTAACTCTTTAAGTATCTCTGGTATTACCCTTGTACCACACATTTTCGCCAGAGTAAATGAGTAGTAGATTTGAGATGTGGCTATATCGGAGAATGCTTAAGATCCCGTGGACTGACCGAGTCACAAATGAGGAGGTCCTCAGAAGAATGAATAAGAACCGAGAGGTACTGACCACCATCAAATCTCGAAAGTTACAGTTCTTCGGACATATTATGCGAAATGAATCCAGATAAGCTCTCCTTCAAGCCATCCTGAAAGGAAAAATATTTGGAAAACGAGGCCCAGGAAGAAGAAGAACATTTTGGTTAAATAACGTCAGAATCTGGTTCAATACAACATATAACAAGATTGCCATGATGATCGCCAACATTCGTAACGGATAGGCACATCAAGAAGAAGAAATGAGTAGTATAAATCAGATTTCTGCCTACTTACATCTATACTTGTATTTTAATAAGTAATGCATAGATGGCTATAATATCGGAACGTTTACTCAACTTGTAAACATTGTAGTAATACAACATTTGTACCAGTGAATTCTAGTGTGCTTCTTTTTTGCAATTAGCACGTGACTGAATGTGTTTTGTTATTTTTTCTTCAAAATTTGACCATTATGGAGTGCTATAAAAGGTAAGTGTTTTTTTTATTACCAATATAAGAATACTATGCAATAGTTTCAGAATAAAAAAGATATATCAAAAGTAAATAAAATTGAAAATTATTTTCAATATAATACCTATTTTATAAAAATGTAACCTCAAACTTTCCTCTAAAATATAAATATTTATAACCATCACAAATATGCTAAATTGGTTTCGTATGTTGTGTTGGTCTTTTTTGTACATTTTTGTTATACATTATGAACCAATCTATTTGCGCTCAGCAAATATTTTGCACAATACCCCAACATGCATGTTTTTTTCAGATGTCCGAAAACTATTCTGATATACAGTATTGGAAGAGGGGCCTTACAACTGAATAGTTGGCCAAAATATTATATGATATAAGGATAATCAATTGAACATTCCGAGATTGAAGGGGACCCAGAGATACTGGGGATGTAGTAGAACCTCACACACCATCAAAAAGATCTTCTAGCAGAAGCTGCCGTCTACTCCGTCTGGAAGTGGTACAGCCAAAATAGACGTAGTAACTAGGCGACTGTCTAACAAGCCTCTACGTAGAAAAAGTAAAAAGCCGAAAGAGAAAGAAAAAGAAAAACCCTCTCAAAACAAAAATATGAATGCTTCATCATCAAGTGAAGATAAAGCAATTTTCGATGTTACCAATGATTTTAAGGAGTGGTCTAAATAACCAAGAATACATATTGAATTTAAAAATTGTAATTATGCAGAATTCAAGAGTTTGAAAGTGATACCGTCTGCTGAAGACCCAGTAAGTTTTTTTAATGTTTTTTTCAATGACACCTTACCACAATACATTGTAGAACAGTCAAATTTATATGCTGCTGAAGCCATCAAAAATTTAGATTTGTACTTCGAAGAATTGAACGCTTTCTTAGGAATTTTAATTCTAATGGGATTTAATAGTTTACCTTCTATCAAAAAATATTGGTCTGCAGATCCAAATTTTTATAATGAAAGGATTAATAATATTTTCCCTCTAAAGAGATTTCTTAAAATATTAAAATATATCCATTTGAATAGAATTTGAATAACCAACAAATACCGGCCAGAGGAACTCGGAAATTTGACAAGTTGTATAAAGTAAGACCTCTTATTCAAAAATTAAAAAAAAACTTTATGGAATATTTTTCTCCGAGCAGAAATATTTCAATTAATGAAATTATGGTTATCTTTAAAGAAAGGACTACTTTGAACCAGTATATGCCAATGAAACCCATAAAGAGGCTTATAAAAATTTGTGCAATGGCATGTGCTGAAACAGGTTACCTTATCAATTTTAAGGTATATCAAGGTAGAGAACCTGAACGGACTAACGAACATACTTCAGACTACTCAAAAGAAAATTGATCCAACATAAAGACAGTGGAATCAACAAATATTTAAAGAACCTCTCACCTGCAGATGATACAAACTATTCGCTGTGGAAACTAACAAAAAAACTTAAACACAACGAACAAATGAATATACCAATCAGGAAACAAAATGGCACTTGGGCTAAAACTGACATAGATAAAGCATATACTTTTGCAAATCATCTATGCAAGGTATTTCAACAGCATCAGAGGGAAGTCTCAGTTGAAGAAGAACAAGCTACCCATGAAGTCGTAAATGCACCATATCAAATGGCTTCACCTATTAAACCTGTTAAGAAATCTGAAATCAAAGAAATAATTGATAATCTGGAAATTAAAAAGTCACCTGGATATTACTTAATATCTAGTTTAGTACTAAAAAATCTACCCAACGAAGGCATAAGTTTAATTACTTATATATTTATTTCAATTTTAAAAGCAGGTTATTTTCCACTCCAATGGAAAGTTGCTCAAATTGTTCTTATTCCAAAACCTAATAAGGATCACACATAAATATCTTCATACCGCCCTATTAGCTTGTTGCCTATTATATCCAAAGTATTTGAACGGCTTTTTCTGAGAAGACTGGAGCTTATTTTATATGACAGTAATGTTTTACCGAATTATCAGTTTGGGTTTAGGAAACAACATGGTACTATCGAGCAAATTCATAGGGTGATAAAGACTATCAGAAATTCGCTTGAACAAAAAAATTACTGTACTGCTGCTTTTCTAGATGTCTCTCAAGCATTCCAAAATTAAATCTATATTTCCTCATCCCATAAGTTCACTTTTAAGATCCTACCTGACAGATCGATTCTTTCAAGTCAAAAGAGGTGGGGAAATCACTAACCTGTTTCCAATTTGTTCCGGAGTTCCACAAGGAAGCATACTAGGACCCGCCCTCTACTTAATATACACATCAGATCTCCTAACGACGACCAATACAACAATCGCTACATATGCCGATGACACAGTTATCATGGCTTCAAATTCTACAGCAGCTGAAGCAGCCCAGGTATTACAAAATCACCTACTTAAACTAGAGAGCTGGCTTAAGCTGTGGCGAGTCCAAGTTAACAGTTTAAAATCAACACAAATAACGTTTACTTTAAAAAAAGGTGTCGCGCCACCAGTTTCTATAAACAACACTCCACTACCAGTTAATACCGTCGTTAAATACTTAGGAATCCATTTGGATAGCAAACTTAATTGGGGCATCCACGTCTGGAAGAAACGCCTTCAAGTCATCTTAATCTACAGGAAAATGTATTGGTACATGAGTCGAAAATCAAATCTTAGCCTGGAGAACAAACTTCTGATATATAAATGTATTTTAAAACCGGTATGGCAATATGCAGCACAAATCTGGCGTACAGCAAGTAATAACAACATACAAAACTTCAACGTTTTCAATCGAAAGTACTGCGCCAGATCTGTAATGCCCCTTGGTATATTACGAACCACAGATTACACCACGATTTATAGCTACCAACAGTTTGCGAAGCAATATCTGCTGTAAACTCTGTATACAAGAACAGACTATCCTGCCATCCAAATCCGCTGGTCACGGATCTGCTCAACATTTCACACGTAAGAAGATTAAAACGACCAGCCCTTTGGACCTCTAGTAAATCAGGAGAAATAGAGCATAGTGTCATGGTGCGGTGAAATAAGAAGTTTCTATTCTGGTGTTTTCTAAATCTTTCCTTAATTTGTGTTTTTAGCCTTGTAATTCTCATATGTGTGTCAGTTATGTTTATCTGTATTAAACTATGTTAAGTGAAAGTTTAAATTAATTGTTATATCATAGATGATATTTATATTATATTTTACCTGGGTGCTCGCCACTGGGCAGCTTCCCACTATGTTATTGTACATAAATTAAACATATTGCTTATTGTTTGTAATGAGACAGATTACAATAAACATTGGATGTTAAATAAAAAAAAATACTTTAGGGGAAAGAGTTATACTGAATTTAATTAAAGTGTTGGAAAAAAGAGGACACTGCTTGTACTTTGACAATTTTTTTACCACACTTCCTCTTATGAATAAATTGTCAGAACTAGGTCATTTTAGTTGTGGAACAGTAAGACAAACACCAAAATATGTTCCAAAAGCACATTTAGTAGATGACAGAAAAATGAAAATGGGTGAAATTGATGGAGTTATCTGCAATGATATTACTATAAGTAAGTGGAAGTTGTTGAACTGTTTTTTTTTTGAAAACATCAAAAACCGGAGAACGAGAAAACATCCGTTGTCCTCAAGCCATTGTATACTACAATATGTGTATGGGCGGTGTTGATCGGTTTGACCAACGAATGTAGACATACTCAGTAGCTTGGAAAAGTTATCGATGGTGGATAAAGTTATTTTATTAACTTTTTGACGCATTCATAGTAAATTCTTACATACTTTATGAAGAATCCCTTAGGCAAAGTAACAGTAGATAAAAGCAATATCTCACCTTGAATATAGATCTAAATTGGCTACCAGTCTTATAAAAGATTTTTCTACGAGAAAAAAAATTGGGCAAGCATTGAACATGGAGTATTTTCAAAAGTCATTTGCCGCAGAAAACCACGTGAAGATGATTCCAGCAGTGCTCAAAAACGGGATTACAGAAACACAGTGATATAGAGTGCGTAGACTGTAAAGTGGCTTTGTGTTTGGATTGTTTTAAATCATATCATTCAAGTGCCTGAACTATTATTTTTATTATTATATTTTTGTTTGTTAATTACACTATTGTGCAATATTATTGTATTATTTAAAGTGTGACGTAGTAAAGTATTTTCTGTGACGTGATATCGTTTGTGATGTGAATGTTTAAATTCAGCGTTTTTTAGGCATATTTCAAATGCCACATATTTGTTGCTAAAATTCAAAACCAAGATTTAATGTTATAGGTTTTGAAGATTACTTGTTATAGAAAATGACGTCATCGAAGCAGTTAACGAATTTGTATACCTGGGAACGCTCGTCAATACTGAAAATGACACTACCGCAGAGATAAACCGCAGAATTTGCACGGCTAATAGATGCTATTTTGGGCTTAATCTCCTTTTTAAATCTACAGTTATATCAAGAAATACAAAAGTAAAACTCTACAAAACAATAATACGCCCAGTCCTAACATATGGTTCAGAAACCTGGACTTTAACAAAAAGTAATGAAAACATGTTAGGATATTTCGAAAGAAAAATACTAAGGCGCATCTATGGAGCGGTAAATGAAAATGGTGTCTGGAGAAGACGATACAACTTCGAACTCTATAGGATATACCAGGAACCAGATATCGTAAAACACATAAAGATAGGACGTCTAAGGTGGGTAGGCCATGTTATGCGGATGGAGCAAACCGACCCAGCTAGAAAAACGCTCCTTGATAGACCTATTGGTCAAAGAAGAAGAGGAAGACCCAGAACAAGATTCCTAGATAACATCGATGAAGACATGAGAAATATCGAAATACGTGCTTGGCGGAGGAAGGCGATGGATAGGGACGACTGGAGAAAAATTCTTGGGGAGGCTAGGACCCACACAGGGTTGTAAAGCCAAAATGATGATGATGGTTTTGAAGATTGGGCTTTAACGATAGAAATTCATAGCGACTGGTCAATGGAAGTCATAAATTTTATTGATCTCATGAGAATTATAACACTTCATTCGCGGAAAAATGCAAACATTGCATTCGAAAGCTGCCCTCTTCACTTTTAAAACCCTTTTTGATTTTGTAGATAGGATACTTTGATTAAAAGATATCTAATTTTTACCGTCGAATTGATACAAATTTTATTTCAAAAATAAAAAAAAATCATTTCGCGCGGGTAACTGACATTTGAAATCGTCGGACGATTCAATCGTTTTTTTTTAGAGAACCATTCATTCTAGACAAAAAGTGCGTACAGATTCATGATAAATCAATGTTTTCCGCCCCCTCCCCCTATGAGAAGGGTTTTGGGACAAAGCCCGGGGGAGGAGGGGCAAACTTTTTTGCACCTTTTTTAAGGTACTAAAATTGACGTTCTCAGTAAAATTCAGCTTGTTTGTATGATTTTTAGAGATCATATCTATGACGACTGGACTAAGAGCTTTAGAGACAATGGAAACAATGTATGATTTCCAAAATGTTCTTAAGTAGAGATTTCACTCCATCTAAAACCACCAAAAACAAATTAAAGATATAATGCCTATTAAACCTAAAGGCTTTGAAGATGATGCTCATGTCTATACTGATGCAGAAGGTGCGACACACTTTTGGGATAAAGAAATAAATATCTTGTTTTCAAAAGTAGATGAAAATGTTATGACAAGTTTTCAGATAAATTATGGATTTGTAGATACTACAAACACTGTAAAAAAAAAGAATGATTGTGGTAAATATACAAGAGAAAATTTAAAAAAGGAGAACGAATACCTTCAGACTTTACTTGGTTTCAACGTAACAAATCACAAAATACTAGTGTATATGTTTTAATCCTATATCCCATGAATTTTAAATATGGATACTAAAAACTTCTTGTTTTGACATAGGTCTAGTGATGAATTTAAAAATTCCTTTGAACAAATTTTTGAGTTGCCGCCCCTTTTTGGAAAATATGGAATGTGTACTAAGAGACAACAGACAAAATTATGCAATAAAAATAGATACATATTATATATTAAAAATTCAACATGTGAAAACTTTATTCTGTATAAAAATCTTTAAAACAATGAAAAGTTTTAGTAAACCGGGTTAGTGTTAATAAAATGGTCATTTTGGGTTTGGCGGTTTTACTTACAAAAGAGATGAGGTACGGGAAACAGACGAGAGGGAAGAGGAATCACCAACGATTTTTGAAATTAAAGTTGCAGTTAAAAAATTAGCCAGGAACAAATCACTCGGAATAGATAATCTCCCAGCTGAACTATATAAAGAAGGTGGCCAGAATACCATAATGGCATTGCAGCAGCCCTCCCCAATGATTGTAATATTGGAATACTTTGCACCATACACAAAAAAGAAGATATCTTTGAATGCTCTAACCACATAGGAATTACGCTTCTAAATGCAGTGTATAAAATATTTTCCACATTATTATGTCACCGTATGGCACCATATGCAGAACGAATAGTAGGAAAATACCAGGCTGGTTTCAGAGTTGGTAAATCGACAATTCATCAGATTGCAACCCTGAGACAAATTTTAGAAAAAACACTGGGATATGGCATTGATACTGATCACATATTTATAGACTAAAGAAATGTTCAAAGCAATGAAAGAGCTAGGAATAACATATCTGTTTGTAAATTTAACAAAAGTAACTTTTGAAAAAGTTGAATAGAAAGTACAAATTCAGAGGGAACTGTGTGAACATTTTAAAACAAAAACGTTAAAATTCGACAGGGAGACTCTCTCTCCAGTATATTGTTCAATTTGGCTCTGGGAAAAGTAATACGTGTATCACAAATCACAACTATTGGTTCAATATATAATAAATCAGTGTAAATCCTTGCCTATGCTGAAGATATCGATATTGTTGGGAGAACGGAAAACGCTGTAAGAGAGGCGTATATGACATTAAAAAAATCAGCTACAAAAATGGGTTTAATAATTAACACCAACAAAACGAAGTATATGAAAAAAAAGCACGCAACCACAAATCCTATGACCACTTGTTATAGAAAACGACGTCATCAAAGCAGTGAACGAATTTGTATATCTGGGAACGCTTCTTAACACTGAAAATAATATTACTGCAGAGATAAGCTGCAGAATTTGCACGGCCAATAGATGCTATTTTGGACTCAATCTCCTCTTTAATTCCACAATTATATCGAGAAATACTAAAATAAAACTTTACGAAACAATAATACGCCCAGTCATAACATATGGTTCAGAGATCTGGACTCTAACAAAAAGTAATGAAAACATGTTAGGATCTTTCGACAGAAAAGTAATGGAGTGTGGAGAAGACGATACAACTTTGAACTTTATAGAATATGCTAGGAACCAGATATCGTAAAACATATTAAGAGGACGTCTAAAGTGGATAGGGCATGTAATACGGATGGAACAAAATGACCCAGCTGTGAAAAGGCTCCTTGATAGACCCATTGGTCAGAGAAGAAGAGGAAGACCTAGAACAAGGTTCCATGATGATAACATCGATGAAGAGATGAGAAATATGGGAGTACGTGCTTAGCGGGAGGATAGAGACGACTGGAGAGAAATTCTTGAGAAGGCTAGGACCCACGCAGGATTGTAAAGCCAGAATGATGATGATGATGATGATTTTATTTACATTCAGAACATCATTTTGTTCCTGTATAACCAGAACTTCAATTTGTTCCTGATCAAAGATTTTATAGTCATTTAAAGATTTTACGCTATCACTAACGATATGATTAGCATTTTACTAGCCAACAAATGTTTTTTAGCTAAGATAGAGAGACATTAGGATATTTTATTGTTTTATTACAGTTAATCATTTTGGTGAATTGAACTTATGTCTAAAAAATAATTTTTGATACTTAATTGAATATTTTTATTACCTTTCAGGCGGTCGAGTCAGCAAATCTACAATGTAACATTATTTTTCCTCTTCTTCATGTCACTGTATGGCTTATTGGGAGTGCAATTTTTTGGAGAGTTGAAAAACCACTGCGTCACAGTCGATACTGCCGAACCAAAGTATACACTTTATTTTTAAATTTAAAGTAAGGTTGTTTTTGTTTGTTTATGTATAATTTTTCGATTTATTCGGCATTGTATGCGTTATATGCATCTGCAAAGTTTCATAAATTTCGTCCTTTTCAAATAATGTACTTATTTCCTATTGAGTTTTTCACGTTAAGAACGGAAGGCTACGTATTTCTATGGACGATAGAAGCGCGCCGATATTACGACGCGACGTGCACAAGCACGAATCAGGGTTGTATTTGTATTTTCTTTTGCACAGAAATTAAATAAAATTAATGTTTTTTAACGTAACTGACCAGAAGTGCCCATTGGACACACGAGATAAAAAGTAGGGAAAGTGATTTTAATTAAATAAATATTATTTACGAAGGATAATTTTATTTTATAATATTTTAATTATATTAACCCTTTCGGCCCTGACGGTGGCAATTACGAAGCCAATAATTCGGCACAGATATCTGTGATATGACTTATTTTATTTCAACATAATTCTAATAGAGGGCGGCTACAGTCCCTATATAAGATGATTTATTTGTATTTGAGTCATTTGGAATGTAAACAGGTTTTGTTGGTTTACTTGAAGTAATGGCTGGTGAATGTGATCCTTTTTCACCTGGTAAGTATTTGTTTTTTTGTTCTAATATTGCTATTGTGTTGAAAAAAACTTCATGTAGTTGTTGGTATTTACTAACTAACATTATGAAAAGTTCATTTAAGAATAAATTGTAATTGTTTTTGCATTTGCTTAAATTTTTATAGTCCTATAAAAGGCGTACGCAAATGCCACCAGTAGGTGGTAACGGTTACAAAAGTGGATTAAATAGATTAGAATTTATGATAAGATTTTAAAAAATGAATTCTTTTCAGATGAGGTTCCTACAATTGTATTTTACGGGAAAGGGAAAACTGAAGTTGATGTGACCCTTGTTCAAGCAGAAGAATCATTATCTGCCCTGAATGATGACGATGACTGTTCTGATATAGAAGATGATGGAGATCCAGATTATGGAGAGGCTGATATGTCAACATCAGATGAGGATGAAGTAGCATTAGAAAAAGAAGAAATTCCTCAAAAGACTAAAAAAGTGAAAAAACAAATAACTATCTGGAAGACTGGAAAAGTTGTACCTCCAAATGGTATTTTCGATCGATCAAGTGAAAGTAATTTAAGTTATGATGAAAGTGACAGTTCAGAAGACCATTCACCATTTGATTATTTTTCGTGCTATTTTCCACCCGAAATATTCAAAGAGTTATCTGAAAAAAAAAAACAAATTCTTATTCTGTTTACAAAAATAGTAAAAGTCTCAGTACTGATGAAAATGGGATACTCCGACTGGTTGCCCTGCACATTTAATGGGAATTATTAATTTTCCGAGGCTAAGACTTTATTGGGCTCCCCGTACACAATTCCATTTTATTAAAGATATCGGTATGCCCCGAAACCGATTTGAAAGTTTACGTAATCATTTACATATCTCAGATGTCAACATTGACAAGAATACGAATAATAAACTTTGGAAAGTGAGGAAAATAATTACCAGCTTTGAAAAACGTTGCGAAGAATTAATGCTTAAAGAAAATAACTGCATATATGAGACAAGTATACCATTTAATGGGCAATTTTCTCTGAAACAGTATATTAGAGGCAAATCAAATCCTTGGGGCATAAAAGTATTTAATTTTTGTAGTAAATCAGGAATAATATACCGATCGGTAGTTTATCAATGCGCACCTACATTATACCTATGTCAGTAGAAATGAACCACAATGCTACAACTTCACTTGTTCTATATTTATCGCAAAGATTGCTAGATAATTCGGGATATAAGCTCTACTTTGATAATTATTTCAATGCAATGGAATTACTAAAATTACTTCACACGAGAGGAATATTTGCTGCTGGAACCATTAGACAAAATGGCGTGGGAAACTATACACTTCGTTCAGAAAAAAAACTGAAATTATCAGGAAGAGGAAGTTCAGACTCGAAAATTACTTCCGATCAAAATACTATTGCAGTTAGATAGTTCGATAACAAAGTCGTAAATATGGCCTCAAATTTTATAGGCTTAGAGCCTACTGATATTGTCAAACGTTGGGATAAAAAAACAAAAACATACAAGTTGAACGTCCAGCAGTAATTAAACTTTACAATCAAAGTATGGATGGCGTGGATAAAAATTATTTCCTTGTACGGGTAATGTTTCACTATTTCAATGTAGCAGTGTGCAACTCATGGTTGGATTATCGCCGTGACAATCAAAATAAACCTAAAAATAAGAAAATAGATTTATTGGAATTCACTTTTTACGTTGCAGAAGCTTTAGCTTTCTCTAAAGCTCCACTGAGAACACCAAAAAGTGGTCGTCCTTTAAATAAGTCACTTGGAAGTTTTCCTAGAGATTCCCCTGAAAGTTCCCCATTTACGTTTGTAAAAGATAAACCTTCCAAATGAATGAAACAGCAACAACTTGTCAGCGAAGTGAGATGTGATGAAATTTCTCACTGGCCAATTCCTAGAAAAGGTCACGAACAGCGTTGCAGTTTTCACGGATGCAGCGGACGATCACGCACAATGTGTGAAAATTGTAACGTCTTTCTGTGTTTGTTGAAAGACAGAAATTGTTTCAAAAGTTATTATACAAGACGTCAATAAAACATAATATATTTTTATACATGCTTTTTCTGTAATAAAATATTATATATAATTTTATGTTTATTTATGCCTTAATAACCTCTTGGTGGCAGTTGCCACCAATTTAAAAATGAAAACTAGGGGTCAAAAAATTGTATAAAAAATATTTTCAGTATTATTTAGGTGTCCAATTAAAAAAAATATCAACAGGAAGATTTTACCTTTAAAAAAAAATTCAGTGCTGAAAGGGTTAACGACAAGTTAATTTCCACAAGGAAACTAAATTCCTGTAGTTATCTGTATAGCATGTATCACAAAAATTTTATTCAAAAAATTCCTTCATAAAAGGTATAATAATAAAAACCCTATCAGACTACATCACAGAATGTTTTCGGAATAACTATTCCATCATCAGTGCTATATGGGTGAACATGTTTGAAGCCACTAAATATATGGGTAAAAATCCTTTAAATTTTGTTAGATTAACTTTGAGTTACATTTTTTTAAATTATAAACTATGTTGTTTAAGTTACAAAAGAAATTGATTACATGGCAACGTAAGACTCCACTGGACTTAGATGAAGTATCTGGAGGACTCAGTTGCTATCAGGAAGTCAAATTTTTTAATAAAATTTTTAATAATGTAAAAAAATCATTTATTTTAGAAATTATAAATTAACTTATAATTGTATCTAAATTTCACTAATAATGTCGCTAATAAACACAAGTATTGATGACACAGAAATTATAAATACATCAAAATCAACAACACAAATCTGTTAACTTTTGATTTTAATAATATGCTTAAAATCTTTTTAGAGAAATAACAATCAACAGTTTAGCTATACCTGACACATATTGTTCTCTGGATCCTTCGTCTGGCTATCAATGTCCTGAAGGAATGAAATGTATGAAGCTTGAGGGAGTTTCCCGGTACATTATCGGCTTTAATGGATTTGATGAATTCGGTAAATATTCCCTACTAATAGCTATTATTTTTCTATGTAAAGTCTATTTGGTGAAATTATGGTTATATGTTATGGTTCCTGAATGAGTAAGCAGTTATGTTTATTTGGTCTTATATCATAATATAAGAACAATTAAAAAAAGTGATTATTTGCAGTTGAAGATATAGAAATTTTTATAAACGATCAAAAGTTCTGTATCTGCTTTTGGGATTTACGATACTTTCATGCTCTAATTTGTTATTTTAGTTACCAGCTTCTTTACCGTCTACCAAGCAGCGTCACAAGAAGGATGGGTTTTTATAATGTACAGAGCGATCGATTCATTACCTGGTTGGAGAGCAGTTCTATACTTCAGTACGATGATTTTCTTCCTAGCTTGGTTGGTCAAGAATGTTTTCATAGCTGTTATCACTGAAACTTTTAACGAAATACGGGTTCAATTTCAACAAATGTGGGGTATACGGGGACATATTCAAAACAGCACTGCTTCTCAGGTATTAGTTTAAAAATAGTTATTTCTTTAATATGTGAACTTTTTTGTTACAAGAAAAAATATTGAAAAAAGATTTTACAAGCTGTGGTCTGTAATTATTTGTTTTTGAATTAGATATCAATAGACGGAAGTAATAATACCCAGGCACTCACTACATCATCATTATCATTCTGGCTTCACAAACCTGCGTGGGTCCTAGCCTCCTCAAGAATTTCTCTCATGTCGTTCATATCCATCGCTTTTCTCCACCAAGCCCGTATTCCCATATTTCTCATGTCTTCATCGGTGATGTCAAGGAACCTTGTTCTGGTCACTTACTAAACAAAAACAAATCCCGGCTTCGTAGAGATGGATGGACTTGTGAAACCATACATCTGGGATTCGAGGAGGTCGTGCACAACAGAACAGACCGGGATCCAGGAGTGAACTTCCAACGTCTCGTGCTGCAGAAACAGTCTGCCACAACCCCCAATTTACCAATCATCGCTACACGCTAATATTCAGACATGTGGCGAGGCTGCTGTCGTTTTTGACGTTTGAGAATTACCTCGAAAAAAAAAATGCAAATCCCTTTGTTTCTCTTTTGCGGTTAGCCCGATTGCTTTTCGAGGTAGCGTTATGCGCTTTACTCCCGTTATCCTGTTTATCTTTCTTCGTATATATTTCTTGTGTGCTCGTCTATCATTTTAGTCGACTAGCCTTACCTTAAAACGCTCAAAAAATAACCAGAATAAAACTTAGATTTTGGCGCAGGCGCAGTTGTTAATTATTATCAGCGCATCCACCAAATCGTAGTTTTTGGTTCACAGAGCACATAATTAATTATTCCAAACTTCATCTAGCCTATACATGGACCTAGGCGAAAGTTGAATCTCCGGTGAATGGATCCCTTTCCTGGATCTTTATTAAAAATCATTTTTAGAGTGATATATTAGTTCAGTGTATATCTTCAGCGCATTTTCAGCAATCATTTGTAATACCTTTGTGTTTTGTTAGTTTTTTATTTTAGTTTAAATATATTTATTGACGACGTAGTAGGGAATCCTCCCAGCTGCCGTTATGCACTTGTCTTGCATTGCCTGTATCATTTTTTGTTTGTCTTACATGTTTATCCCAAAGCTACTAATAAAGTCTCATTTTTGTTTTGAATCTGACTTTACTTCTTCTTTCTAGTCCAGCTAACTTGGTCTGGATATTTCATCTTATTTATTGTGCTCTTTATAAGTGAAGTACACGTTAGCCAACTTGTTAAGTACCACTTCTAGATATTTAGCTTCGTTTTACACTTTTATCAATATCGAATATTTCGCCATGATCATTTGGGTTGCTTTATTTTGGATTTATTTCAATTTAATGGTGTGTTGGATGCACCACTCTCCTTACTTATTGAGTCTGCGTCGAGACCCACATACTTTTTATATACAGATCTTCTTCTTTTACTATTAAAGTTATTGGCTATTTTTGAATTTTAATAAGCTTTCTCAACTTTTTTAGATAATGAGTTTATACTACTAAGCACCTCTGTTTTTTTTAAGAAAACTTTTTGATGGTGTTGTTTGAAGGTGTGTTTTGAAACGACTGATTTTTTGCAGTCACCAAGGTGTCAAGTTTTCTTTAGTTATATTGAACCAAAACTAGAAAAAAATGCGTAATCTCTGGAGTGGACAACGGTACTCTTGGATATTTTACCGACATTAGATTTTCTTTATCGTTTTCATTAATTTGAAGAGAAACATTTTTTTTAAATAAACATCCCCTTTAGTTTGCAATCTGTAAATTTTTTAATAGGCAAATGTTAAGAACAGTAACAAAACATTTAGCTAAACTGTCCAGAGTTTCCTTTTACTTTTCTAAGGTTGAGGCAGGGAAACTTAACTACTATACAACATTACACTATAGAATAGTGCTAAGGTTCGAAAATCTGACAGGCAGATCACATACAAGATGCGTTCTTAACCGTCGCTGGACTGGATATCTTATTAAGGGAAGAACCAAAGCGTTGGGGTGATTTTCTATGTTATACTTCTGGGAGAAGTGGGATATTTCTTCTGTGATAGATTTTATTTTAAGATCAAGAGCAATAACACTGTAAGTTACGTACTATCAAATGTTTATGATAATCCTAACTACTCCGGACTGAAATTTTTGTAGGATTTCGATATTGGAGGATCCTGTCCCACACAATTGAATTCCATAGCCCTATATCGGTTTTAGTACGACTTTGTAAATTAGCAATTTGTTGGTAACTGTCAATTGTAATTTACGACTTAACATCCAGTATAATTTCTTAAGGTTTAAGCCAATTGCTTTCTCTTAGCAAATATATGTGCCCTCCAAGTTAATCGTCGGTCCAGATGGATTCCCAGATATTTTGCATCTTCTTTTTGTTACAAGAACTGACCATTTAAGGTCACAGTTGGACAGGCACCTCTTAGTAGGTTGTATGCGACATAGATAGATTTAATTTCATTTGCTTTAATTCCCCGGGTTTTTAGCCAAAAGAAAATAACATGTAGTGAATCTGCAAGAATCGAGAAGCAATGATAGGATCTTGGTGAGATGTCATAACAGTGTTTTAAGTTAGGAGCGGTAGTTACCCGTGATTTCTATATTACCGTGGTTAAATCACCTGTAGTAAATTACTACAACTACGTCCCATCATTACTCTAAATAGCGCTTTATTAATATCTGCTTCAATCTGCTGCAAAGAAATCGTAAAAAAAATAATTTCAGATCATGGCATATAAACGCAGAAAGCATGTACTATTACAAAACATGTCCGCGAAAAATACACTTCTTAAAAATAAATACTAAAATAAAGTTTGTTAATACAGTACACACTTGATACTCCGACGTTTTGCAATCCGACACGCTCACTAGTCCGACGCACCTCCCGTTCAAAGTTGCTGCCATGTATGATTGTATTGAAATCTGTCGCGACATGAATCTCGTTCTTACCGGATGCTTCATTTCGTGTGTTTTCGCGAGCAGTTCGGTTCGATAGGGTGTTTAGATACAGTAATACATAGTGCCAAACTCTTATTTAACTCGTTTAGAAAGTTCAGTTCAATGGCGAGCACAAGTTCAAAACGAAAGCACAAAACGCACTGATTCTAAAAGATAAATGGGATATTATTAAGAGATGCGAGTGTGGTGAAACTCCGACTGCGATATCTAGATTCTATGATATTAGTGATGATACAGTGTACGATATTATGAAAAACAAAGACAAAATCGAAAAATTCATGAAATCTCTAGATAATGATTCTAAGGACAAAAAAAAAACTTAAAATGATTTCCCGATGTTGAAGAATCTCTGCATATCTGCTTTAAGCAGCAATGAGGCAGACAAGCTTTTATTTCAGGTGATATTTAAAAAAATAAAGCTCAGTTTTTTTTGTCAGAAATAAACAGGGGATAAAGGAAACTGATTTCCGTGCTAGTCAAGGTTGGATTGAAAACTTAAAAAACGGTACGGAATACGATTTTTGCCGATGAGTGGAGAGAAGTTGAGTGCAGATGAGTCTGAGATATCTGAATTTATTTAAAATTTGAGCAAAAAGATCACCGAATTAGACCTAATTCCTGAACAACTTTATAACGCTGATGAAACCGGTCTAAATTTGTCATTTGTCACTTCAGACGAAAAAAAAAAGTTTTTGGTAGAAAATTTCAGGAAGAACGTCTCACTCTCATGGTATGCGCGAATGCATCAGGATCCCACAAATTGAAATTGCTAATCGTGGGTAAGTCCAAAAAACCTCATGCCTTCAAGAATGTTGAAAATTGAGAAACTATCATGTGGCTAAGCCTTACCTGGGTAACAAAAGAAGTTTTTCTTGATTGGTATAAGAACAGCTCTGTCTCATAAGTAAAGATGAGCTAAGAAAAAATAAACTGCCAGTGAAAGCCTCCCTCTTGTTAGACAATGCTCCAGGACATCCTGATAAGGATGAATTAAAAATCGAAACTGCCAATGGATATATCGAGGCATTGTACTTACCGAAAAATACTACTGCATGATTCAGCCCATGGATCAAAACGTTAATAAAACTCTCAAGGCACACTACAAGAAACAACTTGTGGATATTGTAAGTCAACAAAATGCTGACATCACTTCAATTTTGAAAAACTTTAACATCAAAGATGCGATTATTGATGCTACGTTTGCCTGTCAGCAACTCAAGTCTAATATACTGATTAAATCGTGGAAGAATATTTGGCCTAACAACCCACTCCTTAAAATAAAAGTTAACAATGAATCCAATGACCAACCTCTGCAAGTTGTACTAGATGCTGCTCTTGAAATTTGCAATGATATGACTAATTCATCAGAATCAAGAGAAGCTTTAAATAATTAAATAAATGACAGAATCTGATGAACACGTGACCCAGGAAGCACAGGATGAAAAATCTTTCACTGTCAACTGTGATGATGCTATATTGGCTGCAAACACTTTGATGCATTGGTGCGAGGAGAGAGCATATGACTTTGCTATGAGTAAAAAAAAGTTTGATGTTAAATAGATGTGAGATATAAAAAAAAGCAATGACAGACTGTCTAAATAAGAAAAAGCAAAAGACAATCAAAGATTTCTTCAAAGTGTGAGCACAGTATGTATTTACATACGTCCATAATGAATCAACGTTAGTTGCTGCATTTTGTTAGTACGTATAATATTTATAAGTTATTATTTACACACTGTATGTACATTAAAATTATTAGCTTCCATATTTAATAAAGATGTTTTAGTTAGTCGAAATGGGTGTTTCATTTGCATATTAATCTGGCTATCATTTTACTCATAAAATTTAAGAATATTGTAGGCTACTACTAGCAAAACGATGCCAACTATATAGTCACCATCGGTAATCTGGACACTTTTGGTAATCCGAGACTCTTTGGTCCCATACCTGTCGGATTATCAACGGACAACTGTATTTAAAATTTTTCCTTTGAAAACGGCTCCTAATCTGACAAATAGTTTAGTTAGTAGTTTAGAAAAAGGTATCTTTCTTTTCATGGCTATAATTCAATAAAATTTATATATTTCTTACATTTTTAGATATTGATTGGTGACGACAGAGGATGGAGACTCGTTACGTTGGACGAAAATAAGCATAGCGGATCAGCGCCGGAGTTTTGTCATAAAATTTTAAGATCTCCCCATTTCCGACTTATAGTGATGTGCGTAATACTAGCAAATGGCATCGTTACAGCCACAATGCGGTTCGAGCACGACGAAAGGCCTAGACATGTCTTTTACGAAAAATATTACTACATAGAACTGGGATTTACAGCTCTCCTGAATTTGGAAACTATTTTTAAAATTTGGTGTTTGGCATGGAGGGGATACTGGAAACATTCCATTCATAAATTCGAGTTGTTGTTGGCTATCGGCACTACGATCCATGTTATTCCAGGCTTTTATATGACCGGTTTTACGTACTTTCAAGTACTACGAGTTGTAAGGCTGATTAAAGCATCGCCATTATTAGAAGACTTCGTTTATAAAATTTTTGGTCCTGGAAAAAAATTGGGAAGTCTAATTATATTTACTATGTGTTTGCTAATAATTTCTTCTAGTATTTCGATGCAGTTATTTTGTTTTCTGGATTTTGCTAAATTTGAAACTTTTGCCGAAGCATTTATGTCTATGTTTCAAATATTGACGCAGGAAGCTTGGGTCGAAGTGATGGATGAAACAATGTTGAGGACGAGATCGATGTTAGCGCCGCTAGTTGCCGTATATTTTATTTTATATCATTTGTTTGTTACGTTGGTAAGTTTTATTATCCTCACTACCCGTTTTTAAAAGAAACGAGCAAGCTAAAATTAAAGCATTTTTTTTAATAAAGTGTTTTTTAGACAAACCAAATAACATAGGCGAACGATGGAAAATTTTTTAAATAAAATTACTTCTATATTATGTATTTTAGTGTGTTGAGTCCGAAAATCATATTAAAATGCTGTATCACCCACCATTTTTTCACAATTTAACATTTAAAATTGCATAATTACATTTTATTTTGTTTAACGAGCTGCGAAATCTGTTAATGAATTGTACAACACTCTTAGTTCCTTTTCCTCCTCATTAACAGCTGTGTACTTTCTTTATTCTAATAAACATAACCTCACTTTTCAGTGTTTGACTCATACGCTTTTAAATATAGCTAGTCGCGGTTGTAAAAACTGTCCAAATACTTTTTGTTACATATGTGGTGATTTTTTTATTAAAAAACATCAGAAAAACTTTACTGACTTTGTAAGAAGAGGTGTATTTTACATATTTTGGTATGAAAATTGGTGACCAAGACAAAGGTTGGGCTCCTTACAATGTATGTTATGTTTGTGTTGAGGATTTAAGGAGATGGTCGAAGATAGAAAAAAAGCTTTCAGTCGAAGATAGAAAAAAAGCTTTCAGATTTGCAGTGCCTATGGTATGGAGAGAGCAAAAAAATCATTCAAATAATCGTTAGTTTTCTACTGTCGATGTTTCTGGATATAACTTCAAAAATAAAAAAGTGATTGTTTATCCTAACCTGCCGGCTGATATCCGTCCTGTAGAGTATGGACCTGAACTATCAGTCCCTGAGTCTCCTCTACGTATTGATGACATTTTAAATACTAGTGAATCAGAATCTGATGAAAGTGGTCCAGGAAGTGATGGTGAATTTCAGCGTCCTTTGGAAGATTTACAACAACAGTTGTTGTTAGGTGACTTAGTAAGAGATTTGGGTTTATCAAAGGAAAAATCAGAATGGCTTGGTAAAAAAGAATTACTTGTCGCCTGATGCATCTATTTACAAATACAGGTACAGAGATCAACAGTTTACTCAGTTTTTTAGACATGAAGGGAAGTTGATTTACTGTCATGATATTGGTGGTCTACTGAATGAGTATGTTATTGAGTATAATAAGGATGATTGGAGGTTTTTTATAGACTCTTCAAAAACAAGTTTAAAAACTGTACTCGTACATAATGGGAACACCTATATTTCACTTCATATTGCTCATTCAGTCCATATGAAAGAGACATATGAAAATCTTAACACAATTCTACAGAAAATCAGCTATTCAGCTCACAATTGGATGATCTGTGGAGATTTAAAAGTTGTTTGTATGCTATTTGCTCGACAAAAGTAATTTACAAAGTTTCCATGTTTTATTTGTGAATGGGACAGTAGAGCAAGGGATAAACACTTCTTCTTCTTAAAGTGCCTATCCGTTCCGGACGTTGGCGATCATCACGGCTATCTTCACTTTGCTTATTGCAGCGCGGAACAGTTCAGTGGTAGTCGTGTTATACCACTTTCGCAAATTTTGAAGCCAGGAAATGCGTCTTCTTCCCGGTCCTCTCTTACCATTTACTTTCCCTTGGAGAATCAGCTGGAGAAGACCGTAACGTTCTTGATTTCTCATTACATGACCTAGATATTCCAACTTTTTAGTTTTGACGGTCATGAGAATTTCACATTCTTTCCCCATTCTACGCAGGACCTCCACATTAGTAACTCTGTCAACCCAGGATATACGTAAGATGCGCCTATAACACCACATTTCGAAAGCTTCGAGCCGATTCATAGATGCAACAGTCAGTGTCAGGATAAACACTGGTCCACAAAACAATGGCCCATAAGAAATGTTTTAACACCTGGCGAGAAGAACATTTTGTACAAAACTTTGGTAGATTCAAAAAATATCCTCCCTTCACCTCTACACATCAAGTTAGGCTTAATTAACAGTTTGTCAAAGTCCTGTCTAAAGATGGGGAATTTTTTAAGTACTTGAGTGGAAAGTTTCCCCATTTATCAGAAGCCAAATTGAAAAAAGGTGTTTTTGTTGGACCAGATATTCGTAAAATGATGTTCGACTCTACCTTTGGAACCAAGATGACTACTAAGGAAAAAGAAGCTTGGAATGCATTCAAAAAAGTTGTAACCCAGTTAGATGATGGATTATTGTTACAGTAAGCCAGTGAATGCTGGGAGTGTCATGTCATGGCGACTACTTAAACAACATGGCTTCGAAACAAATCGTAATATCAATCCATAATTAAATTCACATAGGGCCAACTAACATAGTTAGGACAGTAGTTAATGTTCCCGGTGGGGGTCTAAAACAAATATTTAGTTGAAATATAAAAAAAGAGATTTTTTGGCTTACCTCGTCAAGAGACCACTCAAAATATGAGTCCTTTATGCTGGATATAAAAAAAAAGAAAGAATGAAATGGCGATCATTGGAATTAAAAATCGGAATTACTATGGTCTGTAGTTGGACTATTGGGAGGTAATTTAGATATTTTCGTACTTGGCGGATAGGTGGCGGGATGTACATTAATTTAAATATTTATTAGAAATTATAATTTGAATGAATTATAAAGGGTTAACTTTTGAAACGGTTACAACCTATCGATTTTGGTTTTAAAAGAAATGTTTTAACATGTTTCATGGTTCATAATGTCATTAAATTTCAAGTAAGGTATCGCGTCGTTATAAAGAACATGCAATTATCATTATAATAACTTCCAATTTTAGAATTTCGCCTTAGACTTTTTGAAAAAATATATCTTAAAATTTAAGTTATGTTTCGCTATTTACTTATTATTTGGTTAATTAAACGCTTAAACTGACAAACGAGAGCTTTTCAAGATAAAAAGAAATTGAACAAGACGTTTGTGACTAGATAAAATACTAAGAGTGACATAATGGTTGAACCTCTTATTGAAGTGAGGATTCCAATAATAATACAATATACAAAGTGTTGTATTTAAAAAGCCAAACTGATTAATAATATCAGAAAAATGGTAAATGGAATATTGCAGAATAAGCGTCTCCCGGTTTTTCTACCATTCGGACCATAACAGGTTACTACGATGTTATATCTTTCGTATGCTGTTGTACCGAGTTGAGTTGTGGACTCTCACAGACGGTACCTGTAAGAAAATTTAGGCTTCAGAAATATGGCTGTATCGTAGAATCCTGAAGATATCCTATACCGACGATCTTACTAACCAGGACGTTTTATTAAGAATACAAAACGAAAAAGAGTTGTTAACCACAATAAAAACAGCCAAAATCGAATACCTTGGTCACATCATGAGGAACAGCGAAAGATATGGATTGCTGGAACTAATTTTACTGGAAAAGTAGAAGGAAAACGAGGTCCAGGAAGGCGAAGAATTTCATGGCCAAAAAATCTACGTACGTGGTTCAACACAACATCCGAAGCGGATAGGTACTACAAGAAGAAGAATTTAAGAGATAATTTGGTAGGTAATAATTGGTGATAATTTTCAGACTTTTGGTCCACCCGGTACATATACTATATATTATGACCTTTAAATTAAAGTTGTTCAATTTTGTGGATATTACAGCTTACAGTAATACTCCATTCGTCTGATCCCAGTTCCAACTGTTTAGTAAATTTAGTAATTATTTTTGATACGTTTATTAAATCGACTGAACTGCATCAATTAAAACAAAAGTTAGTTTTGAGGTTTTATAGTAATTTATAGATCATTATTTATAAATGGAAAGTATTTAATGAAAATTAATAAATATACACTTCCATTATTCATGATTATTCTTCTGTTTTCAATGAAAGAATTCTGCAACAGTAAGTTTATTTGGTTTAGTACATAGACGTATGGGCTAGTGATAGTGAGAGAAATTTTTATGTTGTATGTTTCCGACAATGAATCAGTCAAAATATTACCAAGCTGAGCGAATGTACTACAAGCACAGTACCAAAATTGTAGAAAGTGACTCATCTTTTCAATGTAGACCTTTGCGGGTGTGAGGGAAAAGCAAATCAACGAGTCGTAGGCGTGCAGTTATTATTAAAAAAATAATCAGGATTTTAGAACGAATTGATTGTCATAAAAATTATTTTATAGTTGCTTTAGATAAAGAAAACTAGTCCTTGTTTAATATATTTTTTGAGAAAAGCCCTTAATCCGTTTAAATTAATAAATTTATAACTGATTCAAGGATTAAATTCAATTCCTATTGTCAAATAAGATTTAATGTCATGGGAGAGACATCGTCTAGTAACTTTTAGCACAGGTAAAACTAAAACTTAAGTACTTAAACAATTATTGGTACGAAACAGTACTAGTAATAAATGGGTCACCTTAACTGAATATTTATTTCCATAAAATATACAAAATATGTTCAAATAAAAACTAACATTATACATAATTTAATCTGAGTCATCTTTAGTTTCATCATATCTTCGCCTAGATCCACAACTACTGGTTCCATGGTAATTTCAATGAAGTTATCAAGGTTCCACATATTCTGCCCTTCTTTCACTAAATGCTCGATACATTTTATTCACGACTGTAAGATCACATTGGTGAAGCCACTATTAAGCAGATTTTTTACATAATTGAATTTGAAAGTAACATTATTTCTTGTTACTTCATTATTATTTGAGCACACATACGTTCTATCGGGTTTAACTCACAATGGTATGGCGGCAATCGAACTACAATTACGCCTCGTTCTCGCGCCATTTCATATACTGCATATTTATTATATTATCTTAATGACACTGTGCTAAGTTTAGTAACTCGATTTTCCAAATTTTTTCATCAAATTTAATATGCTTTTTAGTAAGGCAATCCGCAATCTCAGTTTTTTCCATTTAGTGGTTAATAGCTGTTCTACACGCCGGTAGTGATATGGAGCGTTATCCATAACAATAACAGATCCTAGTTCGATTTTTAATAAAATATCTGAAACCCATTTTTCATAATATCTGCATCCATTTCCTCATGGTAATCTCCAGTCTTTTTAGAAACAAATGCATTTAAACTTCCTTCAACAAATCCTGATTCGCTACCAATACAGCTAATAATATGACGTTTTCCCTTTCCTGATGGGGCTTTTAAACCTGTCGACAAACCAGTTAGGAAAGCTTGTCGTTTGCTGTTTACATTTAAATCCTGCCATATATGTGTCACAGTGTGTCCTTCATTTACCCATATTTCATTTGTATATGTTTTTCCCATGTCTTCGAAATTCTGTTATTTGATTTAGATATTTTCTGCGCCATAAAATAATTTCTTATTTTTCAATAGGGGTATTATTCTTCTTTCTCTTGAAATACCTTTAAAGTTCATTTCACGTAAAGTACGTAACAAAACACGTATTGATATTTTTGGAATATTTTCATTAGATTGAACAGAAGAAGCATTTTTTTTATAGTTGATAATTTCTTTTTAAAATAAAATTCATGTACTGCACGACGAATGACCTGTTTGTTTCTATCATCCAATTATATTTGTTTCCTTTCCCTTGTCTCAGCCTCCAAAGTATTATTATTGTTTGTTTCATCGTCCATTTTAATTACTCTGTACACACTAGCTTCGGAAACTTTTGTCAAAATACTACATAATGTAACTACATCTCTTATATTCATATTTTGTTCTCTAGTTTGTCCTCATTTCCGATCATAGTTTTTTCTTCGTGTGTTAAATTGTAAAGTTTCTTTTTGATACACGGTTAACTATACCACTGTCAGTCATATTTATTAGTTGTCACCAAATTGAATTAAACTAAATTACTCACAATTCACAAAAAGTAAACGTAAAAGTTCCTTCACTAGTAATAATACTACAAACAATTCTGATCTTTGCTTTATGAAACCCCTGTCAATGCGTTTATGAAACCGACTTACAGATAAAAGACAATAAAATCGCTACTCGAACAATGGCGTTGTTGGCAGTTACATTGCCGTAATTTGCGATGATGTTGTTGATCGCAGACATTATCTACCGTTAGAGAAAGATATTAACTACTAACATTTTAGATAACTCCAAGTTGAATAATGCCCGCTGACAACGATACATTTTTCTTAGAACCCAAATCTTTGCCAAAACATTTGAACGGTAAAAATAGATTAGTCAAATTATTGAAATTGATTTCATATAAAATGGCATTTCTTCTATCTCAACGCATATTCTTTGAACAGTCAGAAAAAGAAGGTTTTTGTCAATTTTTAAGAAATTAAACAGAAAAAAATATTTTTTTAAAGGGTAAACGTCCAATTTTACTGACCGACAAAAAATAATTAAAACATGAGTCACTTTCTACAATTGTGATATTTGATTTTATTTGGTACTATACTTGCTCTGTTTTATAGTAATATAACAGAAGATCATACGAGCTTTAAAGAGAATTATAGTAGTTTTAAAGAGTAGCACTCAATTTGAGTATTTTTAGAGTAGAGTGCTTGTACTAACATTTCATATATTAGTACAAGCTATAATCTTTTTATATTAATAAATTTATGTTTGGGATACATGTTAAAAAACACAAAAAAAAAAGGAAACTGTTTAAAATGTAAAACTCTTGTTCAATATTTTCACTGTTGCACAAACATTTTAACTTGCTTTTTTCTCAAAATTTATTGAGGGTAACAACATGTTGAAATATTGTTTTATTTTAGATCGTGTTAAGTTTGTTCGTAGCAGTTATCTTAGATAATTTGGAACTGGATGAAGATATTAAGAAATTGAAACAGTTGAAATACAGAGAACAAAGTGCAGAAATTAAGGAAACATTACCCTTTCGTTTAAGAATATTTGAAAAGTTTCCTGATAGTCCTTTAATGGTAACTCTACACAAAGTACCTTCTGACTTCAATCTACCTAAGGTAAATTTAATTCCCACTCACTATTGATTTGTAATAAGTAATAATTATCGTTTATATTATAGGGTTTTATATTTTAATACAATGGCGTGGGACGAGCTAGAATAACTTTGTATAATTGCAGTCATTGTTCTTCTTATCTATAAGAAGTTCTTATCTGTGTTTTTTTAAATGCCTATTCGTTTCGAAGGATGATCTTTATAGCAATTATTATCTTATTGACGGCTGCACAAAATATACTCACTCTCGATCTATAAAAAAATACACGCAGATTTTTAAGTTACAAAATTATATCTTCTAGGTCTTTGTCTATCGGTTATCTTTTCTTGTAATAATAATTGAAGCAGACCACATCTTTCATTATTTCTCATAATATGACTGAGATAATTACTATTTAAATGGGAATAAGCCACAATTAAAGGTTAAAGTAAGTTTATTGGCATTTCAATTTCCACTTCGGAAATCGTGGAAATTGAAACGTCAATAAACGTACTTTAACCTTTAATTGTGACTTATTCTCATTAAAATAGTAATTACTTTAAAATGCAACAAGAAAATAGCTTCAGAACAATATGACTGAGATTCCAAATTTGATGTTTTTCTTCTTAATAATATTTCTTTTCTTTACTAGTCTTATCAGCACATCTTATTTTTGACGATAACCATCCAAGGTATTTTGACGATGCGAACAAACTTACGAGATATTTCGGGACATTTCGATGACGTCTAGAAGATTCCAGTTTTTTTATTTCTATTTCTTTTTTGTCAAAGGACTTTTTCTATATGAAATCTCAGGGACCGACTGAAGCCAACCAAACTACTAGAACTCTGCTCTTTTATGCAGAACGATGTACGGGCCCTCCCAGTATCGTTGAAGTTTCACCAAGACCAGACGGAATAACCAACAAGCTTCTATAACACGGACGAGAAAGTATAACAAATATATAGTATATGCAAAAACTAGTATTGCACTGCAAAATACCAGACGCATGAAGAAACAGCATAATGATACCAATGTTCAAAAAAGGAGATAAAGAAGACCCCAACAATTATAGATGTATAAATCTACTGAACACCGCACTTAAGCTTACCACAAAATTACTAACCATCAAAATCAATAAACTAATAACTTTATCAGATGAACAACAAGGATTCACATCCGGAAGATCCTGCGTAGACTCCGTATTTGTACTAAGACAAATCACAAAAATGGCCATCGAGTACAATAAACCAGCATATCTATATTTTATAGACCTGACAAAGGCTTTTGATCGCATCCAAGTCGAAGACGTCTTACACCTACTGTATAAAAGAAACATACCAGTCAATATTCTACAAATCATCGAAAACATCTACTTCCATAATCGAATACAGGCAAAGATAAATGGAAAACTAACACAGTGTATACCAGTACAAAGCGGAGTCAGACTGGGTGACTCTTTAATATAATAATGGGCGAAATAATACAAGCCGTACGTAAAGGTCATGGTTACAGAATGGGGAACAAGGAAATCCAAATATTATGTTATGCAGACGACGCCGCATTAATTGCCGAGACAGAAGACGAGCTCCAAAGATTAACACACATCTTCAATACAATAGCCAAGAAATGCAATATTATAATATCAGCAGAAAAAACCAAATGTATGACAACATCTAAATACCCACTATGATGTAAAATCGAAGCAAGATTTAGATATCTGGGAATAGATATAACTAGTTACGGAGATGTTGAAGAAGAAGTACGACAACAAAGCTTAAAAGCAAGTAGAGCGGCGGGATCTCTTAATAAAACAATCTGGAAGAACAAACAACTAAGACAAGACACAAAAACAAGAATCTATAACTAACTTTCGACCGTTCCGATTGATTGCGGATGGATAAGTGTAGTACGAATTTTCTTAATACCCAAGATTTTCATTAATTTTTGCCATAATTATAATTCAAAATTGCGTCCTTCTGCTACTATAGCTGCTTTTTGATTCGGAAGGAGTGCAATTTCAGGCCATTTTGAAAATTAGTCATTGCCACCATTAAGTACTTAATTCCTCTCTCTGTCATAGGAAGTAGGCATAGAATATTTAATGCAATTTATTCAAAAGGCTCCGCTAAAAGATATTGTGCCATTTTACCTCAACTTCTTGTTCTAGGTCTTTTTCTACCGTTATATAACTCGCATTTTTTATACCGATCAAGATTTGAGAAATTCATATTTAAAGCTAAATTATAAGAAATATTCACTATTTCTAAGAGAGGCGTATTATGTAGGACATATTATTGTTTCAGTAGAAGAAAATAATACTAATCCAGAGAAGATTCCAGTTATTAAAGATTAACCTAAGCCAGAAAATAAAAATTAAAATAATAGTTTTCTTGGACACCGGAATGTCGAAAAATCATCGTAGGGGAATCTACAATTTGCATTCCACAACTTGTCGAACTACCACGGCAAATATACTTTGCGAATTAGTTTCTAGTACTCGAAAATGAGTAAATAAATAAAGCAGAAAGATGATTAAGATTTAATTTCAATGTAGGTCTCCTGCCATCCGCTTATACGTATTTCGACCTTATTAGGTCTCCTCAGAGCGACTTATCCAGAAGCAGAGCTGTGGATTTTTGTTGGATTGTGACGCATCTCAGCGCGATATTGGCGCCGTATTATCATAAGAACAGAAAAGCGAAGAAAAAGTTTTTTATATTTTAGTAAAGCAATAGGAAAGACTGCAAAGAATTATTGCGTCACCAGAAAAGGTCTCTCATAAAGAATATTATAGAATAAATCTTAGGGAACTGTCATAACAGTAATATTAAATTCTTTACTTTTAGTACATTTACAAATAATATCGTGAGTTACCATTTTCTTGAATTGTTTTTCTTAGGTAAGGGAAAGTTTCATGAGACAATTTGTTTATGAAACTGAAGATGACGAAAATTCTGAGGGAGGAATTAAAAAATTGTGCGAAGAAGTATTCGACACCAAGGTTATATACAGGAAACAAAAACCGTTAAAAATTTTGAATAACTTGACCAAAGTGAGAACTGTTAATTTGAAGCTCAAAAAAACAGCAGTGGCTCAAATCGTAAAGTAAGTTCTAGTTTCTATTTTTAACTAAAATTTTTGTGTCAATTTTAAATTCAATTTATTAGATAATTTTTTTATGATAATACATTAATATTTAATCATGTTTAATTATTTTATACAACTATACCATGTGAAATTTGAATAATAGCACTAAATCTTACTGAGAGCTTTGTTTATTAAAAAATCCGAGTTAAGTCTCTGCATCGGACAGCAGCACACCAACTTTTCCAGCTCCTCTAAACTTTTTTTTAGATATTTAGCCAGCTAGTAGGCTTGGACTACATATATAATTTTCAGTCTGATCAATACTGAGTCAAAAGTACCCACCACAAATAAGACATCAATGCGCGCCTCATTGAATCAGGCTGATTCTCAGTCCGGTTACGGAGCTCTTCGAGCGGAGGTATATTGTAAGTCTAGGGAATTTCAAGTACCTATGATTATATGCTTCGTTGGCTACCAAAAGGCATTTGATTGTGTAAGCTGGATAAATCTGTGGTTCATTTTAATAGAAATGGGCACACCAATGCACCTGGTGACACTTATTAAAAATCTGTACCAGTCCAATACAGCAACAGTAGGACTAGATCAGAAGTTCTCAAACCAATTCAAGACTAAGAGAGGTGTTAGACAAGGATGCATGTTGTTGCCTGACTTATTCAACATATATGGTGAAAATGTCATGAGGATGGCTTTAGATGGATGAGCGGGTGGAGTAACAGTGGCTGGTAGGAAAATCTCCAATTTAAGATTTGCTGATGACACTTCACTTATAGCAGAAAATGAGCAAGAAATGTTTAATCTCCTGCGACGAGTTGAGTACGAAAGCAATAAAGTTGGTCTGAAAATCAATAAAGTCAAGACAAAAATAATGGTGGACGACAGATTCCACACTATTCAACTGACTAACATGTTACAGGAATAGCAGATGGTGGACAGTTTTGTCTATCTCGTGTCTAGTATAACTAACGATGGTAACTGTGAAGCAGAAGTTCGGAGACGTATTCGTATGACAAAAAATGCGATAAGTCGCCTAACTAAAGTTTGGAAAGACAGATCTATCTCTCAAAATATCAAGATGAGACTAGCGAATGCTCTTGTATTTTCAATATTTCTATACGGGGCAGAAACTTGGACTCTTCTCGCAAAAAATTGATGCCTTTGAGATATGGTGCTGGAAAAGAATGTTGCTCATACTTTGGACAGCTCATAGGGCAAACGTTTCCATTCTAAACCAACCCGAAATTAAAAAAAGGCTGTCCATAATATGTCTGCAACGTATTCTGCAATTTTTAGGTCACGTGGTTCGCAGAGGTGACGATAGTTTGGAGAGATTAATTGTTTCTGGAAACGTTCCGGGGAGAAGATCAAGAGGGCGATCACCAACTAGATGGTTCGACCAAATTAAGAATTCAGCTGGAAACTCATTCTGCGAACCTTTCAGAAGATAGAGACCAATAGAGAAAAATTGTTAGGAATATTGGAAGAAATTACTATCCTCATTAATTGGGAAACGACAAGAGAGAGGTCGATACAGCTCGTAACGCTGCGAATTGAACGAAGCATACTACAAGAAAAAAGGAGCAGGTCACCTAGTCCGGTTGAAAGATACTTCAAGTGTATTGTATAGGGGTAGGATGCTTTCCAACATACGGCACTGAACAGAGTTCTCCCTTAACCCAGAATATCTATAATAACGGTCTTCTAATAAACATTCTGTCGCTTCGAAAATACATCGCACAAAGTGCCGCCGTCCCAGTGGCAACCAACCTCAAACTTCACATACAGAATCACAGTTTAAGCCCCAGTTCGGATCAGAATTGGTATTACAATATGACAACAGCAATACATAGTTAGACATGACAACGATAATATTTCCAAAAGCTCACGCCCCTCGTGTGTGTCCATTAATATAAATGGTCAAAATGTCCAATCCATTGAAGAGTGCAGGAACGTAATAGAAACTAATAACCGGACAATTATTCGGCTTCTGACAAACTGACTGGACAAAATCGAATATAATTATAATTTCGAATTATTTCTAATTCCCTGTGTCCGATTGTTCTTTATCGACGATGATAAAATAAAATGTTGAAGTCGTGCAATAAAATATAGTTTTATTGACAGTTACTGAATTATTACACTATTTGTTGAGGTGAAAATGTATTATAGACTGCGCCCCAAACTAGTCCCAAAGCTATATTTATAATCTAACTAAAATGTAACGATTCATCAAATAAGTGTATTGCACTCTACATAGAATAAAAACCTTTGGTTTCTATTATTAGACAATCTATAGTATGCAGGAAGTTGAACAAACTATAATTAAGCTACTAATCGATATGTTTCACAATTATACACGGTGAAACTATACAAATTCAGGAAATTAAGATTAATGTGAGATTATAAATTAATGGATTAATTTGTGATTGAATACTGACAATCATCATGAATATATTTATCATCAATCACACCCCCAAAAAATTTTCCAACCAACGAAAATTTTGCAGAATCTTCAAAAATCAGAATCTTCTTGAATCAAATCTAAAGAAGATAGAAGTCAAATCAGCCGACGAACGAGCCATCCTATGTACTCCCTGAAACTAACTAATAAGCAATAATACCCAAAAAACTTTTAAATCACACATCTAAGCTAGATCGCCCTTTCCAGTAACTCAACCCTCCTTCTTAAACACAAATATACCACTCAATCAGGCAATAGTTAGGCAACCTACTCCTACAGCCCACATCACTATTCTTCTTCTTCTTTCTCTTTGTAAGCAATTCTGCTTGTTCATTGGCGGATTAATCCCTCTATGGAAGGTTGTCACTCCATCTTTTGCGCGGTCGTCCGATACTTTTTCTGCCGATTGGTGACTTATCTCTTGCTATTTTAACGACACGGGTCTCCTCCATTCTGCTTATGTGGTTATTAAATTATTTTTTTCTATATTGCGTCCATTCATTTTTCAGTGTATGTTACATTTTCTTCTAATGTCTTCTCTTCTCTTTCGATATCTCAGCGTATTTTCTGTAATTCTTCTCAGTACTCTCATCTATGCAGTTTCCAGTAGTCTTTGCGTTGTGGCTGTGTCGGGTCTTGTTTCTGAGGTATATTGATCTTACACTGGCTTTATAAATTCTTGACTTCATCTCAGTATTAATGTGTCTGTTTCGCCATATAGTGTTATTAAAGCATCCTGCCAGTCTATTTGCCTTTTGTACTTGATCTCTCACTTCTTTGTCTAGGTCTCCATAGCTAGACAGTGTAATTCCCAGGTATTTTATTTCCATTACTTGTTCAATACTGATGCCATCAAGTTCTATTTTATATCTGGTTGGTTATTTGCTGACTACTAATGTTTTAGTTTTCTGAGATGAGATTGTCATATTAAATTCTTTTGCTCTTATGTTAAATCTGTGGTCCAGTCTTTGCAGACTATCTTCATCTTGGGCTATCAATATTGCGTCGTCTGCGTAACAGAGTATTTTTATTTCTTGGTTTCCCCTTTCTGTATCCTCTTCCTTTGTTAACGCTTTTGATGATTTCATCTATATCAAATTGAAGAACATGGGGCTTAATGAATCCCCTTGTCTTATTCCGCTGCATATTTCTATAGGTTCTGAAAGTTGTTAATATATTCTGACTTACATTTTGTTGTTTTGGTAGATGTTTTCGATAGTTTTTATATTTAGGGGACTTTCTCTATTATATACAAGATGGATTACATCTTTGAGTTTTACTCTGTCAAACGCTTTCTTTAGGTCAATCAGACACAGAAATGATTAGCACTTGTATAATTTTAGTTGTAAGTTTTAGTGTTATTTTAGTGTAACAAGTTTGTAGTTTTGTTCTCTGTACCTCTGTAGTGTAACCTTGCTGTTTTTTATCTCCTTTTTTTTAATAGTAGAATTAGTTCGCTCATTCTCCATTCTTCCGGTATTTTATTGTGTTTTATAATTTTATTAATTAATCTTGTTAATTTTTCTGTCATTGCTGCTCCACAATATTTCAGTAATTCGTTTGGTATTTTACTGCTGTATTATTATTTGCTGTAGGCATTATTTACCTGCTGCTTTTCTGTTCTTTAGGTTTTCAAGTATTTTTTGAACTTCGTGTACATTTATATTAAGTTCTTCATTTGTGGTAATTTCTGGTGTTTCCGGTTCTAGCGTCGTTTGTTCTTCCTCTGCATAGAGCTTTTTTAGGTAGTCAATCCACGTATCCTTTTCTATGTGTTTTGGTTTTATTAGTTCATTTACCTCCGTTATTTGACCTCTTATGAAGCGCCATATTTCCGTTTGCGGATCATAAAAATCATGTTCCATTTCTTTCAAAAAGCGTTCCCAGTGATCAATTTTTATTTTTCTTACAAGTGCATGTGTTTCGTTTCTGATTTTCTTGTAATTATGATATGTCTCTTGTGTTTTGGTCGACATTTAGTGTCTTTTCTTTACATTTTTCCTTCACTTATGTACAAAACCATGGAGTTCTTTGCCTTAGGAACGATTTATTTTTATTTATATTTCTTTCACCATGAACTTTCTTAGCCGAGGCTAACATATTAGACTTAATTTTTGCCCAGCTTTCTTCGACTCTATTACTTTCTGTGATATGTGTTTCTGGTTGCTTCGGTTTTTTTTTTTTTTTTTGAATAGATGTCTTGAGGAGTCATCCCTTAAGCTTTCGACTTTTATCTTTGTGGTGTATTCTGTTGTTTTGTTATCACATATATGTGTTTTCATTTGGATTTTGCACAATACCAATTTATGATCACTTCCTATTTCTGCTAATATTAGTGCTCTTACATCCAAGATTTGAGAGGGCTGTAACTCTGTATTCGACAGAATATAGTCTATCATATATCTTTGTCCTCTAGTGTTTTCAAAAGTGTATTTGTATTGTTCTTTGCGAGGGAAAAATATATTATTAATACGTGTCTCGTTTATGCTGCAGAGATCCGTCAAAAGGTCTCCGTTTTCATTTCTGATATTTTCGTTATATCGCTGTTTTATTCCTGGAACTATATCGTTGCCAACACGGGCGTTAAAATCACACATAATGATTATATTATTCATCACTTGTGGTCTCGTTTATTACAATTTGAAGGTGTTCGTAGAAGTTTTCCCTTGTGGTGGTATCTCTGTTGTTCTCTGGTGCATAGATTGCTATCACATTCAGAGGTTTGACATCCAGTTTAACTTTTACACTAATTATTCTTTCAGAAATATATTTACATTCTTGTACTTCGTGTAAAAATTTTCTAATGCCCTAAACTAACAGGGCGACTCCTTCTTTGGCACTAGTTTCTTTCGCAACACCACTGTAAAGTATCAGATAGTCATCTAGCATAATTTGACCCTTTCCTTTTTTTCTTCGTCTCTTGTAGTCCACATGTCTATTTTTTTTCTACAAGCTCTTTTGTAATTTCTTACTCTTTTGTGTTTAGAGACTTTACATCATCATTAACTTCACTATTAAAGCACAAAAGCCCCAATCAAGTAGAGAATAAAAGGCATCTCACCAGTATTTTACAGCAGAGAAAATGCTTTCAAATTATAAAAGACAACGAGATTCTATCAAATAACATAGACTGTCTAAAATCACACTCTCTTCCGATAAAAGAGCCGTACAGAAACACTTCAAGCAAAACAGTTCAGGCAGATCATTACTCGATACAGACGAGGAACAAAAAGTGACCAATCAATACTTAATCGCCGATGGGCAGAAAAATTAGCCTCAGATGGGCCTTAGATCAATACTCCAAGACCTGGGTTAGGAGCTCTTACCAGATCAATACTCTGGTCCGGACTCAGTTCCCTGCCAATATCTACGATGTTTTGTATCTTTGCCGGTATTCCATCTCCAGCGCGTATCGAATGGTAATGGTAGATGTTGATGGAAGTGCATGCATAGAGAGAGGTGACAAGCCGACGGCGCGAGCTAGCGATACTATCGTTACAATGCCTTGAAGAGGCATAGAGTCTATAATGAGGTTATTATAACCTTGAAAAAGAATAAACGTTAGGGGCTGTTTGAATCCACCCTTGTTTTATTTTGTAGATGTTTACTTTTTATTATGTAATTAATTAATAATCTATTTTAGTGACTCGAACAACCAAAGACTCATGTTGGGCGATTCTTCAATGATACCAGTTCCAGGAAGCAAAGGGCCTTTAAAACCTCAAGGAACAGTAAACAGTATGAAACAGTTACGTATCGATCATAAGAAGTGAGTTCCAACCAATTGGCAACAAAATTTCATCCGGAAGTACAATTGGCATGCAAAATTTAGATATGCAACCAGAATAGGTGAAAGAACACCATTTTGAAATGGAAAATTATAGACACGAATTTTATGAAAATGTTTTTATGACACATAAATTGATTTTTAAAAATTTAAAGCACGTTGACATGATTTTGCCTGTTAGTTTTTACAAGTATATTTTTTACAGCAAAAAAAGCATGATAAGAATATACATATTATATTTAGAAACTGTTGATTGTATGCTAATATATGACTGCTCTAACTTTTGATTTTTCTAAATAATCTTTGGTTTCTCTGTGTTATCTTATAAACTCAAAACTGTTTATTCTTCACATATTTAATTATTATATCGTATTTTTCTTAGCGTTAATTGTATTTTCATTCATTAGTCTTATAAATTAGGGGAGAGTCGGCTAATGGTGCGCGTCGGGTAATTGTTGTATATGATTTTTTCTTCTTCTCTTGGTGCCTATTCGTTTCGAATATTGGCGATCATTTTGACTATAATTATTTTATTAACTGACGCTTTAAATAGATTAGTTGTTGTTCTGGAGAACCATTTCCTCAGGTTTTTTAACCATGATATTCTTCTTCTCCCAATTCCTCGCTTTCTGAATACTTTGCCTTGAAGGATTATTTTCAGTAATCTGTATTTAGTGCCGCTTCTCATTAAGTGTCCGAGATATTCTAACTTTCTCCGTTTAATCGTATACATCACTTCTCTTTCTTTCCCCATTCTTCGTAGTACAGTCTCGTTGGTTATCTTGTCCGTCCACGATATCCTTAGGAGCCTTACTTTTATATTCAGATTAAGGTTGTGGCTTTTAAAGAGTTTGGCCATGTTGTCGAATGCACTCCTAGCCTTCTCTATTCTACATTTTACTTCTTGTTAGTGATCCCATTGTTCGTTTACTATTGTTCCAAGATAGGTAAACTGTTTTACTCGGTTAACTGGTATTCTTGAAAAGCAGTTGGACGTCTCTAATTTTATTTTTGCTGATGACCATAAATTTAATTTTTAGTATTTTTTTTGTAGTCCAAATCTTTCACTTACTTCATTTACTTTGTTTATTAGTTGCTGTAAACTGTTTAAACTGTCTGCAAAAATAATGCTGTCATGTGCATAGCGGATGTTGTTTAGGCGTTCTCCATTTAAAAGGATTCCATGTTCGCAATTTTCCAAGGCTTCACTAAATATTTCCTCTGAATATAGGTTGAATAATATAGGTGAAAGTATACATGCTTGTCTAACGCCTCGCAGAATCTGCATCTACAAGATTTGTTCTTATTGTGGCTGATTGGTTCCAGTATAAATTTTGTATTATACGCCGGTCTTTATCATCTATTTGGGCTTTTCTTAGAACATCCATCATTTTTCGGTGTTGAAGTGTGTCAAATGCTTTTTGGTAGTCCACAAAGCAGGTGTAGATATCGCAAATCATATCTCTGCATCTTTGGAATAATACCTGTAGACTAAACAGTGCATCTCTCGTACCTACGCCTTTCATGAATCGAAACTGCGTGTCTTGTATTCTCCCTTCGCATAGCTTGTATATTCTGCGATGTATAATTGGTAACGTAATAAACTCTCAAACTAGCCAATCTTTTGAAATATTGCCCGTGTCATACATATTATTAAAGATTTTACATAGTATTCTTAAAGATTCAATCATCAAGAAGTTTAAGTAATTCAGACTGTACTCCGTCTGGTCTTGGAGCTCTCCCCTCGTTTAGTGATATTATGGTTGCTCTTATTTCTCCCACTAGTATAGGTTGTCCTGTTTCCGTAGGTATTGGGGACTGGTTCTCCCTCTCATCAAAAAATAAATTTCGTATGTAATTTTTCGAGGTATTATCAATACTCTCTTTGTCCACGATTACCTTTCCGTTGTCATTAACAAGTTTATTTACTCTTCTGTTTTTACATTTGCCTGTAATTTCTCTTACCTTTTTATGCACGTATAAGTCGTCGTATTTACTTTGTAGAATTTCGATTTCTTGGCATTTTTTCTCCAGTTTTTTCTGTTTGGCTTCTCTGATCTTTCTCTGTATATCTCGTTGTAATGTTTTATACATAGAGTTATTGTTCTTGTTTTTCCTTCTTTCTTCTATCAGCTGCAGAATCTCTGTCGTCATCCATGTTTTATTCTTACCTTCTTCGTTCTTCATAAAAGTGTCTTTAATGTCGTCTATCGTTTTATTAAGGGATTCTATCTTCTCTCCTGTGCTTTCTGTTGTATTATCGATTTCTTTGAATTATCTATTTATTGTTTTGCTGGCTATTTCTTTTAAGTCACTACATTTCAGTTTTCTCATGTCATGTTTTTTTACAGTTTTTCCAGGTGTTTTCTTTAACTTGATTGAATATCAGCGCCTGGGTAGGTTTTAATACCGTTGAAACTATTTCGATATCTTTTGTTAAAAAGTATATAGTCTATTTGGTTTCTTATAGTAACGTCTTCTCCGTTGTCTCTAATTGATTTCCTCGTATACAGGCGTCTTGGTGGTAGTTTGTAAAATGTGTTTAGCACGATTAAGTCATGTTCAGCTGCAAAGATACCCATGCTATACTCTGTATATGATTTAGCCGAGATATTTAATAAAGTGCTACAAAGGTGATATAATGCACAAAGCACAATTAGGCTTTCAGGCAGCTGATATCAGGCCTTTCCAAAAGGATAAATTCACGGATGATGACTTTTTAACCGCAACTTATCATTTACCTGTTGTAGTTGATGATGAACTGCTTCCGTCCGCCTCTTCCAGCGACAACCAAACTCAAGTCTCTAATACAAAAAACAATGATGGTGCAGTTCCAAGTAAATTCAGCAGCAGCATTTTGAAAAATCTAAGTCCGCTTCAGAAACCACCCACAAAAAAGACTTACCGGAAAAAACAAAAATCTCAGATATTAACCTTTTACTGCATGATTTTTTTATTTTTTATAAAAAAAAATCTGTGATTACAAAATTGTCTTCAAGATTACGGTAATAATATAAAAAAAATCCTACTTGGTTAGTTTTTTGTATTTTTTTATTTTTTTTGTGTTTCATATATAACTATGCACTATGCATTAAAATAAGATTCAACAAGTAAAATGAATAAAAAAATGACGTTTATTACTTTCTAATTATAATGATTATTCACTGTGAAAGTTGTAAAAACAATTTCTATCTTTGTTTAAGCAAAGAAAAACATTACACTTCTCCCATTTTATGAAGCTTTTTGAACCACAGGGATATTTACATCTTTGCCTTTCACTACACCATAATGGAAGATGACCATATCCATCTGTTCGTACATCTTGCATTCGAATATCGGTTGCTGGACCCCTTCTTTTCTTGTTTTGTAAGTTTTCCATAGATCTACACGGACGACCCCTTTTTGTAGTAAAACCAGCTTTATTAACTTTGCATAAACACTCTGCTACTTTCATTTTGAAATCTACCAGAGCTAAATTATTATGCTCATTGTCACTTTTTCTCCAAAGAATCTACGCATTGACAGTCATCAAATCAATAATATGAAAAAATATACGCATATACCATTTTTTGTATCTGAGTTTAATCCTATAATATCCCAACATTGAATCCAGGAGATCTACTTCCTCCATATACTTGTTGTAAGTCATTACAGCTTTTGGACATGGAACCATTATGTGTCTTATCTTTTATCGAAAACCGTTTAACTTCAACTGTTGGCATACTGCCAGCATATGTTGATAAAATGTTTACAAATTTGTTGTCATACCATGTAACAACAGATATTTTTGTACCATTAATTGTGGTTACTTTCTTTACCATAGCTCCTTAGCCCTTCTTTTTAATTCAGTTTTTTTTGGCATATTACTGTTTGGCACTCTGTTTATTCTAACTGTTCAAAGTGGTAACATACCCTGTTTCGGTAGATAAATTTGCAATGGGACGCTTTTGAACCAATTATTAAAGAATATTTTGTGATTAATAAATCTTGGTACTGTTTGTGTTAGCCGAAGAAACACATTTAAACTTACCCCTAAATCAGGAAAACCATCCGGTACAACATTATTTTGGCTTCCTACAAAAATTTCATAATTGCAGAAAAATCCGCTAACACCACTAAAAACAAACGCCTTATATTCCCATTTGTGGGGTTTTTGCGAATTATATTGTTTTATAGATGAATGCGCCTTTGTCGGAATTATCTGCTCATCTATGGCTAAAAGTTCCTCTTTTGTAACTTTGAGTAACTGATTCCTTAGTTTAATTAGTAGCGGTCGGATTTAAAAAAGTTTATCATGACCAAGATTCCCGGCAGCAATAGCATCGTTATTGTTCGCAAAATGTAAAAAACGTTTTATTTCTTCCCATCTATTGCATGACAAAATATCTGAGATCAATCGATGATTCAGGCTGGAGTTCCAATAACTTCTAGCGTTTGGCAATTCCATTATTTACATAAAAATACAGGTTTCTAAGACCTGTTCTAGCTCATTTTCAGAAAGTTTCAAAGGTTTTTGAGGTATTTTTTTCACTGAATATAATATAGGTTGATAAATTATATCTTTGATCATCTCATTTGTTAAAAAAATTAAAAAAATGCGTAAGGGGAATCAGCTTGTTACAACTCAGGTGGCAGACCAGTAGAACCGAGAAATCTTAGATCATCATCTGATGTTACCAAAATTCCTACTTTCCAAGTTGGATGATTTTTATTTCTATGCTTTATTAGATTACGTCGTAATTCGTCCAAAGAAATATCGCTATCCGAACTGCTTTCTAAATCCATTTCTGGGATAATAATATCTGATTAATTATTATCTATTATATCATATTCCTAGTCTGACTCTGGGGCTAATATAATAGAGAAAATATCATCATCTGATAGACCTTCGTCTTCACTATCATCTGGTATGTCCACTCTCCACTCCCACAAGAGTTTCACCATAAAACTTTTGTTGGATCCATTATCCAAAAAATAAAAAATAATAATAATATCTAGTTCAGAACGCATATTGTGCCTATATGAAAGAGAGTTTTGTACGTCAGTGCATATCGTGGCATATACGGCACAAGCATATTTTTTACCAAAAAATACCAAAATAAAGAAATACGTGAAAATACTTACAGAAGAAATTCTTTCTTGAAGGTCTATTCTTGATGTTGCTATTTTTTTGTACAAAAATATTCAGTAGAAACATCGATAATTGAATATCAAATTGCACAATTCTTATGAACAGCTGTCATTCTACGGCCATTTCCAAATTTTCATAAAAGTTCACTTTGCTGCATTGAGATGGCGCTTTATTACCGGTTATACGAAATATGTGCTCTATGTCTATATGGACATGTGATGCATAAATACTTTAAAATAATTTTCGATCTCTAACGGTTAGGTATAAAACTAAGTATTTTGCCATATGACCCAATATGCAGTAAGGGGTTAACAGAAACGTCTAACAGACAAAAGCTTGAGATGGAAATTGAAAAAAGAAAAGAAAGGCAATATTGTTTAAACAAGCTTCAAAATGTACAAGAGGCAAAGAGAAAACTAAGAAATTGAAAGAAGGTACAAAACGGAAGATTTTTGTAACATCAGCTCCGAAGATGTTTCAGAAAGTGAACTGTGCAATGATGATGAGTTGGACGATCTCGTGTCAGATGAAAATGACTTCTGTGTATTATGTGGTGATGGTAGCAAAAAAGACGAGGTATGGAACAAGTGTTCGATATGTTGTCAATGTGCTCATGCTATGTATACAGGAGAGGATAATCCAGAAGGATATATTTGTGACTTTTGCGATTCTCAGTTTTTTTTTAATATATCTTTAACTTGGTTTCTTATCTTTTTCCATATATTTGTTTGTACCTTTAATATTTACGTTCAATAAACTACATTTTCGAAGGTCATTATTGCGCACAGCTATCCGACATATGCGCACCATTAGCCGAATAGGTGGGGTAATTGTGCACGTTACAATAATTGGAACCTCTCACTGTTCTACTGTTCAACTCATTGGAAGCGGTCTTCACCAATATAATATATCTAGGCCCTTAAAGCATATCTTTAAAAAAGTTGGAAACTGAAATGTTTTAAATTTTTGCAATATCTTGCATTAGCCTTAGGTGAGAACAATAGCCGACTCTCCCCTAATTTTTTTTTCTTATACAACTCACCTTTATTCCTATTGTCAATATTACAATCTGTTCTGGTACCTATTTCATTGAGTCCATTTTATAAGTAAATTTCAAATACAGAACAGTTATTCACGATTTCTCTTCCGAATTCTAAACAACTGCATCAATTTGAAATATACTATTTCAGTTCTTTAAAATTACTTTTATTGGAATACCAACAATATTACAATACTTATTTATAACTTTAACTCAATGACAACTATCAGATATTACTAGACATTTCGGGATTTTTCGATGACATCTCTAACATTTTAGATTTTTTAATACTTCTTCATTTTCGTCAAGGGGCTTTTTATGTATGGAATCAATCTTATGGAACTGGCTTAATACTGCTCTCTCCTTTATATATATTCACCTCAAATAACTGCTCTATCAGGGACCGATTAAAGCCAACAGGGTGGATGAGTTCCATGATATGGAGCTAATCTCTCGATATGAACTACCTTGGGTTTACTTCTAGGTGACTGTATAAGGCCTTTCCAGTTTCGTTGAAGTTTCAGACAAAGTTCTTTCGTACGTTTGAGATTGTATGACCATATTGGGTTACTTCTTTCGAAATTTGTTCCAGTAGCATGCATGTTGAGGCTATCCTTGGCTTTATTGCTTTGAAGATTCAAAATTTTAAAAGCAAATTGGTAGACTTTTCCCAATTTTTCTTTCAAATTTTCGATCTACGTCAAGGATGAACGTTCTTCTTTGTGAAGAGGCAATCTTCTTAAAATAAGATTTTGAGGAAGCTTAATTTCTCTTCCGGTGATCATCATCGATGGAGAATAACCGGTTTCTTCGTGTTCGGAATTTTTGGGCGAGATCTGGAAATGCTTTTCGCAGCTTCGTACTCCTGTGCTGAGAAAGTGCTCCATTTAGCATTTTGTGATGGTGTAATCGAAAAGCTTGTTGCATTTTAACATCTTGAAGTCCATCTATGAATGCCTTTATAGTAATTTGTTTCAGAAAATCTTTAGATGCCTGAGGGTACGCCAAATGCTATAACCTTTTAATATCAACTTCAAATTATTGCAGGCTTTGGTTGTGTTTTTGATATAGAACTTTCAGCTCACTTTGAGATATCTGCTTTAGATGCTGCTGGCTCTATTTTGTCTATAAAGCTTAAACGAGATAGGTGTAATTGGGTGCATCCTGGGGAAGAAATTAAAAGACACTACATCTGTCCTCGAAGCATCACTACCAAGGAAACTACCATTTCTTTTCCAGTTCAGTCATTTGCTCGAGCTGTAGCTTCTAACTGAAAACGATAAGTTTACCATGCTGTTTGACATCGAATGTGGGTGGTTTTAAATTTTGCCTGGTTTAACTATGGAAGATGATGAAGCTGTTTATTCAGATTTGACGTTAGTTACTGAAACTATATTAGATAAAAAAGCTTGGGTATGAATTTTTCTTTCTAACCCAACTATTTGTCTTTATACATTAGTTTAATTTAAAATTGAATTAGAGTCTAAATCGTTTGGTTGTTGTTCTAACTAATATTGTTGTTCTTCTTATTTATCTATTTTATTAGTAATTGGACTTACACCTAACTTAAAATTTTCGTGGATTTGGGATAAACTATTTATAATTTATACCTCTATTTTCTACGCTTTTCCTTCTCTTCTTCTTGTTGTTGCTTCTCATTCAGCTCTCCCTCTTATTGCTTAAGCTTTTTCTTCAGCTCCCTAAGCTTCTCCTTTTCCTCTTTTTCATTTAATTATAATTATACTTAGAAAATGAGTCAAAGAAAAAGGATGAATGCCATCTCTTCTTAGGGGTGGAAATACTAAGTAAATTATTTTGTTGTGTTACTTGGTAATATAAAAAATTACCAATTCTTTAACTAATTTAATTTTATCTGCCTCATCATCATCACTCTGGCTTTACAACCCTTCGTGGGTCCTAGCATCCTCAAGAATTTCTCTCCAGTCGTCCCTATCCATCGCCTTTCTCCGCCAAGCACGTATTCCCATATTTATCATGTCTTCATCGATGTTATCATCGGTCTTCCTCTTGTTCTCTGGCCAATGGGTCTATCAAGGAGCGTTTTTCTAGCAGGGTCATTTTGTTCCATCCGCATTGCATGCCTTATCTACCTCAGACGTCCTAACTTAATATGTTTTTCGATATCTGGTTCCTGGTATATTCTATAAAGTTCGAAGTTGTACAGTCTTCTCCACCATTAACTGCTCCATAGATTTGCCTTAGAACTTTTCTTTCAAAAGATCCTAACTGTTAGAGTCCAGGTCTCTGAACCATATGTTAGGACTGGGCGACCTGGGCGTATTATTGTTTTGTAAAGTTTTATTTTTGTATTTATCGATATAATTGTAGATTAAAGGAGCGCTCCTAGGTATACAAATTCGTTCTGCTTCGATGACGTCGTTTTCTATAACACATGTTTGTAGGATTTGTGGTTGCGTGCTTATTTTCATATACTTCGTTTTTTTTGGTGTTATTATTAAACCCATTTTTGTAGCTGATTCTTTTAATGCTACATACGCCTCTAGTATAGCGTTTTCGGTGATCCCAACAATATAGATACCATCAGAATAGGCAAGTATTTGCACTGATTTATTATATATTGAACCAATCGTTGTGATTTGTGACATACGTATTACTTTTTGCAGAGCCAGATTGAACAGTATACAGGAGAGAGGGTCTCCCTGGCGCAGCCTGTTATTTGTTTTAAAAGGTTCAAACGGTACCCCCTGAATTCGTACTCTACATTCAACTTTTTCAAGAGTTAGTTTTGTTAAATTTACCAACTGATTTGGTACCCTAGCTCTTTCATTGCTTTGAACATCTCTCTTATATTCACAGAGTCGTAGGCTGCTTTTTAGTCTATAAATATGTGATGAGTATCAATGCCATATTCCAGTGTTTTTTTTTAAATTTGTTTCAGGGTTGCAATCTGATGAATTGTCTATTTACCACCCTGGTATTTTCCTACCATCCGTTCTGCATATGGTGCCATACGGTGATATTTATATTAATTTATAATAATAATTCTGACATATTACATTATATATATATAATATATATATATATATATATATATATATATATATATATATATATATATATATATATATAAATTATAAAATAGATGATTTAAAAAAATATTGTGAATATTTTTAAGTTGCTTTAAGGGACAAGTTTATTGGAGGATAGTTCATTAGATTACATTACACCACAGATTTTCTATTAAATTCTTCGTTTAATAAACCGTGAAAGTATTACTAAAATCTTTGGTTATTGCTCTAAGTTTGGCTATTTTATAAATTTTATTATATTAGTCTCAAATGCAGTTTGATGGTATACTCTTATCTTAGTGATCAATTTAAAAGAACAGTCACATATTGCAAACATCAACCTGGTATATTTTACATTTAAAACTTTATTCTAAAGCACTACTTGCATTTGTCTCAAAAGAGCATGAATTCGTAAGTTGCTCAAATTTTAAATTAATTTAAAATTGCAAACAACTTTATCAATAATTGCGAAATATGTAGGTGATATATTTAAATATAGGTTTTTTCACAGATTTGGTTCGCGATCCATCAGACGAAGTGTACGCAGTGGTTCTATTAAGCTGAAACAAACCTATGAACATTTGATGGAAAATGGTGATATCGGTGTCAACAGGGTGACTTCAAACAGAGCCCGACCTCACGATCTGGACATTAAGTTATTGCAAGCCAAAAGACAACAAGCAGAAATGAGAAGGTACGCTATTAAAAATGTAATAATTGTTTAATTATTAATTCAATCTTCTTATCAGAATTACTTATCTACTCCAGTCGAAGACGAAAATGCCACTAAAAATCATGTAAAGATCTGAATTTTGCTAAGAATGACAATTTTGAGACCACAAAAAATATGCAAAAAGTTCACCACTCGCATCACGCGGTTTCCCTTTAAAACACACCCTCATAGGGAGGCAAAAACGGAAAAAATCGATTTACCAAGAAACTGTATGCCGCAAAAAAAATATTTTCAATAAAAAATGTAGCTAAGATAATTTTTAACAAAAATGTTTATTAGTAAACATAATAAAATTTATTAAATTAAATAGTAAACACGGTAAAAATTCGATATCTTTTGGTTAGAGTGTCCTATCGACAAAAACTAAAATGAGTTTTAAAGGTCAATAGTGCACATTTCAGACTAATTTTTTGTATTTTGCCGCAAATGTAGTCAGTTTCTATAAAGCTGTTAAAAAAATGATCACTCGTTGAATGATTTTTTAAGATTCTGATGAGAACAATGAAATTTATTCACTTCCGTTGACCAATCACTATGGAGCTTTCATTTTTGTCTATCAGTAAAAATGTCTATCATGACAAAAAAAAAGGTAAACCATAATGGCATATCTCGCAAAGAAAAAACAATGGTACATAAGATGGAAGGCAACCATAAAATAATAAAGTCACTGTGTAGCGTCATTTTGGTAGTCGCCTTGTTTGTTTTTCCTATCTTAATATATTCGTGATATCCTTCCCTTTCATTTAACTTATCACACGCTCCAATCGGACCAATAACAAAGGAGATTTGATGTAATGCCCTCTGAGCAATGCCGTAATGTAAGTTTTTTCTATCTCAACATATTTGCTATCCCCTCTCCTTTTCAATGATGTATCATACGTCACGATCCGGCAAACTATTATACCCCTACCACAAAACGCTCAAAAATGAGCAGAATGAACCTTATCATTTTCTTATAGGATTTTACATTGAAAATTAAGCATAAACGGCACAGCAGCGTTTTTACAGGTATAGCTTTTACTTAATTTGATTTAAATATAGTTGTTTTATGTCTCAATATTTGATGTAATGCCCTCTTAGGGAGTTATTTCATACAGACCGATTGCTGATACTATAAAACAATATTTAAGACAGTACGGTCGAAATATATATATATATATATATATATATATATATATATATATATATATGATTAATAATTATATTATTTAGAAATCAGCGAGAAGAAGATCTACGAGAAAATCATCCTTTCTTCGATACACCTCTTTTTGCTGTACCAAGAGAGAGTAAATTTAGAAAATTTTGTCAAATGATTGTCTATGCTCGATATGACGCCAGGTTAAAGGATCCTCTTACTGGAAAAGAAAGAAAAGTCCAATACAAAACCCTGCAGTAAGTAGTATATTACTTTAATTTTGTGTGTATTAAAATATTTCATATATATTTACATATATATATATATATATATATATATATATATATATATATATATATATATATATATATATAATATATATATATATATATATAACATGATTTTTTTTGTTTTTTTTTTATTAAATAATCGAATTCGTATGATTTTTAGTATAAAAACACATGTAAATTTTTTTTTATTTTAAATGAAATTGTTTAAAGCAATTGCGCTATTTCCCGTTAAACATAAAAATATGTCACATGATTTACGATAAACTTTTGTTTTACCCTTACAACCTGGAAGCTTACATCTAACATAATTGTTTAACTCGGATGCCATTGCAGGAATGTGTTGTATCTTTCTCCTAGTAGACGATTGAAGTGATGTGCTAGGTTTGTAACTATTTCTAGTTATCAGTGTTGAAATGTTCCCAAAATCAGAATTTTCAGAAATGGTATTTTGGAAACTCAGAAACAGCTATTTTAAACTCCTTGAACTTCATAATGGTTTTATTAGCATCACCAAGTTGCTTATGGTCATCTCTGTATAGAATCCAAGAATTGGCAATCGCAAGGTGAAACAAGTGAAAAATGGTTCTGACTGTCCATTTATTACTTCTAGCTTCCATTGTATAATAACTGATCATCCTGTCAATTAAATCTATTCCTCCCATGGATTCGTTGTAATTTTTAACAATGTTTGGTCTAGGTACCTCAAAATATCGGGAGTAGTTTTTTGACCATCGCTTACATTTATCTCAAGGTTCTATTTGCAACGCAGTTGACGCTAGCATAACTGACTTAATCGATCATCACCTTATCCGATGTTACATGAACTGCTTTGGGTATTCTAGATCTCATTATTGTACCAGTTAAAAAAATATTTTTGTTTTACATGTCCTCAAGTAAAGGTAAGGTGGTGAAATATCTATCAATGAATACATGTGTCCCTTCTAATAATGTTGTAGATAACTTAATGACTGCGGATGGGCCAACACCTAATTTCATAACATCATCATCATTCATCATACAGATATGTATTTTTCACTTGATAAATATCGTCTAATAAAGTCTAATTTTAATCCTTTGAAAGTGGCGCAGACAAAATTTTTTAATCCTTCTGGATTAGGTTTACCTCGAACAAATTGTTTTATGTTACACACGCCCGTAAAAGGTATCATTTGTTCGTCTACAGCAACCTCACTGTATATTGGAAGTGTCAAGCAACCTCTACATATTCTTTCAACTAAAGGCCGGATCTTAAATAATTTGTCAGCGTTTCTTTGATCTGATTGCGTTTCTATAGATTGAACAAACAATCTATATTTAATGAATAGCTTCTTCTATAAGAAGATCCATAGAAGATGGACTTGGAAGAGCCCCGATGGTAAGACAAAAAATGAGATCGACTTCATCATCACTGACAAAAAACATATAGTCAAAGATGTTACAGTCTTAAATCAATTTTCGGTTGCAAGCGATCATAGAATGGTCCGAGCAACTGTAGAAATCAATATTAAGCAAGAAAGACTGAAGATGATAAAAAGTAAAAAATTCAAACCTTGGATGCGCCCAACGAATGAACTTGACTTTGAAAAATATATCACCAGTAACTTACTCATAAATACAACAAGAGAAGACGTAAATAACATAAACGAACAAATAGTAGATACATTAACACAAGCTCAGGAAAAATTTAGCCCTAAACATGGAAAAGAACAAAAAATTAGTAAAGAAACGAAACAAAAAATGGAAGATCGTAGAATGCTAAGAAGTCAAGGAAATGTTGACTCACAAGATATAAACAGCATCAATAAAGAAATCTCTAAAGCCATCGGACGGGATATTAGAAAATACAACAACGAGAAAATTATAAAAACTATAGAAGACAACAAAAGCATGAAAGCATTGAGGAGAAAAATGGAAAATGGCAAAAAAGAAATCTTCCAACTTAAAGACAAAAATGGAAATATTATCTCAGATAGACCAAGCATATTACATATAGTGAAAAGTTTCTATGAAACATTATATAAAAGTCAAGTTATTCCAGAGCTTATCGAACAACCAATACAAAGGGTACATAATGTAGCATCGGAGGATATACCAGATATATCACGAGAGGAAATTCAACATGCCCTCAAAAATATGAAAAATAATAGAGATCCGGGGGAAGATGGTGTAGTCATTGAGACAATTAAACTAGGAGGTCCACTTTTGATGTCCCGAATCCAAACACTTTTTAATCTATGTCTGCATAGTGAAAACATTCCAAGTAAATGGAAGAATTTGGTTACAATCCTCCTCCACAAAAAAGGGGATAAATCAGATCTCGAAAACTATAGGCCAATTAGTTTGCTTAACCACCTATACAAGCTCATTACTCGAATACTGACAAACAGATTAGAAGCAAAACTCGATTTCTATCAATCAGAAGAACAGGCAGGATTTCGAGCGGGACACGGAACAAACGACCATTTGCAATGCCTTAAAACTCTAGTTGAAAAGTCTATCGAATATAACAGACCCCTTGCTCTTATCTTTGTCGACTTCCACAAAGCATTTGACACAGTCGAAACAGTTGCTATCTTAAAAGTACTATCAGAATGCAGAATAGATCACAGGTATGCAAATATTATTCGAAATATATACGAAAATGCGACAATAACCGTTAACCTCCATTGCATGACTGAGAAGATAAAAATTGGCAGAGGGGTGCGGCAGGGAGATACCTTGTCGCCAAAACTATTTGGAGTTATGGAGTACGCATTTAAACGGCTAGAGTGGGAATCAAAGGGTATGAGCATCGATGGAAAGATATTCAATCATCTCAGATATGCCGATGATATTGTTCTCATAACAGACAACTTAGGAGAAGCCAGAGTTATGCTACAACAACTACAACAAGTAACCCAGAAAGTCGGTTTAAAAATAAACTATGGAAAAACAAAAATGATGACCAATCTCGTTCCGAATGAGCTAATAGAAATCGAAAAGTCGCCCATAGAACTTGTGGAAAAATATGTGTATTTCGGTCACGAAATAAGGTTAACGCGAGATAACCAAACATGCGAGCTACTCAGAAGAATAAGTCTGGGTTGGGCTGCATTTGGAAAAATGAGAGACGTATTTAAACCAAATATACCGATCCATTTAAAAAGAAAAGCTATTAACCAGTGCGTTCTACCAGTCCTCACATACGGAGCAGAAACCTTAACTCTCACAAAACATCAGCCGAAAAATTGAGAAGGACACAACGAAAGATGGAGAGATCAATGCTTGGAATACGCTTAAGAAATATAATAAGAAACGAGGAAGTTCGTAGACGAACCGGAGTGGAAGACATTATCGAACATATTACAAGGCAAAAATGGAGATGGACAGGACATGTTGCAAGAATAAAAGACGACAGTTGGACAAAAAAATTGCTTGAGTGGAGACCACGGGCTGACAAGCGAAGCCGAGGAAGACCCCCAACGCGATGGACCTACGACCTCAAAAGAATCGTGACCAATTGGATAGCAGAGGCGCAGAACAGAAGCAGATGGAAAAGTCTAGAGGAGGCCTATGTTTAACAATGGACAACTCAGGGCTGATTGATGATGATGATGATGATGTTTCTTTGATCTTGAGACACATCAGCGTCAATAACTACTTTTAAATTGCTTCTGATTTGAAAATATTTATCACGTGTCATGGCTTGTGCAATACTGTTAACTTTGTTTAAATAGAATTTCCTGTATATTATTGCATTTTTAGATTTTGCGTAAGATTCTAGATACAATTTATATAAGGTACTGTAGATCAAAGCTTCATATTTTTTGAGTTATTCATCTTTTTTCAAAAATTTTGGCAAATACGGATAAAATTTTTAAAGTTAATAATAGCTTATCCATTTATAAACATAATATCTTGAAAACTTTTGGTCATAAACATTAGACAACGTTCTTTCAGCAATTTACATCGAAATCGAATTTCTAAATACAGGGTGTTCACAAATAATACGTCATTTCTTTAAACTTTAAAGCACATTTAGCCAATATTTTTAAATGAAATACCATGTATTTTATAATTTTAATGAAAAAAGAAGCCAATTGTTTTTCAAATACTATTATAGTTCCCTATATCTTTTAATACTTTTGGAGGTAATTGCAGTTTAATGTTAAAGGTCATAATTGTCATACTTCTCATAATAATTGTTATTATTTCTGGTTACTGGAACTTTTATAAAGCGATATAAATGGCTCGTTTAGAACTAAACAATGAAGATTACGAAAGTTTACTTTTAAACCTTGGGAAATGTGACAGTTATTACTAGAACATGTGCTATATTTTCTACAAGATATCCAATCCAATTTATAAAAAGTTTAATTTGTAACACTTGTAACGATCCGAAAATTCTGTCTTAGTTTAAGTATTTGAAAATCCTTTAACTTGATTTAATATATTACTTTTGTCCCACCCTGTATATCTTAATAATCTATACAGTTCCCAATATACACTTACAACATATTGCGTTTTAAAAATTCGATCTGGGAAAACAAACTTTGAGTGTTGCAATTATAATATATTCGGAAGTTTTGTATAATGCAATATGTTTTAAGTGGATATTGGGAACTGTATAGATTATTAAGATATACAGGGTGGGGCAAAAGTAAATATATTAAATCAAGTCTAAATAATTCATACATAATTTTCGGATCGTTAAACACTTACGTTTTATATGTTTCAGTAATTTCCTTGGATTAGTTACTTACCTAGATTGGGTGATGATAACTATGACAACTTTATCATGTTTATCAATGATGTTCGAGACACCATCCTACCGAGTTATGGAGAATGCCAGTTTACAAATAGCCGAGTACGGATTTGTCATTTTTATGAGTATCGAATTGGCTCTCAAGATTTTGGCAGATGGCTTATTCTTCACTCCAAAAGCTTACGTCAAGGATGTTGCAGCAGTGTTGGATGTTTTTATCTATGTAGTATGTATTTATATAATCTATTTAACATATACTGTATTTTACAAATTAGTGACTGTTTTGGATTATCGCTAGACAGTCGACAGCCAATGGTCCACTCAGAGGCGTGCGGTGAAATTTAAAACAAGGGAAGCAATTTATAAAAAAAAATGTAAAAACTCACCTATTTATAATGTAATTCAATTCTTCTACCATTTTTCGCAAACTCGTCTATAACTTCATTGTAAAAACTTGGATATTTGACATTTCTTTAACCAGATTATTTTCAATTAAAAGGGAAACATTTGATAGTCGAACTTGTCCTGTCGAGTTTCTTAAGTAAGTCTTTCTTCGTTTTAGTGTTAAAAAATTACGTTCTACAGGGGCACTAGTAGCTGGAATGGTCAGTACTAACTCACATAATTTCACTACCTCCGAATATTCTTTGTCCAAAGAAGTTGTTTTTAAGAACGTTAGTAACTCACTGGCGTTAGTTTGGGAACCAAGATGCGGATAGTAAGGTGCTACATTCTTCCAGTGTTACTATATGGAGTTGAAGCCTGGACACTGACGCAAGCCACAGAAAAGCGGATTGAAGCCTTCGAGATGTGGATCTACACTAGGATACTAAAAATGTCGTATGTGGTCCATGTCACCAAAGTTGAGGTTCTACAATGCATGACAAAAGAAAAAGACGTGCTTAATTTAGTGAAACAACGTAAACTTGAGTACCTCGGCCACATGATGCGGAACGAAGAAAAATATCGAATTCTTCAACTCGTTATGCAGGGTAAAGTATTTGGCACAATAGACCGGGACGCCGTCGTATCTCGTGGTTGAAAAACCTCCGACAATGATTTGGGATGACCTCCGCGGAGCTGTTTCGCAGAGCAGTTAATAAAACCATGATAAAGAGTTCCGTTATGGTACTACATCTTTCAAGCGTAAAATTTCTCACCAGTAGGAACTCCGAAAATTGGGTCCAAATAGAGCTTCTGGACCTTTGCGTGTTCAATGAGACATTTTCTGAAACCAACTTTTTGATTTCCTCACCTGACTGGCATCCAAATCTTGATTTTTCGTCTGGATTCATTATATATGTCCAAAATTGATTACGCCTCAATGATGTTTGTCAAACTAACAACAATAGAATTACCAGACACCTTCGTGACGGATCTGTCATAATTTTGTCGCTGAGAAATCACGGGCACGAAGGAGTTTTGTCAGAAGGAAACGTGGCGTTGCTATGACGTTTTATTAGTTTAAAATAGTCTAGTGAAAGAGTCGGTAATATGAACAGAATCTAAGCAAACTTGTAATTTCCTTTATTTTTTGGTTTAGATCAATGTTTAATAACTGAAATCTTCTCTGGATCAGTTTTAATTTCTTCTGAAACGATATGTCCTAAATAGTACTCCTCTTTTTAGGTTTTACAGCTTCTTCCGTGCTTAGAAGAAAAGGCCGGCATAGTCAACGCCAGTAAAAATAAAACAGAAGGGAAATCAAAGTTAAACCCTATATGTTGGAATATTAGCCATCATAGGAATATAGGATAAAGAATTTACTTTAAAACAAATTATGCAACTACGCACAACAGCCTTAGCAGTATTTCTACCGGGAATCGGCCAGTATTTTCTTGAATGAGATAGAGGAGATGCTGAGTGCTGAATGATTAGAATTATGTATGAAACGAAGGCAATATGAAACACCACGCAAGAGTCGATTGAAAGTAGAGAATCTATGAAATGGAAAATCAATTTCAGATAATGCAATAAATGCTACTGAATGGTTTTTCAACTCTGGAAGTTCCTTGCTTAATTGATAAGATTGAATTGACCAAGAAATCGGTACACATTGAAGAAATGTAGGATCATTCCACCATAAACTAGAATAACGAAGTGACTGAGAGTCAATGACTCTTGTAAGCAAATCTGTAATGTTTTCTTAGGAACCGACATGCAGCCATTTGCTAGAATTTGTATTATACAATATTTCAGAGACTGTATTAGCCACAAAGGTTTTCAGAAGATTGGATGCAGTTTTTACCTACCCAAGAACTATTGTTGAGTCAGAAGAATTTATAAAAATGAAAATAGCACGAGAAAACAAGCCACGAAAGCACTCCATAGAGTGATATGGAATAACACTCTAACCAAAGGAAACAAAAAAGGTACTTTCAGAGCATAGTGATGAATATTACCTTATATGGAGCGGAAGTACGGCCAATGACAACATCAATATGAAATAAAATAAGCACAGTTGAAGTAGACTTTATGAGAAGAAGTTTATAAATCACCAGAGAGGATACACTCATCCTCAATTACAACAAAGTTGGAAAACAGAGTCCTGCAGTGGTACAGACACGTACAAAGAATACCAGAGCACAGGTAGCCGAAAAGAATATTGGACTGGGACCCGCCGAGTAGAAGACGAAGAGGAAGACCTGCTACAATGGAAAACGTATATAGGAAATGCTATGATAGATGAAGACCTCACTAGAGTGTTGTGCAGGACGAAAACGGCGAACTCATAATGTTAAAAAATCGAAGAAGAAGAAGAAATTTAGAATGAGTTTATTTCACAAATTTTATTTATATAAAAATATTTCCTTTTTGCTCAGCCATATGTTAAAAATAAACGTTTCTAAAGTTCTTTTACTTTTAGGTCAATTTAACTTTCCTCTGTTGGATGCCCAAAAGCGTTCCACCTAACTCTGGAGCACAATTACTTATGATACTACGATGTCTAAGGCCCCTGAGGATATTTACTTTAGTTCCTCATATGAGTAAAGTCGTATACGAGCTTTGTAGAGGATTTAAAGAAATTCTGTTGGTATCGACACTTTTAATTCTTCTTATGTTCATATTTGCCAGCTTTGGAGTACAATTGTACGGTGGAAGATTGGCGCGTTGTAACGATCCTAATATAACAAGAAGAGAAGATTGCGTGGGGATGTTTATGAGGAGAGTATTTGTTACAAAAATGAAAGTTCAACCTGGTGAAAATGAGTCATTTCCAGCTATCATGGTGCCTCGAGTTTGGTAAGTAACTTTAATTATATATTCAGATAATCAATAAAACAATCTGAAAACCTTCACGCAAAATATTGTGTCATACAAGTGTCCTAAGGCGCCTAAATGAAGAAAAACTTAATTCATATAAGTTGAATTTTGTGCAGGAGCTAGCAGAATACGATTCAGATAGAATATTCAATTCGTAGATTAAAGGGTTAAGATATGCAATATGCACCAAAATACATTTTTTTTTTTTTCGAAAAAACTTTTTCGTATAACTTTTTTTTGGAGGTGGCTGCAGATCCAATTTTTTTTATTTTGTGTATTTGATCAAAAACTATATCTCTGATTTTTTCAAATTTTTGTATATAGTGCGCCATCTTCAAACATCCGAAAAACTGTTTTCTAGGAGTTTTGAGAGGGTTTCTCCATTTTATGGATTGCAAAATAGATCAAATTAAAGTTTTTTTTGTAGGTTATATATATATTCTAAATTGAATGAGATCTCTAGGATACTCAAAAATTGGGTCAAATACATTTAAACCCCACAAAAAACCATATTTTTCATGATTTTTAAAGGTTTTGGCGGGGTTAATAATTTTTTTTTTTTTTGACCTCGACATGACCTGAATCAATTTTCTCATATTTTTCATTTTATGTGATTAAATTAAATTAAATTAAGATTAAATTATGTGGTGGCCAAATAGTGGTGCTTGTATTGTTACAAGCACCACTTGTAAAAGTAGGATGAATGACAATATAATGTAGTATACCGCTCGGGAAATGATGACGCACAAAATATTTATGGGGTTGGAGTAATCGTATTTCCTCAATTACGTCAATATGTTACAAATGTTTAAATACTTGTTTCTGAAAGATTAATAATAATCCAACTGAATACTACTCCGTTCAAATTAAATGTTTTACAAGTGATAGCCCTAAGCAGCGATAAACGAGAAGAAGAGGTAGAACAATTCTATGAGTTGTTGATAAATTCACTTAACACACAAACAAATTAAAAAAGAAGATATAACTTATTATGGGTGACTTGTATGCGAAAATTTGTAAAGGGAAAAGCGGTGAATTAATTGGTGATTTTGGTCTAGGGAAGACAAATGAAAGGGGAGATAGATTAAAACTATTTGTAGAGGAAGAAGAATTTGCAATCCTAAATACGTTCATACGTTTGTATACTTGGATCTCTCCACAAGATCAACCAGGAATCATAATAAGGAATTAAACTGATTACATAATGGTGAACAAGAGATTCCGTAATGGATGCCTATCAGTTAAAAGTTATCCTGGTGCTAACGTATCGTCAGATCATACTCCTGTTATTAATAAATTTAGGTTTAGATTTAAAAAGGTGACAAAAAAGAATAGTAAAAAAAAATGTGATATGAGAAGACTAAAATATAAGGAATCAAAGGAGACAGTCGCACGGATTCTTTCAGAAAATCTAAGCAACATCGAGCAAACATATGATCCAGAAAAATCACTCCAGAATATATGTGAAACTTTAACAAGATCAGAGAAGAACATCTAATAGAAAATAAAGATAAGAGGAAAAGTAGGATGAATGACAATATACTGAAACTCATGGAAGAAAGAAGAAAATCAAAGAATAACAAAAGAATGTCCAAAAATGTTCAGAGACAAATAAGAACCGAAATACGAAAGGCCAAAGAAAATTATTTAAAAACAGTATGAAGAGACAGAGTTGTTGGAACCAAACGACGATACATTTAATATGCATAAAAAGGTAAAACAAGCAGCTAGTCTTCAAAAATACGACACAGCTAGCAAACTGCAAGATCGACAGGGTAACATCATCACAGATAAAAATCAGGAAATATGCATATGGGCCAAATATATACAAGAACTCTTTGAAGATAATAGGTCCGAACAACCTCCGTCCTACAAATGTAATGACCACTTACCAATCACGTCAGATGAAGTGGAAAAAGCAATATCACAACTAAAAGATGGCAAAGCTCCTGGACTTTACAATGCTTATGCTGAACATCCGCGGAGCTGTTTCGCAGAGCATTCAACAAAACCATCATAGCCTTGATGATCGCCAACATCCGGACAGGATAAGGCACTGAAGAAGAAGAAGGTCGAAATTTTATAACAATAAAATAAATATGATATAGGATTGTTGATTTCTCATATTTTATTTTAGGGCAAATCCAAGAAGATTCAATTTTGATAATATAGGAGATGCAATGTTGACTCTCTTTGAAGTACTATCTTTTAAGGGGTGGTTGGACGTAAGAGATATTCTCATCAAAAACTTAGGTCCTGTAAGTATTGAAACTATTTCTATATGTACTTTTTAATTTCTCCAATGTTATAAATCAATCAATATATATATATATATATATATATATATATATATATATATATATATATATATATATATATATATATATATAATATGCGACTCTTCTACGGCTGGCGCCGTTTCTCGCAAAATAATTTCCAGCGTTTTTTGTCGAAGTAATCTTCAGTTTTTAAATATCTGGCGGTTATTGCATCTTTGACATCTTGTCCATTTTTCTATCTTTTTTGGCCATCTATTTTCAGGCATTCTCTGCAGGTTTCCATACCAGTTTAATCAGTTTAATGTCTACGTTCGTCAAGTTTAGTTTGCCAGCAACATCGTCTCCAATTGTCCATTTCTATTGCCTTAATTTTTGATTGGTTTTTTTGATTGATTTCCCATTGATCGACGCCGTAAAACGCAATACTTTCTATTATTGTTTTATAAATTCTTCTTTTATTTTCTTTTGTTATTTTATTATTCCACAATAGTCCGTGTAGCTGTCTAATGGCTGATCTTCCTTGGCCAATCCTAGAATGTATTTGTTCGTTACTCCCTGCTTTTGATGATATTTGGACTCCCAAGTACTTGGAGGCTTCAGTTGATTTTGTAGTTCCCATATCAAATTGTAGGCTTTCTGATTTTTCTCCTGTAACTAAATACTCGGTTTTCTGTATATTAATTGTAAGGTCCACTTGGTGTACTCCTCCTCCAGTTTTCTAAGTATATAGTCTATATCGTTCTCGTCTTCAGCTAGAATGGCTTGGTCGCCAGCAAAGTGTATTGTGTACAATCTCTCGTCTTCGATTGGAATACCCATATTACAACATTTTCTTCTCCACACTGAGAGCGCCTCATTCAAATATATTTTGAAGAGTTTAGGTGATATTCAGCAGCTTTTCTTGAGACTCTTACTAATAGGAATTTCTCTAGTTAATTTGTTTCCAATTTTAATGTTTACCGTCATGTTATTGTAAAGCTGTTATACTGCTTTTATATATTTTTTTATTTATTCCTTGTTTTTTCATTGCTACCCAGAGCATTGAAAGTGGTACACTATCGTATGCCTTTGTCAGATCAATAAAGACTACATGAGTTGGAAGGTTGTGGGCTAATCTTTTTTCAATAACCTGCTATACAGAAAATATGCTATCTATAAAGGATTTGCCTGCACGAAAGCCATTTTGTTCTTCTACATCTGTCATCTCTTTTTCAATTTTATTTTTTATTATTTTTCCATAGAGTCTTGAGAGTGAATTTATGACACTTAGCCCCCTGTAGTTTAAACAATTCTTTCTCCTTTTCTTTAGATGTTGCTAATAAATATGTGCTTTTGTCTACTAGAGTGGTAAGTCATGTCCTTTATAGAATAAGGTGAAGACATACGCCAGTAATTCCCGCAATACTATACAATTTAGTATTAGCCAGTATTTATATTTTTCTTTGGATAATTATCTTCATTATATTTTTCTTTATATAATCATTTAGATAATGTAGTATTTTTCGTGTATCAACATATATCCCAGGTAACTCGTTCTTTTTGTTTTTACCACTGATATTCACGATGTCTCCGTCTCCGAGAGTGGCTATAATAAATAATAATTATTAGCTGTCTCTTAAAACGTTATTTTATTTCTACTAATAATTTTAATACTTATCACATTTATTATGTTTTAGGTGCATGCCATATATATCCACGTCTACATTTTCTTGGGTTGCATGATTGGACTGACTTTGTTCGTTGGTGTTGTCATTGCAAATTATTCCGAAAACAAGGGAACCGCTCTCTTAACCGTTGACCAAAGACGATGGTTTGTTATTTATTTATTAAGAATTATCTGATCGTTTGAATAATATATATATATATATATATATATATATATATATATATATGTATATATATATATATATATATGTATGTATATATATATAGATTTATGGAGTTTCTTGAACCATACTATATTGAATATAAAATTAGTATTTCTTGGGTTTAGGTTCAATAAGTAGTATTAAATTTGGAACTAGATTTTATTGTGATATTGAAATCAACGTTTCGGCAGGTAACCCATGCCTTTGTCAAGATTCTATAATGTACAAGATTAGAAACAAAAAGTTATTGTAAAATATATAAAAAACTTACCAAAATGTAAAATGGGACACTGACATTAATGAATTGACAGAAGTAAAAATTTATATCTGATATCTCATGGCTTACTGTCATTCATATATAATTATTTTTATGTGGGCGTATCGTTGGTGTTTTCGAAAAAGGTAAAGGGAAGATAGGTAATATTTTAGAATGTTGACAAAGGCATGGGTTACCTGCCAAAACTTTGATTTCAATGGCATAATATAATCTAGTTCCAAATTTAATATTATACTTATTGGACCTAAATCCAAGAAATACTAATGTTATATTATATATATATATATATATATATATATATATATATATATATATATATATATATATATATATATATATATATATATATATATAAGAGAAATTTAATCTTTGCAGATTAGTTAAATAGTAAACTCTTAAATATTGGGGAAATCTGCAAGAAAGACTCTAATGTGTATCAATTGTTTCGCCGAACGTTTTCGCCAAAGAGAATTAATTTGGCTTCTTCAGAGATGAAAGAGAATAAATTATAATTAGCTACCATATATTATCTATTAAAATATTATTGATCTTACCGTAACTTAGAATTGTAGAGTTAGAATATTAAAAAACTTAGCTAGTAACATAGTGGTGTTTTTTGTTACTATGTGCAAAAAAAGTTTTTTTTTAAGGTTTGAAATGTATGGTAGCTTTGAACTTGACACGTAAAGGCTTACCCAAGGTTAATCGAAAAACCCAATGTAACTACATTTAAAAGGAGGTAATTCTTTGAATTGTCGGCAATAACTAAATTTTGGATTTTTAGATAGTTTAAACTATCTAAAACTATCTATTTGTCACTCTTAACATTAACATTAAATGTCTTATATTTTCCTTAACGATTTCTCCATTAATGTTAAGAGTGACATCAAGAATCTAAGCGATATATACCACTTGTTACTTAAATCAGATACCAAGAACAATACTATATCACAGATAACTAACTTGACTGATATATCCATTAACAACTAACATACCTTTATAATTAATTTTTAATTAACACAAAAAAATATGCCATTATATTAACACTGCCACGTAACACTGGCATATTACCACACACTATAGGAGTTTCTGACTTTTGGGTATCGTCGGAATCTAGGATTCTATCGTCACCTCTGTCTTTTCTCATATCATTTGCATACGCCAATTTTATAACATCTTTCCTACATACTAGATAAGTACAGTAACTTAAAATTTTCATAATCTTACCTTTTTGCCATAATTTTGTTTGTTTTTAATATAAACACGTTCATTAACTTTATACAAGGTATGACCATTGTTGATTAAAATCGATGAATACTTACTATTATGGCAAGAAGGTTTCAACACATTAAATCTAGTTCTAGGACGAACTTTAAAAATACTTTTGCTTGGAGCCCTGTAGCCGTTGAAGTAGTTGGTCTATAAGAAAATAAAAAGTTTTAAATTTTCTGAATAACTAATTGTTTATTAGTTATTAGTTATTTAGAACTAGATTTAATATGTTGAAACCTTCTTGCCATAATAGTAAGGACTCATTGATTTCAATTAACAATGGTCACACCTTCTAACTTGACTTTCTGTAAGTTATATTGACAACGCTATCTCATAAGCTCTTTCAAAGGAAATATCATCTTCTGCTAGGAGTTTACGTTTTATTGTGACTGATCGTACATCACATACAAGTTTGTCTCTAACAGATTCTTTCAAACATTGACTAAATTTACAATATTGAGCCACACTTTATAGTTTTGGCACAAAACTTTTAATGCGACTTTTGATTTGTGTTGTAAAATTTATACCTTTCAGCGATAACTAACCGCTTTGGACTATAATGTTCAGTCAGAACTCTTTTAACTCCTCAAATATTTTAAGACACTGTAAACTTCTCCACCAATTAGAGAAATTAATAATGGACTTCCTTGCCTTCTTCCACTAAATTACGTAGAAACAATTGCTCAAATCTCCCTAAATAAGATGTGACATCACTTTTAGCAAGATCGAATTGTTCAATGGCCCCAGTTAACGACATTTTTCAACTTTTACGTGAATTCTTTCTGTGACTCGTCGCCAAATATGTTGCGTATTTAATGAAGCACAGACTGTCAAAACATAACTATTTATTTACTTATAAAACGGTTACATATAATTCAATTACTCATAGCAGCGTGGACATGCGGAGCTGCTCATCGATATACGACATCGAGTTAGAATCTATGGAGAAGCTATGAGCATATTAACGTGTGTATTAAAAACGGCGTAGGTAGGCGTGGCTAACGATGATACCAATATGGCGGTGGTATCATGGCCGGACTCAACAATATTAAAACTACTATAAAAATACGACTAGTTATTCAGAAGATTTAATCATAATCTAAAAAAGTGCAATACATTTTTAATAAACTATGATTTATTTATCCCGCGGTAAACACTAAAAACACGATATATTATACATAAAGATAAATTAATACAGTCAAATACTATTAATTTATTCTCTGAAGTACGGGCCATTACTTTGTTTACATATTTGTATACTAACCTGTAGAACGTTATTCCTGAAGATTTTTTATTAACATTGCTTCTGCTATTGCAACTACGTTGAGAACAAGAAACCATTATTATGCTCTATCACAATATATTATTACAGTTTCTATAAAAGTATTATAAAACTAAAAATATTCGAAAAACAACAAACGTAAACAGACATATACGATCTGTCAAAAGTTTCAAAACAATCTTAACAATATGGCCGAAGTGAGGTCGTTTTTAGTCACGTGATGCCCTCTCCATAGATTCTAACTCGATGATATACGATATAACATAACCTCACTCAAGCCTGTCTAATTTTTCCGAAGTGTCTACTGTTCCGATGCAGGATTAATATATAAAACCTACAACATTCTAAACGTTGGTCGAGATCATCTTCATTTATCTTATGAACAAGTTTCATTTTGTAAGGATGCAATTTATTACTTTTTAAAATAGCACGGAATGAAAATATACTAATTTCTTGAGCTTGGCAATTCTACAAAGACTAAATATGTACAAACTGCAGTGATGCTTACGGACTGCTTCAACCCTAAATGTTTATAAAAAAAACTAACCATATTTTCAATGCAATAAATAAGGAGTAAAAACATTTTTTTAGGTTTTGTTTTAAATTATAGTGATAAAATATAAGTCTTCAAGAGAATGCGCTTTAGAGTAGGGATCTGGTATTTTTTTTTTTTTCAAAAAGTTATAGCCTTTAACTTCTTTCATCTCGGGATAAACAAATTATCATATCTAAGCAATATTAGGGAAAAACATTGCAGTTAAAAATTTTTTTGACAATTTATCCTTACAAGGTTATCATATTTACTTTTAAAAATTAACAAGTGAATCTGTAATTTTATGTAACTCAAAAATATTTTCAGGTGTGATTTAAAAAAGCGACTAAAAATTGCCCAACCTCTACATCTTCCCCCAAGACCTGACGGAAAAAAGTTTAGAGCCTTTATCTACGACATCACACAAAATATAAAGTTCAAAAGGACTGTGGCCTTTATGGTTCTAATAAACAGTGCACTTTTGAGTGTTACGGTAAGATATTGCTGCTTTTATTTAATTATAATACTAATTAATCGATTTTGCCATTTACAAGTGTTTTACAGGACATAATTTTATTTAATTTTATTTAGTTTTATTTGATTTTATTTAATTTTATTTAATTTGATTTAATTTTATTTAATTTTTATTTCATTTTATTTATTTTATTTAATTTTATTTAATTTTATTTAATTTTATTTAATTTTATTTAATTTTATTTAATTTTATTTAATTTTATTTATTTTTATTTTATTTTATTTAATTTCCTTTAATTTTATTTAATTTACTTTAATTTTATTTAATTTCCTTTAATTTTATTTAATTTTATTTAATTTTACCTAATTTTATTTTATTTTTATTTAATTTTATTTAATTTTATTTAATTTGAACCAATTTTAAAAATATAGTTTTCTAATAGTTTTACTATATTCTCCGAAATCTTTTGCTTTTATTAATGTTTGATACTTTTTTGATTTTAGTGGAATAAAGAAAACGCCCATACTGAAATATTAGCCACAATTGACATTATTTGCACACTCGTTTTCGTGATTGAAGTTGTTATGAAGAATATAGCTTTTACTCCTAGAGGCTATTTACAGTCAAGAAGAAACCGATACGACCTATTTGTTACTGTCGTAGGAGTTATTTGGATGTTCTTCCATTGCATGTTCAGGGTAGATATATTTCTGGTTAACTTTAACGAAAGTACAAACTAAATATAGCCGCAAATGTTAACCATGGAACAAAATATTTCGGTTTGGCAGTATTGGGATGTTTTTATAATGCATAATGTTGTATGCTTCAAATATAAAGTGAGAAAGCTTTTAAATTTTGATTGTATTATTTAATGAATTCTCCAATTTTTAATTTATATAAAACAATAACGAGTAAATATTTGCCTCTTTCGAGATTTATTGCAAACATCTGCTGCAATCTGACAACAGGTGGTTTGACGATTGCCAAATCTATCCACTAATCTATCAAAGGGCAATTTACAACAAAAATAATTAACTGCAATTAATCTCCAAAGAAAAAAATATTTACTCGTTCTTATTTTATATAAATTAAAAATTGCAGAATTCATAACATAATATCATCAAAATGTACTTTTCTAAAGCTTTCGCTCTTTATATTTGAATCATACAACATAATACATTAAAAAAACACGCCAACATCGCCAAGCCGAAATATTTTTTTGCATGATTGACATTTGAGGCTATACTCAGCTTGTATTTTCGTTAAAGTTAACCATATTTCTTTGTAAAATTGTAGTAAACTGCAAGTATATCCCAAAAGAGTTCTAAAATAATTGAGATTACGTTGGAAATGTCGTACAATAAGCTGTGATGCACTAAATAACCAGCGCAAATTCTCATTTTCGTGTAGGTAATGGATTTCCTAAAGAGCTGTGAGTCATATCGACGTAGAACACAAGTTTACGTCTGAAATAAGTTGTATTAATCATGCTTAAAGCACAGAATAAATAACAATCAGAATGCCCACTTTCAGATACCGCCTTTGAAGTTTGTCAGCACGTGATCCCCATATTTTAAACGGAGACATAGACTCGAATTGAGAAATTTTTGACAAGCTACTACAGAACTGTAATTTAAATTTTTAGATTTTAATAATTTAGTACATTTGAAATAATTTAATCTATTCTTCAACTAAAAGTACGAATAAAATAGTGCATATTATGTCTACAGTTGCCGTAAATAAATTAAACCGGGTTCATTTTTCTATGCACACCAGATAAAATGTCACTGAACAGCACTGGTTCCGTTTAAAACATGGCTGATTCCGTCTGCGCGAACGAGATGCGCGTATTTATTTTTTCAAGCAGAGTGGGCATCCTGATTGTTTATTATTCTGTGCTTAAAGTTTCAGCCGTTAAATTTCATTCTTTGGCAGTTCCTCATTCAGGTTATTTCTACTCCAAATCTTTTAATAGTGCAGTAAAATTTGTTTTTTTTTAATTAATTATTATAGTTTTTAGTTTTAATTGTTATTTAGTGACTTTTATAAACAATATTTTTAAAATATTTTGTGCAGTGAAATAATTATATATTAAATTATATTATATTATATTAAATGATAAAAAAAGAAAACTTTATTAATATTGCTACAAAATGAAGGATATTGGTAATAGACAATGCCTGTTATCATAATGTACTCCTAGAACCCATTCCAAATTTTTTCTGGAGGAAAGATGCATTGTTGAAGTGAGTTGCTGAAAGAAATATTTTTCATCCGGTAGAAGCAACAAAGGCTAAATTATTTACAATTAATAAAAATGCACATTGTTCATATTTTGGGACATACTTGTAGTGTTTAATACGAATTATTATAATATTAAAAGCTTAATTCTCCACAGTAGAAATATTTACTACATTCAAATTTATTTTTCAGAATGACTTAACATACTTCATAGGTTTCATGGTAGTAATTCTTCGGTTCTTCACTATAACCGGTAAACATGCCACGCTCAAAATGTTAATGCTAACAGTTGGTGTGTCTGTATGTAAAAGCTTTTTCATCATATTTGGAATGTTTTTACTCGTGTTTTTCTACGCATTAGCTGGAACCATCATTTTCGGAACTGTAAAGTATGGTGAAGGCATTGGAAGGTACGTCATAGGAAATACATGATTTCAGTTGGGTTTAGGGTGATTTCCAATTTATACGTTATATAAATTTTTAGGAGAGCAAATTTTGAGTCTCCTGTAACAGGCGTTGCTATGCTATTTAGAATCGTAACAGGAGAAGATTGGAATAAAATTATGCACGATTGTATGATTCAACCACCATTTTGTACTCCAGCTGACAATTACTGGCAAACAGATTGCGGAAATTTCTATGGTTCATTAATTTACTTCTGTACTTTTTATGTTATCATCACATATATCGTGTTGAATCTACTAGTGGGTGAGTCCTTGTTTGCATATATTTGTTTTTTATAAGGCATTATTTAGTATTGTATTGTCTTGTTAACAGCCTAGTAGATAGAAAAGTTACTTCAGACACATAATCTTAAATGTCACATCATGCGTCAAATGCCACCTAAATATCACATAAATGTCACGTCATGAGTCACGTAAAATACCCATCGAGTTAGAATCTATAGAGAAGCTATAAGCATATCAACGTGTATATTAAAAACGGCATCAGAAGGTGTGGTTAACGATCATACCAATATGGCGGTGGGATCAGGGCCGGGCTCAATAATATTAAAACTACTATACAATTATGATTAGATATTCAGAAGATTTAAACATAATCTAAAAAAGTGCAATACATTTTTAATAAACTATGATTTATTCAATCAAAATTAAAGGGGTTGCCATTGGGTAGCTATTAAAAAATCATGAGGTACACTAAATCCACTAACTGTGCGAGTATAAAAAATGTAGAAAACAAATTAATTAAAACGTAGAAATACAATATGCACATTGATTAAAAGTGTAGCGTAATAAATGCCACTATTAGACTGTGGAGAAGTGTGCTTAATGGAAGATGGAAAATGCTCTGATCATTGGCAACACGGTTACACAAATAAGGGTAGTGTGGTATGAGCTTCAGTCTGGTAGAGGTGTCTTTTTCGGGGTTCGACAGAGCTAGACTACAAGAGATTCGCGAGTGAGGTAAATACAAGTAAGAGAGAAAACTTTTGTTCACCACACTATTTTTGAAGGAACAGGGAAACCTAGTTAATACTAGAATGGATAGAAAAGTAGATAAAAGCGATAACGTGAAAGAAATAAAGTGACGAGAACGGAAAGAAAATAAGACAAAAAAATACAAGAAAGATGCATAGGGTCCCTAGACGGGAACAAAAAGAGTAGGGAAGTAAAATTGTATTAGTTCGTAGGTAACAATTTTCGCAAGAGATTAAATAAATGCGTCGCGTTTATTAAGCAAATATATTTAGTGTTTTTGACTCAACAATGTGAATATTTTTGAGTGACACGCGGAAGCTTTGTCTAATATTTTTAGTATTCAAGTCTTGGTGCACTGCTATAGGTATGTGCCAATGCCAGCATACGCATGTTTCATATATTGTGAAAATACTTTTGATTAAGTCGAACCTGATAACATAAATATTCTTTAACAAGTTAGTCTGTATGATGGCAATCTGAAGATAATTGCCAACTTCAAATTTTAAATTACACCCAAGAAGGCTTTATACATGGAAAGCACCCGGTCATACCCCAGGGAAAATCATAAAAAACCAAATTGATTTTATCAAAATAAACAAAAGGTTTAGAAATTCCATCACCTCAACAAAAACATATTTAGGCGCAGATGTCCTTTCAGATCATAGTCTATTGGTTGCAAATATCAACATACGCCTCAAAACAATTCATAAGAAAATGAGGTCCAAGATAGATATAAGACTACTACAAGAAAATGACTTCCAGAAAAAAGTAAAAACAGATATTAATAAGAATTTTGCGAAAATAGTTGAAGACACTACTAGAGAGATAAAAGAACAGTGGAACGAAATGAAGACATCTATTACCACAATTTCGCATGAATATCTAAGATCAAAAAGAGAAAAGAAGCAAGAATGGATGACAGATAAAATATTGCAGATGATGGAAGAGCAAAGAAAATTAAAAAGTAGAAATGACAAGAATACAAAAAGTTACATAAGACTATACTAAAGGAGATAAAAGGAGCAAAAGAAGCATGGCTGACGGAGAAATGTACGGAAGTTGAAACACTACAACGCAAACATGACGATTTCCATATGTACAAAAAAAATTAAAGAGGTACAGAACACCAGAAAACAACGCAATACAGGCATAGTTGGAGACATTGAAGGCCAGATTTTGACTACAATTGAAGATAAATTACAAAGATGGAAAGAATATATGCAAGAATTATTCGAAGATGCAGCACGAAGTCCGATTGAAATAAACAATCCCTACGGCCCAGAAATAACAAACGAAGAAGTAACTATGGCCATTAAGTAGATTAAAGATGGGAAATCACCAGGACCTGATGAGGTGCATGGTGAAATTTTAAAGCTATTAGAGGCACACCAAATCACAGCTCTTACGAAGCTATTCAACAACATCTACGAGACTGGTTATTTACCAAAAGACTGGCTACTATTAATATTCATTCCATTTCCTAAAAAAGCCAACTCTAGAAAATGTGAAGAACATAGATTAATTAGTTTGATGAGCCATATACTTAAAGTACTCCTTACTATCATTCACTCGCGCATATACACCAAATTAGAGGAACACCTGAGGGAAATTCAATTTGGATTAAGAGCAGGACTCAGAATGAGGGAAGCACTTTTTAATTTGCGAGTTCTAATACAGAGAGCCAGGGATGTCAACTGCGATGTGTATGCATATTTCATTTATATCTAGAAGGCATTTGATAAAGTACTACATGGAAAACTAATCGATATCCTAAAAACATCAGGACTCGATGGTAAGGATATAAGAGTGATCTCAAACTTATATCTCCAACAAAAAGCAACGGTACGATTAGAAAATGAACTGTCCGAGATCTTCACATTTGAAAAAGGAGTTATACAGGGTTGCATATTGTCACCGGCATAATTTAACATATACTCTGAAAACATCTTTAGAGAGGCCTTGGACGAATCAGAAGATGAGATTGCTGTAAATGGCCAACTTATAAACAATATTAGATATGCAGACAATACAGTGTTGCTGGCAGATAGTGCGCAGGGGCTCCAAAGGATGATGTATAGCGTTATAGAAACATGTAACAAATACGGACTAAAACTTAATTGCAAGAAGACAAAAATAATGATCATTAGTAAAAACGCCAACATAAACGCCTAAATTACAATAGGCGATACACCGTTAGAAAGAGTGGAAAAAATATGCTATTTGGGCTGCAATATTAAGGATACTTGGCATCACAGCTACGAAATAAAAACTCTTATTGAAAAAGCCAGAAGCTCTTTTAACAGCCTTATGAAGATTATCTGCAACCTATCTTTAAGTATCAATTTAGGTATAAAAATTCTTAGATGTTAAGTCTTTAGTGTCCTCCTCTATGGAGTAGAAAGCTGGAGCCTTACAGAAGATGCCATAAAACGATTAGAGGCATTTGAAATATGGTGGTACCAACGTATGTTGAGGGTCTCATATATACACCATACAAGTAATATAACTATTCTCCAGAGGCTAAGAAAAGACAAATAAATTATCAACACCGTAAAGAACAGAAAATTGGCTTACTTCGGCCACATCATGCGTAATAATAAATACAGACTTTTACAGTTGATTCTACAAGGCAAGATTGAGGGTAAGAGAGGCCCTGGATGTAGAAGTATATCCTGGCTGGCTAATTTTAGGAAGTGGACTGGTCTAACGTCAACTGATTTATTTCGAGCTGCTGTGAATAGAATAAGATGGGTCAATGTGGTCGCCAACATCTCTAGAAGATAGGCACATTTAGAAGAAGAAGAACATTGGCTTCAGATAATCCAAATAAGAAATAAAACGACCAGCTATCTGAAGAAGTCTATATCAGGAGAAGTTGTCTTCATTGTTGAATATTCTCCCATCGTTATTTTGTATATATAGTAATAGATTAACAAAAAATGGACTGTAAAGTTGTGATAGTGTTTTGAACAAAATGGTATAAGAATTATCATCATCATCATCAACCTGTAGGCGTTCACCGCTGGACATAGGTCTCCCGTAGCTCTTTCCATATGTCTCTGTCTTGTACGGCTTGTATCAAGTTACTGCTAATACGGTTCAGGTCGTGAGTTCATCTTGTTGCTTGGTATTCTCTACTCCATAGTGCTTCTTGTCTTGGCTTTCACTCAACAATACGGGATATAAATGACAATAGAAAGAGGGTGAATCTGATGTTTATGACATTAGCTCTAAAAAGTGTTCCCTCAAGCTAAAAGTTGACGTAGCTCGGCATTTCTTTGAAATATGTGGCATTTCCGAAATATTGAGGGCAGGTCCTTTTCAAATTAATACAATGCATATATATTCGCCATCTTTTTAAAATTTACACCACAGTGTGACTAAAAAATAGGTCTTCTCGCAAACCAAGCAGAAATCGTATCCACTTTTATCGTATACAATTTTATAATTTCGTGTTTAAAGTTGGCAAACTCGTGTAAAATTAAATTAGTTATGTCTTAAATTAAATTAGTTATATTTTCTCCTACAGCTATTATCATGGAGAACTTCTCACTGTTTTACTCTAACGAAGAAGATGCACTTTTATCATATGCGGATATTCGAAACTTTCAAAATACTTGGAATGTTGTTGACATTCACCAGAGGGGCGTAATACCAGTGCGTAGGGTAAGTTATATTTAAATGATTTTATTGCTTTTATTTTTTAACAAAGTGTATTAAGACAATTATTTCTATTTTTAAAATAAAACATATTTTTAATGTCCAGAAGCTCCCTTTATTTAGAATATGTTTCGTTCAACAATAGCGCTTTATTTATTAATAAATATGGGGGTCTGTAAATTCGAATCGAACGTCAGTGATTGTTACAGTTAAAAGCCTCTACAAAAATATATTAGTTCCCACCTCTACACATCGGTTCTTTATGTAAAAAAAAACGGAATGTGATTTCCTACAGACTACTATAGTAGAAACCCTCAATTCAGAAGAGTGATATCATAGTTTAAACGCGGAATATCCTCAAATTTAAATGTACACAGCGGCCCTCGAAAACTGCCTGTTTTCTCGATTGCAATTTGCGTTTCCTCATAAGAAATTACAGAATATATAAAGTAGTATATTTATTTGTGCTTCTCTATAGAAAAACTGACCAGGAGTTGTCGTACAGTGTAGCCAAATCTTGTTCACAAGTAGTAATTATGGTCATACAAAACCTGTATTCTTCCACGCAGCGATTATTACCGTCATAAAAATACAAAAAAACATGATTTTTTCAATAGTAAAAATTAAGCACAAAATTGTAATGAAATAAATTTTATTTATATGTTCCGTTTCGTTACATATTTAAATTTATAAAATAAAAATCGATATTTTAAAACATTATTTTTCAATCGTTTGGCAATGTTGGAATTAGCGAGGAAATTCCGTTTTACAATTCGGACGCAGACATGCCATAAAAAACTAGTTTTTATTATTTTTTCGCCGGAGGAATGGTTCTTTTACATGGGCGTTTCTATGGGTAATGTATTTTGTGAATATATTTTATGTGATAAGTTGGTAAACTTATTGTTGTCAATACTGTTTTAACAATAATGTATTGTAGTATTGATAAAACGTGTTATTGATAATAAGAGTGTTATAGTTTGTCGTTTTTTAGTAAATTTTTAGTTATATTCTTATACAGAATTGTTGAAATTATTGTATATATAGTATATACACAGATTATTGAAATACAATGGACGAAAAACCGAATTGTTCCAAGAGAAGACAGCTAAATGTTAGCCAAGCGATCGACATTTGTAGCAGTTTAACAAAAGTATCCGTTAGCTGTATTTATCGTGTACTTAAAAATACATCGGAAAATAAAAAGCAAGAAAAAGGTAAAACTAGAGGTAGGAAAAGCATTGTTTTCGATGACGAGACAAGGAATATTATACGTCGAAAAATTCATTCATTTTATTTTCGAAGTGAAATTCCAACACTGAAAAAAATTTCTCAAGAGCTCAAAAACAATGACTCTTTACCCAAGATATCTCATAGGGTCTTAATCAGAACCATGCGCGAAATGAACTTTCGATATGTAAAACGCAACAAAAAAAGTATGCTATTACAAAAAAATGAAATTATTCTGTGGAGAAGAAAATATTTAGAAGAAATACGAAAAATTCGCAGCACTGGATGCAAAATATATTATTTGGATGAAACCTGGATTAACGAATGTCATACAGTTGGAAAAGTTTGGTAACATTTAAATGTCAAAAGTAAACGCGAAGCATTTATAGAAGGCTGGTCTAAAGGATTAAAAGCTCCATCAGGAAAGGGACGGCGTTTAATTATCACCCATATAGGAAGTGATACAGGGTTCTTTGATGATGGTTTGCTTCAATTTAAGTAAAAAAAAACAGGTGATTATCATAAACAAATGACTTCCGAAGTATTTGAGCGCTGGTTTAAGAGAATCTTACCAAAATTGGAATCTGGGTCTGTGGTTGTTATGGACAATGCGCCATATCATAGCCGCAGACTAGAGCAATTACCGACGACGGCATGGCGGAAAGGGAGAATTCAAGAATGGCTTACAGAAAAGGGGATTGCATACGAAGAATCAATGCTCAAAATTCAACTACTTGACATTGTACGGTTAAGGAAAAGTGAATATCTTAAATATGTTGTGGATGAAACTGCAAAAGATTATGGTGTCAAAGTTCTACGTCTACCACCTTATCATTGCGAACTTAATCCCATTGAACTTATCTGGGCGCAAGTGAAAAAGGAAAAGTAGCACGCAATAACAAAACGCTCAAATTAAACGAAGTTAAGGAACTTTTGATTCAAGCAGTCCTCCATGTAACTCCAGAGAAATGGGCTAAATGTATAGGCCACATAATTAAAGAAGAATATACTATGTGGGAACTTGACACTCATGTCAAAGTTTTACTAGAGCCAATTATAATTACACCAGGTGAAGATAATGACAGCGATAGCAGCACTGCATCTTCAGATTTAGACAGCGAATAATATTTTCTAATAGTTTAGTAAGCATCAGCATAAAAAAACCAAAAACAAAAAAAAAACGAGAAGAACATAGTAAGTGTGTATAGTGTTTGTGTTTAAATAGAATAGTACAATGTTTTGTTACATCCAAAATTATTTTTATTTTGTTTTTATAGAATTTTATTTTATTTTATAGGATTTTATTTTGTTTTGTTTTATACTGTTTAAGTGTTTTGTTTATTTTATTTAATGGGACAGTATGGCTCTTGGCGAACACCCATTTAAAAAGTGACGCGCCACAAGACATACCTCTCGGGTGGTGGGGAAACTGTCTTAAAATTTGTTTTAAAAAAATTTCATTGTGTAACTCTTTAAGGACGGGTCACGTCAAAAGACGTTTTAGCGTAACTTCCGCGACAGCCTGGTGGCATCAGTAAGCTTTCTGCAAAATAACTTGTTTTTTATAGCTTTTTGTTTGTGTCATTCTGTATTTTTAGGAGACTGTATGGAATAAGCCACAAAATATTTATTTATAGGTTTAATTTACTGATTTTTCGATCTCTATATAAAGACATCGTTTTCAAATATACAAGTGATAGTAATATTTATTTTTCTATGGCTTTTTGCTTGCCGTTCTGTATATTTAGAAATAATGGTGGGAATAAGTAACAATATATTTAATTGAAATGTTTAATTTACTGTCGTTTCTTTGTCTATATAAAGAGATCGTTTTCAAATATACAAATGATAGCAATATTTATTTTTCTGTGGCTTTTTGCTTGTGGCATTCCGTATTTTTAGGGAGAATGTTGGAAATAAGCCACAATACATCTATTTACATGTTTATTTTACTGACGTTTCGATCTCTAGTACAGAGACCGTTTTTAAAGTTAAGAAAAAAAAAAGAAAATAATATAAGAATATATAAATATATAATAATAAACAAATAAAATAAATATAACTATAATTTATATCTTTGAAAACGGTCTTTGGATATAGAGATGGAAACTTCAGTAAAAACCTGCAGATAAATATATTGTGGCCTATTTTGAACAATAATATTTAAACAATATAATATAATTAACGTTGAAATAAAAGTGAGTGTACGCCACTGGATTTTCATACGTCTTTCCCCACTTCTACGCCTTCAAACGATGACTCACTCTCCCAAATAGTGAAATTAGAGTTTTTAAGAACGGATTTTCTGTTTTCTATTGGCTGTTGTTTAAAACAGTCGAACATCGGGTGTGTAGAATATCCACGTACAAGGCAATTATGATTTTTTCTATACTGGTAAAATTATCCGTTTTAGTTAGTTTTCTAAATCCTAAAACAATATTTTCTTTCAGGGTTTTCTTTCTTTTCTATTTATGGTCTTTTCGTCCTTCACATAAGTAAATGGGTTTATTTTTGGATGCATCCAATTTCTTCTACATTCTTCTCACTATAAACGGTTTATGTTATACGATTCTGAAAATCTACTGGTTTTCTTACATCATACGTAAGTTTATAAGACCACGTTCCGGTTGAAACAGGCACAGCATAGTATGCCATAGTTAAATAATATGTATATATAATATATAATAATAAAGTATATACAAGCTACAGATAGTATGCTGTGTTACAGGCTATAGGATTACTACTCTTTCTGTAAAAAAAACGATGTGTAGAGGTGGGAATACCTAAATCTTCTTTTCTATAGTAGACGCCACAGTTAAAATGCAGTGCATGTAAGATAGACAATGTATTTCTTACGGGAGAACGGCCGACCACGTTGCCGGTTTGCTCCGACAGACGCATCAGGACCGGATTTAAGAATCATAGCACTAGAATATACGCGCACACAACAATTACCTACGGTTGTATAAAAGACTATCATTATTGTTTCAACTAAAGCATGATTCAATCAACGATGTATAAATAAGAGAGTTACATTGTCGAACTAAACAATAACATTAAGAAAAATACTATAAAAAAAGTAAAGTATATCAAAAACTCATTGTCGATAGCTTATCTATATTTATCAATGTTTAATAGCTTTCTTTGTAAACACATTCTTTAAGAAATAAAGATCATTAGGAGAAGCGAATCAGTTTTAATCCCCATTGTCCACGCAAAGCAAACATGTCTCTTTGTCGATTTGGGTACTGGTCATTAGACTAAAAACTTGTTGGCAAAAACTATGAATGAAAGTATCTACATCATGGAGCCGTTGCCAGTATCTGTCGTGAATTTCAAACAAGGTATGACTTTTTCAAACAAAATGCAAGGAAAACGTGTGGTGTTAAATGTATTGAACTATCATCTGAACTTAAAAAATGGTGACAGCTTGACTATTACTGTGGAAAAGTTTCGAAAATGTGCGGTGTGAGTATTCGCAAAATTTATGACATCCGCCAAGAGACCCAGGAAGGCGAACTGAAACCGGTATAAAAAAGGAAGAAAAACAGTTTTCAGTCCAATTCACGTGAGAATATTTACGATGAGGGAGTCCAATGGAAATACATATAACCATGTTTCCATGGCTACATAAAAAATTGTCGATGATTTTTTTTTGAAAACATACCACCAACCGTCGACAGCATAATGAATAGAGTGAAGGATGATGAGGACCTACCAGCTGTTTCAAAAACCACATTTCGTAGGCTACTAAATGACATGGGTTTTATATATGGTCAAAGAGCTCGATATTCGATAATGATGAAAAAAAAAGATATCATATCCTGTAGACACAAGAACCTCAGACAAATAAAAACATTGAGGAAGAAGGATAATCTAAACCTTGTTTATATCGATGAGTCTTGGACTAACGTCGGTGCTTCAGTCAAGAAGGAATGAAGGGACACAACGATCAAGAATCCAAGAGATGCCTTCATAAAAGGGCTCTCTATTGGATTGAAAGCTTCAACACAAAGAGGTCATCGGTTTGTTCTTCATGCTGGAAGCGAAACTGGTTTTGTGGCATGGACCGAATTAATTTTCTTGTCCAAGAAGGGAACCACTGATTCTTCTTCTTCGCGTGCCATATCAGAATTATCCGACGTTGGCGATCACCATTGCGAAGACTTCTCGATCTTCTGCAATATATTTGATATCTGTGTCCATTCACGAATGTTTTTTAACCAACAAACTTGTTTTCTTCTTACACCTCTACGGCCCTCTATTTTGCCTTTAAGGATCAGTTGTAATATTATTTTATATCGACTTCCCCTTACTAGATGTCCCAGATAAGACATTTTTCGATGTTTAACAGTCTTTAGCAGTTCTCTATCTTTGTTGACGCTCCTTAGTACTTCTTCATTAGTTTTCCTTGCTGTAAAAGGTATCTTTAGCATTCGTCTATGAACCCACATTTCCAATGCTTCAATTTTGTTCATGATCGATACTTTTAGCGTTCACACTTCTGCACTATACAAAAGTACGAACCAAACATAGCACTTAACCATTCTTTGTCTTAGTTCTAAATTGAGATAATTATTGCAAAGAAATGACTTCATTTTCATAAAAATAGTTTTAGTGATTGCTATTCTACGTTTTATTTCTATGTCTGGATCTAGTTGGTCCGTTATCACAGTTCCCAAATATGTCATTTTGTGAACTTTCTCAACTTGGACTGCGTTTAATTGAAGCTTTGCATCGGGATGTGGGTCACGACTAAACAATAAAAATTTAGTTTTGTTTGAGTTTATTTTAATGCCCATTTCCTCTCCTACCTCGTGAATATGATCAAGTAGAATTTGGAGACCTTCAATATTATCTGACACAATTACTGTATCGTCTGCATATCTAATCACATTAAGTAGTTCCCCGTTGATTTTTATTCCATATGGTTGTCTCTTAAGTGCCTTTTTAAATAACTGGTCCGAGTAAACATTGAAACAATGTTGGTGACAAAATTCAACCTTGTCTGACTCCTCGTTGTATGGACATTTCATCGATGTAGTTATCTCCAATTTTTACGATAGCAGTTTGATTCCAGTACAATTTTTTAATGACACGAATATCCTTGTCATCTATTCCGATATTTTTCAGTATTTGCATTAATTTTACATGCTGTACTTTATCGAATGCCTTTTCGAAGTCCACGAAACATGCAAAAATCTTCTTCGCATTTGCGTCTAATTCTGTTGTGAAGTATTCTTATCAAAATTTTGATAAGTGTGGCTCATTAGGGTAATTAATCGATATTCTGAGCATTTTCTCGCATTGTGTTTTTTAGGTATTGCGACAAAGATGGATTTGAGCCAATCTGTGAGAATCACTCTATTAGTTTCAGCAACTCAGTTGGTGTATCATCTGGACCACAACCGCTGATTACCACGACGAAATGGACGACGATCGGTATAAAGAATGGTTTGAGAAGACGTTAATTCCAAACTTGCCGAAAGACCAAGAAAACTTTGTCATTTTGGGTAACGCGTCATACCACTCCCGCAAATTTGATTTCCCGAAAAAATTGTGGACCAAAAGGCAAATCAAGGATTGGCTAATCGATAAGAACATTTTCTTCGAGGAAGATTGTCTAAAAAGTGAATTACTGGATACTGCGGATACATTTAGAGACGAGTACGACAAGTACAAAATTGAGACAATTGCGGAAAAATATGGCGTTAAGATTTTGAAACTGTTGCCTTACCATTGCGAGCTGAACGCGATTGAGATGGTGTGGAGTCAAGTAAAGAGGTATGTGGCTTAAACAACGTCGATTTTTAAGAAAAAGCGGTTGATAAAAGAAGCTTACCAACGCGTATCTAAAGAGCAGTGGCATAATTATGTGAACCACGTCAAGAAAGTAGAAGAAAAATGTTTGCGGTAGACAATTTGCAGGAAGGTATTGAACCGGTGATAATTAATATAGGATATAATTCAGAGGATGAGGACGATTTAGATATGAATTGCGATTAGTATTAATTAACGAGAAATATCTCAGATTTAATGCTCATTTGTTTTTTTAGTACTGTACGTACAGTACATTTCAGTTATGATCTTCTTGTGTGTTTTATGTATATATATTTATCGTGTCGTATATGGTAAACTACTTGCATTTTTTTTGTATATATGTATATAAGTATTTACGAAGTATTAGATATTTTATGTATACAGGCATTTTTTATAGAATTAATTTGTTTTTCTTTTGTTTATCCTCTTATTTAACTCAGTTAAATTAATGAGTAAAGATTTTTAAAATGAAACGCGTACGGTCCTGATTTCTCGGTCTATCGCCAAACTTAGTACCGACCGGCATCGCTGTGCACCGTAACGTAAGACCAACACTGCATTCTAACTGTGGCTTCTACTATAGGAAGCATAATTTTATCGTAGATTTCTCTATTATTCTATTAACATTCGTTAGGATTCATTTTTTTAATGTATTTTTGAAATAGTAAGATCAGCTGGTTGTGTATTATAAATTATCTAAAAACTTGTATTTTAGGTAAAATTTATTTTAAGACTGTTAAAAGGACGTTTAGAAGTGGACCCTCAAAAAGACAGGTTGTTATTTAAGCACATGTGTTATGAACTGGAAAGACTCCATAACGGAGAAGATGTTACTTTTCACGACGTCATAAAGTAAGTGTGTATTGAATAGTTACTAAAATGAATAAACATGCAATCATAGAAGTACAAAATACCTCTAATAAACAAGCATGCATAGTAATAAACTCAGCCTCGGGAGGCACACAAGCCCAAAATTCAAACATCCACGTCTTCGGATAGGAAAGGTTGGCATCTGATGTGAGTATCCTAATAACTTAGGATATACACTAGTTATAGCACGTTCAGTTGAATACAATTCGTTCTGTTATATGATATTTTTAGGCAAACCGAACTACTAATGTGGGCATCGTTTGTTGCCTAAAGTGTAGAGACGATCATTATCATCATCATGTCGTGGTATTATTAATACGTGTGCATTTAATGTATTTTAAAGTAAAAAATAATAAAAAGCCTGTTGTAGAGTTTAATAATATTCGTAATATTAAAAAACTACGTTTGAACGTTTAACATGATTTAATTTGACCTACATTTGACATCTTTAAAGAATATAACATATATAGGGGAGAGTGGTCCACAGTGAGACGGTTTTTAGTCATTCGAGATTTTTTCACAACTTTTTCTATATATATATATATATATATATATATATATATATATATATATATATATATATATATATATATATATATATATATATATATTGAAAACAAACAAATAATCCTGTAAATTGGCCTTTATTTTTCAAAAATACTCAACAGAAATGGATTTAAACTTGAAAATATAAGTGTAAAAAAATACTTTCTGACGTTGCAAAATGTCTCACTGTGTCTCACAGTGGTCCACACTGAGACACACAGTGGTCCACAACGAGATATCGTTCATTGAACATGTAGTGCGGCAAAATTCATTTCGAACAGAACACAATCATTTTGCGTCTTTGTTTTTCTATATAATACTGATACAGGTAAAATCATCACTATGTCTTGCGATAAAACACTAGCAACTTTAGGAACGTTTGGATAAAAGAACTTGTTCAATTTATTTTTTTCTTCTCATATAATTGATCTTATATTCGAAATCATCGGAAATATTAGTCAAAATTTTGCCAACAAAATATTTTACTGACTTTTTGCTTGCGAACTTTACAAGAACCTAGTCATCGATAACTGAATTTCTATCTAGTTCTTCATATCCTGTTATTGGAGCATCAAGATCGGCATCATATTCAGATGAGCCGTTCAGGGATTCTGCTTAATCACTTAAAGAACTATATTCGGATTCGATAAATTGTTTTTTTACTGTCTTAGCTCTAGCTTTGCGTTTTTCGGCGTTCTTTGTTTGAAGTTCAATTTTTTCTGGAGTGTGTTGGAATGAAACTTTTTCCGCGTTTTCTGTTCTGCACACGTTTTCTTGGAGTGGCTTTAGGGTAGCCTCGATACTCTTGAGAGCTTGAAAACGATTTTGTTGTCATGACAGTTGCTTCAGAATCATGGTCAATAGTAAGTGTTATTATCACAATATCAAGACTCGAAGTTGGATCCTCTTCCCCATGTTTGTCATTTGTGCAGGAATATGAAACTAGAGATTCAACAGTACCATTTGAAGATATTGACTGTTCGGGCCGATCTGTGACGGAACTAGGAAGAAAATCTACTTTTGCAAAAACATCCCGATCATAAGAGAAAATACCCGATTTACGGAATCCTGATGTTATATTAATCGGAGTCAAATACCTTCTGATATATCGTATATGGTCATAGGAACTCCGGGGTGGTGAATGAGCCAAGAGTCCACAACTCTGTTATAGTGTGCCTTAAATAAAAAATAAACGCCAACATATAATGGTTTTAGTTTATTACTGCAATGTGGCGGAAAGGTTAAAATAGTCACTCCATTGGATTTGGCTAAATCCACACATTCAATTGAAAGATGACTTTCGTGATTATCGAACAACAGGAATGTTGGATTTTCGATTGAGGAATTTGTATGGTTTATGAAATCACGTATTACTTCCAGAAACAACTCGCTGTTCATCCAGCCCGAAGATGTTGCAAGTCCCAAACTACCAGTTGGCGCATTACGAAGCATATACGATTTAAAATGAGCCCTAGAAAATATAATAGCTGGTGGAATCGTGCTTCCTGAAGCACTTATGAAGCAGCAGGTTGTTACTAAAGACCCCCTTTCGGCACTAGTTACTTGACTCACTTGTTTAACTCCTTTGCAAGCGATCACTTTTTTGGTTTCTGCACAATTTTCGTCCCAGTTTCATCTAGATTCCATATTCTAGAGCCATCGGCAAAGCTTTCGTGCCTGTTCAAGATGTTGTGCAAATTATTAAAGAAATTCTACATATTATATTTATTGAAAGATGTAGCACGCGAGAGACTACACCCTTCTGGTTATCTGATGCTCAAGTTAGGTGATCGTTTTCAAAATCCCCTCATCCATTCTAAGCCGGCAGCTCTATTTTCTGACCAATTATTCGAAATCCAAATATTATTTTTTTGAGCCATTTCGTATGCTAAACAGCGACATCCAAGAGTTGTTATGTCGTAGTTCATTTTTGAGCACATTCCAAGGTATTCTGCCAGTGCAAATTCTTGTTCTTTTAACATAATTTGGCAGCATTCATAGAAAGGTCTCATTTTCACTTCGGTATCATGGTTATTCCTTTGTTTTTTCACGTATCTCAAATAGAAAGATTATTGTTTATTGCAAAAATAAACTCTTTTGCGCGAAACCTAATCGATGCTCATTTCCTTTACAATTTACCTTGCTATAGTCTGAAATGACACCCCCTTCAGTTCTGCTGCTTTTCGCAATGAAAGCCCTTCTTTTGTGATTAATTCCACGGCTTCTCTCATGTGACTGTCAGAAAAAGAAGCAATGTTAGTCTTTCTTTTTCTATTCCTTGCCATGATCTACAAAAAGCAAAGAAACAAATAGTATGAGTTTGTATTATCCAACTAATGTCCTCGATGGGATACAGTAAGACGCGTCTCAGTCTGCCCCACTAAGGATTGTCTCACTGTACCCCACAGGTACAATTTCACCAAAGTGTGATATTTTTTTCGATAAAATAAAAATAATATCGCTACGTAATTACATGCAAAAATACCTAAGCTTTACTTACCATCGATATCAAAGTACTAACTCAATGCACAACCGAATAATATCGGTCGATGTGAGGAACTATATAATTACTTTCGGGAACAAAAATCACACTACCAGCTGACACGCAAAAACGAACAAGCGAACTGAAGCTAAGATTTGCTGATAGACTCTACGTCACAGCTATGCTGTGTCTACGTGTTGAAACAACCTTATGGTGAGGACAGCATGCAAAGCACTGTTGACATGTCCTGGATTGTCTCACTGTGGAACATGTCTCACTGTGGACCACTCTTCCCTACAATACGTTATTACGTACTATATTACAATTTTGAGGGCATAATTTCAAACCAGATTCATAAAAACATTTTAGAAGAACAAGTATGGAACAAAATTCATACGGTCAACTCCCTGCACTGTGGACTCATTTACCATTAAGTTTCTCACCCGTGTATAGAGAACCTTTGTCGTACTTGTTATGTAATAAAATAAAACACATTTAAATTTGATTAACAATTTTTAGCATGTTGTCCTATCGATCGGTCGATATAAGGAAAGCTTTACAATTAGAGGAGCTATTAGCAAGAGAAGAATTCGAATATATTATTGAAGAAGAAGTTGCTAAACAGACTATAAGAACATGGTTAGAAGGATGTTTAAAAAAAATACGATCAACTAATGTAAGTATGACTTATTTTTCTCTATGAGCAGTCTTTCTACAGTGGTCGTACAATTGACCACCTTATAGCAACAATAGTAAGTTCTGTCAAAGCTGCCTTTCTGTGCTGAAGGTTCTCAATTCCAATAATCATTCATTTCCAAATACTGTTCCTCAGCTAGGACATCTTTTTGTCCCTTTGTCTCTGTATTCATTTCATTTCCGTGACCATAATAAGTCTATAATTACCCACAGATTGCCAGTTCTCTGGAATATGACTTGGGCAACAATGTGTGCCACTGTGCTATAGATGTCCTGGGCATGATGTTGTTACAGTAGTTACATCGAGATTGAGAAGCGAAGTAGTCGAGGAACACACCTCATCGTATTGAGTCAGTTGCGTCAATTATAAAGGTGTAGGGTAGTTGGGGGCAAAAACACGTAATTTCGTTATCTCCTTTAGTCTTCAGAAATTATAAGAGTTTATGACTTTTCCAACGTTATTACGGGAGAGCTTACATATTGTTTTTCCATTTTAAGTATCGACAGTAGTTCTATAAGTGCTATATAAGTTCAATATTGAAAAAAAAGTTTTTAAAAAATCTTCATTTGCGTACTATTTCTATTTCTTGCTCCTACAAATGGGGCAGTAGTACGCAAGTGCCTATTTTTGCCCCAAAACTAAAATGTATAAAACCCCAAATAAAAGATGGTAGGCGTTTAAAAGAAACTAATCTTTATTGAAAATAAACCAAACGTAAAATACAAAACGTTAATCTAAAAGAGAACTGTATTTGGCGAGGTCGTCAGAGAATCTTACTGAATTTGAAAATCTGAAAGAGCTGGTTTTTATTGGCTTTGAAAGCTTTAAAACAATATCGTCCTTTCGAAAAAAGTCATCTTCCGTTGTCTCACGAAAACGAAATGTTGTGGGTAGTCGCTTAAAAATACGCCTTCATAACCATCATCATTTACTTGGAAAACTTTGGCGACAATAATCTGTATGATTTGTCATTACGACAAAGTCATCAGGTAAAATATTTGGTACAACATCAATGTCTTGCTTTTCATCGTAATCGAAAAAATTAATGTCACAAGAATCAATACTTTCTTGATAGGAGAGTGCTATTGATTCATCAGATGATGATTCGTCGAAAACTTTCCATTTGGCAGCACGAACTTTAGCACTTTGAGATTTGATCTTTTGATTCTTCAGTAATTATTTCCTCTGCTTCTCTTTTTCTGCTTTCTTCTTAGCTTCTTGTTCTTCTAAAAGTCGCTCCTTATAAGGTGTCGATTTTACTAGTGTTGACTTCAAACTTTTCCTGGTTCGTTTCCTTTTTATCTTAATTGTTGGGAAGGGAATAATGTCTGAAGGTGAAATTACGACCTGATTTTGATGTCGGCTGGGGCTCTATCACATCAGTAACAAGTTCTTCTTCTTCTTGCTGACACTGGATAAAAACATGATCTTCATCGTCTTAATCTCCACCTAATCTTGCTCTGTTACTTCCTCTGGCATAAAATCTACGTCCGAAAAAATATTTTTATCTAGTGGGTAGATTCCTGTAGACCGAAAGCCCTCTCTTGTTATATCTACAGTAGCAGTTTTTGAAAATGCTGTGGAAAAGAGACCAGCCACATGGTAAATGGAGAGAACCTGTCCTGGATGGGATTTGGTCCAGCTGTTCAGCGACGCTCTAATAAGCTTTTAATGAAATGTAATGAAAAATTCCCGATCAAGTGGCTGGCTCTTATGACTGCTATGTGATGGCAGACTTAATAAATGGATGAAATTGTCTTTTGCAAATGTATCTAGGATCAGAAGAACGGGGTTCTCCTTTGTTGGACTTGTATGTTTTTTTAAAGGCTCCAGGTACTTGATAAACGTGGGAATGTTCATGTAACCGCTATCAGTAACAGCTATGTCGCAGGCAGTGGGCCCGTCTTTGATTAGAAGAAGATTCATCCGTTTTCGAACAAATAAGAAAAATTGTGAAACATGGTAACGTTGCACTCATACAGCAAAAAGCAGTAATTGTTTGTCCTTGCTCGGCAGCTACAGCTTTTGTTACATCTCTCTTTCCAACTGGGGCAACATGTTTGGGCAGATGGTTTGGGACTGTCTGAATGCCCGTTTCATCGACGTTATAGATATATAGATACGGTTGGGAGGTAACTTACATTTTTTATAGTGTTCTCCAAAATTTCAAAATACTGAGCTAGTTACACCCTATTGAAGCCCATGGTTCTAGTAATACTAGTTTTTCGTGGAACTCGTAAAGATAGTCAGTTCCTTTTCATGAAAGATCTAGTGAAGTCCCGACCAGTCAACTGATTTACAGGTGAAAATGGATGCTCAATACGGTTTCTTACACAATAAGAGTAAATTAAAAAACGCAATGACTTCAGCGTCATTCCATAAAATCGTTTGTCGAGTTCTTTGCAATGCTAAACTATTTCGTTTTCTGGATCTTGGTTAGAACTGCTTTAAATCTACCTAAAGACTGGACACCATTTCCTTTTTTCAACCTTTGCCGTAGTGTCGCTTCATGAAATCCCACAGCTTTTACTATCTGACGTATAGAAACGCTTATTAAAAAGTTCACGAGCTTCGCACAAAATAACTTCTGTCAAAGGCTTGCGCTCTTATTTTCTTTTGTAGTTTCTGGAAAACAGACACCAAGATTTAGATGAATTGAATATTTAATTCCGAAATTAGTAGAAACAAAATTAGTTTATGATAATGGGGAACAAATAAGCATTCGTAGTTTTACCCCATAACTCTCGCGTATTTTTGCCCCATTCGGCAACACTGTCAAAACCATCTGTTAAGATTTTAAGGACCTAACCTCAATCGAAAACTCTTAACATAATAACCCACAATCAACCCAAGAAAACAGCCGAATAAACTAATTCAATGAAAAATGCCAATTTGATTTTATCGCAAATTAATTTTGTTATGCCAATATTAGAGTGTAATAGTAAAAAATAATATTTACCTCATAGTTTGTAAACAACGCCTTAAATCAGCTTTAAACTTGGAACAACACATATGGCACACTATTGCCAAACGTTTGTAATTAAAATCGGTTCAAACTGGACATTAGCAGCAAATTTAAATGAGGTGCGTTCTTTTGCCCCATGCGCCGTTGCCCCTACAATATGCCCTGCGCGGAGTATCACATTGCACTACTCAGTTTAGATGCTCCCCACTATCAGCATAAACATAAACTCGCATAAACTAGAAACAATACAGCATGTTGTAGAGATCTTGTACGAAATTATTTTAAAAGAAATTGCAGCATAAAAAATTATCCCAAATAAGGCATCGATGGATTATCTACATTTCATAATAAAATTGCCCAAATAGTCCAGTCGTCATAGCTTTGATCTCTAAAAACGAGACAAACAAGCTGAATTTTGATGAGAATGTTAATTTTGGGACAGAGGAAAGTTTTAGGGGGAAGCCCAGGGATGGGAGTGGCAAACTTTTTTGCATATTTTTTGGGGTCCCAAAATTCAGCTTGTTCTTATGATTCTTAGAGATTCAGTGGCATTTTCGTCTCTGACGACTGCAGTAAAATGAACTATTTGATAAAAAATACGAAAGCTACCAAAGCTGATTAGTTTTTTCAATATTTTGAGATCTTAGCTTTATTTCTGATGTGAATCTATAAACCTCATCCGACCTTCTAAATAATTTCTTCATTCTATTTATGACTAATATTGTAAGAATATTTTTTATTGATTTTTTTTTGTTATAGCCCTTTTTCTATCCGAATTGTCGAATAAAGGCCTCTCCCATTTCTCGCCATTCATCCCTGTTGTGTGCTAGGCGTTTCCACATTGGTCCTGCGACTCTTTTGATATCGTCGCTCCAGCGCATTTGAGGTCTTCCTCTTGGTCTCTTCGCATCGTACGGTCGCCAGTTTCCGACTTCTTTGTTCCATTGTTTATTGATAATTAATAACAAATAGTTTAACATTTTTAGAAACAGCAAAGCAGTCTAATGGCGGGGCTACGAGCAACAAATGAGGCTTTATCAATGCCAGACCCGATGGAAGAACGTAAAAGTGGAAGTCCAGATCAAGAAAACGAAGTTGAAGCAAATAAAGAAAACGAGCCAAGGAAGCAAAAAGCTGTTAATCTTCCTAGGTCCGATAGTATAGGTTTGTGTAATATCTCACTTTTTTATTATTGTTCTGAAGCTATTTTCTTGTGACATTTTAAAATATGGGAATAAGCCACAATTGAAGGTTAAAATAAGTTTATTGACGTTTCAATCTCCACTTCGGTAAAACCAACATTTTATTTTTGGGAGGACATACTAAGGCATGCATTTAGCAGATAAATATAAGTCCCAACCAACTGTTTGGCTTAAAATTACAGGTCGACAGAAATATCTGAAACCGCCAAGATCAGACCGATGGAAAACTTTGGTTGTACAACGTTGTCAAATCAATCGGGTTTCAAAGGTTTTTCGGTTGTTTATTTGTTACATGTTTCACAGTAAAATTGATAACAATTCTATAATGCTTTTACATTTTTATTATGAATCGAATGAAGCTTTTTTGATGTTCTTGAGATACTGCAGTCGTAAATGTCTAATGTGTTTCTCAATCAATATAGTTCTATTATTTGATGTATTTCTACAACGAAACACACGCTGGTTAAATTCCTGTCTCATAAACTCTCTGCTACCTTTATAGTTTAATTCTTTTACAAATTTCCGACGAATCTTTTTAACAGTGTTAACCTGTTGTTTTTTATGCTACCTCAATTTTGAGTCCTTAACATTTGTGAGTAACAGTGTCGGAATAGTGCCCTGTGGGGGGGATGGTTTAACCCCCAAAAATCCCCCCTGGGTGCGCCACTGGTCAAAGCAATTACCCGTTCTTGTATCCAATGTCACTCAATAAGTACTGAATTTCCTTCTGCTTCCTCTTGTGTAAATGTTAAAACATTGGGTATAATTTCACGGGATTGTGCACTTAGTGTCCTTTTTTTCACGGCAATTGTAAGATTCATGTTTATTTAAAAAATATTAAATGTATTCTAAATAAACAACTATTCGACGATTTTATCTGGCAATGTCGTAAAACCACTAATTTCCTGTATAGTTCTCCAAGCTCTCTAAGAGATTCATTATTTATAATCCCTCTTTTATTTTCAATTTGCATTTCTCTCTTTAAGTTTAATCTTTTAATTTGAACTCACAGGTTTTCCTGTGAAATTTGTAAAGTTAATTGAACAATGAGATAAAATAATCCCCAAAAGGGTAACAATTCAGTTATATTTTTTTGAGGCAAAAATGAGAAACGTACTAACCGGGACAATACCATAAGTGCGATGGTAATAAACCAGCATTTAAACACAAATTATTTGTTATTTGAATAAAACTAGAATTGTTTTTAGATAAAACCCACGTGACTTGCTAGACGATATGTAATTTATGTATTATGTAAAAACCAGTATAATCCCCCAGTAAACATTTCGAAACATTTTGGGCCTTTCAACCAAGATTGAAAGAGATTTGAGTTGAAGTTTTGTTTTGAAATAGTGACGTTAACTGTACCTAAAAAGTATATAAATTTTAACATTGTGACATACCACCTTAATAAGACCCCTTGTAACTGGCCGGTCAGAATGACAATCTTCGCTGTAATTCGTCCACTCTGGAGACATAAGATTCATGTTTATTAAAAAAATATTAAATGTATTCTAAATCAAAAATTATTCGACGATTTTATCTGGCAATGTAGCAAAACCACTGATTTCATGTATAGTTCTCCAAGCTATCTAAGAGATTAATTGAGGAGCAGAATTTCAAATCGTACTTTGTCCATATTTTCACATTCTGACTTCGAGGTGGCGTGGGATTCGTCAAAACATCATTTATTAATTTATATACTCCTAGATATTCTAAACGTAATATTTCACGTATATTTTTGGCTTCAAAAATCACCTAGACAAACAAAACCCATTTTGTCCAGTAGCGTGAGACAAACAAATAGCGCTATTTTGCGTGCAATGCTTTTTGACCATGAACGACTTTATTTTATTATCAGACATGGTAGGAATCAACATTATATGATATTATTAGAGGTTAATAAATTGTTTGAAATGAGTGGAGGTCAGCATGTTTTAGATGATACAAATAGAGAAACGAGAAAAACTAAAGATTTAACTATTCACAAGACGCGAGCAAAGCAGTTTTTTAAATCAATAAAGGAGGAATCTGCTGATACCGTTTCATATTGCTTTGATCTGTAACAGGTCCAAAATCTCCTAAAATCGCCTATTATGGAAGCATTCTATGCTCAGCAACTATCTTTTTATGCATTTCGTGTTACAGATATTTTAACAAAAACTCCTGTTTTTTATACATGTCTTTTATACACCTATTGATGAAGTAGAAAGAGGTATGGTAGAAATAAGTTCCGCGTTGACTGACTTTCTAAAAAAGACTGATTTTGACCCAGAAAACAATCCTAGACATTAAACATCTAGGATTGTTTTGGGATGGATGTGGGAGTCAGAATAAAAATTCCAACATGGTACATGCACTCACCTTGTGGCTTTTGAATATTGCCCCAAAAACTATTAAAACAATTACGTTGATGTTTCCCGTTCGTGGCCATTCGTTTATGCCAGCTGATCGAGTTTTTGGTCAAGTTGAGCTAGACTTACGTGTCCATGCTTTTATAAAGTCACCAGACAAATATTATGAAATCTATTCTAAGAAAGGACAAGTACGCAAGCTGGGCTCTGATTGGACTTTGTATGACATAAAACATGCAGCACTTTCACTCAAAAAAGTTATAGGTATTAGTGGAGCCAAAAGAATAATCATAACTCGAGGCAAACAAACTGCTGGAGAAAATAAAATCTTATATAAAACAGAGGTAACAACATAGAAATGATGACTCTTCTAAAAAGTTTTCAAGTTTAATTCAACCACAGAAAAAACTAAGTAACATAGTACTGCCAGAATTGCCAATGAAGCATGATGTTAAGAAGAAAAAACTGGATAGCTTATCAAAATTTTTAGTTAGTTTATCAGGCAAAGAATGGGCATTAGATCCAGAGTTAACTTGGTTAGATCCAATTTTGAAAAAGCAGTATCGTGAAAATACCATTAAAAAAGACCAGACCTGCGATCAATGTAAAGATGGAGAAGAATGTTGCTGTCTTCTGGAGGACGACATACATGTCAGATGATTTTATTTACTATATTGCATTCCAAACACGCAGAAATGCATTTTCAGTTCATATAGTTTTATTTTAATCATTTAGGGGCAATCAATATATATTTGAAAAATATCTATATTGATATATAATATATAATATATTTGAAAAAACTAATAAAGCTTGATGAAACTTATAAATAGGATAAATTGATAATAAAAAAGTACATTTATTCATATTTTGTGTTTTTATTTTAACTTTATTAATAATTGGGTAGCAGTTTTTCTCACTTCTTGAAAAATGTTAAAAATAGACAAAGTGCGATACGAAAGTCTGCTCCTCAATTATCGTTCAAAGCCGATAAGCATTTATTTGAACACACAACGGAGGTCGGACTAATTCACAGTAAAAAGTATTTAAAATACATGCATGGACTCTTTACGCACTATTATACAAACTGATGGATTTAGTTAGATTTCTTGTTGAAATTTCACACCTATGAACAATAGCATCCCACTGAGCTAAATTTTCGTGACTCTCTTATATAGCTTGCTAGACTTTACAATGCTTTTTAAATTATTGTTTACTCTTTGCAGCAACGCGTTCAACTGAAGTCCCCTTTCTTTGATTTGCTACCTGAGTGGCCCATTTGTAACGTTATATTAAAATTATTTCAGGTAGCAGCTCCGGCAGGAAATTTTTAGCCCCCACTCTCTCAGACCCCTCCGCCAGACAAGAGAAAGAGAGGATAGTAACAAAGAAGAAAAATAACAGACCTTCAGTAGTGGTTAATAAAAATTTATCGCATTTAAATGACAGCGAAAACAGGATGCCAAGAGAAGTTTATAATAGCAAAACTACCGTTCCAAAAGCTAATAATACTTTAAACGAAATTAAAGACTGGTGGAATGAACAACTGGCGTACGTTTCTTCTAGTGATGAAGAATAAATATAGTTTTATTAGACATTTTTAAAAATTGTTCAAAACTGACCTTTTTTCGATCTTTTACAGTCACAAAAATTTTATTATTATTTTTTGTTAAGTTGTGGTAAACAAAATATATCAAAATATATCAAGGTTTATTAAAATCGGCTGACTAGATCCGGTGATCAACTGTCCGCCAGTTTTAAAAATGTGGTTTTGTGAAAAGTTTTTTTTAGTTTTGCTTTATATAGTTTTTTTTTGTAAATATTTCTTTCAAAATCGATTCTATAGAGATAGAACTGGGAATCTATGAGAAAGCGAACAATACAAGTTGTAAAAGTATAACCGATATTTTGGAGAATGGTAAATAAATATAAGTCGCGCGACTGACAGAGTCGCGCGACTGATAGTTCGATATAGAAAAAGATATATAAAAAAATGAGTTTTTGAAAATTCTGGTACCTCAAATACTTTTTTATACTTTAATTAAAAATCGTTAATAGACTCTTAATTCTCTTAATCAGCACTAAATCCTGATTTCTACTTGAAAATCTGAAAATTTAAATCTTTTTCTGTAAGCCTTATGTATTTAAGGCATTCTGAATCAGATTGGTACACCCCTAAAATAAAAATATTGAGAAAATTATGTAAATCTTCCCTGAGGTATAAGAAGTTTCATTCCCACTATTTTAAGTATATTTGGAAGTTTTTAAACACAGAATATTTTAAATATTTCAAATGTATTGTATTTTTCAAGAATATTTTTTGAAAAATTCAAATTTTTGTATTTTGATTTGAGTTAGGCTATCATAAATTTTTAAATAAACAATAAACTTGATGCCTAACATATTTCTTGAAAACATTAAATGAAAAAACCTGTTTATTGACATTTAAATAACGTTTTTATTATAAAATAAATAAATTTGTAATTAACCCTATTGGTGCCATCAAAATACTATTTATATTCACTGTATTGATATTTCCGGAGCATTACCAAAACATCTGTCGCAAATGCAGTTCACAATGTTGTGAAAAAAAATAGTATCGTGGAGGGATATATGGTTTTATTTGAATAAAAAATAGAGAAGAAAATATTTACAGAACTGATTACTATTATTCAGAAATGATATTAAATTTTAAGTATGACCGTTAATGTTAGAGTACTTACATTTGTATAAAGAATGTTTTAGAAGAAATAAAGATTAGAAGGAATTAAGAGTTTTATTTCATTCAATAGTGTCTAAACTAAAATCTACGAAAATTTAGCATAGCGCCGCACATTGCTCTGGCTCGAAACTTTTCCATCAACCAATTGTCCTGTACATAGCCATATTGACGCTCACAGACATTTATAAATTTGGGTGATTTTCAGGTCAAGGATGCAGTAGTGCTCAGGCTCTCATCCAGAGTCCACTGCACTCTAGAAACCCTCTGCTTGGACTCTGCTCTTTTGCACACCCTTGACTCTTGGCGGGACTTGTCAACTATAAAAATGTGTTTTATTTCTTCATCAATAGAAAGAATAATAAAAATTCTACCCAAAAATGGAATCAATGCAGAAGATCCTTCACCATAGATGGTTGAAGCTCTTTGAAAAGTGTCTAGGGAAAGACAGGACATTGCTGCATTCCAAGACTCTTATTTCCCTGTGATGACAACAGTAACTCTATAAACTCCAGACAGAGCGGATTATGTGGCAATGAAAAAAGTATGGTGTCCAACGTCACCTCTCAGGTCTAGGGAGAATAGGCATTTAAGTATACATGTACAGACACAGCTTCTTTATTTTGCCCAAACAAAATTATTTTGTCTTTTGTTTGGGGCGAGAACAGAGACTGAAAAATAATGCACAAAGAAACATTTATCATATTAAAGTGTTCTATATTTTTATAATTGGGTGTTCTATATTTTCATAATTGGACACTAGAATAAGTGGGAAGAACTAAACTATGCAATGTTGCAAGATATATATTATTTATTCATTTCTTAGAGTTCCAATCCTGTATATAGAAAAGGTAAAGAGTAGAATGAATAACCCAAGGTCACATTTTACTACGTGACTACACTGTCTACACTTTATAACCAAATTTATTAGTGATAAAGATATATATATATATATATATATATATATATATATATATATATATATATATATATATATATATATATATATATATATATATATATATATATATATAGCTAATTAATATTACTTAATTATAAAATGGATTATAGGTAACCCAGTGAGCCCTGTTTTGCTCCTTTTCTGATTTGTGACTGGTAAACAATGATTTATATACATTAGAAACCTGTTTGTCTTTAGCAACACTGTAATCTGGCTTCATTTTTCTTAATTCTTCGGCTTTGGTGACTTTTCCTACTGACACCATATTTCCAATTTTAGAATGTGATACATCAATTCCAGTTTTCACCTTTTTTGCATCTTCTGTTTTTGATGATCCGGCACTTCTTTTGATGCTTTTTGTTTCACTAGTTATGGTTTCAGAAGAACTTCCTGCAACTTCTTCTGGTTCTTGTTTTATTTTCTTTTCTTTATTTTTCTTCATGTTCTGACGTCTTTTCTCCATTCTTTGATGCATTAGCTCTAGATCTTCCTCATTCCCATTTATTATAACAATATCATCATCTTCAAATGGTTTAGTACATTTATGGCAATTTTTTGTACCTATTTCTTTTAAAGCTCTTTCAGAAAATACACATCCACAGGACCAAACTGCTACAAATCTGCAAAAATTAAACTTTTTTTAATACTTGTGGTAAAAATGAGTTTTTTTATTAAATTTATGTTGTAAATATTTATTAGTTGTGTGAAATCTAAGCATATGCTTAATATAAAAAAGTGATTAGAGCATCTATTATGGGAGGTGATATGTATGATGTCCATTTTTCACAAAATTCTTATTTCTTATCTTATAATCTTCACAAATGCATCATGTGGACACAATGGTAAAACCAACATTTTATTTTTGGGAGGACATACTAAGGCATGCATTATTTTTTCATTTAATTATTAATAACACTAATATTTGGATATGTAAGACTTTTTTAAATACATTGAGTATTTCATACAGTAATTACTTACATTAGTAAGGCTAGTCTCTTTCATAGAAGAAAAAGAATATAACATAATGCATAATCGCTCGGTTTCGCTAGGTAGAAATCGTTTGATTTCTCTTTTTGTTTAAGAAAAAGAATGTTTTCCAGAGAATAAAAATCATTGTACAATCATCAGTAAGTGAAGCAGAATTCATTGATATAAATTTCATCTCCGCAGACATCGTTCCGTCTTAATACACTAGTACCAAATATACTAACCTAAACTTTCCACTCATTTCTAGTCCTAATACTGGGCAAATGTAAGGTGCAGCTCTATTATCCAAAGAACCCTCCTTCTTGCCTTCATCTTTTAAAAATTCTGGATTTGGCGTCAACTTAAGATCTTTAACATCCTTTAAACTCTTTATGTATTTTATCGACTCTGGCAATGAACTTCTATCAAGCAAGGCTTCAATTAGAGACATTTTACTGTATAATTTTCCCAGATGGCAAACAACAATTGGTTCTTGAAGCACTTCTTGAGTTATAAAACAACATCTCCACTTAAATGCTAGTTCTGCATTCTTATCTTTAGCTTCGGGCTTCTTTTTAACTTTAACAAGTTCATCTCGTCTTGGTATGGTACCACCATCACAACCCATTTCAATTTGCTAAAAAATGGAACAATAAAAAAGAATTCAACAAACGATAATGGCTATTTCACCTACAACAAAGCTTACCAAAATATATTAAGAAACTATACAGAATGCAATTTTCAACAAGATATTTAGAACTGTTAACTGTTTTTCTCCAATATTTTACAATGTTGTTTTTCACAATATTTATATTTATCAACGTCAATGGTCAATGTCAAGTTGTCAAGTCAACCAAACAAAACCAACAGCACACTCCTACCTAGCAGTGCCAGTCCCGTGTTAAAGAGTAAAACGACGATTGGCGCATCGCCCAATGCCAGGGTGCGTAACTATATATACATGGCGGTAAATTCAAAAGGCCTGTAAAGTTACCTAGGATTATAAACTCATTTTAAGGGAAAATTAATATAATCTTAAAATAACAAAGAAATCCTTATTCCATACGATAATATGTATATATTTTTCGTATACTATTTGAGTTTTCTTGTTATGTTGAGGCTATTTTTATTTTCCATTACATTAAAATGCCAGTGGTTAAAAAAATGAAAGAAGTATGTAAGAAAATGTAAGAAATATAACAAAATCTGTTTTTATAAAAATGTTACAAGAAATGTATGTATTCAAGAAATATTATTAATATAAGCCAAGTGTAGTATAATTTACAATTTAGTGTTCTTTATGTTGTGACAAGAACTGTGTGGTTGTGGCCGGTCTTGGTATTCTTACCTGGTCGTGGTAAAAACTCGGAACGGCTGTTCTCTTAATGACCCTATTTTCAACTTTGATTATATCCCCTTCAAAATGACTACCGCATACATGAAAATTGTTATAAATAGTTTATGTTGCAGCATTCTCTAATTTAAGCTCTTAACAGCATTCGCCCATTTATCAAACATATCCAAATAATTTCCTGGAATTGGAAAACGGTATTGCTTGCTAGTAGTATCCAGTAGTATCCATGCAATCTGGAACACAACATCTCTCTTTTCTTTGTATCATGCACAACATCTTTTTTATTTAGTTCTTCATGTTTCCACTGTTATTCCATGTAATGCATTCGATTCCATAATTAAAAATCATCTAAAATTGTATCTTTTTGTTATGTGTCTTTTGCACTATAAGAGCTCTTGTTAACGACAACGGTCAACGGGTCGTTTTTGAAACCGTCCCGTTGGCCGTTGCTCAGTGTCTTTCAGGTTCGTATGAATGTTTGTTCACTCAACGGCAACCAATCCGTTGGTTAACTTTTCACCGTCTACGTATCCAGTCCCCCTCGGCAAGACGTTTGTCGGGCCGGTGCAGTGAACCCTCAGTGAACCATTTTAGTTTATGCAAGTGTGTTGACAGCGTTGGACGAGCATCCGTTATTTCAATAAATTTCTATCTTTGTTGCGGCTAAAATATGGATTTTGATATGGAGATTTTAATAAATGCTGTCGAAAATCGACCTGTGTTGTGAGACAAAACCACGGAAAGCTATAAAAATAAGCAGTTCATGCTTTAATTTAGTTTAATCAGCGTTTTAATTTATCATTAACAATTTGCGGAAAGTTTCTTGACCCATTCGGAAGTAATTGAAGAATTTTGTTTCGTATTTTTTCAATTCTTCGTAAACTGTATGGAAATGGAAAGCACCATACTTTTCTCTTTCTAACAAAATAGGATGTATCCATATGTTTCTTTTACGCTTATCCCGTTTCTTCTGCACTTTTTTTTCTGCACAAGGGTGCACAAATAAAAACGTGCCTTTTGACACTTTTCATTTTATAAATTTGGTAACACTCGAATTTGACAGCAGATTAGATTTTAAAAATGAGGAAAACGGAAAATACACATAGTTTTTCTTAATATTATATTTTTAATTACATTTCCACTGTATTCGTTGATTATTAGTTTAGAAGCGATTCATCATTAGTTGTTTTAACAGTTGATATAAGGTATGTACATACAGTGTAGAATTATGGAATTTATTTAACCTTCCTGAGGCATGATTTTTTAGCAATAAACTCTATAATCATTTAGAATTAAAGATTGATTAGACATTATATATAATTATAGTAATACATTTTATTTAATCAGTACAGCTTTGCTCTTGTAAGTATCTTTAGTTGCAGTTAGTAATAAGGTTTTACAATTTACATAGCTGAAAACACAATATTGTACTAATTTACAAGGAATATACAAGTAATAGATTTATTTTTGTCTAGATGTTAAAGAAATTTGTCATTTAGCTAGCAAAATACATTAGGAAATATCAGATCTATCCCTAGTTACATACATTATCAAAAAAATATATCTATAAGAATGTAACAGTAGAAAGAAAATTTATAATTTAAGCAGACTAATTAATAGATTAGAATGTAGGCTGTAGTACCTGTAGCAATAATGTTATTCATTAAAAATAAATTTCAACTTGGTCTAGTATTAACCCAAATCTTTTACATTCAGTGAAAACATACTATCAGAACATAGGATCAGAAAGCATTTTTTAACATATTGTTTTTACTCAAAGACAGAATACCTCAATACACCTTTATAACGTGTACCCAGTTTGGTCAGAATACTGTCGATTTACTATCTACATATCACATTGTATTATTGCTATTAAAATGTACTAAGTTTTATGTATTAGTTTATTTAGTCATCGATTCGGGAATATTCTTAATTATTTGCACATTTTTGTTACTTCCATATTTCAAAGATTTTTTATGTGACAGTTTAGGTTTGTTTTTTTTTTGGTTAGAGATTTTTTTATCTTAAATTTTTAATTTTAATTCTTCTGCTAATACTTACATATGTATATTACTTTAGCCAATATGGTTAAGTTAATTTTAAGTTTACATTATTATATCTTTTATTGTATTTTTTATACGGACTTCAAACTTTATGTAAAGTGGTCAATAAACGTTCTATCTATCTATCTATCTACTTAGCCACAGCCATGTTTCTATCTGAGAAATGGCTGTTTCTTTAAGTAATGTATATGAGATGGTTGGTTCCAATCATGTCTAAAACCATATTGCCTGTTAAACCAGTAGCTGGATGAATCAAAGAATTGTACAATTTAGCTATTTACAAATGATTCCAAGATCTTTCACATGGCTGTTAAAAGAGATATTGGCTGATAACTTCCAGGTAGCTTTGAGTCCCCTCCTTTATACAATGGTACCACTATTGCCATTTTCATAGAGTTTGGGATTAATCCATTGATAAGAGATAATCGTTAGCAGCTCCTTTGCAACTCTCTTCAATAATATCTTTACTAAAGCCATTGCAGCTTAGAGATTTTCCTTTTTTTTTTTAGTTTTCTTACCACCTCTCTAAGATGTTTAAGATTTGTTTCAAGCAAATACCTTTAAACAATTAATTCCTTGTGTTTGAATAAACTAGTTAAATTCATTAAGATGTCATCAACTACATTCTTATGGGACTTTAAAAATAGGTGGTTAAATTTGTGAAAAACGCTACAAATATATAAATAAAACAGAAAATTATATTTATTCATTTGGAAAAATGTTTTGTTTCATTTTAGTACTTTTAAATTTAGTTGTTATATAAGTAGTGTATTGTACATGTGTTCTATAAGTTTAATTTTATTCATTTATTTTACTGATACTAATATTTGTATACTTACATTTAAAATTGTTTATGTATTAGAACTTCCTATTTCTAATAAATTTACCTATCACCTATAATGTATATGTTTTTATACTAGCTGTTCAAGTTTTGATATAATTAATTAATGTAATATTATATTCTAGCAACTGTCCAGGATGATAATGTGAAATGATGAAATTAAACAAAATGAGATCTGTTAGACACTGAATATACTTGAAAGTCATCTATGATTTAGTTGTAAAGTTTTCATATAATTAATTGTGAAATCAATATTTAAACATCATGGATAAGATTAGAATTTTATTTGTTTGCCCACAAAATTTGCAGACGAGAATGAAAGCTCTGAAGTAATGCTACAAGCCTTTGAAGGTATGTCTATAGTATTATTTTTTATGTATTAATTTAAAGTATTTATTAATAAATAAATTAAACTAGTCTTTATGAAATCCTTTATCTTAAAGTTAATAATTTAAAAACCATGAGAACTACACAGTCCTCCCATGGGATGCATCCCCAGGATAAAAAACCACTATTGAACCAAAACAGAGTAATATAGGTTATGGCAATGCTAACAGAAGAGTTCTTGGAAGTTGTGACTTGGACATGAGGCTAACACCCTCACCTGTAAAAAAATATTGTTATGAAATCTGAAGCTAAATATATTGGATAAATTTACGAAAATTACCCAATCTACCAAACAAGGCAAATGCCCTAAAAAAATTCACCTGGAATGTACAAACTTTCATTCAAAGTGAAAAGCAAAGTATATTTTGTCAAGAGCTAACACAATACAAAGCTAATATTACAGCCATTCAGAAAGTGCAGTGGATACCACAAGAAATACATATAGAAAACACCAATATGTATATTACAGCTATCAAAATACCACACAAATTTGGAACTAGTTCAAGGTAGAGCATAGCAAATAGTCATTGACTTATTACTGTATTACTATACTTTAGTACCAGAGCTAGAAGATCAACCTAATCAAATCTAGGATGATTAAAACAAATATGTATTCTACCACACAGAAACTTTTCAAACTGGACCAGAAAATGAACATACCTTGATGGATTTGGAAGAACCAATATCCAAAAGCTTAGCAAACATTAAGTAAAAAATAAAAAGTCGATAAAGAGAACTATATAACATTTGAAATTTTCTTAATTTACATGATTGTTAAACTTTCATAAAAAACTCAAAACAAATGACTGAAAAAATGAAGCAAAAACTTGGTCGCTTTAAGCTCACTACAGAAAAAATCATTTTGTGTATGCAACTTATGCTACAGATTTATTCCATGATAACAGAAGAGCATTTAGTATTCTTAGTAATTCGGTTTGATTAAAGGGTTATGGACTAGGGAAGCTCTGTTCTTGTTAAAACTTTTGGTTCAAAAGTGCTACAATCAGCTACAAGAACTCTTTATTTGTTTTATCGACTATTTTCATGCCTTCTATAATGTTAAACATGGGCTGCTGATAAAAAGATTGCGGGAATTTGATACAGACATAACAATATAAAAATTGTTGAATAAAAAATATTAATTATTGTATTTTATTTAAGGTTTGCAACATAAATGTCAACACAAATGTCAGCTGGATAAAGGAATCAAAATTTAAATCTTTGACTTTAAACAAAACCGATTTGTAGTTTTTGAAAAGTTTGAAGGGCCCCTATTTGAAGAACTGCGGGATACAAAAAGCACGTAAGTATTACAAATTAAAATTATATTATTTTTTTATAGTTAACTATCCGCATTATGTTTTAATAAGTGCATAACGTAGTAACCCGTTAAAATATATTAATTTACCTCTTACTAAACAATTTATTCTGAAAAGTTGCTGTTGCTGGATAGTGAAGTAAGGGGAGGGGAAAAATATAAAATCTTACACAAGTCAAATATATACAAAACCTCAATTAAAGTTAAAATGATGTTGTAAGTATTCCTGAATTGAATAAATATTTTTTTAATATTATTTTCAAATTCCTTTTTGGTAAGTTTCTTCTATTTTAGAAGAAGGCAGAACATTAAAACATTTTATTGTCCAATCACCCTGGTCCATTTTGACACCTTTTCAAATGCCAATATGCGGGTATCATATTCTGTTGTTGACTAGTATAGGAACGATGCTGATCTTCGTGACTTTTATAAAGATTTGTATTCCTCTTCAGGAATCGAAGGTTTTCTAGAATGTACTTTGCTGGTACAGTAAGAATTCCCATCTTTCATGAGCCTGACAGCAATCTTCGCTAATTCCCAAAGCAGCAAGGACCCTCACTGCCTTTCTCTTCTTCTTCTTCTACGGCACTACAGCCCAAATTGAACCTTGGCCTCCTTTATTTTTTTGCCTTCACCCTTGCTTGTCTGTGGCTGATCTTCTCCATGTGAAAAAAATGCTAAAACAGACATCAATGTTTAGCATATATGGATGATCTTGTTGAATCATAAGAAGATCCGCTGATTAAAGAAAAATATTTTAATAGATTATAGAGGAAATCCGGAGAGTATAGATTAAAAATAAATGAGGAAAAAATAAATATATAGTGATAAAGGAAATCTGAATCATTAGTACAGTTCTTTAAAATATGTACCCTATTAGGGATTATAATTTCAAAATTGTTAGACAGTTCAGTTACTTAGGAGTAACATTATACACAAAAATACTAATACTAATACACAGTTATCTGTATGATGGTGCTTTACGTAAGTGAAACCTGGATACTTAAAGATAGGTACTTAGAAGATCTACAGATTGATGACAACGTAACAATCAAAGGAAAGGATAAATTCAAATACCTGGGGTTTATAATCACGAAAAAGGCAACAACAGAGGAAGAAATTACACAAAAATTGGACAAACAAGAACAGCAATCCAGCAAAACATAATGTTTTTTAAAAACATTAAGGATTCCCGTGTCGACTATCATAATGACACCACGTCAGAATTATTTGAAAACTGGTTTTCAACGAAGTTATTGCCAAATATACCACCAAACAGTGTAATATTGTGATTGACAATGCCAGCTACCACAGCCGTAGGCTGAATAAAGTTCCATGTTCTAATGACACCAAACTTAGAATCCAGGAATGTATGCTGTTAAATGATATATATTATGAAGATAATTATTCTAAAAAGCAATTACTTGAAACTTTAAAATCATTTTCCATCAGAAAACAATATTATTGCGACAGTTTGGCGGAAGAAATGGGTCATACAGTATTAAGACTTCCTCCTTACTATTGTATGTTCAATCCGATTGAACACATGCATAAGCTAAAAGCATCGGTAAGGAGAAGTAGTGTTTCTTCTTTATGTGCCGTCTTCTACCGAAGGTTGGCGACCATAAAACGATAGGTTTCTCTGTTTTGTGCCTCATGTATTATGTTCGCATCTACTTTCAATCTTGATTTCCACGATAAGCTGTAACAGACTGTACTTATCATTACGGAACACATGGCCCAGGTATGACGCTTTCCTCCTTTTAACAGTTGTTAACAATTCCACCTCTTTACCCATTCGTCTTAATACCTCTGTGTTGGTCACTCTGTCTGTCCAAGGTATTCTCAGTATGCGTCGATACAGCCACATTTCTAGAGCCGCTAACTTCTTTATAGTTGCTGCTATTAACGTCCACCCTTCAACTCCGTAAAATCGCGTAGAGAGTATGTAGCATTTCGTGGCGCGCCATCGGCGGTTAACGTTTAGGTGGCGGTTGCTTAAGAGCTTTCTCATTTTGATCAATTTAGATCTTGCTATTTCAATTCGGATCTTAATCTCTACGTCTGGGTCCCACTTATAATTTACTGTATATCCCAGATATTTAAATCGGTGTACTCTTTCAATACGTTCGGCTTCAATATTCAGGTCGATATATTGAATGTTCTTTTTACTGATCACCATAAATTTAGTTTTTTCTATTGATCTTCAGTCCAAATTGGTTGCCAGTTGTATTTACTCTATTTAGCATCATCTGTAAATCTTCGATGTTATCGGCCAGTATAACAGTATCATCTGCATATCGAAAATTACTTATTGGTATGCCATTAATCTTGATGCCCTCGTTGTACTCTTCCAGTGCCTCTAGAAATATTTTAGAGGTAGAGGTAGAAAAGCAGGTAGAAAAGCAGTGGCGAAAGAATACAGCCCTGTCTAACCCCTCTCGAAATGGTTACGTTTTCACTCACCATATGTCCATTCTTCATGTGGGCTGTTTGATTCCAATATAGATTTTTTATAATCTGGATGTCCTTACTTATGCTGTGTTCTAATTTTGCTCGTATTCTGGAATGGATAATACGCAAGAATACTTTAAGGGTGTGACTCATTAAACTTATAAGGCGATATTCACTACACGTCTTAGAATTCGATTTCTTGGGAAGGGGCACAAATGTAGATTTCAACCAGTCCGATGGAATTTGATCAGTATCGTATATCTTATTAAACAGTTCTAATACTACATTCAGGTTGTTGTCATTAAAAACTTTTAAAAATTCGACTGGTATTTCATCGCATCCTGTTGCTTTCCCATCTTTCGTTTGATCTATAGCTTTTATCACCTCACTTTTCAATATTTTTGGTTCATTCAGATCAAGAGTGTTTGTAGAAATATACGTAAACAAAGTAGTGTTTCGCCCACCATAAATTCATCTGTGGTTCGTCTAATTAAATTATAAATGGAGAAAAAAAGCCCATGGCAGCTGGAAAAATAGTGTTGCACATGTTTTAAAGATGGAAATATCTTATATAAATACAGATACGTTGCTCAAAGAGACAATTATTATAGATCTAGATAACGACAGTGATAGTGAAATTGACTTGTCCATGTAATTTTTTTTAAATTTAAGTACTTTTTGACTTGTATTTATAAATGGTAAACTTTCTATGTGTACGTAATTTATGTAAATATTTTTAAATTCAGTTGATAACGGTATGTATAAAACCAGCTTTTAGACACCTCAATTTTGAAAATAATTTTTCTAATAAATACTCTATTTAGAAATGATAAAGTTTTGTAATTATGTGAATGTAGTGTATGTAAATATTTTTGTAACTAATATAACTTTAGTAGACAATGATAAAGACCGGCTTTTAAACACTCCTAACAATCGAATAAATAATGCAAATCGAAAATAAAAGTACGATCCTGACCAGAGGCGATCCCCCGCTGCCTTGCGTTAGACACTTATCGATAATAAATATTAATGACTCTCTTAGATCTCTGGTAGAACTATCATCATCATCAAGGTGCTACAGCCCTTAGAGGGCCTCGACCTTCTCAAGCTTTCTACGCCATTCTATTCTGTCCCTCGCTTGCATTTTCCAGTTGCCGACTCCGATCTTCTCGGCATCTTGTGTTACCCCGTCCATCCACCTCAGCTTTGGTCTACCCCGTCTTCTCATTCCCACGGGTTGCGCTGTTAGAATCTTTTTTATCATGTTTGACTCAGGGGCCCGGGCTACATGTCCTGCCCACTGCAGGCGGTTTCCCTTAATTATAGTGGTAATATCTTTATTACCAAACGTATGCTTGTAGATATTCTGCAGTTCAAAGTTATCTGGTAGAACTATACCATTACTTATTTGCTACTCTTACTTTAAATGTGTATAGTTATCTATTATCGATGATAGATTGACCTTTGGATATTGTAAGATTTTAGATTTTAAACATTTTATATACAAGGTGTATATACAATATATCTCAGCATTTGATGTTTAGCTGCAATTATTTCGCCTTTTGTTACATATTTTTCCACAAATATTGATTTAAAAAACCACTATTATACCTAATACTTTGATACAGTAACTACTTTTGTAGTAGGATTGTTGGACCATGGGCTGTTTCCATCTGCCTAACGGAAGGAAAGGCAATACCCAACTATGAATGGCCTATGTATAACGTTGCAATGTATAATTGTATAGTTACATGTTCACATTTGACTAAAAACCATAAAATGGAGGTTAGGAATAAAGTTGAATTAATGGGAGGCTGTTATGTGGATAATCTAGTGGAGAAAAATACTCATTTGGTCACTGGAAGTGCTAAATCTGAAAAATATTTGGTAAGTAATATTTCTTAATATTGTTCTGAAGAAATTTCCTTGTGGCATCTTATAGTAATTACTATTTTAATGGTAATAAGCCACAATTAAAGTTTAAAATAAGTTTCTAAATAAGGTTCAGAAATCGTTCTCAACTAACAATAATAAATTAAACAAATTGTTTTTTGTCACTTGGTGAAAAATTCTTCTAATAATTTAATTTTATCTGACTCATTTATATTGACAATTCAGACATATATTATACATTTTAAAGTAGACGACTTTAAAATGATATTGCCAATATTGCTGAGTTGCGTTCCTGGGACGACTTTATTGTAAGATAGTTCATTTGATTACATGATATCAACTTTAACTTGAGAATATCCGTCAAAAAACATCATAGCATGTGATTCGTCCTTAAAAGGACAACCACATGCCATGATGACAGTAAAATTCTCCTGTTAGTGATTCCATAGTGAATCATGAAAAAAGAACCAGGAAAAAAAGTTACATGGTAAGTATTTGGTTTTACATTTAGTTTGCTCTCAATAAATACCAAATTCTGATTTTATTTGTATGTTATTTAGAAAACATAAATGATGTATCCTCGATATGTTACTGATCAATAGTGGTATTTTCTTTTATTAACTTCTTTTTTAATATGGGTAACAGTTCCTACTGCATTCTGCCGAGGATTTTGCGACAAAATTGGTCTCATCTAGCATAATTAGAGCCGCTTCTTTGATTTTGCTCTTTTTACCATCTATTTCTTTTAGTACTATACTTGAATCGTTTCATTGAACCCTATGTTCATTTTCGCATGCGTGTTTACATGTTTGAGATCTACCAAATTCTCTATTTTTAATATAAGATTGATGTTCACTTAGTCTAACATTTAATGGCCTTGATGTTTCACCTAAATAAAACTGATCGCATTCACAAGGTATTTTATGAATACAATTCTTTGTTCTTTCTTGTTCATTGTTAGGTTTAGTTTTGGATAAAATAGATCTCAATGTGTTTGTTCTTGAAATGTTGAATTTATTTCCTATCTTTTTCAGTTTTCATATAATCCTTTTATATATGGTATTGTTATTTTCCTCGCATTATTCATTGTGTATGCTGAATTGATCTGTTCTATTCAGTCGATTGTTGAAAATTCTTTATTTATAAACGATAAAGGATAATCATTTTTTAATAAAACAGATGTTAACAAATCTTTTTTCTCTAAAAACGAATTTTCATTATAACAAGTAATTTTGTCTATATCTTATAAGGATTTAATGATTCCCTTTTTAATAATAATATCATAATTTGATTTGTAATTTAGATATCTGTTAGTGTGTGTTAGTTTTCTATACACCTGAGTCTCATATCCAGTATCGTTCTTAGAGATTAAAACATCCAGGAAAAGTAGTGTGTTATTATATTTCTTTTCCATGGTAAATGTCATTGTCTCTTTTTTATCGTTTATACCATTCAGGAATGTGTCAAACAACTCTGATCCATGAGGCCATATTGAGAATACATCATCTACATATATCTACCATACCGTGGGCTTTAAATTTTGTTTAGAAAGAATATTTTTTTCAAAATCTTCTATAAATATATTGGCTAATAATGGAGTTAAACTAGAGCCCATTGCTAGACCAAAATCTTGTTTATAGAATTCATAATTTAGTTGAAAATATGTATTATCAGTACATAATGTCAATAATTCCATTACAGCTGATATATTTAGTCCCGTTCTAATTGCCAATGTATCATCACTCTCTAATTTTGTCTTGATTATATTCAAAGTCTTATCTAATGGCACATTTGTAAATAAACTATTTATGTCAAAACTTGCTAAAATATTATTTGCACTAAATTCAATATTCAATTATTTATTTAAAAATGTATATTTTTTATAAATATGTCATTTTTATTTGCAAATGGTTGTATAGTATATAACCAAGTAACAAAAAACAAAATTTTTTAAATTTATCATTGTTTGTATTTTGAGAACGATTTCCGAAGTGGAAAATGAAACGTCAATAAACTTATTTTAAACTTTAATTGTGGCTTATTCCCATTAAAACAGTAATCAGTAATATTTCTTTTTCTGTTTCACATTCTATCAATTTCAAAGAACTTGTTGATATATTTTATTGGCATAAATACCTTAACTGCTAAAACTAGTGTTCCCAGACTCCTATCCCGTGGCCAGCGTCTAACCGCCCTCTTCGCTATGGTTGGGCCAGCCTCTCACTGGCTTCTTCTGGTTGGAAAATTCAGACAATTATTTTAAATTTCCATAAGATGAAGAGAGAAGCGTAAGATAAAAAAAGGATCGCACTTGGTCTCACTAGAGACAATGGTGATAAAATACACTCTTGGCGTATCCCACAGCGAATCTGGATATCCTCAGTCAGTTTATTTTCAACTGTCACTTTCGCTGTTTGATTCCAATAGAGGTTACATATAATTCTACTGTCTCTACTGTCTATGTTTTTGTTTATCACAATTTCTTTAAGAAGATTATGCTGCGCTCTGTCAAATGCCTTTTCAAAATCAATGAAACAGCCATGTACTTCCTGATTCATATCTAGGCAACTCTGCAAAAGAACGTTCACTGCAAATAGTGCATCCCGTGTTCTCAGACCTTTCCTAAATACCATTTGTGTATTACTTATGCCTTCGTTTAATTTCTTATATTGTTCATTTTTTATTTTTCATTCATTGTGAGTGATGTTCATTGCACTCCTTTACATTGGCTTTTTTGGGAAGCAGTATAAATGTCGATTGGAGCCATTCTTTAGGTATTGTACCTGTTCTATATAATGGTATTGAATAGATCCAAAAGATTGTCAATAGATTCAATATCCACAATTTTAAGTAATTCGATGGGAACTTTATCAGGCCCAGGAGATTTACCACTTTTAGCTTGTTTCATTGCATATTCGATTTCTTCTCATATAATGTCAGGCCCAGTATCATCTTTAAATTCTTTTGATGCTTCTGTTTTTGCCTTCAAAGCTCTGTGCTATATATATATATATATATATATATATATATATATATATATATATATATATATATATATATATATAAATTTAGTTTTTCTTGGGTTTAGGTTCAATAAATTATATTAGATGTGAAACTAGATTTTATTTTCCATAGAAATCAACGTTTCGGCAGGTAACCTTTGCCTTTGTCAAGATTCTAAAATGTACAAGATTAAGAACAAACAGTTATTGTAAAATATATATATATATATATATATATATATATATATATATATATATATATATATATATATATATATATATATATAAACTTACCAAAACGTAAAACGGGACACTGACATTAATGAAGTGACAAATAAAAGTTGATATCTGATATCTCCTGGTTTACTGTCATTAGTGTATAATTATTTTTATATGGGCGTATATTTGATGTTTTCGAAAAAGGTAAAGTGGAGAGATGTTATGACTTTAAGAGCTTTTTATGGTGTTATATTTATTATATCAGATTGAAATATATTTTATTTAGGTTTTGTGTATCTTTTTTGTCATTTATTGCGTTGGAATTTCATTTTATTTCTATTGATTCGTGTATCTCCCTCTTCTTTTTGTTTTGTTTGGTTTTTAAAATTTTGATGTTTTCGAAGTCAAATTTATGATTCTTCTCATTTTCATGTTTTGTGAGCGCAGTGACATTGTTCTTGTCATATTTGTGAGAACGAATTCTGGATTGAAGCAGTTGACTGGTTTGCCCGATATAGACACCTTCACAGTTAATACATGGTATCTCGTAAACAACATGTGATTTTTTGAGTTTTGGAGTTTGTGTTTTTAGTTTAGTGAAATATTTATTTTGTGGGCCACTGTTATGTTATGTTTGGCTGAAAGATTTGTCAATTGTTCAGATAAACCTTTTACATATGGAAGAGTTGTATAAGTAGTTTTGATACTGTTGGGTTTATTGTTATTTGTATTGTAAAATTTATTAAGTCTTGACGTTTTGGTAAGTTATATATATATATATATATATATATATATATATATATATATATATATTTTACAATAACTGTTTGTTCTTAATCTTGTACATTTTAGAATCTCGACAAAGGCAAGGGTTTCCTGCCGAAACGTTGATTTCTATGGAAAATAAAATCTAGTTTCACATCTAATATAATTTATTGAACCTAAATCCAAGAAAAACTAAATTTATATTAAATATAGTACGGTTCAAGAAACTCAAAACTATTATATATATACATATATATATATATATATATATATATATATATATATATATATATATATATATATATATATATAATATATATATATATATATATATATATATATATATATATATATAATATATTGATATGATTGGTGTTTATAGAAATTAATTTATAAGTTATATACTAGAGAATTTTATAAAAATATATTTATGTGAGGGCATTTTTAAGAAATTAGCATATAATAATTGTAAAAAGTTGTATTTTAGTAATTATAATGTGGTAGATATATTTAAGTGAGCCATGTGACTAGGCAACCAACTATACATGTGAGTGACAGACAGATATACATACTCTCCAAGTGACATTTTAAATAATTAGGAATATAAAGTGGGGTTATAATAATAATGTTAGTTTAAAATGTTTAATTTATATATAGTTACTGATTTAAGTGTTTATTCTGATCTGAAAAGCCTAAATGTCAACAAAATTATCAATAGAAAATTAAAGAATTCTCCAGAATAGAGAATTTGACCTTTGTTTACGGTGGAACATTCTCGAAATAATGGTTATGTCTGTGGATCGAACATATACTTTTTTCGAGAACATCCATATAGAAGAAATAGAACAAAATCGAACATGATTTCTTACCAGATGGTTCTGGAAGATTGAAAAGATATAAATACCCGTGATTTGGATTCAAGAGGGAGTTTAGTAAGAAAGTCCATTCAGTTAGTCAATCAGTTATGAGTTACAGTTACTATGATGGCCAGTTTTAATATGAAAATTAGTTAGAGGCAGTCAATCAGTTACAATTGTTCAATATAGTGAGTTAAATCAAGATTAAGAAACAGTATGAAGAAAATATCATTGAAGATTAAAAATTATGTTATGTATAAATGATGATAATGGAAGAAGTATTAATTGAATATTAAAATTAAATAATATTTTAATTATTGAATATTTTTTTATTATTTAATAATAATTGAATTGATATATTGAAAAGAAGAATAAAAATAAATGCTGTTTGCTGGTTTGCTTGGTGGTTTATAAATGCTGTGAAGAAAAATATCTTAAATTGGTGGAAGCTAATAATTGGAAAAAGTAATTTCACAAAAACAAGGATAACCGAAGCTGAGAAGAAGACATTTGAGTGATGATTATAATCTATATAGTGGAAAACAGTTCATTTAGGCATTCAGTGACAGAAAGGTACAAAATTTTGTTAATGTAATTTAGTTAGTGTCATAACAATTTCAATTTTGAAGATAGTTTGTTTAAATTTTACATTGTCTATAGAATTTAATTAGTTTCATAAGAATTTCAATTTAAAGATAGTTTATTTTAAATTTACATTGGCTAGGTTAGATATATATGTGTTTCATAATAGATATAATAAAGATAATTTAAAAAAAGTACTTACAAACTAATTCTTTGAAAACCGCGATAAAAACCCTATATTATTAAAAAAAACACTCATTGCTCATCATTCACAAACAATACATCATAACAATATATATATATATATATATATATATATATATATATATATATATATATATATATATATATATATATTGTGTTCGTCTCTGTATTTTCTGGTTTATGACTATTACTAGTGATTTTGTCCGTCACCATGCGATGGGGAACCAATAAATTGCACCTACAGTCAGTCCACTTAATTTTTCTGCCTTCCTTCTATTTAAAGCTAGGATGATAACAGAATAATATTTTAATCTGTTGTACAACTTTCATAACAAATAAGTCACTTTTGGAGAGTCGCTGAACTTTTTGTGTAAAGTTGTCTTATGAAATCAACCTACGGATAAAATCAGCGTAATTCTAGTTTGGCAATTTATTTGTTGGGAAAGCTCGAGTTTTGTATTATACTTTTTACCGATCACCAAATTCGCAGCCAATTTTTTAGCCAAAAATAAATTTTTAAAATAATAAACTTCGTGCATGAAAGGGCCGGTCTTTTCACTTCCAGATAAATGTCGTCTGTTAATAAAAACCATTTTTTTTATCAAGATTATGAAAATATTAAATCCCTAAACTAAGTAAATGAAAATATGTATATACCTACTTTTATAATAATTTATTAACAACTATTTACAATATTGTCTCAGAATATAGATCACTGTCGGTTTACTTAATGTTAACTTTTTAAAAAAGTCTTTATCATTACAAAAATTAAGATGTTCGATTCTGCATCAAATATTATAATCTCGCACTAAGTTTATAAACATTAAATATCATACTGATTATACTCTCCGACTTCACTAACATAAACTTTAAATTATTTTGTATTAAAACCTACCTTAAAAATATTAATATTATTTATTAATTATATTAATATGTAATTAATATTTTTTGTATTATTAATTAAACGTATCGTTTCAGAAACAAGATATGATTGACTCATAGGTTGAAATGTGAGTAGTTCAGATTTATTTGTTCAGATGGCGTTAGGATTTTAAATCTGAACATAAAGCTTTAAATTATTTTGTATTAAATTCTACCTTAATTATTAAAATTAATTATTAATTATATTATTATGTAATTAATACAGTATTATTAATTAAACGTATCGTTTCAAGAACAAAATATGATTGAAATGTCAAATGGTGGTAGTTGAGATTTCTTTCCTAAATGGCGTCGTTAGTTTACTGGACAAACGGTGTGACTTGTCGTCATAGCTTTTTATATAGATAGATAAGGGACCACTTTTATCTCTTGGTTGCTTAGTTTGAAGTATTTTTTCCAATTCTTGGCAGTGCTCATGAAGTCATTCTCTCTTTAGTTTCTTTTATTTTCGTATTAATTAATCGATCTTTTTTATTATATGCCGACCCCAAATTAAATTAATGATAAAAGTAATGCTTTGGTTACTTGTAATGTTTTTATAAACATAGAATTAAACACTTTAAACTGTATTTAATTTTAGATTGCTGCCGAAACTGGCTTAAAACTGATGTGTCCAACTTGGATAGATGACGTTTGGGCTGCTAGTCAAACTGCTAACGTCCACGCTGACGATGAAGATTTTCAAAAACATAAATGTCTACCATTTCATAATCTCACAATAAGTTCGACTGGCATTACGAATTTAGCAGAGAAACATAAAATTGAGAAACTGGTCAGTGAAAATGGAGGAAACTTTAGCGGAAAACTTACTTTGGCAACGACAGATATATTAGTATGTTCTGGAGATGTGTAAGTGTTAGATATATTTTTATTTTATAATTTAGTTTTATTTTATAATGAATGACATGATATTTATTGCTTGATATTTTAGTGTAAAGTTTGGCGAGGACTATAATTTTAACAAATATTTTTGAAAAAATTAAGTCAAAAAGGTATTCAACACTGTAGTTACTGACGAATAGTAGTAGATAGAAAGCCACTTTAGCCCACTTTGACCAAATTTTTTTGTGGAGGCGTCATTTTTTGTGGAGGCGTGTATTATGTCATGTTGACATAAAACGGGACATTTGACACAGCACGTAACATTTGACATAAAACGTGACATTTGACCTAAAAGGTTCAGCACGAGCTTTTTATATATAAAGATTTTTTTTAGTGTGAAGAGTGAAAAGTACAAAGCTGCCCGTCAGTGTGCACATATCAAATGCGTAAACGTCAACTGGGTTACAGACAGTGTGGTCAAAGGTTATGCTCTTCCTCATGATTTATATAAAGTTCAGAAAATGACTTCGACACCTACCAAAAGAGATAAATACGTCAATCCTGAATTTTCAGTATTGAGTGCTATTGGAGGATTTAATACCTCTTCGAGAACTCATATCGAAGAAACACTTAGTATGACATCATTAGATGGAGAAAGAGTTTCAAACAATAAAAGAAAAGGTATGTAGTGTAGATTAATTGTTAATTGTTTCTTTTATCTTCTCCTTGCTATATAAAAAGCATTTGGCTACTATAGCTGTTCTTTTATTCATTCCTTCCATTTTTTCCTGTCACTGAATATCCTCTTTATATAACTTTTTACTTTGTTTTTTTTTCGTGTATCTACTGTGCCCAAGTTTTCCTTGGTATCCCCTTTCTTCCTGTTTTTTCTTCTTGTCTCGTAAATTCTTTTGCCAAATGTACTTTCCTCCATCAATATACAGGGTGAGTTTTTAGTGCAACATCGGTCGATAATTCCATTGTGGTACAAGATATCCAAAAAAATTATTTAGAAAAAATGTAGGCAATGATATTCTCCATACTTGGAAAATATGTGAAATTCTACAGGGTGATTAATAACTACGTGGTATAGCAAACATAATTTTTTAAATGGGACACCCTATATATTTTTTCATATTTATATTCCTCTCATAATTCTTGTTCTTATAATATTGGGCTTTACATTACTATACAGAGTATTTAACAAGTTATAACTATTTTTATTTCGAAATCCATATGACATCAACACCATGTATATAAGGAAGTAATGCATAAACAATTATTTATTTTATATATTAAGGTAAACAATATTTGTAGTTTTTAAAATTAAGTTTATTTGAAATTATTGACTAAAATTTGTGTACAGAATGAACTACGAAACAAAAGTACGATTTTCTCAATTTTTTTGAATGGGTCACCCTATATTTTATCTTTTAGAAATATTGTATTTATGATACTCTTTCATTTTTATATAGTATTCCCTATACCTAAACTCTTTATTTTCTGAGATATATTTAGTTTTCTTCAAATTTCGGGAATACATTTAATTTTTGTAAGTAGAAATAAGTCTTGAGTATTGAGTGATATAATAAAATTATTTTTATTCAATAAGTAACTAACAAAAAATATAAACCATAATAATATGTAATAAATGTGATAATTAATGTGATATTAAGGAAATAAGTCTAAAATAAATGTTAAAATGTCCACCTTCAACGTCTATACAAGTTTGTAACCGATATTCAAATGACCGAGCCACATTTCTTAATATTTGTAAGTCAATTTTATTAAAACGTTCTCTTATTTTATTTTTTATATCATCTGGCGTTGTTATATAGACCCACATGAAAAAAAAAACAATTTTGTAGAATTCCGGTGATCGCGGTGGCCAAACAGTTGGTCCTCCTCTGCGTATCCACCTCTCAGGAAAGTTAATATTTAGACGATTGTGAATAGGAGCAGTGTAGTGAACTGAAGCACCGTCCTGTAAAAACCACATTCGTTGTCGAATATTAAGCGGTACATTTTGCAGTAGTCTTGGCAAGTGAGTATTTAAAAAATCCGGATATATGGCACCATTCACACGACCGTCAAAAATATGTGGGCCAATCACATAATCGGCAACAATACCACCCCAAACATTTATAGACCACCTAATTTGACTATGAGTGTTAACAAAATAGGGATTGCTTAATGGATAGTAACGAAAATTATGCCGATTCACCGTTCCATTTTTGTGAAATGTAGCCTCATCTTCAAAAAGCACATAACCGAAAAAAAGTTGGTCCCTTCGCACTTGCTGCTGAGACCATTGACAAAAAACTAACCTGTGTTGATAATAATTATCGACTGTCAATTCTTGATGTAACTGTATGTAGTAAGGATGCAGTTTATGTTTACGAAAGATTTTTGTCGCCGAAGTTTGACTAATGTCATGTTAACGTGAAATTTTACGAGTGCTGATGTGGGGATCTTCATCATATTCCTTTTCTTCACTTATAAAAGTCTCATTTTTTTCATATACAACTGACCCAGTGCGTACAAAACGATCCATTAATTTTTCAAAAGCTCTTTCGTTTGACTTCCTCCGTTCAGGATATCACTCGTGATATAATCTGGATTCAAGTAAGCAAGTTCTCGAACTTTCTCCTAATTCCCAGATCATATCTGTAATAATATGAAAACTGTCATTTTTTCAAATCATACTATTTTACCTTTGTATCTGACACAAATGGCCGTTTACTTATTAAAAGTGGCCTCACAATCACAGTTAGGAATATTAAAAATTCTTGGTTTAGAATACTGTTGATATAACAATCTAAAAATTGTTACATCAATTGTATATTGTTTTGCTTTCTGTTTTGTTTGAGTTATTTATTGAATAAAAATAATCTTATTATATTATTATACAAAACATATTATCTTGTACGAATTTTAGGAATCTTATATTTCATTAAGGAAATATGATATTTCCATAATATCACATTTATTGATACATTCATTGCATATTGTTGTGATTTATATTTTTTGGTAGTTACTTTACTTATTGAATAAAAATAATTTTGTTACATTATCACTCAACACTCAGTACTTATTTCTACTTACAAAAATTAAATGTATTTCCGAAATTTGAAGAAAACTAAAAATATCTCGGAAAGTACTAAGTTTAGGTATAGGGAATGCTATATAAAAATGAAAGAATATCATAAATACAATATTTCTAAAAAATAAAATATAGGGTGATCCATTTAAAAAAGTTGAGAAAATCGTAATTTTGTTTTGTAGTTCACCCTGTATACAAATTTTTGTCAATGATTTCAATTAAACTTAATTTAAAAACTACAATATATTGTTTACTATATTATATAAAATAAATAATTGTTTATGCATTAGGTACTCTTTATATACATGGTGTTGATTTCATAAAGATTTCGAAATAAAAATGGTCATAACTTGTTAAATACTCTGTATACTAATGCAAAACACAATACTATAAGAACAAGAATTATGAGAAGAATACAAATTTGAAAAAATATATAGGGTGTCCCATTTAAAAAATTGTATGTTTTCTATACCACGTAGATATTAATCACCCTGTAGAATTCCACATATTTTCCAAGTATGGAGTATAAGTAAGTATAAGTATTATTGTCTACATTTTTTCTAAATAAGTTTTTTGGATATTCTATGCCATAATGGCATTATCGACCGATGTCGCACTAAAAACTCACCCTGTATATATATATATATATATATATATATATATATATATATATATACATATATATTTTAGTGGATTTTCTTGGGCTTAGGTTCATAAAAAAGATTGTTTTGATACTAAGACATTTTTATTTTTTTTTTGACGTTTTAGGCAGGATATCCATGCCTTTTTCAAGAAATAATATTGACTAAAAAACATTTTATCAAAGACATAATAGGGTTTAAAAGAAAAACTTTTGACTTACCAAGCATGTAAAAATTCGGTGTTAACAAGTATACATAAACGTCACAAATTAAAATAATATTTAAAGCATAGGACAGACCCACTAAGTCACTACATGTAAAATGGATTTTAAATTTAATATGTTGTTTATTGATGTTAGTTTATCATTTAAACAATCAGTTATTTTAACATCATAGGCGTTCTGAGATTATCTTTTTGTGTGTTTTTAAATTAAATTAAAATATAACTTGTTTAAATTTTTGACATCTTTTTTATCATTTATTGCGTTATTATTCTTTTTGATTTGTATAGACTCTAGAAGCTCCCTCTTCTTCCTGTTATGTTCACTTTTTAGGATCTTGGTTTTGTCAAAATCAAATTTATGTTTCTTTTTGTTTTCATGTTTTGTGAGGGCGGTTGAGTTTTTTTTGTCATATTTGTGGGAACGTATTCTTGAATTAAGTAGCTGACTGGTTTGTTGGTTTTATTGTTATTATTGTTATTGTACAGTGTTGGTTTTATTGTTATTATTGTTATTGTAAAATTTATGCAGTCGCGATTTGAAAGTGTTGTCGATAAGGTGGTGTGGGTATGAATTAAGTGTTAGTGCTGTTTTTGCTTTTTTAATAGCCTGAGGTCTGTTGATAGGATCGGATAATCTAATAGCTCCATTGGCGAGTCCGATTACTACAGATTTCTTTTGAGACAAGGGATGATGAGAGTTGAAATTCAGATATCTCGACGACCAGGTTATTCTGGTGTACCATGAAGTGAACTCAAAATATATATATATATATATATATATATATATATATATATATATATATATATATATATATATATATTGTGACGATTAGGGTTTATAGAAAATAATTTATAAGTTATATACTACATAATATTAGATATTTGGTTGTTTTAAATAAGTTATATACTAGAGAATTTAATAAAAATATATTTATGTGAGGGCATTTTTAATAAATTAGCATAATAATTGTAAAAAGTTGTATTCTAATATTGTAAATATATATAAGTGAGCCATGTGCTTAGGCAACCAAAAATACTCTCGGAGATTGACAGATATTTATACTCTGAAGTGACGTTTAAAAATATTTACGAATATAAAGTGGGTTATAATAATATATTGTTTGAAATGTGTATTTTATTAAATTAGAATGTTAAGTTACTAATTTAATTATATATTCTGATCTGAAAAGCCTAAATGTAAACAAAATTATTAATAGAAAAGAATGGAATTCTCTGGATCTCCGGAGATGGCCATGTTTGCGAAATGGTTTGTTCCAGAAAATTCATACAAGTATGAAATAGAACAAATTGGAACATGATCTCTTACGAGATGGTTCTAGAATGTCCAAAAGATATAAATACCCGTGATTTGGATTCAAGATGGCAGTTTTAAGAGTTTTTAGCAGTTTTATCATGAAAGTTAGTTAGAAGATAGATACATTTACTTAGTGAAGTCAATTGTTCAGAAGTTTTTAGTTTTAGAAGTTTTTAGTCAGAAGTCAAGCAGTTTATTATGAAAGTTAGTTGGAGTCAGTGAATCAAGTACAAATAGTCAAAATGTTTAATATAGTGAGTTAAATGAAGATTAAAAATTATGCATATAATTTAATGCACATTTATAATTATACACAAATAATTATTGAAGATAAAAAAAGGTATATTGGAAGAAATTAAATTATATTATGGTTGGAGATTAGTATAAATCAACTTATAATAATTGGATATTGGTATATTGAAAAGAAGAATAAATATAAATGCTGTTTGCTGGTTTGGTTGGTGGTGTATACATGCTGGTGAAGAAAACTATATCTTAAATTGGTAGAAGCTGATAATTGAAAAAAGTAATTTCACAAAAAACAAGGATAACTGAAGTACGAAGACATTCAGTGGTGATTAGAATCTATATACTTAGTGGAAAACAGTTCATTTAGGCATTCAGTGAAAGAAAGGTACAAAATTTTGTTAATATAATTTAGTTAGTGTCATAACAATTTCAATTTTGAAGATAGTTTTGTTTAAATTTTAGATTGTCTATAGAATTTAATTAGTTTTATAAGAATATCAATTTAAAGATAGTTTATTTTAAATTTACATTGACTAGGTTAGATATATATGTGTGTTTCATAATAGTTATAATAAAGATAATTTAAAAAAGTACTTACAAGCTAATTCTTTGAGAACCGCGATAAAACCCTATATATATGTGTGTATATGTATATATATGTGTATATATATATATATGTATATATATATATTATTAAAATTACTCATTGCTCATCATTCAAACAAAAAACACATCATAACAATTTGGCACCCAACGCGGTGGCTCTCTATTTAAAAGAATTAGTTTGGGAAGATAAGTGCTCTCATATAATTAAATTAATTATCAGTAGAAAGAAAAAATTATAGATTTTATTTTTAATTATATTTGAACAAGTAAAGTCTCAAAATGTCTCAAGGAAAGAAAGGTACAAGAAGCAAAAAGAATGAAGAAGATGTGGAAATAGAAACACAACCTATACAAGAGGAGAGTTTAGTTCAAGTTCCACAAGATACTGCAGAAATGAATCCAGAAAGAGAGGAAAATGTCAATATGGCAGCTTTGATGTCATTAATGATGCAGATGAACAAGACAATGGAAGAGAATTCAAAAGAAATCAAAGAAGACATGAAAAAAATGGAACAGAAAATGGAAGAGAATACGAAAAAATTGGAAGAGAATTTAAAAGAAGTCAAAGAAGACATGAAAAAAATGGAACAGAAATTGGAAGAGAATTATAGAAAATTAGAAAAGAAAATAGAAGATAATAATAATAAAATTGTAAAACAAATGGATAAAAAACTTGAAGCTGCAGAGAAAAAAGTAGCAAATGAAATAAAAAGTATACGGAATGACTACAAGAAAAGGATAGACAATGAGAGGACAGAAGTAAAGAGAATTATTCAAGATAATAAGATAGATATAGAACAGAAAATAGAGTTACAGAAATGTAACTTAGAAGTAAAAATTAACGAAGACAGGAGAAACACAGAAGAAAAATTAGACGATATACAACAAAATATCCAAATAAATTGTAATCAAATAAGAAATGTGGAACAGAGAATAGATGATATTTCACAAATGAGAGACATAGGGAGACCTTACTTAAATTTAACAAATGAGACTGGGATTAAATTCTCTGGTAATATAAAAAATTTGCATCCTAGAGTATACATAAATAGTTTAAAACATAAATTAAGATTTGTGAATAATATTAATGATATTAAAGATTATATTAGAATGACATTAAATGACAATGCAGCAACTTGGTTTGCTAGTATTGAAAATGATTTAGATAACTTTCAAACATTTGAAAATAAATTTTTAAATTATTATTGGGGTGAATTAGAGCAAGCAAAGTTTAGAGAAATTCTATATTTTGGAAAGTATAATCAAAATTTAAAATCAAATATGGTAGATTATGCATTGAAATTGATAACAGTTGCAAAATATTTAGAACCACCACTTAGAGAGGATGAAACAGTCTTAAATGTATCTAGACATTTTGATGCTGATGTTGTGCAAACCGTAACTGTACAAAATATTCAAACAATAGATAGTTTCATTAATTTTATTCAAAGAATACAAAGAGGCAATATGACAAGTAATACTAACAACAGAAAAAACAATAATAACTTTCAATATAAAAAAAATGATAATCAACAATATAGACAATCATATAACAATAATACTAGGTATGGTAATAATTTACAAAATTTTAATAATAATAACAGTAATCAAATTAGACAAAATTGTAATAACAATACTAGTTATAATAGACAACATTTTAATAACAGTACTAATAATAATAGACAAGATTTTAACAATAGAAGAAATACAGAGCGACCTAACTATAACAGACAGGTAAATTGTGTTCGAAGGAATAGAAGCTGCGAAGACAGGGAACGAAGTAGTACAAGTCAGGAAAATGTGAGTAGAAGTCATAGTAGGGAAAGACATAGGACATCAGATCCAAGTGGTCAGATACAATCTGACAATTCTAATAATCAAAATTTTGTGCAGTAAACTTTCTGAATTACAAGTTAGGCCATTGCTATTATGAAAAACCTTCTGAATTTATTTCTTTAGATGAAGAGAAAATTATTGAATCTATTAATTTAATTTATATAAATGCTTTGGCCAAAAATAAAATGATTAAAATTATGATAGATACTGGTTCAGAAAGTACATTAGTCTCGGAGAATTTTATTTTTAATACATTAAAACTATCAGATATAATAAAGATTCCAAAAATTAAAATTATTGGTGCAAATAATAAGAAGTTGGGTGAAATTGATAAACTAGCCAATTTTAAATTTAATATTCTTAATAAAGAAATTAATATGCAAGGATTTATTGTCAAGGATTTATGTGTTGATATATTAATGGGAAATGATGAATTGGAAAAGAAGAAAGTAAAGATAGATTTTGAAGAAAAAATGGTAACTTTGGAAGGGCAAATAATTAAATATATGCAGAAAGATGAGGTAGAAGAAGGAATAAGAGTTGATAGGATATTATTAAAAGAAAATAATGATGTTTATGAAGAAGAAATGTATTTTGATGATAGGGAAATGTCCCAAAAGAATGTAAAGAATAATTATTGTAGTGAATATTTAAGGAATGGAAATTTTAAGCAGATGGATGCCTACGAGGCGGAGTGCGTAAAATTGGAAGCAAGGAATAATGAGTACATAATGAAGAATAATGTTATTTGTAAAGAAGAAGATATGATGAAAGTTTTAAATTGCCCTGAAGAATATAAATCAATAGTCATTTCCATATTGCAGCAACACAAGGGACTTGTCAATAAAGAAAATAGAATTGCACAAAATTATATCCATAGTATAAAAGTTAAAGAAGAAAAAGATTTTAAAACAAAATCATACCCAATACCATATAAATACAGAGAAGAAGTAAACAAAACAGTTAATAATATGTTAGAAGATGGGATCATTGAGAAGGCAGACACACGTTTTATTAACCCCATAGTAGTAGTACGAAAAAGATCAGGTGAAATCAGGTTATGTTTGGATGCAAGGAATATTAACAAGATTACTGAAAAGCAATTTGAAGCACCAATGAGTATAGATGGAATATTAGGAAGAATTACAGGAATGTCATTTTTCACTAAAATCGATTTACAGCATAGTTTCTGGTTAATACCTCTAGAAAGAAAAAGTAGACAGTATACAGGATTTCAGATAGATGGAGTAGTATATCAATTCAAAGTAGTACCATTTGGACTTCAATCATCTTGCAGTGCTCTATGTAGATGTCTTCATGATATTTTGGATCAATATGAACATTTTGTAATTCACTACATTGATGATATATTAATTTTTTCTAAAACAGCTGAAGATCATGAGAAACACCTAAAAATTATAATAAATAGATTAGACAAAGTTGGACTAAAAATAAATCAAGAAAAATGTACATTTTTTCAAAAAGAAGTCATATATCTAGGTTATAAACTTAACACTAAGGGAATCGAAATGGATCCAGAACGGACACAAGTCATTCAGGAATATAAAACACCACACAATTTAAGAACTTTAAGAGGATTTATTGGAATAATTAATTATTATAAAAGGATGATACCAGATCTAAGTATAAAAGAAATTCCATTACTTGAACTACTGAGAAAAGGTGTAAAATGGAGATGGGATCAGAGAAGAGAACTAGCATTCCAAGAAATTAAAAACATTTTTCTGTCAAACTTGAAAATATACTATCCTGACTACACACAGCCATTCATATTAAGAACAGATGCATCAATAGAGAGATTATCAGGGGTATTATTACAAATACATGATGGGGTCGAATACCCAATACAATTCATTTCAAGAATTACAAAGCCACATGAAAAGGGTTACTCAGTTTCAGAATTAGAACTAGCAAGTATAATACACTGTGTCACAAAATTAAGATTTTATTTGTTGGGTAATGAATTTACAATAGAAACAGATCACCAAGCTTTAACGTCTATATTAAATAACAAATATGGAAACAGTAGAATACATCGGTGGAGTCTAATACTTAGTGAATACTGCTTTGAAATCAAATACATTTCTGGAAAATCCAATATAGTGGCAGATGCTTTATCAAGGTTAGAAAATACACCACAAAAAGGGCAGCGAACAATAAAAATTGGATTAAATCAATTAGTAGAAAGTACTGGATTATATTCTAAAGAAGAAATTATAAGAGATCAGATCAATTTGAGTGAAAAACAAAAAGTCCTAAGGAAAGATGGGGTATATTATAAAATAATAAATGGCATAGAAGTATATGTAATAACTAGAACTTTAGCAAAGAAAATATTGAAAAATTTACATAACAATTATATGCATATTGGTTCAAGAAAGCTATGGATGCTATTTAGGGACAATTATTTTGCAAAGAATGACATAAGTATAGCAAAAGAAATTACTACCCAATGCCCAATATGTCAACTAAACAAAGAAAAGAATTTCAAAAACCAGAACACATATAAATCTAATGTTGTATATGAAAAACTAAATACAGTTTCCATGGATTTTATTTCAAATTTAGTTCTCAGTCCAACAGGAAAAAAGCATATACTAGTGATAGTTGATTTATATACAAAATTTATTAAACTATATCCCTGCTCTAGAACAAATGTTAAAACATTAAAATTATATATTAATCAATTTTTCGAAGAAATAGGACCATTTAGAAATTGCATAATAGATAATGCTACATATTTTAACAACCAAAAATTTCAGACATTTTGTGAGAAAAAGGGAATCAACATTCATTTTACAAGTATCAGACATCCTCAGGCAAATCCTGCAGAAAGATATATTAAAGAAGTTATAAAATATTTAAGGATACTGTGCCAAAACCAACATGAAACTTGGCAGCAACATATACCACAAGTAGAATATTTTTTAAATAATACACATAATTTGAATACAGAGGAAGTACCAGAATATTTAATGTTTGGCCATATAGGAAACAGAAAGTGGATTAGTGAATATAATCAGGATATGTTAGAACAAGTAATGCAGAAAGTGAATAACCGAATTAGGAGGAAAGCTGAAAAATATATCAGAAGACAAAATCGAAATATAAAAAAACCAATCACATTTCAAAAAGGAGACCTAGTGTTAATTCGTTCACTTAGAAAAAGTAATGTTAAAGAAAACCGTTGTAAGAAATTACAACCAATGTTTGAAGGTCCATATACAATTGAAAATCAGAATGGACTAAATAGTTATGTGTTAATAGATGCAGAGAACAGACTAAGAGGCATATTTCATATCAACGACATTTTTCAATATCATGAAGAGATTGAATAATGATTTCTATACCTTTAACACAAATATAATAACACTAATAACTTACTGATAGATCCATTTCATAGATAGATGGTAGATTTCTTTGTTGTGAATAAATTTGACATCATACTTGTTGAATTTTGTACATATGGAAATTGTTTGGTACCCTAAAAATCATAATTTGGGGTTAGATACTATAATTGCTATAAAAATGTCTTTCTAATATAATAAAGTGAAAAACTTACCAATTTATATTGATGAAAGTTATTTTGAATGGAAATAATTCCTAGAATTTGTCTATAAATAAACAGAACACCATATCTATTATATTTTTAATTAAGGTTATATTTATTCTCTGATATCGCATCCATTGTTCCATTTGACATGACAGTTTGACCATAGAATAGCCGAACTGTGATCCGTTGTTCTCTGCTTTGACATAGACAGCGAACAGGGATGTATTTAACACACTTTAAATAATAAAAAAAAATTGAATTATTAATTTATTAAATTTAATAAGGTATGAGAAAATTAATATTTAAAAAAATAATAAGTAAATTATTTATTTTAAATATTATTTTTGGGGTATTGTGACGATTAGGGTTTATAGAAAATAATTTATAAGTTATATACTACATAATATTAGATATTTGGTTGTTTTAAATAAGTTATATACTAGAGAATTTAATAAAAATATATTTATGTGAGGGCATTTTTAATAAATTAGCATAATAATTGTAAAAAGTTGTATTCTAATATTGTAAATATATATAAGTGAGCCATGTGCTTAGGCAACCAAAAATACTCTCGGAGATTGACAGATATTTATACTCTGAAGTGACGTTTAAAAATATTTACGAATATAAAGTGGGTTATAATAATATATTGTTTGAAATGTGTATTTTATTAAATTAGAATGTTAAGTTACTAATTTAATTATATATTCTGATCTGAAAAGCCTAAATGTAAACAAAATTATTAATAGAAAAGAATGGAATTCTCTGGATCTCCGGAGATGGCCATGTTTGCGAAATGGTTTGTTCCAGAAAATTCATACAAGTATGAAATAGAACAAATTGGAACATGATCTCTTACGAGATGGTTCTAGAATGTCCAAAAGATATAAATACCCGTGATTTGGATTCAAGATGGCAGTTTTAAGAGTTTTTAGCAGTTTTATCATGAAAGTTAGTTAGAAGATAGATACATTTACTTAGTGAAGTCAATTGTTCAGAAGTTTTTAGTTTTAGAAGTTTTTAGTCAGAAGTCAAGCAGTTTATTATGAAAGTTAGTTGGAGTCAGTGAATCAAGTACAAATAGTCAAAATGTTTAATATAGTGAGTTAAATGAAGATTAAAAATTATGCATATAATTTAATGCACATTTATAATTATACACAAATAATTATTGAAGATAAAAAAAGGTATATTGGAAGAAATTAAATTATATTATGGTTGGAGATTAGTATAAATCAACTTATAATAATTGGATATTGGTATATTGAAAAGAAGAATAAATATAAATGCTGTTTGCTGGTTTGGTTGGTGGTGTATACATGCTGGTGAAGAAAACTATATCTTAAATTGGTAGAAGCTGATAATTGAAAAAAGTAATTTCACAAAAAACAAGGATAACTGAAGTACGAAGACATTCAGTGGTGATTAGAATCTATATACTTAGTGGAAAACAGTTCATTTAGGCATTCAGTGAAAGAAAGGTACAAAATTTTGTTAATATAATTTAGTTAGTGTCATAACAATTTCAATTTTGAAGATAGTTTTGTTTAAATTTTAGATTGTCTATAGAATTTAATTAGTTTTATAAGAATATCAATTTAAAGATAGTTTATTTTAAATTTACATTGACTAGGTTAGATATATATGTGTGTTTCATAATAGTTATAATAAAGATAATTTAAAAAAGTACTTACAAGCTAATTCTTTGAGAACCGCGATAAAACCCTATATATATGTGTGTATATGTATATATATGTGTATATATATATATATATGTATATATATATATTATTAAAATTACTCATTGCTCATCATTCAAACAAAAAACACATCATAACAATATATATATATGTATATATATATATATATATATATATATATATATATATATATATAATAGTAATTCTTCGAGTTAGAATTTCTTCTTCTTCTACTATATATGTATATTTATCATCAAAATTTTGCTTCCAGAAAGTATCTCTTATTTTTAAAACTCAATCACTCTTAATATTCATTGTTAACAAAAAAATATGTTTATTTCTAGCTAAAGATAATTTTGACGAGTTAATTGAAAGCTTAGATATTAAAAAAGCTAAAAAATCAGGAGAGTATTTAGATGGATGTTCGGTAAGTATTTTATAGGTCTATATTTATGTTATATGTTTAATAGTTAATTAAATATTTCGGAGAAAAAGATTACATTAGAGTCTTAGTGCCATGTTGAATTTTTCTTTGTCATTGAATTCTATTCGCTAAATCTTTTCTTTGTCATTGTATTCTATTTGGCTGCTATTAATTTAAGGCCTCTTTGAAAATACGCATAAACGGTATAGTCAATAAAGCATTTAATATACCTTGCAACCTTTGGTCATTTAATATTCTTACTATGCTTTTTTATACCTATTCTTAACAGCTAATATCAATTGTCTCCGATTTGTTCAAAGTATATAAACAACAAAAATTTGAATATAATCGGCAATTACAAATTGCTAAAAAGTCAGCTTACTGTGATTTTATAACTAATTCCAATAATAAACCTAGAGACTGCTGGAAAATAGTAAATTTCGAAAGAAAAAATACAAGATCTAGTTCGGTACAACCTGATCTACCTCCAGAAGAAATAAATCAATGTTTTACTACAATTGCAGAGAATATAATTACATCTCGTTTCACTATTAATGTCGATGTCCTCTTCAATTATAGAAATTATCATTCTCCGAGCAAGTACTTTTTTTTTCGTCCGTTTGTGAAAGAAGAGGACTCTCAAATAATAAAGTCTCTCAAATAGTAGCAAGTAATTCTAATTGTAGGGATGTTCACGAAATTAATAGTAAAATTTTAAAAGAAACTTACCAAATAGTTTTAACACCTTTCACTCATCTTATTAATTTAATTCTATCGACTGAAGTATTTCCAGGATTACTAAAATACTCAAAAGTACTACCGATCTACAAAAAAGATGATTCCTCAAAAACTGACGATTACAGTACCATAAGCATTGTTTCTACTTTTGGGAAAGTGATTAAAAGTGATTGAAAAGGTTATAAAACAACAATTTTATTCCTATTTTGAGTCAAATAATTACTTAAGCAACTCACAATATGGATTCAGAAGTGCTCGTTCTACTACAAACGCGGTAATCAGAGGTATCCCTCTTAAGCTTATAACTTCTATCTATGTGGCAGATACGAGGCGGTAGTGTCTAAAGGTCGTCTCTCCGATTTTCTATTCGTAAAACATCGAGTCCCACAAGGTTTGGTCTTAGGGCCTCTTTTATTTATTATTTATGTCAACGATTTGCCTAAATTCATATCTCCGTACAAATCCATACAATTTGCAGATGATACGACATACGTTATCATCATCAGTGGCGTTACAGCTCTTTATGAGCCAAAGCCTTCTTCAGAACAATCCTCCATTCGCCCCTGTCTCTGGCAACTCTTCTCCGTGCTCTAATTCCGATAGACTTCAAATCATTTTCTAGGTTGTCTTGGTACCTAAGTCTCGGTCTTCCTCTTCTTCGTTGTCCGATCGGCCCTCTTCGGTCAAAAACTTTTCTGACTATAGCATCTTCCTCTCGTCTGATTACATGACCTATCCATCTGAGGCGTGCTGAAGCGACATACGTTATATCAAGAAAAAATAATGATGATTTAAAAATGTCTCATGAGGAAGTTTCTACTAAATCTATCACATAGTTTGCTGCAAACAAACTAAAACTTAACTCTGATAAAACGCAAAATTTGGTTATATCTGCAAGTAATTTACCCAATGATCCAGATAACAAAGAGACTGTTAAACTATTGGGAATAACCATAGATAATCGACTGAACTGGTCAACTCATATCTCACAACTAAAGAAAAAGCTATCAAGTTCATTATTTGTTATTCGCCAACTAGCAAGGGTAATCAACTTTGAAACATTAAAAATGACATTTTTTTCTTTATTCCACTCTCACCTATACTATGGTATAATCATATGGGCAAATTCAACAAATACACTTCAAATTTTTGGAATGCAAAAGAAAGCTATCAGGATTTTAGCAGGGGTTAGTTATCTAGAACACTGCCGACCTTTCTTTATCAAATTCAAAATTATGCCGCTACCTACTCTGTTGATATTTTAAGTTTTGACTGAAATTCACAGAAAACGGACCCATTTAATAAAGCATTCTGAGGTTCACGTTCACAATATGCGAAACTGTCACTATTTACAAACAAATCGCTGTAGATTACATTTCAGATAAAAATTGCCTTAATTATAACTACATATTACAATTACAATATTTTACCAAAAAGTATTAAACAGCTAAGCTGTATCTATGTTTATAGCTTATATGTAAGTTATAAAAAATATCTTCTGAAACATTGTTTTTACTGCTCAGAAGAATATATGACTCATTGCAGAACATCCACTAAACTGCTTACCGTAACTTTGCCATAATTTTTTTTCTGTTTAATATGTGTTCTTGTTTTTTTACAGTACAGTATTAATACAGTAGTTATTTACAGTACAGTACTACAGTACCTACATTCGTTATCAATTGAACTAGCTTCAGTCTTATTCCCAGTTAATATTAAAACACCTCCCTGGACATGGACAATACTTCTTCCTTACATTAATCTCAGTCTATGTTTTCAATAAAGATGAAACTAACCATACCAATATACTTCAGTCCTTGCTATCAATAATATAAAATTATAAAGATTATTCCTTCTTATATACCGACGCATCCAAAACTTCAGACAGCTTAAGAGCGGCCGTTATAGATTATATTCAACACCACAAATTCAAATTATCAGCATTCAATACTGTTCACACGGCTGAGATTTATGCCATCCTACAAGCGTTAATAATTATAAAGAAGAACAAATATAGTAAGGCAGTAGTTATTACTGACTCTTTAAGTTCCATTCTGACAATACAGCAGCTGTATCCAAAACATCCAATAGGTTCCCTTGTGAAAACTGAATTAGATATTTTACACCAAAAAAACACCGACATCGTTGAGTCCCATCGCATGTCGGTATTCGTGGAAACGAAGAAGCAGATTCCTGTGCTAGAGATGCAGCAAACAACGAAAATTCAACAACAGTGAGTGAAGTGGTTGGTAGTGATATTAAAACTGTGATTAAATCCAAAATCCAGTGTAAGTGGCAAAGTGAATGGGATAACTCCCAATCGAAATTAAAAGAAATTAAAGTTTGTGATATATTTAAGTTACGTTTTATATTCCTTTTTTTATATACTATGTATTTTTTTTGACTTGCTACAATCAATATTTGTATTTGTTATGTAGTTAAATAAATAAATTTTAGTTTTAAATAGTTTCTAAACTCTAGCCCAGCGTCAGCATGTCCTCCTGCGAAGCCAATTTGAAAATTATTTGGATTAAAAATGGCGATTTACTGGCGCTGACTAGCGGATAATAATTCAACTCTGACAGTCAGTAACGTAGACTCCCTCGACGTAATGTGTGACTTCAAAATGGGACGAGCTTACAATGCTATTGAGGTACACAATTTTCTCACGCCTATAGCCACATACTCTGCTAACAGCTGTGTTAGAGTGGCATTTTTTTTTTAATTTTCGAATTAACTTACACCTATTCATGTTTCATTCTCAAAAGGTATTTTGAAAATCTATTTTAGAAATTTAATATTGAAAACTGAATACTAGCCCCTTCCCATATCAGTTGACCCAACGTTAGGTTGTTAAGAAAATTAAATTTTAAAGAATAAAAATAAAAGCGCAGCATAAATTTTAGAAGTTTTAATGCATCGAACAACATTTTTGAATTTCCTAATTAAAGAAAATATTTTATAACATAATGAAAAGTATTGATTAAACAGAATAATAATAAATTTTTAAATACGCATAGAATATATGATATTAACAAAAAAAAATGTGAAAGTTTACCACTGAATTACATTTCCTTTATTTTTAATTACATCCACAATTCTTCGAGGCATAGTTTTTACCAAGTTCTGACAAAATTCTAATGTAAATGAATCCCATATTTCTTGCAATTTTTCCTTCAGTTTGTTGACGGACCTGGCAGGATGTTTTCTCAAAGCTTTTTTCATTTCGCGCTACAAAGTCTCTATCGGGGACAAGTCGGGACTGTTAGAAACCCATTCCAGAAGTGGTATGCCATGGTCTTCAATCCATTTTAAACTCTTTTTTTGAGGTATGATAACCTGCGCCGTCCTGTTGGAAGACAAAATCTTCCACTGATATTAAACGATGTTCCATAATCGGTAAAAGAGATTCTTCTAAAATATTCAAATATTTGTCCTTGTTTAAATCCCATCGATAAAATGTAATTTTCCCCCACATTTAGATGACATGCTGCACCAGATCATGACAGATGCAGGAAATTTTACTTTTCTCTTCAGACGGTCGGGATGGAAATCTTCATTTTTCCTGCGAATGACGCGACTCCTACTGTCTCCAACACAAACTTCAAATCTAGACTCATCACTCCATTGTATTGAATCCCATTGCGACTGAGTCCAATCTATACTCTTTTGACAATCTTAGTCTATTTTTCTTTTGTTGTAATGTTAAAAGTGGCTTTTCCTTAGCCTAAAATAAAATGAAATTTATTTCAAACAATTCGTACTAATTTTTCAACTATAAAACTTACTTTGTAAGTACCAAATCCTAATTTGTGGGCCTCTCGGTGACATGTTGATCTAGAAACGTGTCTTCTAATAACGTCACTCCATAAATCGCTTAACTTCATATAATTTTCTAATCGATTTTTCACTATAATGCGTCTTAATGCCCTTCGATCTGCTTCGGTTATTTTACTTTTTCGTACATTTCTAGATTTTGTGGCTACCGAACCTGTAGTTTTCTATCTTCTGACTATATTTTTTACACTACACATATTCTCGATTTCTAATTTGGATTTTCCAGAATTAAAAAGTCTAATAATGGTTGAACAAATTTTCTCATTGATAACTTTACCTGGACCCATTGTACAATCCACAAACGGCAAAAAGCTTTACAATACTACAAAATACATTTGACATTAACTGACAATATTATTGTTTTGATGTCATTTTTCCATAGCTACCTCTGGATTTAACGTAATTATGAAAAAATCAACGTATGTTGACATAAGTGAATGCATAGCCAGGGTTTAGTGAAATTTCTTTTATTGTTAAAAAGAAATAAAAAACCATAAGTGTAATGTTTTTAATAAATATTAATAAAAATGCCATAATAGGTGGGCCAACTGATATGGGAAGGGGCTCGTATATCCACTAATGATTCAATAATGTTAGCACTTTTTTCAGAACAATAATGTTAAGACTTTTCTTACAGGTTTATTTAACGGGTTTTGGTTCTGAGCACATTGATAAACTCAACAAAATTATAAATTTGAGCGGTGCGACTCGGTATGACACTTTTTCAGACAGAGTGACTCATGTCATAGTTGGTGATAGTAACTCCCATGAAGTTGCTATCATTAAGAATAAAAATTCGTCAGCTGTACTGGTATCTCTGCAATGGTTAATAGATAGTATGGAGCAAAAACAACCTATGAATGAAGATAAATATTTAGTTGTAACTGTAGACGTAGACGGTAATTTGGGATCACCGCTTAGTAAGAAAGTAAGTAGAATATTTTAATATTCTTTTTATTGTTTTGTCATAAAAAAAGAAGTCCATAACCGAATCACATTTCCGGAACAGTTAAGAAGCGATGCTTGCTAATATGATAGGTAACGTCCGCTACATCACGTCAAGAAGATTAGTAAGAGGTTATAATTTTTCGAAATTTGATATAGGGTACTTTACAATTCGGCAAAAAAACTATTTTTCTGTTTTTTGGTTTAAAGTCTACAGGGCTGTATGTACATCATCGTTTATGTGCTGTAATTAGTTTCATGTGCATTATCTTTCTCATATACATATATATATATATATATATATATATATATATATATATATATATATTCTTCTACTTCTTCCTCTTTATAAGCAATTCTGCTTGTTCATTGGCGGATTAATACCTCTATGGAAGGTTGTCACTCCATCTTTTGCGCGATCGTTCGATACTTCTTCTGCCGATTGGTGACTTATCTCTTCCTATTTTGACGACACGGGTCTCCTCTCTTCTGCTTACGTGGTTATTCCATTCTTTTGTTTTCTATTTTGTGTCCATTCATTTATACACTGTACGTTACCTTTTCTTCTAATGTCTTCACTTGTCTTCTCGATCTGTCAGCGTATTTCCTGTAATTCTTCTCAGTACTCTTACCTCTGCAGTTTCCAGTAGCCTTTGCGTTGTGGCTGTGTCGGGTCTTGTTTCTGAGACATATGTCATTATTAATCTTACATTGGCTTTATAAATTCTTAACTTCACTTAGTGTTAATGTGTCTGTTTTGCCGTATAGTGTTATTAAAGCATCCTGCCAGTCTATTTGCTTTTTGTACTTGATCTCTCACTTCTTTGTACTGGACAGATTCGAATGTAGATACAAGGGTCGAATCGTTTGTAATGCCCCTTTGTCCGCTTCTTCTCGATCGACGATGGAAAATACAATAAAACGTTGAAGTTGTGGTTAGATAATGGTTAGGTAACTTTCTACAATAGACTGCGCTCGAATAAGTTCAAATCCCCAATTTATAATGTCACAAATAATGTATACCTCAGCACAGAGGTTATTGCTTCTATCATATCTAACAAACTTTGAACTATGAGCTTACAATACAATTTTATCTAGGCCGTAATTGTAACACTTGGGAAGTTCAATTGGAAAATATATTATTCGGCAATTTATTACGTTATAGGTAAATGGACTAATTATTAAAATATTACACTATATGTTTTCACAATGTTTCAATTATACACGGTGAAACTATAAAATATTAAGAAGTTAAGAATAATGTGAGATTACAAATTAAGGGATTAATTTGTGATTGAACATATTGGCTATAACACTATATAAAAGAAGCAGACGACCAATAGAAAATATCTAAATACATAATAAAATATAAAATAATAATAATATAACTATAATCATAACACTATTCACTCGGTTTTTGAATTATTATCTCACCCGAGCAGTGCTACCTATAACTTGAATATTTAGAATTTATGATTCAGCTAGACTATCTAATTCAAATCTAAGCTCATTAAGTGAAACTGGTCTAGGAGGGGCTTTCTTTAAAGTTTTACTTAAATTTGGTTGGCGTACCGTATGTGTTCGAGGCGCTAGATGAGGTTGGATGCAAGAACCTTGACGCCTTTGTTTTCTGGCTCTCTTGGAGTTTCGAATATATCTGACTACCTTCCATATAGTGACAATCAACATAACAATGGATATAGTAACTAGTCCCGTTTTGCATAAGCTCTTCAATGGGACTGACGGGAGTCTTTAAATAACTTCCAATTGCTGTTTCCAATCCATTACTGGATGTGAGTAATGTTATGTTTCGAGTCTGGGCAACGCATTTTGGTGACAGTTTTATAAAACTTGTTTGATTATATGTTCAGATCGAGAACCATCGCACATTATAGCTAAATTTATAGCGTATGGTGAAATGAGTAGCTAGAGGTTCGGTGTCTCATTTTCAACCAAGTGACTTCCTTTATCGTGTATTCTATTATATTGCAAGTGATGTTGGTAGTTCTATCATATAATTCATTTAAGATACAGTTTGGCTTGAGTATCCATATTAATGATTCCCATTGGTGAACATGCTAACTCTCCTTTGTTTAATTATATACACCTTCCTTTATCTTCATATGTCACTTCAAAATAATGTAAGTTATTGTAATCTACTGCAAGTAGATTCCTTGGGACCAACAACGAGCGCACAACACCACCTCTCACCGACAACGGAAGAGCTGTGACTCAGTAGTTTGTATCTGGTGTTGTCAATTATTAGGAAATAGCCAATAATGACGATGTCTCCTTCTTCATTTTGTACGACCGTATCTATTATTGGCCGCCTTCTTATATCTACTCCTTATGGAAGGAACCGACGGACCGATGAATCCGGCTCGAAGGACCAATAAACAGATTTGAATGTAGATATAAGGACCGAATCGTTTGTAATGCCCCTTTGTCCGCTTCTTCTCGATCGACGATGGTAAATACAATAAAACGTTGAAGTTGTGGAGTAAAAATTGTAGTTTTATTGGCAGTTACTAATAATTACACTAAATATGATGGTTAGGTAACTTTTTACAATAGACTGCGCTTGAATGAGCTCAAATCCCCAATTTATAATCTCACCAATAATGTATACCTCAGCACAGAGGTTATTGCTTTCTATCATACTAACAAACTTTGAACTATGAGCTTACAATACAATTTTATCTAGGCCGTATTTGTAACACTTAGGAAGTTCAATTGGAAAATATATTATTCGGCAATTTATTACGTTGTACCTAAATGAACTAATTATTAAAATATTACACGATATGTTTTCACAATGTTTCAATTATACACGGTGAAACTATAAAATATTAAGAAGTTAAGAATAATGTGAGATTACAAATTAAGGGATTAATTTGTGATTGAACAGTCCAGGTCTCCATAGCTAGACAGTGTAATTCCCAGGTATTTGATTCCCATTACTTGTTCAATACTAATGCCATTAATTTCTATTTTACATCTGGTTGGTTGTTTGCTAACTACTATTGTTTTAGTTTTCTGAGATGAGATTGTCATATTAAATTCTTTTGCTCTTGTGTTAAATCTGTGGACCAGTTTTTGCAGACTATCTTCATCTTCGGCTATCAATATTGCGTCGTCTGCGTAACAGAGTATTTTTATTTCTTTATATCCCATTCTGTATCCTATGCCTTTGTTAACGCTTTTGATGATTTCATCCATGATCAAATTTAAGAGCATGGGCTTAATGAATCCCCTCTTATTCCGCTGCCTATTTTTATAGGTTCTGTAAGTTGTCCATCTATTCTGACTTCCATTTTGTTGTTTTGGTAGAGGTTTCGATAGTTTTTATAATATATAGGGGAACTTCTCTATTATACAGAAGATGAATTACATCTTTGAGTCTTACTCTGTCAAACGCGTTCTTTAGGTCAATCAGACACAGAAATGCTGGTCTATTATACTTAGTGATTTCTCAGTAATTTGCTTTATAACGAAAATTGCATCTGTACACGATCTTCCACTACGAAAATTCTGTTGTTCATCTGCTAAACTTATCCTCTGATTTATTAGATATATATATATATATATATATATATATATATATATATATATATATATATATATATATATATATATATACAGTAGACTCCCTCTATAACGAGAACTGAAATGGCAGACTAATTACCTCGTTATAAGCGGATTTCGTTATATCCAACAACAATAATATTGTGCATACATATGAATATGTAGTTTTCTAAAACATTAACTTTCTATAGTGAAGCCATTCGGAGCAATATAAGATGCTAATAAATATTGTTTGAATGGCGTTTTTAAAACAAAGTTGTTTACTTTTATTGTCAATGAAATGCATTAAAACAAAAAAGAGTTGTTTACTTTTACTGTCAAGGATATACGTTAAAACAAAAAATCTGTATTCTGTAAATATGTGTAAAGCGTATAAAGTTATTTTGTCATTTTTGACTGCTTTAAATTGTCCAGTATTCTATCTATCATATTTTCTAAAGATGTGAAACAGTTTTATGCTTTTTCATTTGCGTTTTGTCCTTGGATAAAGTTTCTGACAACCTTTAAAACACTTTCCACATCTTGTCTATTAGGACCCATATTATTAGGTGTGAATGGTCAACCCAATACAATGACACTTGTGAATCATAAATTTTACATTTACGACTAAGAATCATAAATTGTAAGAAGTTTATTGCGGGCGGCCCGCAGTTAAAAAGGGTATTTATTTATAGCTACGGCCGGGCCAAAACGTAAAAAACACGTTTTTCAATCTTATTTTCTCTCGTTATAAGCAAATTTACCTCGCTATAAAGGGTTATAGTTCAATAGAAATTTCACGGGACATCTAATGTACCTCGTTATAAGCGAAACCTCGTAATAACCGTGTTCGTTATAAAGGGAGTATACTGTATATATATATATATATATATATATATATATATATATATATATATATATATATATATATATATATTGTTATGAAATTAAAGCTCCTAAACAGTTTTTTTTATATGAATAGTATGAACATAAAACAAAATGACAATATTGAATATACCACATATATATTTAACTCAAACAATTGTATTATTGTTGTTAATTTAATAGTTGAACCTAGACTCAACAATAAGAAAGAAACTAAAAGCAAAAATAAGCAGAATTCACAGACATGTAACAAACCAATAACGACTATATTGTATCACCAGATTTAATTAATGTTTTCAAAATAATTTTATTATTATTATAATTAAAACCAGTTGGTTTATTATAAACAAATTTAGCATAATAGAAATAAGATTCTTTTAATACGTGAGTTATTATAGCCACTGAGTTATAGTTGGTTGATAAACACTTTTCAATTAAAAAAAAATATATATATAAAAAATTAAACCAAAAACAATTGTTGATCATGAAATTGATTATGATTTAAACTTAAGTTATTGTTCGTTATATATATTATATTATTTATGTAAGAGATACTTACAGAATAAGCCAATATAGCCACAACATAAAGATACAAAAAGCAAATATCAAACCACTTCGGATCGAGTGGAAATAAAAACCATAAATTTGTATTTATTAATTAATTTCATTTTTTATTATAATCCAAATTCTAATATATACAAGTCAATAGAATCTTCAACAGTCCTAAAACAGATAAAATATTTAAGTCATTTATTCACAAAGTAAGAAGTTTTAATTTGTTAGTAAACATACAGTTAACATGGATAGAGCTCGGAAAATAAAACGTGTTAGGAGGTAAAATAGGATATAGCTCATAAATAAGAGTTCAGAATGATATAATCTTTAATGGACAGGTAATCTGAAGACAATTCTCAGTGATTCAATATCAAAAGTGCTTTCAGATAGCTTTAAAATTAAATAAAAGCAACTAATTCATGTTAAAATTGGTGTATGTCAAATTTGTTAGTAAAAATTTTAATATTTAAATTAACATTTGTTGTAGAAATTATATGTCAAAAGAAAGCTTAAATTCTCTAGTATTTGTTTCAATTAATTTCAAAAGTCAATATAGTTCTCAAGATTTAACAATTTATTAAAATTTAAAATATTTTTTATTTTAATCATAAATGTCAAAAATATACAAAAATCCTGTCAGATCTTTAAAAACATTGTCAAAATGCTTGGAGATCTGGTAAGCAATGAAAAATAAGAAGATAGAAAATCAATAGTTACGAAGAGGTCCAGAAAATTTTTGATTTTTCAGCAGTCACAATTTTTCAAAAGTATTTTAAAAACCTTGAAAAAGTCCTGAATTATAACAAAGTATATTCAAATTACCTTGCCGATAAGAAAACCATCGTTTCTGATCAAATTTCAGCAGAGCCTGCAGATTAACAGTACATTTTCCGATAAGGGAATTATTAGCAGCCATCATAAAGAGGTCAACAGTTACCAGAAAGGTGAGTTTTTTCCACTCATTTGAATTCTCGCTGAATAAAGAGACCGTTTGGTGTTTATTTTTGACTGAAGATCATTTAAAATTCATTTTGGGTACTTATAAATATTTCTCAACCATTGGAGAGATAATTCTGATAGTTTGCACAGAGATCATTATTTTATATCACAATTTTGCGGCCCTAATCCATTAGCAGACGTCACTGAAAGATGCAATCTTTGTTATTGAAGATTTCCATATAAAATTTTCAGAGAAGGGATTATCTGAAAGACGAAAGTGAACTTTAATAAAGTTAAACACAAGTTTTGAAATTTCTTTAGAAATAATCTTACCTTTTTAAAACAGCCTATATCATTCTAAATCATCTTTGTGTTAAAAAAAAATTAATTTGAAGTCAAGTTCACAAAAATTTTATTATCGCTTTTGTAATATTAACCAAATATAATTCGCCGTTTCTTTTGCTTCCTAAAATCATTAAACAAAACAGTTAATCGATATTAAACTAAAAATTGAAGGATTATAAACCTTTGTTTTCGCTCTAAAAAGATAGTGAGTGAGGTTATAAATACTTTGACAAACAAACACGTATTAGAACAAGTATTTCTTGTTGCAACTTCACAAAGCACTAATTTCATATACTTACTTCAGTATTGTATTACGTCATAAATCTAAATCCATTCATATTAGTATTAAACGGTTAAGTATTGCCTTATTTATTGGAAGAATCTTAAATAATTTTTTTTATATATTATACAAGATATCGTTGTGTAATATTTAATTGATCACTTGTGAATAATTGCACAGTACATTAAAAATAAAACTTCTTGTGTGGTGATTTTTTTTTCTTTATATAATTTTGTATTTCTTTATCAAGCACTACAGGTCACAGAACTCGCTTGAGTTAAGAGTCTGCATGTTCTAAGACAAATAAGAAAAAAAAATTCAAATTCAAAATACAGCATGTTTCTTTCTATACTTTAGATAAACAAACGCAATTTTCTTTTATCAATAATAGAAAAGATTCACTTTGCATAAAAAAAAGCATTTGAGATTTAGAGAATACAAGGTGAGTAGAATAAATGTTTGTCAAATTTTTTATATTTTCAGGCCTTCAATAATTTTTTTATTAAAAGCATTTCTAAATTTATCAATATTACAAATTAATCAACTTAAAAAAAAATTTATTTTTATCTTCATAAAGCTAGCCGGTAAATAAGAGCAACTTGTAGTTTTCTTACATCGCATTCACATATCATAACAATATATATATATATATATATATATATATATATATATATATATATATATATATATATATATATATATATATGAAAATTACTGAGTTCTCGGGAAGAACCGCGTTGAGAATTTAAAACTCGCCGTTTCGGCACCCATTTTGGAGCCATTATCAAGAGTGATACGGTTCGGTTCGAGTTCGGGGTCTCAATCTGCCTACTCCCCTCACTCGAGACGTACCAGTATCGTGTTCTATATTGCAAGAACTGTCTCTCGGCACTGAGGTCTCAATCTGCCTACTCCTCAGTGTCGAGTGACAACCGGTCTTACCCTGTGTGGCTGCTTTTATACTCGCTGTATGCGCGGGAACGGTATGCGCTGACGTGGTCTGAACTGACGTGGCCTGAGCGGTGTGGGCGGGAGGGCGCTGAAGCAGGGGTCGCCATGTTGCCGGCAATCGTTTCGCGTCATCGCGCGTGTTCAAGCTGTTAGGCCGTTTTTCGATTTCGATAGCTTCACGAATGATTCTCGCTTTTAATGAGCGGATGGGAGCGATGGTTTTTGCTTTTTCGAAATCTATTTTGTGGCCTGTCTGAATATGATGTTGGGCTGAAGTGGTATCGGAATGTTTGACTGATAGAGAATGTTCGTAAATACGGTTATGGATTCGTCGGTTTGTCTGTCCTACGTATGTACGTGGGCAACTGGAATAAGGTATCTCGTAGACACCATGGTCTTCATTGGGGATTTGGTCTTTTACGGATCTGACGAGATTGGACAATTTGGAGTGAGTGGTGAAGATGGTTTTGATATTAAGAGGGATAAGAGTTCTACTGATCTTGTCAGTGACACCTTTAATGAAAGGTAGAAAGATTTTGGGTTGATCCGGCGGCAAGGTTTCTTTTTTGGATGGAATGGGGTTTAGAAGTTTTTGAATGCTTCTATTGATTTGGGTTTTGTGGTAGCCGTTTTGTAGGAGTGTTTGTCTTATTGAATTGATTTCGGATGACTTGTGATTGTTGTCGCTAAGTCTTATGGAACGGGAAATAAGAGTGTTGATGACTGAATTAAGTTGGGCGGGGTGATGATGTGACTGGGCATTGAGATAGCGGTTTGTATGAGTGGGTTTCCGGTACACGGAATAGGAAAAACTGTGAGGTGGATTTTTCTGAATAAGAACATCAAGGAATGGCAAAGACGCTTCAGACTCAACTTCCATCGTGAATTGAATGCTAGGATGTATTCCATTCAGGTGGGAGAGGAAGAGATCTAATGTGTCTTTACCATGGGGCCAAATGACAAAGGTGTCATCAACGTACCGTAACCAGCAGGTGGGTTTGAGATTTGACGAGGACAAGGCTACTGTTTCGAAATGTTCCATGTAGATATCTGCTATTACGGGAGAGAGGGGCGATCCCATTGGGGCACCTTTGATTTGACGATAGAAATGATTTTGGAACGTGAAATATGTATTAGACATGCAGTGTTTTATAAGAGATAATGTGTCTTGGGGAATTTGATGTTTAGAGTCCAAGATGGAAATGGTTTCATCGATGGGAATGTTGGTGAATAAAGAAACAATGTCAAAACTGACTAGTATGTCTGAGGGTGAAATAGAAAAGTTTTTCAGAAGATCAATGAAATGAAAAGAGTTTTTGACAAAGGACGAGGCGTTTTCGGCTAATGGTTGTAAGGATGAAGCGAGATGTTTTGCCAATTTCTGAGTGGGACAGTTGTATGCACTGACAATGGGTCTTAGGGGAACATTGGGCTTATGGATTTTTGGAAGGCCGTATATCTTTGGAATTCGGGATGATTTTTCTCTGGGTATAAGAGATTTTTTGAGGTCTGGAGGTAGAGTAGACTTATTTATAATGGATTTGGTCGTTTTTTCTAGATATGTGGTTGGATCATTTGGGACATGTTTGTATTCTGTGGAATTCAGAAGTTCGGACATTTTGTCGAAATAGTTAGAAGAGTTGAGAATGACGGTAGCATTACCTTTGTCGACCGGAAGGATGACGATGTCAGGATTGTTGTAAAGTTCTTTGAGGGCACGTATTTCTGAAAGACTGATATTTGAAGGCGGGGGTTTGGAAGTACGGAGAATTCTGGCGACATCTTGTCTGGCAACTTCGACTTGGTCAGAAGGAAGATGGGAAATAGCTTCTTCGGTTTGACAAATAATTTTCTCAGTTGGAATGGAAAGAGGAGTGACAGAGAAATTGAAGCCTTTTGACAGAGCTTTGGTAGCTGAATCGGGTATGTGAATATCTGAGAAATTGTGAACAACAGTAGAAGGTTGTTGATTTGAAATGGGCGGTGGATTTTGCTGAGAGATAAGGTGGTCCAGTTTGCGTTTCTGGGTTTGGGTTTTGTTGTCAGAAATGTGTTGGGCTTTTTGGTGAGAAAGACGATCGAAAGTGTCCCATAATAATGGATGGATATTGAAAGAGTGGATGTCATTGTAGGTTTTAAGAAGTTGGGAATTTGTTGTATCTAAGTTGCGTCGGGTGGAATGAATTGAATTTCTAAGAAGCGAAAAACCAGTGGCTCTAAGAATTTTGGAAATTGATGAAGATTTGGTGTGATGTTTAACTTGTAAAGATTTTGGAATGACTTGATGGTCACGACATGATTTAAGAAAAGCAAGATCACAGAGAAGACGGTATTTACGTGTTAGAAGATTAGAAAAAGATTTAGTAAGAATGAAAAATTCCTCCCCGTAGAGGCGAATAAAATGTTCGGCTAAGTTTCCGCGGTCAGATAAATGAAAATTACTGAGTTCTCGGGAAGAACCGCGTTGAGAATTTAAAACTCGACGTTTCGGCACCCATTTTGGAGCCATTATCAAGAGTGATACGGTTCGGTTCGAGTTCGGGGTCTCAATCTGCCTACTCCCCTCACTCGAGACGTACCAGTATCGTGTTCTATATTGCAAGAACTGTCTCTCGGCACTGAGGTCGCGCGTGTTCAAGCTGTTAGGCCGTTTTTCGATTTCGATAGCTTCACGAATTATTCTCGCTTTTAATGAGCGGATGGGAGCGATGGTTTTTGCTTTTTCCAAATTTATTTTAAATCCCCAATGGTAAAAGACCAAATCCCCAATGAAGACCATGGTGTCTACGAGATACCTTGTTCCAGTTGCCCACGTACATACGTAGGACAGACAAACCGACGAATCCATAACCGTATTTACGAACATTCTCTATCAGTCAAACATTCCGATACCACTTCAGCCCTAGCCCAACATCATATTCAGACAGGCCACAAAATAGATTTCGAAAAAGCAAAAACCATCGCTCCCATCCGCTCATTAAAAGCGAGAATCATTCGTGAAGCTATCGAAATCGAAAAACGGCCTAACAGCTTGAACACGCGCGATGACGCGAAACGATTGCCGGCAACATGGCGACCCCTGCTTCAGCGCCCTCCCGCCCACACCGCTCAGGCCACGTCAGTTCAGACCACGTCAGCGCATACCGTTCCCGCGCATACAGCGAGTATAAAAGCAGCCACACAGGGTAAGACCGGTTGTCACTCGACACTGAGGAGTAGGCAGATTGAGACCTCAGTGCCGAGAGACAGTTCTTGCAATATAGAACACGATACTGGTACGTCTCGAGTGAGGGGAGTAGGCAGATTGAGACCCCGAACTCGACCGTATCACTCTTGATAATGGCTCCAAAATGGGTGCCGAAACGTCGAGTTTTAAATTCTCAACGCGGTTCTTCCCGAGAACTCAGTAATTTTCATTTATCTGACCGCGGAAACTTATCCGAACATATATATATATATATATATATATATATATATATATATATATATATATATATATATATATATATATATATATATATATATTTATATATATATATATATATATATATATATATATATATTTATATATATATATATATATATATATATATATATATATATATATATATATATATATAAATATATATACATTTAAATCAACAAAGTTATTTTATTTTCTTTTAAATTGTATACTGTCAGTACTTTTATAAAAAATTTCAAACTATAAACCTTCACCTTTTCTTAATTTCTTCTAGGGATTAAGTTTACTCAGATCAAATAGAACAGTTACTGAAAAAGAAATAGAATTGAATAATATGAACGAAGAAGAAATGGATAATGACTTTACTCCACAAAATATGGCACCACCAAATGGTAAGGTAAACTTAAATGTAGTCTTAAATTTATCAAAACGTTGTATGATGTTTATTCTAACTTACTTATTTTATGACAAGATTTTTTCCAAAATTATCGTTGGTTTCCGAATTTGTATTCTTTATAAGCTATTATTTCTCTTTAAAGCCCCACTCTTTCTTTTAAAATACAGGGTGAGTTTTTAGTGCGGCATCGGTCGATAATTTCATTATGGTATAGAATATCCAAAAAACTTATGTTGTGTAAAATGTGTAAAAAATGTAGGCAATGACATTCTACATGCTTGGAAAATATGTGGAATTCTACCGGATGATTAATAACTACGTGATATAGCAAACATACATTTTTTTTAAAGGAGACACTATATCGAAATCACTATTAAATTAACACCATGTATATAAAGAAGTAATGCATAAACAATTATTTATTTTATATAATAAAGTAAAAAATATATTATAGTTTTTAAATTAAGTTTAATTGAAATCATTAACTAAAATTTGTATATAGGGTGAACTACAAAACAAAATTACGATTTTCTCAATTTTTTAAATATATCACCCAATATTTTATTTTTTAGAAATATTGTATTTATGATACTCTTTCATTTTTATATAGTATTCCCTATACCTAAACTCATTATTTTCTGAGATATATTTAGTTTTCTTCAAACTAACTAACTTTAACTAACAAAAAATATAAACCATAACAATATGCATCGAATGTATCAATAAATGTGATATTATGGAAATATCATATTTCCTTAATGAAATAAAAGATTCCTAAAATTCCTACAAGATAATGTGTTTTGTATAATAATATACGAAGATTATTTTTATTCAATAAATAACTCACACAAAACAGAAAGCAAAACAATATACAATTGATGTAACAATTTTTAGATTGTTATATCAACAGTATTCTAAGCCAGGAATTTTTAATAAAACATTCCTAACTGCCGATTGTGACACGCAGTTATTAATAAGTAAAAGGCCATTTGTGTCAGTTACAAAGGTAAAATAGTAGGCTTTGAAAAAATAACAGATTTCATATTATTACCTTTTTAATCCGTCTGTGTGGCTTGTCTTTATTGTTAAAAATGATTTTTTCTGTAGAAGAGTTAACAGATATGATCTGGGTATTAGGAGAAAGTTCAAAAAATTGCTTACTTGCATCCAGAATATATCACGAGCGATATTCTGAACGGAGGAGGCCAAACTCAAGAACTTTTGAAAAATTAATAGATTGTTTTGTTCGCACTGTGTCAGTTGTATATGAAAAAAAAATGAGAGAACCAAAACTGTTCTAAGTGAAGAAAAGGAATATGATGTACTGACAGCTACTACTGAAGATCCCCACATCAGCACTCGTGAAATTTCACGGCAACATGACATTAGTCGAACTTCAGCGGCAAAAATCCTTCGTAAACATAAACTGCATCCTTACCGCATACATTAAGATACATTAAGAATCGACAGTCGATGATTATCAATGCAGATTAGCTTTTTGTCAATGGTCTCAGCAGCAAGTGCAAAGAGACCGATTTTTTTTCGATTATGTGCTTTTTGGAGATGAAGCTACATTTCACAAAAACGAACAGTGAATCGGCATAATTTTCATTACTATGCATCAAGCGATCCCTATTTTGTTAACACTCATAGTCAAATTAGGTGGTCTATAAATTTTTGGGGGGTATTGTTGGCGATTATGTAGTTGGCTCATATTTTGACGGTCGTGTGAATGGTGCCCTATAACTGGATTTTCTAAATAATCATTTGCCAATGCTACTGCAACATGTATCGCTGAATATTCGACAACGAATGTGGTTTTTACATGACAGTGCTCCAGTTCACCACACTGCTTCTATTCGGAAGGAAGGAATCGGAATTCTCCAATATTGATTTTTTCATATGGGGCTATATAAAAGACCCTGAATACCAGAAGTCTCCAACAACGCCAGATGATATGAAAAATAGAATAAGAGTAACTTTTAATAAAATTGACTTACAAATGTTAAGAAATGTGGCTCGGTCATTTGAATATCTGTTATAAACTTATACAGACGTTGTAGGTGGACATTTTGAACATTTACTTTAGACTTATTTCCTTAATATCACATTAATTGTTACATTTATTACATATTATTGTGGTTTATATTTTTTTTGGGTAGTTATTGAATAAGTATATATTATTATGTTACATTATCACTCAATACTCAATACTTATTTTTACTTACAAAAATTGAATGTATTCCCGAAATTTGAAGATAATGAGTTTGGGTATAGGGAATGCTATATAAAAATGAAAGAATATCATAAATACAATATTTATAAAAAATAAAATACAGGGTGATCCATTTTCCAATCCATTCCAAAAATTGAGAAAATCGTAATTTTGTTTTGTATTTCACCCTGTATACAAATTTTAGTCAATAATTTTAAATAAACTTAATTTAAAAACTACAATATATTGTTTACCTTAATATATAAAATAAATAATTGTTTATGCATTAAGTACTTCCTTATATACATGGTGTTGATTTCATATGGATTTCGAAATAAAAATGGTTATAACTTGTTAAATACTCTGTATAGTAATGTAAAGCCCAATATTATAAGAAAAAGAAATATGAGAGGAATATAAATATGAAAAAATATATAGGGTGTCCCATTTAAAAAATTGTATGTTTGCTATACCACGTAGTTATTAATCACCCTATAGAATTCCACATATTTTCCAAGTCTAGAGAATATCATTGCTTACATTTTTTCTAAAAATTTTTTGGATATCTTGTACCACAATGGAATTACCGACCGATGTCGCACTAAAAACTCACCCTGTATAAAAGACATGTGTATTTTATACTACTTTTGAAAAGTATTTTTTAGTCGTATTTTTAAGTTGTATTATATTATACAGGGTATTTACAAAGTTATAACCATTTTTTTAGGAAAATCGTAACAAGTTCAGGGACATAAAATACAGGGTGTTCTATTTAAAATTACTGAAAAAATAATGTATTGCGTTTTGACTCACCCTGTATTCGATATAAAGAAAATAAGCAATATATTGAGCTACTTTTTAATTATACAGGTAGAGTAATCTCTCTTCAACCGCGGGGGTTGCGTTCCGAAGACAAAGGCGCGGTTGGTAAAACCATGGTTGGAGAGGGATCCACGATACAAAGGAGAATATGAAATATCATCCCAATTAGGATACGTATGTGTACATACATATTACGAGTATAGAAGGCTTTAAACTTATAATAATATTAAAATATGACATGATGGTTATTCTTCTGATTTTCTTCCTAATTTCCTTTGCGCTTATTTGTACGGTGCCAGTAAGATTATTAAGCCATTCTTGAATTTCAAACTGCTTTCCATAGAAGGATCCACATCAAAATCCATATCTTGAAATTTTTGAGCAGACGATAATATCGTATTTATGTTGCTTAAAGTAAGAGACATGATTGCCGTCTTGACTGTTACTTCTTGGGAGTTATCGTCTTCATTGCTTTCTTTATTATTTTTCAGTATTTCGAGGAGCTCATGTTCTGTAAGTTCATGGTCATTGGCGCCTAGAACTTCTTTAACATTACCTGACTGACTATTTTCAAAACCTTCCCCATGTTTTTATGCAATAGTTGCATAGTATTATTGAGTTCCTTTATTTTATGGGGCACTGCTGAGGTTACCATAACAATTTCTGGCCATAGGTCTTTTCAACACATGTTTATAGTTGACGGACGTATTTCATCAGTGGCTTCTTTGATAATAGTAATACAGTGAGAAATATTAAATTGTCTCCAACTATCGGTAATGGTTAATAAAGAATCTAGATCCATACAATCGAAGATACGGCTAAATGTGCGCCTTAGGTAATACCGTTTAAAAGCAGCTATTATTCCCTGATTCAAAGACTGTAAAAGCGAAGGAGGGTTGAGAGGTAAAAAGTTAATCTTACATTTGAATCAATTTAGTTCAGGGATTCTGGATGTTCAGGAACATTTTCGACAAAAAAAGTGCTTTAAACGGTAGCGATTTTGATGTTAAATATTGCTTAACGTTAGGTACAACGTTTTTACCATATAATCACCTGAAGCGTTACAACAAAATAAAACAGTTAACCTGCCCTTTGCTGCTTTAAAGCCTGGTGCAGATTTCTCATTTTCCGATATGAAGGTACTAGCAGACATTCTTTTCCAAAAAACGGCTTTTTCGTCGGCGTTAAAAACTTAATCCCAAATCATATCCCTCCATTTCTATAAGTTCTTATGTTTAGCTGGATACTGGTTGGCCACGTCTAGATCTGCTGAGGCTAATTCTCTCACGATTTTGACCTTATGTAAAGAAACTATTTTTTTTAATCTTTCGAACCATCCTTTACTCGTTTGGAAACTAGAAGATTCGTTGTTAACCTTTAGATTGTCGTAAAGACGAAGAGCCATAAACAAGTTACTTTGTTGCTTGAACTAGAACGAATGGTTTTCTCACTATTTAATCCTTGCAGTAGATTCATTCACTTTAAAATTCTTTGCGGCACTTCCATATGATCCTCCTGCTGCTAAACAGTCTAACAACTAATTTTTTTTCTATCTAAACTCATTACACATATCTTCCTTTTAACAAAATCTTTAATATTCCTTTCAAACGAAGACATTTTTCAGTATAAAAACTATGTACGTTAAAACGAAAACGAGAACCGTAAATTCCTGTTACCCTACGCGAAATGCGAAGAAGTACATTATATATGTACATACCTGTTACCTGTGAAATACCTACTACTAAATTTGACGCATAGAAGTGATATGATCGGACGCCAGTGAATTACCGTGTAGACTGTAGAGAGTGGAGCATTCGTCAAAAGCCGATTGGGCGAATATCGAAATCGCGGATAAGCGAAATCGCGGTTGATGAGTCCTCGGATAACGAGGGCACTGTAGTTGAACTTGTTACGATTTTCATAGAAAATTGGTTGTAACTTTGTAAATTCCCGGTATAATATAACAAAACTTTATATTTTTGTGATGGGGAAATGAAGAAAATTTCAAATATAAGATATAGGGTGTTTCATTTAAAAAAACATATGTTAGGTCTCCCACTATATTATCGAACAACCTGTAACATTCTAACTAATATTGTACTGTGAATCTCAAAGTTGCCTACAATTTTTGTTATTAACTTTTATTGATTAACTGTAGTATTATAGCGGATCCACTGAGCTTTATCACACTAATCAATCACCCTGTATGTTTCTATGTTTATTTAGAATATTCCCACAATTTCTTATTTCGTCTTTCTCTCCTAATGTGTTTTGGAACTTAACAGTCCTGCTTCTTCAGTTTGGCTAAATTGGATATTATCAACGATCAACGGTGCTGCGCGAGTGGACGAGTATGTCTTGTCATTTTGTTTTATAAACAAATACACTAGGGAATTAGCCTCTTGCAAAATCCTTAAACGTAGGTGACATATAAGGAAACACAAACAGTAATATTACCAAACCATCCTAAGGTTGAATTTTTTATTTATATATCGTATATATTCTAGAATCTGATACTTTGGGTAAATTATTAGACGGAATAGATAACACAAATTTAATTAAGGAAGTTCACGAACCACCCAAGTCTACACCACAGTTTCAACCACCGGAAATGTCTACCCAACAGTCTTCAATGTCAGTTACTCAAGACGCTGAGACTGAAGTTAGCCGAATTTTTGAACATTTAAAATTCTTAATTGTTGGGTTTGATGATGAAGAATTTGCTGAACTAAAAAAATCAATAACAGGTAACCAAAATATTTATATTAATAAAATTATATGTAAATACTTAGGAACCTACTCAATGGAATTGATAAAAACCAAATATTAATACCCAAGAAACGACAGGTATAACTTTTTCAATAAGTTATAATAATTTCAAATAATTTAACATAAAATATACATGTTTCGATATTTAATTCGAAATATCAAGTTCAAAATATAATTATCGAAATCACCAATTCATTCAAAAATACAAAACATTTTATAAAATAAATTATTATATTTGTTCATAAAATACAAAACATTTTATCAACATTGAACAGATCGAAAAAAGTTTTGTCAGGTGTGGGGTTCGAACCCACGCTCCCTCTCGGGAACCAGAGCTTAAATCTGGCGCCTTAGACCGCTCGGCCAACCTGACTATACTGAAATAGTTGTACATTTTCATCTAATGCATCTATATTTCAAAATATTGCACAATATTAGTAAAGCTTAAAATTTGGTGCCATTTTTTTGAGTACAAACAACTAATAAAGTGTATAGACATTGCTTGCATTACCTTTCATCTTTTTGTATGAATTTATGGGTCCAAATCCAGAGAATTATCCACTAAATGTTACTATTATATTATTGCACAATATTATATCATATATCGCAATTTTGTGAAATAAGACAGACTTAAAAAAATGAAATTATCTAATTACAAAGAGATAAGAGTGTGTTATTTATGTTCAGAATATTTTATAAATATCGGAAAGCTCCAAAAAAGTTTTGTCAGGTGTGGGGTTCGAACCCACGCTCCCTCTCGGGAACCAGAGCTTAAATCTGGCGCCTTAGACCGCTCGGCCAACCTGACTGTACTGAAATAATTGTACATTTTTATCTAATGTATCCATATTTCAAAATATAGCACAATATTAGTAAAGCTTAAAATTTGGTGCCATTTTTTTGAGTACAAACAACTAATAAAGTGTATAGACATTGCTTGCATTACCTTTCATCTTTTTGTATGAATTTATGGGTCCAAATCCAGGGAATTATTCAATGAATGTTACTATTATATTATTGCACAATATTATATCATATATCGCATTTTTGTGAAATAAGACAGACTTAAAAAAATAAAATTATCTAATTACAAAGAAGTAACAGTGTGTTATTTATGTTCAGAATATTTTATAAATATCGGAAAGCTCCAAAAAATTTTGTCAGGTGTGGGGTTCGAACCCACGCTCCCTCTCGGGAACCAGAGCTTAAATCTGGCGCCTTAGACCGCTCGGCCAACCTGACTATACTGAAATAGTTGTACATTTTCATTGAATGTATCTATATTTCAAAATATTGCACAATATTAGTAAAGCTTAAAATTTGGTGCCATTTTTTTGAGTACAAATAACTAATAAAGTGTATAGACATTACTTGCATTAACTTTCATCTTTTTGTATGAATTTATGGGTCCAAATCCAGAGAATTATCCACTAAATGTTACTATTATATTATTGCACAATATTATATCATATATCGCAATTTTGTGAAATAAGACAGACTTAAAAAAATGAAGTATATAAAATAATTAATGGATTCGACCGTTACTTGATGGAAATTCATTTTATGTAACAATAAAACACTAAAAACTTTGTTTTCAAAACTTCCACAAAATTTATTTTAAATTCTTATCACTACAGCTGTTTCGGCTGATTGCCTTTCTCAAGTCGAAAGGCTTCTCACTTGAGAAAGGCAATCACCCGAAACAGCTGTAGCGATAAGAATTTAAAATAAATTTTGTGGAAGTTTTGAAAACAAAGTTTTCAGTGTTTTATTGTTAGAAGTATATAAAACTGGAAAAATCCCACAGGAATGGTTGGTGTCCACCTTTGTAGCAATACCAAAAACAGTATATGCCAAAGATTGTTCAGACTATAGGACAATATCACTAATAAGCCATACCCTCAAAATATTTCTAAAGGTGATTCATGGAAGATTATATAGAAAACTAGAAGATGATATGGATGATACTCAGTTTGGGTTCCGCAAGGGACTGGGAACGAGAGAGGCATTGTTTGCTTTTAATGTCCTCTCTCAAAGATGCTTAGATATGAACCTAGATATTTATTCCTATTTCATCGACTTCTAGAAGGCATTCGACAGGGTCCGACATGAAAAACTAATAGAAGTACTGAGAAACAATCAGGAATCAAAAGGCCAATATAAAGATAGAAGAACAAAAGTCCGAAAATATAGATATAAAGAGAGGAGTAAGACAGGGCTGTGTTCTGTCACCATTACTGTTTAACGTGTACAGTGAAGCCATATTCCAGGAAGCGATAGCGGATCTGGGTGATGGAATCTCTGTAAACGGAAGAATAGTAAATAACATAAGATTCGCTGATGACATCGTTATAATGGCAGACACCCTGGAATCGCTACAAGAATTGGTAAATAGAATTAACGATTATTGCATTAGATACGGACTAAAAATAAATAAGAGAAAAACTAAATTTATGATAGTCTCAAAAACGCAACATGGAAATGAAAGATTAATGATAGAGCAAACCCAAATAGAAAAAGTAGAGACATACAAATATCTGGGAACCTGGGTTGATGACAAAAATGACCAAAGCAGAGAAATCAAAGTCCGAATTGAAACTGCAAGGCAAGCATTTATGAAAATGAAGACAATGCTTACCAACAGAGACCTTCAGTTGCATCTCAGATTGAGGGCTCTAAGATGTTACATATTTTCTATCTTACTATACGGAATGGAAGCTTGGACATTGAAGAAACAACACATAAGAAAAATAGAAGCGTTCGAAATGTGGTGTTACAGAAGAATATTAAAAATTCAGTGGGTTCAAAGGATTACCAATGCTCAGGTACTACGACGTCTAAATAAGGAGTTAGAAATTATGAACAGCATAAAAAGAAGAAAACTAGAGTATTTGGGTCACATAACCAGAGGAGAAAAATATGAGCTGCTGAGAATTATTATGCAAGGAAGGATCCAAGGAAGAAGACGCATCTCCTGGCTGAGGAACCTTAGAGAATGGTTTAACTGTAGTTCACTACAACTTTTCAGAGCAGCAGCCAACAAAGTGACCATAGCCGTTATGATATCCAACCTCCGATAGGAGATGGAACTTTAAGAAGAAGAAGAAGAGTGTGTTATTTCTGTTCAGAATATTTTATAAATATCGGAAAGTTCCAAAAAAGTTTTGTCAGGTGTGGGGTTCGAACCCACGCTCCCTCTCGGGAACCAGAGCTTAAATCTGGCGCCTTAGACCGCTCGGCCAACCTGACTGTACTGAAATAATTGTACATTTTCATCTAATGTATCTATATTTCAAAATATTGCACAATATTAGTAAAGCTTAAAATTTGGTGCAATTTTTTTGAGTACAAACAACTAATAAAGTGTATAGACATTGCTTGCATTACCTTTCATCTTTTTGTATGAATTTATGGGTCCAAATCCAGAGAATTATTCAATGAATGTTACTATTATATTATTGCACAATATTATATCATATATCGCAATTTTGTGAAATAAGACAGACTTAAAAAAATGAAATTTTCTAATTACAAAGAGGTAAGAGTGTGTTATTTATATTCAGAATATTTTATAAATATCGGAAAGCTCCAAAAAGTTATGTCAGGTGTGGGGTTCGAACCCACGCTCCCTCTCGAGAACCAGAGCTTAAATCTGGCGCCTTAGACCGCTCGGCCAACCTGACTATACTGAAATAGTTGTACATTTTCATCTAATGTATCTATATTTCAAAATATTGCACAATATTAGTAAAGCTTAAAATTTGGTGCCATTTTTTTGAGTACAAACAACTAATAAAGTGTATAGACATTGCTTGCATTACCTTTCATCTTTTTGTATGAATTTATGGGTCCAAATCCAGAGAATTATTCAATGAATGTTACTATTATATTATTGCACAATATTATATCATATATCGCAATTTTGTGAAATAAGACAGACTTAAAAAAATGAAATTATCTAATTACAAAGAGGTAAGAGTGTGTTATTTATGTTCAGAATATTTTATAAATATCGGAAAGCTCCAAAAAATTTTGTCAGGTGTGGGGTTCGAACCCACGCTCCCTCTCGGGAACCAGAGCTTAAATCTGGCGCCTTAGACCGCTCGGCCAACCTGACTGTACTGAAATAATTGTACATTTTCATCTAATGTATCTATATTTCAAAATATTGCACAATATTAGTAAAGCTTAAAATTTGGTGCAATTTTTTTGAGTACAAACAACTAATAAAGTGTATAGACATTGCTTGCATTACCTTTCATCTTTTTGTATGAATTTATGGGTCCAAATCCAGAGAATTATTCAATGAATGTTACTATTATATTATTGCACAATATTATATCATATATCGCAATTTTGTGAAATAAGACAGACTTAAAAAAATGAAATTATCTAATTACAAAGAGGTAAGAGTGTGTTATTTATGTTCAGAATATTTTATAAATATCGGAAAGCTCCAAAAAATTTTGTCAGGTGTGGGGTTCGAACCCACGCTCCCTCTCGGGAACCAGAGCTTAAATCTGGCGCCTTAGACCGCTCGGCCAACCTGACTGTACTGAAATAATTGTACATTTTCATCTAATGTATCTATATTTCAAAATATTGCACAATATTAGTAAAGCTTAAAATTTGGTGCAATTTTTTTGAGTACAAACAACTAATAAAGTGTATAGACATTGCTTGCATTACCTTTCATCTTTTTGTATGAATTTATGGGTCCAAATCCAGAGAATTATTCAATGAATGTTACTATTATATTATTGCACAATATTATATCATATATCGCAATTTTGTGAAATAAGACAGACTTAAAAAAATGAAATTATCTAATTACAAAGAGGTAAGAGTGTGTTATTTATATTCAGAATATTTTATAAATATCGGAAAGCTCCAAAAAGTTTTGTCAGGTGTGGGGTTCGAACCCACGCTCCCTCTCGAGAACCAGAGCTTAAATCTGGCGCCTTAGACCGCTCGGCCAACCTGACTATACTGAAATAGTTGTACATTTTCATCTAATGTATCTATATTTCAAAATATTGCACAATATTAGTAAAGCTTAAAATTTGGTGCAATTTTTTTGAGTACAAACAACTAATAAAGTGTATATGCATTACCTTTCATCTTTTTGTATGAATTTATGGGTCCAAATCCAGAGAATTATTCAATGAATGTTACTATTATATTATTGCACAATATTATATCATATATCGCAATTTTGTGAAATAAGACAGACTTAAAAAAATGAAATTATCTAATTACAAAGAGGTAAGAGTGTGTTATTTATGTTCAGAATATTTTATAAATATCGGAAAGCTCCAAAAAATTTTGTCAGGTGTGGGGTTCGAACCCACGCTCCCTCTCGGGAACCAGAGCTTAAATCTGGCGCCTTAGACCGCTCGGCCAACCTGACTGTACTGAAATAATTGTACATTTTCATCTAATGTATCTATATTTCAAAATATTGCACAATATTAGTAAAGCTTAAAATTTGGTGCAATTTTTTTGAGTACAAACAACTAATAAAGTGTATAGACATTGCTTGCATTACCTTTCATCTTTTTGTATGAATTTATTGGTCCAAATCCAGAGAATTATCCAATGAATGTTACTATTATATTATTGCACAATATTATATCATATATCGCAATTTTGTAAAATAAGACAGACTTAAAAAAATGAAATTATCTAATTACAAAGAGGCAAGAGTGTGTTATTTATGTTCAGAATATTTTATAAATATCGGAAAGCTCCAAAAAACTTTTGTCAGGTGTGGGGTTCGAACCCACGCTCCCTCTCGGGAACCAGAGCTTAAATCTGGCGCCTTAGACCGCTCGGCCAACCTGACTGTACTGAAATAATTGCACATTTTCATAAATAACGTATATATATTTCAAAATATTGCACAGTGTATTTTACAGACAAAATTAGTTTAATCCATTTTAATTAATATGAGAAAAATTGCTGTAGAATAATCCCAATATATTATTTTACTACAGCATCAACGTAATCGAATTAATGAATCCAAACATTTTTATTATGTATATCTAATTTTATAAAAAAATTTGTGACTTCTGTATGTGTATGCTAAAGAATTTTTCTCTCAATTATATAAAACAAAGTGTTGATTTCATTGTTTTTCAGATTTGGGAGGTGACGTGGTATCCAAATCATATAAAGGAATACCAGACTACGCTGTCGTCCCAATATTTAACAAAAATGAACTACACCATACTGCCTCCGAAATAGTAAATGACCTTTTTATCGGCGAATGTATTAGGGAAGAAGAACTTTTATTGAGCATTGCTTATTACCACCGGCCGTTCGATATACCAGGTTTGATTATTTTACATTTACTGTTTATTTTGTTATTCAATGTCTCTTGCTAATTTTGAAATTCATCTAACCTTTATGCATATTCATTTTAAAAATAAAAATGTGCAAACTACAGTTTTTACCCTGTCATTATATTTATATAGAGTTTATGTAAATTGATAGGAGCAGGGGGACAGCTCAATATCAAGGGGGATAGCAAAAAGGCTGAAAAAAGTTTAATACATATGAAAAAAGAAGAGGGAAAGGGAATGTCCATAGTCTAGTTTCATCGTCATTTTCGTGTGTGGCCATCAAAGTAGATGGCATTTTTGTAGCTACCACTTGAAGTCGGAAATAGAAGGACACATTCGCTCACCGTTCCGTGTATGAGTTTGTATCAGCCCGAGTGTCTGAAGACCTAGGGACACAGAAATAAAGCTATGACACTCTATTGATACCGATTTATATACGGAAGATTTGACGAATTGTGCCCCAATCGCCATATATTTGGCGTTTTCAATTAATCAAAGCGATAGCAAAGCGTTTGCTGAAAACTGTAAATCTTTTACACATTTTATTTTTTTATTTTATTTTTAGATACCAAACCGGTAGAAAATTGTGTAATAACGATTAGCAGTTATTCGGGAACTGAAAGAGTTTTTTTACGAAACCTTATAGAAGCTTTAGGAGGATTAGCCCAAGAACAGTTTTCTAGAGTGCGATCGGAAAGCAAAGGTCTTTTTCCTTCTACGCACTTGGTAAGTTTTGAAGCGAGCGGAAAAAAATATGAAGCTGCTTTAAAATGGGGTTTACCTGTAATAAGCAAAGATTGGTTATTGGAATGTGCAAAAACCGGAAAGAAAGTGTACGAAGGTGATTTTCTACTTGGACAATCTGCAGGTAAAGTGTGTTTTAACTGATAATTTGTATTATAAATTAAAGTTATAGTGTAATTTAAATAGAATAACAATTATATCAACAAATAAATTTTGTAACTTTACATGTACCGCCGTGTAAGTTCTTTAATTTACGCAGTAACAAACAAAATTGGTATTTTATTTTATTTCGGTACCTTCTTTTCTATAGAGCTTGTCCTCATTTTATTACACAGGCCAAAAATTAAAGATTTATAAAACTTTTCTTACAAATTTATGTGAATCCTATGTATTTTTTGACGCTAAAAAAGAATCTGAAATTAGATTTTACGTATCACCCACAGTTTTCTCACAATATGTCACTGGTTTATTCTACATTATAATAATTTGAAAAAGACGAAATACCGAAATACATTAAAATGATGCAATAATAGAATAATACCTTTTATCTAATTCTTACCTTGTAATAGCATAGGTATCAGTGGCGGCTGGTGCGGTAAATTTTGGGTAGTCCAAGCCAGCAAATTACATATAGCTATGCGTAATCAGTGGCGGATCCAGAGGGAGAGGTCATGGGGTCATGACCCGCCCCTTAAAAATATTTGAAAACCCACTTATCCTATTGGTGGTAAGACTAAAAGTGACCTTGCGTCAGAGAAAAGTAATCACCCTCAATATCCATGACCTCCCCAAAAAAATTTCTGTAGCCGCCAGTGTGTGTAATACATATTTTTTTTTTGTGTGAGAGTGGGAATCTTCTAAAGACCGTACCAGATAAATCGTACCTGGCGTGTGTTGGATTCAGAGTAATTGGAGTACATCTGAATGCAGTTCCCCCTGGGGGCCTTTCCTCCGGATGCATCCGTGTTACAATGCCTACCAACTAAACTTTAGTTCTTCTAGATAATGGCGATTCCAATAGTGAAACAACAATGTCCAAACACACACTATCAACATTACTGTTACTGCAACCTGGTAAAGCGTCAGAAAAACTCATTTTTATGTATCAGTTATAAAACGATCTCACTATTCCAAGAAAAATTTTAAAAAATCAACCTCGGTCGGCTAAACAACTAGTGCAACTAGTAATAACAATAACAGTGAAAATTGAACAAATGCTCGGCGACAGTGTTGCCATATATAAGTTGCATAAAATCAGGCGATATAGAAATCATGCAAATGTGTTTTTTTTTTTTCGAATTTTATGAATTTTTTAAAATTTATTTGGGCAACCGTGCACTTGTTTGCAATTGTATTGTTTGTTTAAAAATATGTTACAATTATATATTATGTTACATATTTTCTTATCATAATTTAAAAGAAAATTTATATTACAATTCGATAATTACGTTACAGGTGACAACTATGGTCGGCGTAGGCCCGATCATCTGGTGCCTAAACAGCAAGCATAAACACGACAATATAAATCGTTGTCCGGCAAGCTGCTTAACTTCAAACGCTTTTTGTAGGGGGATCTTATGTGAGCTGGGTCGGCCAGTTCCGATCGGGCCTATTAATGATATTTAAAATGCCTGAATACGATTCGATGCTTTCTGTGGTAATATAATAACATAGTTTGTTTAACGGGCGCTAATGTATTGAGTAATTTAGTACATTTAAAAGTTATTTACATGCATTAACATAATTTTTGGATATATGTTTTTCAATTTTAAAGCTCTTAAAATTATTGGGTAGGCCCGGCCTATCCTGCCTACCCCCAAAAGCCGCCACTGATAGGTATGTACAATCATTTCAGGAGTCAATTCTTTTGTATTTTCTTTCTCTTTTTTCTGTAAAATTTCTCAAGTAGCTTTTTCTCCTATTCAAGGCACTCTGTTGTTCCCGATGAAGTGACAAACAGTAATCACCCATCATGTTGGTGTTCCAACGTCCCTGATATCGTTTCTCCATCACCTTGATATCCTGGTGAAATCGTTCGACTTGTTCTTTACTGACTGCACTCAGAGTTTCAGGGAAAAAGTCAAGATGGATATGCAAAAAAAGGATTTTGAGGCTCATTAGACATCCCAAATATTTAAACTTATCTAATAAATTAGCTACTATAAACTCGTAGTTAGGGTCTTTCACATTACCTAAGAACTTGGTGACAACTTTTTTGAATGCAATCCAAGCTTCTTTTTCTTCCACCTTTGAAACCAATCTTGGATTCAAAGGTGGAGTCGAACATCATTTTTCGAATATCTGGTCTAACAAAAACACCTTGTTTTTAATTTGGCTTCTGATAGATGTGGAAACTTTGCACTCAAGTACTTGAAACATTCTCCATCTCTAGGCAGGGCCTTGACAAACTGTTTAATTAAGCCTAACTTGATGTGTAGAGGTGGAAGGAGGATCTGTTTTTGGATCTACCAAAGTTTTGTACAAAATGTTCTCGTCAGGTATTTAAACATTTCTTATCGGCCATTCTTTTGTGGACCAGTGTTTGTCTCTTGCTCTACTGTCCCATTCGCAAATAAAACATGGAAACTTTGTAAATTCCTTTTGTTAACCAAGTAGAATGCAAGCAACTTTTAAATCTTCACAGATCATCCAATTGTGAGCTGAATAGCTGCTTTTCTGTAGAATTGTGTCAAAATTTTCATATGTCTCTTTCATATAGACTGAATGAGCAATAGGAAGTGAAGCATGTGTTCCCATTGTGTAAGAGTACAGCTTTTAAACTTGTTTTTGAAGAATTTATAAAAGCCTCCAATGATTCTTATTATACTCAATAACAAACTCATTCATTAGACCACCAATATCATCACAGTAGACCAAATCCCCTTCCTGACTAAAAAACTGAGCAAACTATTTATCTCTGTACCTGTACTTGTAAATATATGTACCAGGCGACAACAAATTCTTTTCGTTTAATCTTGAGCCAAGCAATTCTGATTTTTCCTTTGTTAAACCCAAATATCTTACTAAGTCACCTAACTCAGCTTGTGTAAACAACTGTGGTTGTAAATTTTCTGAAGGACACTGAAATTCACCATCAATTCCTGGACCACTTTCATCAGATTCTGATTCACTAGTATTTAAAATGTTATCAATACGTAGAGGAGGCTCAGGGACTGGCAGTTCTGTTCCATGCTCTACCTATAGGATAAACAATCACTCTTATTTTTGGAGTTATATTCAGAAACAGGCAGTACAAAAATAACAATCATTTGAATGATTTTTTTGCTCTCTTTATACAATAGGTTCTGCAAATCTGAAAGCTTTTTTTTCTTTCTTCGACCACTTCCTTAAATCCTCAAGACAAACACAACATACATTGTGAGGAGCCCAACCTTTGTCTTGGTCACCAAATTTTACACCAGAGTATGCAAAATACACCTTTTTTACAAAGTAAGTAATGTTTTTCTGATGTTTTTTAATAATAACAAAATCACCACATATGTAACACAATGTATTTGGACAGTTTTTATAACGGCGTCTAGCCATACTTAAAAGTGTATGAGTCAAAAACTGAAAAGTGAGGTTGTGTTTATTAAAATAAAGGAACGATACAGCTGTAAATGAAGAGGTAGAAGAACAAAGAGTGTTGTACAATTCATTAACAGTACTACCAGCCAAGTAACATTAGAAATATCTGCTCGATAAACACAATAAAATGTAATTATGCAATTTTAAATGTTAAATTGTGAAACAATGATGGGCGATACAGCAATTTTAATATGATTTTCTGACCCAGCACACTAAAATAGATAAGATAGAGGTAATTTTATCAAAAAAGTTTTTTCATCATTGGCCTGTGTTATTATTGTATAAGAATCGTTTATTATTACACTTAGTTTTACATCAATTATATTTTTTTATTTTTATACACATTATAACATTTTTAAAAATCTCAAGTTACTGTATTAATATTTCTCTATAGCAATAAGTTCTGATATTTATGAAATTAACATCTCTACTCCATTTCGGAAAAATCGTCCTCCCTGAAACTGCCGGTATTGGCTGCGATAATCACGGATAGCATATCTTCTTGTAAGTTGTTAGCTATCACCATTTCTTTTTGAACTCTGAAGACATCATCCTCATTCTTGCTTTACAACCCTGCGTGGGTCCTAGCCTCCTCAAGAATTTCTCTCCAGTCATCCCTATCCAGCGGCTTTCTCCATCAAGCACGTATTCTCATATTTCTCATCCCGTCATCGAGGTTATCAAGGAACCTTGTTCTGGGTCTTTCTTTTCTTCTCTGACCAATGGGTGTATCAAGGAGCGTTTTTCTAGCTGAGTCATTTTGTTCCATCCGCATTACATGCCCTATCCACATTAGACGTCCTATCTTACTATGCTTTACGATATCTAGTTTTTTTTTATATTCTATAAAGTTGTATCGTCTTCTCCACACTCCATTGTCATTCACTGCTCCGTAGATTCGCCTTCTTTCGAAACTTCCCAACATATTTTCATTTCAGGTCTCTGAACCGTATTCTAGGACTGAGCGTATTATTGTTTTGTAGATAGTATTGTTTTATTTGAGATTGAGCCCAAAATAGCATCTGTTGGCCGTGCAAATTCTGCGGTTTATCTCTGCGGTAGTGTTATTTTCAGTGTTAAGGAGCACTCCCAAGTATACAAATTCATTCACTGCTTCGATGGCGTCGTTTTCTATAACAAGTAATATTAGGATTTGTGGTTGCGTGCTTATTTTCATATACTTCGTTTTGTTGGTTTTTATTATTAAACCTATTTTTGTAGCTGATTCTTTTAATGCTACATACGCCTCTCGTACAGCGTTTTCCGTTCTCCCAATAATATTGATATCATCAATATAGGCAAGGATTTGCACTGATTTATCATATATTGAACCAGTAGTTGTGACTTGTGACATACTTATTACTTTTTCCAGAACCAGATTGAACAGTATACAGGAGATAGGGTATCCCTGGCGAAGCCCGTTATTTGCTTAAAACGGTAAATTGTCGATTTACCACCTCTGAAACCAGCCTGGTATTTTCCTACTATCAGTTTTGCATATGGTGACATAGTACTGTGGAAAATATTTTATATGCTGCATTTATAAGCGTAATTCCTCTGTGGTTAGAGCATTCAAAGATATCTCCTTTTTTGTGAATGGTGCAAAGTATTCCAATATTACAATCATTGGGGAGGGATTTCTGTGTCTATATTTCTTTTATAAGCTGCTGTAATGCCATTATCGTATCGTGTCTACCTTTTTCATATAGTTCGGCTGGGAGATTATCTATTCCGGGTGATTTGATGCTGGCTAGTTTTTTATCAGCGTCTTCCCTCTCGTATGTTCCCCTTACCTCATCTCTTTCGTCCTCCAGGTTTTCTTCTTCTTCCCCTATATTAAATGCCTGATTAAAGTATTCCGCCCATCTATTCAATACATCTTTCCTTGTTGCTAATAGGTCGCCATTCTGACTTCTGCATTGTCTTGTGGTTGCCTTGAATTCTCTTTTCTCGTTTTTTTCTTTTGTGTATGCTGTTGATATGCTGTATATAATTTGGCCACTGTTCAGCAGAGACATTGGCAAACGCTTCATGTATGAGTTGTTGCACACGATCTTTTTAAAGTCAGTGTTTCTGGCACAACGTAATGTTTAACTTGACTCCAAACTATCTCTATCGAATTGAGCTCACAGTAATAAGGGAGGCAATCGGAATACTTCTACACAAAGTTTCGATGCTATACTTGTCGTATACATCTGCGTAACTGATTGCTACATCTAATAGTTCTGACTTCAAATAATTCTCTTAAAAAAATATATCCTCCTCTCGTAACCATTCTTGAATTTGATGTTTGTTCCAAGAGCTTCTTGGGAAATTTTGTTTGCATGAATGATATGGAGTATTATCCATTACTACCATCCTTACATACCTTTAGATTTAACTCTCCCTTCGGGATGTTTGCGATTAGTTTATTTTCAAACCAATCTTTGAAAGACTCGTCGTTCATTTCGTCATGGTAGTCGCCTGAATCTTTTTTTCCAAAAATACACATTGTGAATTTGGTGCAAAACCTTTATTAGATCCAATATATAACAAGACGAATCTCGGACCTATTTATTTTGTATCTTTTAGACCAATAGTCAAGCCTCCTAAAAATGAATCCTTCTAATTGGTTATGGTTCTGTATTTATGCCTCCAATTTATTATATCAGGACGCTCCATCATTACTGCTCTCTTTCCTCATTTTTCATAAACAAAGCATATCTCTCGCAATAGTCGGCAAAGAGAGTTGGATTATAATCCAACTATTTCCATTCTATTTAGTAATTTGTTAATTAAATTTAAATTTTAATTTTTAGCACCTGATAGAAGAGAAGAATATGTAGAAAATACTCCACAAAAAAATAAAGTTCCCAGTGAAACGGCAAAAGTATATTTAACCCCTTCAGATTTAGCAGGTTCCAGCAAATCGTCGAAAGTATTAACGCCAGTTAACAATGTCACACCTTATCACAAGAAATTTTTAAATAGTGCAGGTAATTATATACACGCTTGTTCAATTAAAACTCATATTTACTCAGGTTAGACTTAGAAATAACTGTAACTAGCGGACCAACTCGACATCGAGTTTTGATGTAAGTTTTGCTGATATTTAAGAGGGGCGGAGTCTAACGATCCATCGTTTCCGTCGCCTGGTGTAAATGTTCCAAAAATCCTAAAAATAAACTGTATCGACGCCAATTTTTTTAAATTGAAAATCGATACAGTAGTTTTTTAGGATTTTCAGGAAGATTTACATTAGGAAACGGAAACAATATGATTGTTAGACTCCGCCCCTCCTAAATAAAAAACGGAAGTAAAACCGGAAGTAACTTTTTTTTGCATATTTTAGATTCTAAAATGCCACGTTTAAGAAAAAGAAGTCGGTTTGAGAACTCTAACTAACTAACTAACTAAATTTATATTTAAATATTATTTAAATTTAAAAAATACAGAAAACAGTATGATGCTCCGCGCTAGTCTACACTACTGCCTACTGTTCCACTTTTTTGAGAATGCGCCACAATTTTACTTTATAATAAGTTTATTTTTTATTTATTTATTTAAAATAAACCTAATTTAAAGTAAAATTGTGGCTTATTCCCAACAAAATTAATAATATATTTCTAACTAATAAATTAAAAACAAAGTAATGCTTACCTCATTATTTAATTCTTCAAGTATTAAACTCAAAACGTAGTCTAAATCTCTAAATATCAATCACAACACCTCACACACGCTGCACTTGTTGGAAACAGAATACTTTCTAACTAAACAAAAAAATAAAAAAATACCAACTCATCAGATAGTGTAAAACAGACCCCATAAATTAAAATTGGAGACAGGAGGATCCCGAATATCGTTATTCCTTAAGTGGAAACACTTGTTGGTGCATTCCAGCATTCGAGAATTGACGCCTTGTTGCATTGTGTATAATATTGAATTCCTATACTTTACTATAGGAAAAATTCATTTTATAGCCGCCATTTTTAAACCGGTTCGAATTTTTTAAATTTTAAACCTTAGGGGGAATCTACTCAACAATCTGTTTAATTATTCGAAAAAATTATTCTCCTATCTATCACCGTTTAGGAGGAGTATTGCGCACAAGAAAAGGGCTTAGCCTTTTAGTATATAAGATCTTTTGACTGACATTCTGTAATGTTAGTTATGTTTGTAAAGGTAGCACTGACCTTTCCTGATCAGTTCCTATGATTTGTATTTGACTGATTTGAAGTATTGTGACTTAAAAATAGCGTTTGTTGTTACAAATCTGTCCAAATATAATCAGCAGCGTGTAGTCATCCAATTTTTGTATGCTGATAGTTTGCGACCATTGTAAATTCATACGCGAATGCAAGCAGTGTATGGAAACGCATTTTTTGCCTATCCAACTGTCAAGGATCGGTTTCGAAAATTTAAGAGTTGAAGAAAGAAGATGAAGGAAGGTTTGAGTAGAGAAAATCGTCGAATTTCAATCAGCAATTTCAGAAAACATTGGTGTGAGTGTGGGATCTCTCCATAGTATCTCCAGTATCGTACACAAACTGCAATCGATGCAATGGAAACACGCAAATATTTCGCCACCAAAGAAATTTTAAGTCCTGCAGACAAGTTCATGTTTTTTTTTTCGAGCATGAAGAATCCTTGCTCATATAGTTTACAGAACCCAAAGTCGTAACGTTTGTAGTGTACTATCCTGTTGGATTATCATCGGGAATCAATACTCTTTTGGAGTTTTCGGATAGTCCCTTCACTTTACGAGAGTTTAGCTAAAATATTCGGTATCTATTTTTAAAATGACAGGTATGTTACAGCGTACCAAATTCCGATATCGAATTCGAAGAGAGTAGTTTAAAGAAGGAATTTAATTTCAAAAGATTTTTAAAATATTTCCTAAATTTCAAGCAGATGAGTAACAGAATCTAAAGAGTATGTCAACGCAAATCTATATAATGAAACGTGATGTCATTCTCCTGCACGACAATGCTCGGCCTCATGTTGCATAAGTAGTGAAAGAACTAAAGAAATGAAGAATATTAATGCATCCACCCCGATTTATCACCTTGCGATTTTTACATCTTTGGGCCACTGAAAAAGGCGTTAAAAGGTAATCATTTTCAGTTGGATAAATTTTTCGAGCAACAGTCACAAGAATTCTTTAATAATAATAATAATGTTACATTATAATACAGATTACAAGAAACAAAAAGCATACTAAATAAACGACATCAAAAACTCACTGAAATATAGCTACCATAAAAGTAACACCCCTTGTGCGCGAGACTTAAAAATATTTATTCAAACAAAGAAATATTTAACAAATGTATAAATACAAATAGTTACATATGCGTACTTATTGTGCATATGTAACAAACTTCATGGTTTCACGAGCAATATGAGGTCTTGTGTTATCCTGTTGGAATATCACATTTGGAATGCTTTATAGGTAGGGAATGTAAAACAGGTTGCAGTATTTCACCAATGTATCGACGAGCTATCAAAGTGCCGTTAACAAGAACTAGAGGTGATCTGCTTCCCAAATATATAGCACCCCATACCATAATTTTTGGTTGTATAACGTTTAACAGCCAAATTTATATTTAGTCTCTCACCCCGAAAACGTCTTACCCTTATGTGCCCATCAGAGCCACCCAAACAAAACCTAGATTCATCACTGAAGCAGATAAAATTCCATTGGCCATTTCAGTTTTGCCGAGTTCTGCACCATTCTAAGCGTCGAGCCTTATGCTGTAGTGTTAAAGGTAGCGTCAAAAGGAGAACGATAAGCTCTCAGTCCCATTCCAAGTAGTCTTTGATTAACTATTCTTCTTGAGACTACCCTTCCTGTAGCTGCAACTAAATCATCTTTTACTTGATATACACTGTACCGTCTGTTTCTGAGAGCAAGAAATCTAAGATGGCGCCAATCAGGGCCTTGCAATATTTTAGGACGTCCAGACCCTCCACGACGCCGTTAAGTCTCATTATTGGACCACCTCCTCCAAACTCTGAACACCTTTGATGCTCTACAACACTAGCTTCAACTCTTCGTGGAATTTTCCGTAAAAAAAAACCTTTCACGCCTACAATGCGTCCTTTTTCGAAGTCGCTTAAATGACTAAATTGCCGATTCCTGCGAACTCTTGGCATTGTAAATTTTTTGGGTAAATCAGAAATAATTAAATTTCCATAATTAAAAAAAACGTCCAATTTTTAAATGAAATTGTGGGTAATTCGCATAAAGTTAGTAAATAATATTTTCTAGTTGTCTTTTCATGGCTTGAATTAAGTTTAGTGTCATGTTTACTTTTTCTAAAAATCTGAAGCTCTGCTTCGGTGGTGTTGTTGGAATTTGTTTACATCTTTGAAATCCGTTATCTTCTAGTTCACATGTTTTATGTGATAGCCTGTATATATAGACTCATCGCAAAATAATTCTCCTCCCGAAGTTACTTAGTTGTTATATTTTCTATGTAGGTACTTTTTATCACTCCGGTGAGGATCTTACTTAGGTTTTTTTTCAATTCCAATTATTCACTGTACTAATTCCAATTATTCAATAGGATATTTAGTTATTACCGCTGTTTAATGTTTATAAGATAGCTTTCACTTCAATTTTTTGGAAAATTTTCTCTGTAAAAAGTTACCTATTGCGTTCTATACCTATAGGGTAGTGTTTTTAGTGCACAAGGCTTTTATTTATGTCACTACGTCTTATTTCTGTTTATTTGTTCTTGTTATTTTCTTCTATTTATATATTAATATTATTTATGACTTCAAATGTCCTTATGAATTTGATTTTAGAGAAATTTAGCCAAGTTACACCAGTGAATAAAATTATGAAACAATTTAGGGAGAGCAACTTGAACTTCAGTCAAAACAATAAAGAAACGAAAGAGTACAGCATACCGCAACCTTGGGCGTTTGTAAAGACGCCTGAAACACCGCTCGGTGCTTTTTTAAAACCGGATCCGTCACCCAATTTGAAAAAGCAGTTTGAATATTGGCTGGGACAATTTCCTGATAAGCCATCTCCAAAAAGTAATAAAAGCACGGTTAGTATATCAATAATTTATTTTCTAATATTTTCACTATTATTTGTTAAATTTTTTATTCTTATTTTTCTTATTGTATCTGCTACTTTTTGGCATTCATCATGATATCATTTTTTTATTTTTTGTTTTCTATTAGTTTTCTTCATTAAGGTTTCTTTATCCGTCTCTAAAACTGCTTCTTTTATGCTTTCCCACTTTTCTTCTAGATATATTGTTTCTGGATCTTCGTGTAATCTGCTGGTTATTCGTTCTTCATACTTCTATTGTGGAGTATTAACTTTTAATATTTCTGTGTTGAATTATTTTCAGATTTCTTTGTTCATTTTTTTGTTTTTTTTTTCTTTAAGATCATTGATCGAATAAAGAATTTAACCATAAATCAGATTATTTATGGTTAAAAGTATATTTAATAAAGAATCTCTGGGTTTGTGAAGAGAACAATTTTGGGTCGGGTCAATCTTTTAGTTTTGATGCTTAATGAAAATTGAAAAGGAAAACAAAACAATCTAACATAGTTTTGCTCACATATAATATTTTTTTTTTCTTTTTAGCCTCTCTCTGAAATAAAGCGGCAGTTAGCTGAAAAGGTTGCCAAAATTGGAGCCTACAAGCTGAATTTCGACGAAAAGGAAGGAAACCTTCAAGACCAACTATTACAACAGCAACAACTGGATACTACTTGCACGAATCCTGAGGTATATTTATTATATTTGTAGCAAACATGTATTCCTTGGTTTTTCATGCTTACATTATCCTCCTAAGACCGGACCTGATTTTTTTTTGTTTGTTTTTTGATTAAATAATAAAATTCGTATAATTTTTAGTATAAAAACACATGTAAATTTTTCAAAATTTTTATTTTTTTGCTTAATGTGAAAAGAAAACATGTCCATTCAAAAGGACATCAGGAACGCATCAATACAAAATTATTGTAAATGAAATTGTTTAAAGCAGTTGTTATTTCCCGTTAAACATAAAAATATGTCACATGATTCACAATAAACTTTTGTTTTACCCTTACAACCTGAAGCTTACATCTAACAGAATTTTGTTAACTCGGATGCCATTGCAGGAATGTGTTTTATCTTTCTCTAAGTAGAAGAGTTTGAAGTGATGTTCTAGGTTTGTAACTATTTCTAATTACCATTGTTGAAATGTTCCCAAAATCAGAATTTTCAGAAATGTTAATATAAACACACAAATAAACACACGAAAGTGTCAATATAAACATGTTTAATAGGTAAGAGAGTCTGTTTATAATACGTTTATAACGGGTTTCGTGACCTAAGTGCTAAGTACTTTTAACTTAGTTTAGACTTCTTAAGGTGCCCTCTCCATTACTGAAAGTTGGCTATAACTACAGCAAATTTTTTCTCTCTATCTTGAGCTGTTCTTAGTATCGAATGTGTGTCCATGCCTGTCCAGTCTCTTACATTTTTCAGGCAGGAGCATTTTCTTCTTCCTGCACCTCTTCTTCCTTCCACTTTCCCTTCCATTATCAGTTGTAGGAAGTTTTATTTTTCTCCTCTGTAAATATGTCCTAGATAACTCGTTTTTCTGGTTTTTACAATATTTAGGAGTTCTCTCTCAGTCCCCATTCTTCTGAGCACCTCGTTGTTGGTCACATGCTCTGTCCAAGAGATCTTCAGCATCCTTCGAAAACCCACATCTCAAAGGCTTCTACATGTCTCATACATCTTCTACATATCTTCTACATGTTGTAGTGAATTTTTTCTTCATATTTGTGACTTCCTTAATCTTTTTGTTATGCATTGAAGTAGTCATGTTTTTTAGTAATTCCCTCAATTCCTCACATTTGCTGTTCATCCATTCTTCTTTGGCTTTCCTGATTTTCTTTCGGATGGTTCTCTGGGTTTCTTTATATTTTACTTCATTGCGGGTTTTTTAAGATCTTTTTACGACCATCAGTTCTAAGATTTCTTCTGTCATCCATGTATTCTTTGGTTTTCCTGTGTTGTCTTGTAGTTGTTCTGTTTGTATAGTTGTGATTGTTGTTTTAAAGGTGTGCCAAATACTTTCTACTGATTCTTCTGCTACCGCGGGTGCTTCACTGAATTTTTCTTTGAGTGTATCATTGAGTATTTTCTCTATCTCTGTCTGTACTACTGGATCTTTAAGTTTTTCGAGGCTAGGTTTTATCTTCTCTCTGCATTTAATTTTCTTCAGTTTAATTGAGATTTTATCGATAACAGGATTGTGGTCGGAACCTATGTCCGTCCCGGGATATGTTTTAACTGCCCTGATTCCATTTCTATAACGCTTGTCAATTAATATATAATCAATATTTCTTATTATGTGGTTTTGATTATCTCCAGGTGCTTTCCATGTATATAATCTTCTTTTTGGTAGTTTAAACCAGGTGTTTGCGATCATTAGATTTTCTTCTTGGCAAAATTGGACCAGTATTTCTTCTCTACCATTTCTTTGGCCCAAACCAAAGTTTCCGACTACGTCTTCGGTCCGCTCTTCACCTACTTTGGGATTAAAATCTCCCATAATAATGTTCACAGCATTTTTCTTTGCGATCTTCATTAGCTGTTTGATCTCTTGGTAGAATTCTCGTATTTCTCTTTCTAGTTTTTCTCCTGTAGGAGCATATATTTGAATAAAGTTAATATAACGAAGAGTGGTATTAATTTCTAGCACAGCTACTCTATCAGATATAGGTATAAAGTTCTTTACACATTTACTGCTTTTCTCGTCAACTATAAATGCCACTCCGTTATAATTATGAGGATCGTCATTAGCAGCATAGTATATCACATGGTTATCGATGTTTGTCTGCCCAGATCCAGGCCACCTAACTAAACTGACTCAGAGAATGTTGACTCCTATTCTTTTCATTTCTCTCACGATATTATGAGATTTTCCTGTCATAAAGAGAGATTTTGCATTCCAGGTTCCAATTGTCAATGTGTCATTTTTGTTTTCCAATTTCGGGTGGTTCCTAGCATTTAACGTGGATATTCTTAGCACCCCTTGACCATTTAAGGTCTGCCACGGACTAGGAGCCTTTTGTTTTCCATAACTTGCCATAGTCATAATATCTTGAGAATATTTAGTGTATTGGTTTCTCCTTGCCTTACACACTGCAGTAGTACAACCGATTAAACCAATATCTGATTGTCGCCTTTAAGTATCTGATTCCAAGCCTATTAAGAAGTCATTCTAGAATTGGAGTTAGTAATGGCATAGCTGCTGCTCTATACCATGTCCTCAGTTGATCCGCGGGTGCTTATTTGGCGAACCTTATTCGCAGCTATCCTGTATAATATACAGGGCGTCCCCTATCAGCCATATGGGACGCACCGTGTCGGGGTTGAGAACTTTCCCGCCCACTCTGTCTTATGCGGAGTGCTGAAGAATCCCTACTTAGTTCAGAATTCTTCCTCCACAAAAGCTGAGACCGGCCAAGAGAAACAGATAGACACAGACGAAATTAATGACATGGGAACTGAAGTACGGCGTGTTTAGACGTAATAAAAAACAGTCTACAAAATAGTGTATCATATTTTGGTACAGCACAATCAAAATTTTGAGGGGCGTTACTATTAGAAAGTTGAAACGCTACAATACATGTAAAAAATAGTTGCGGTTAGGGGTTGTTATTATCTTAATTAAATACCATTTTACAGGTGACGTCAAGTGAGGGAGATGTAACGCCGGAAAACCAACAGTTAGCAAGCAGAATTAAACAATTAGAAGACATGCTTAGTGCCAGTGGGTCTGCTAAAAGACAAAGTACAAACTTCCAGGCTCTGATCCCAGGTCCAGGTATTAACAATTCTTACTAAAATGTGTACTCGGCTTCAAAAACAGGAAACTCGTAGAATTTTTTTGTCGTTTCCTTTTTCAAATTTTGCCGATACGGAACATGGTTTATTGGAATATCCAAAAGCTACTTTTGATCTGGAAATTTACAAATTAAACATCTCAGACATTGTAAGAAAATCTCATTAAGTAATATCGCGGAGATCATCTTGACCATTTTTTGTGCTTTAACGTTGCTAAAAATGTTTTACAAAATTTTCTAAAAAATTGTATATTTATTTTTTCTACTTTTCTGATCAACCTTGTATAAGTCTCATTGTATATTGCTTAAATTATAAGCGAACTAAATAGGACGAAGGAAAGAATAAATAAGTTTTGAATTGTAAATATATCTTAACATAAATATAAAAAGCAATCAGATTTTTTATTCAGGAAGACATTTCAGTATCAGTAAAACGGTATGGTGGACTCTATCCACCATTAACAACCACTGGTTCCTCCTGGTGTCACGTTTAGGGTTTCTAAAGCTTTCTGGTATTTTTCCTCCTCTGCTGCTTGATTTGCATCAGTTAAACATTGCTGCTACGTTTCTCCTAGTTCTTGCTGGTATTTATTAAAAGTGTGAAAATTCATTGGCGGGATATTCAACATTGATAAACTACGATATGATACTTTTCTAATAGCCAAAGTACCCCAAGTCGCTAGAAGATTCAAATTGTATTTATCCCTGTTCGTATGAATCGATTTTTTCATTCCACATGCAGCACACTTGGAAACTACTTGAGAATTTAAACCAATGAAGACTTCTTTGTCAAATGCCAAGTATCCAGTTTTTTACATGCCATTCACGACTCTTTAATGGATTTCAAATGATACCAAGAAGAAGGTTTTTTGGAGTTGATGGTCCCCTAAAGTTGATGGTCCCCTTGTTATAAAACAATTTAAAATAAAAAAAAACTATGACAATTTTCAAGGTTTAAAAACACAAGTGAGGTATAATAACGGACATATCGTACTTCGACGAACTATTGTCACACCTTGTATATACAATATATGCATATAATGCACTTATAGATATAAATTTTTTATAGATATATTACTTGTAGATTGTAGATTGTATGACGTACTTTCAAAACATAAGTTACATTCTGTAGGTTTCAGCATGGGCAGTTCAAATTTCAAACCGATAACATTCTTATTAAATTTTTTTGTAATCTGCCAAAGTGTTGTACAGAGTAATTGATATGGCAACCCTGTTAGTACGACGTTTCGTTTGAAGCGTTTCGAAGCCGAGAGTAATGCTATCTTCTTTTAAATGTGCCTATCTTCTAGAGATGTTGGCGACCACATTGACCCATCTTATTCTATTTACAGCAGCTCGAAATAGATCAGTTGACGTTAGATCAGTCCACTTCCTAAAATTGGCCAGGCAGGATATACGTCTACGTCCGGGGCCTCTCGTACCCTCAATCTTGCCTTGTAGAATCAACTGTAAAAGTTGGTATTTATCATTACGCATGATGTGGCCGAAGTAAGCCAATTTTCTGTTTTGTATGGCGTTAATAATTTCTTTGTCTTTTCTTAGCCTCTGGAGAATAGTTATGTTACTTGTGTGGTGTATATATGAGACCCTCAACATACGTCGGTATCACCACATTTCAAATGCCAGTAATCGTTTTATGGCATCTTCTGTAAGGCTCCAGCTTTCTACTCTATAGAGGAGGACACTAAAGACGTAACATCTAAGAATTCTTATGCGTATATTGATACTTAAAGATAAGTTGCAGAGAATCTTCCTAAGGCTGTTGAAAGAGCTTTTGGCTTTTTCAATACGAGTTTTTATTTCGTAGCTGGGATCCTTAATATTGTAGCCCAAATAGCATATTTTTCCACTCCTTTCTAACGGTGTATAGCCTATTGCAATTTTGCCGTTTATGTTGGTGTTCTTACTAATGATCATTATTTTTGTCTTCCAGCAATTTAGTTTAGGTCGTATTTGTTGCATGCCTCTACAACGTCATCCTTTGGAGCTCCTGCGCACTATCTGCCAGCAACACTGCACTACAGCAATCCCATCTTCTGATTCGTCCAAGGCCTCTTTAAAGATGTTTTCAGAGTATATGTTAAATAATGTCGGTGACAATATGCAATCATGTCTAACTCCTTTTTCGACTGAGAAGATCTCGGACAGTTCATTTTCTAATCGTACTGTTGCTTTTTGTTAAGTTTGAGATCAGTCTTATATCCTTACCATCGAGTCCTGATGTTTTTGGGATATCGATTAGTTTCTTATGTGGGACTTTATCAAATGCCTTCTCGAAATCAATGAAACATGCATACACATCGCAGTTGACATCCCTGGCTCTCTGTATTAGAACTTGCAAACTAAAAAGTGCTTCCCTCGTTCCGAGTCCTGTTCTGAATCTAAATTGAACTTCACTCAGATGTTCTTCTAATTTGGTGTATATGCGCGAGTGAATGATAGTATGTTCTTCACATTTTCTAGCGTTGGCTTTTTTAGGAAGTGGAATGAATATTGATAGTAGCCAGTCTTTTGGTACGTAACCAGTCTCGTAGATGTTGTTGAATAGCTTCGTAAGAGCTGTGATTTGGTGTGCCTCTAATAGCTTTAAAATTTCACCATGCACCTCATTAGGTCATGGTAATTTCCCATCTTTAATCCGCTTAATGGCCATAGTTACTTCTTCGTTTGTTATTTCTGGGCCGTAGGGATTGTTTATTTCAGTCGTGCTGCATCTTCGAATAATTCTTGCATATATTCTTTCCATCTTCGTAATTTATCTTCAATGGTAGTCAAAATATGGCCTTCAATGTCTACAACTATGCCTGTATAGCGTTGTTTTCTGGTGTTCTGTACCTCTTTAATTTTTTTGTGCATATAGATATCGTCATGTTTGCGTTGTAGTGTTTCAACTTACTTACATTTCTCCGTCAGCCATGCTTCTTTTGCTCCTTTTATCTCCTTTAGTATAGTTTTATGCAACTTTTTGTATTCGTTGTTATTTCTACCTTCTTGCTTCTTTTCTCTTTTTGATTTTAGATATTCATGCGAAATTGTGGTAATAGATGTCTTCATTTCGTTCTACTGTTCTTCTATACCTCTAGTAGTGTCTTCAACTATTTTCGCAAAATTCTTATTAATCTCTGTTTTTACTTTTTCTGGGTGTCATTTTCTTTTAGTAGTCTTATATCTATCTTGGGCCTCATTTTCTTATGAATTATTTTGAGTCGTATGTTGATATTTGCAACCAATAGACTATGATCTGAGAAGACATCTGCGCCTGGATATGTTTTTGTTGAGGTGATAAAATTTCTAAACCTTTTGTTTATGTTGATAAAATCCATTTGGTTTCTTATAATTTTCCTTGGGGTATCACCGTGTGCTTTCCATGTATAAAGTCTTCTTGGATGTAATTTAAAAAGTGTATTCGTTACAACCATATCCGTCTCTTGGCAGAATTGGATTTTTCTTTCTCCTCTTTCGTTTCTTATGCCAAGACCATATGACTCCACGATATTCTCAACTGTACCTTGTCCTATTTTGCCATTGAAATCGACCATGATAATAGGAAGTTCTTGTTTTTGGTCAGTTTTAGAGAGTCTGTTAGAGTCTGATAGAAATTTTCTATTTCTTCATTAGTAGATTCTGATGTCGGTGCGTAGACCTGAATGATGTTTATATTAAAGGGACTTTAGTTAATTTTCAATAGTACAACTCTATGTGATATGGGCGTAAATCCTATTACTGCTTTAGCTATTTCCCTTTTTACTATTATCGCTACTCCATTTCTGTTTTTTGTTGTGTCGTCTCCAGAATAATAGATATGGTGTTTATCTTTAATTCTTATTCCAGAATTTGGCCATCGAACTTCAGTGCATCCTATCTATCCTATAATGCTATCCGTCGATGATAAATATGTTGATGATGATGTTTCAGATGGAGTCATCTCTCTACATTACAATTTGATGGCGGCTCAAGATATAATTCTTGTTTAACTAGATCTTTCGTATGTTTAGGGGAAAATATTCAACGTTTTATTACATATATTTTCCTTTTTTACAGTTATATATGTTGTTATTAAAATTTTGTCCCGTTTCTTACCGGTAGCTTTATTATACACCGGAACAGATTATTTTTTCTTATTGTGGCAAAACTGTACATTGAAAAATTTTCAAAAATTCATAAGTATTTATTACGATTATTTCTTTATGCTGTAAGAAAACTAACAATATTGTATGTTTGGAAAAAACAAATTATAAAACTGTTATTCACTCTCACGGTTTAGTTCTGTTCAAAAAATTTTATTTTACAGAAATTATTTATACAATACTGTTTCATTTTTTAGCTGGCACGTCAGAATTCAAGGATTCACAACCGTGCACAGTAGGATGGGATTTTAGATCGCAAGAGGTGAGTTTTACGACGGAATTTCATACTACTGTAATGCTGTTATTTTTTATTAATACTTCTCTCTCGAATTTCAGCATCAGCAAGCTAAAAACCAAATGAAAGTATTTTCGCTTTCTGGAATTGCAGACGACACAGAGAGGGCAAAGATGGTAACGGAGCTGGAGCAATTAGGAGCCACGGTATCTAATTTAGCCAATTATGATCCGTCTTGTACACATCTCTTATGTCCAAAACCTGCTAGAAATGAAAAGTCTTTATCTTGTATGGCTGCTGGGAAGTGGATCTTACATATTTCTTACCTAGAGAAATCGATAGAGGTCGGACATTTTCTGAACGTTAGTATTTTTTTTTAATCAAACGGACATTTTTATTTACATTTTATTTACTTTTAAGTTTGAGTAGTACAATTCTTCTTTTTGTATATATAACGAGGAAAAATTTAATCGGATTTATGTATTCTCCACTAAAATTTTTAAAATTATTTTTAGGAAGAAGAATATGAATTTGGTAATCCCAAATCCGTAGGAAAATTCAATATTTCGCACGATAGAGAAACGGAAACACGAACACAACAAATGCATTGGTGGAGGAAAGAGGTCGGCAGAAGAGGGTATGGGGCTTTTAATGATATGAGAGCGATTGTCGTAGCAAATAAAAGAGAACCTATCATTCGAGTAATAGAAGCTGGAGGAGGAGTTGTAATCAATCTGAAGTAAGTTATACATTGTATATCATATTAAAATAAATTGCGAAGTTGTTGCTAGTTTGATATTTTGTTTATTTTAAAGGTTTTCCTAATTAGAAAATTTCGTGTCTATTCGTTTTCCTTAGACGCTTCTTACCTGTAGCTTTGTAATACTTCCTTTGGCTATATTACCAAGCTACACGGTGCTTTATGACATTGAGGTACTCCTCCAAATTGACAACTCATTTATAGAAGTACTAAAGCTAAATATAGGGAACTAGATTAACTACCTGTTATGACAAAATAAAAAAAGAACTAGTGTATAGGATCGTTGATCATAAACGAATTGAAATTCTGCATGGATTGGTTTTCTTTGTGTTCTCAACATTGTCGCCGCTTGTTCCGTAATGAATGAGCATTGCAAACCTTGTTCTCATTAAGTGAGAGCCTCCTTTGTAATCCTTTATGCGCACGATTGCCGTGGAAAGTAAGGCTTCTACACCCTTGTGGCTTGCGCAGTTTACTGAGTTTTGTCCTTGTGTGTTGCCATTTCTGTACCAAATATTTTCTCGAGCTTATTCTGGCCTTCCGCTATTCGGATCTATTCCATTGCCCGACTTCCAAATTCTCTCCCGTTTCTTTCAGGGAGGGAATCCCGTTTCTTTTCATATTTTCTTTTCTTCTCTCATTTGGGTTTCTTCTATTGCCCAAATATCCAGGATCAAAATGTATCAGTGTGTGATGCTCTCCACTATATTGTCTACATCTCTGCTGGGAGAAACTGCTACTCTACATTTTGTTTCTGTCTCTTGTACTGAGCTCCAGAAACTCACTACATTGTGTTACACTGTGGTCTCCGTAGCACATTATACAATATATTTTGATTTCGTTAATTTTCCTTCTTGATTTGCTTGGTTCCTCTCTGATTCCAACAATTCTAACGTTTGGAATCTCCTTTGTAGAAAGGCTTGCGTTGCTACGTCGGTACCTATCTACTTTCTCCAATGTGATTTTCATGCAATCTCCTGGTTTCGTTATCCCATTTTGTTATACTTATTCAGGCTATTAATCGGCTCCAGGATTCCATATTGATTCCTAGACCTTCGAAGCTCCTTCTGGATTAAATGGTACTAATAACTGGATCGAGAGGTTGCCAATAACTGGATCGAATGTCTGGATGTTCTTTCTGGATTGAATACTGCTAATAACTGGATCAAGTGGCTTGATTTCTTTTCGTTTCCACCCCGGGTTTAGTATCTGGTCTGGGCATTGGTGCCGGTGATTAGAGTGGACTATAGATTTAGGTCGCTATGTGGCTGATCTTTTCTTTTCTTACCACAGAGGCTTACCACAAACTATGTTTTTTCTTTTTGCTCCAAGGACCATGTACAGGATCGTTGATCAGGAACGAATTGAAGTTCTGGTTATACAGGAACAAAATGAAGTTCTGAATGTAAATAAAACCACCAAACACAAAATGACTGTTTTATTGACACTAACCCGGTTTATAATGACTTAAATCGTTAGGACTTCTGGGAATGCTTTTCGAAAGAAATGGAACATGATTTTTACGGTCTGCAAAAGGAAATATGGTGCTTTTTAAGAGGTCAAAGAACGAGGGTAAAGGAACTAATACAACCAAAACACATAGAAAAGGATACGTGGATTGACTACCTAAAAAAGCAGAGGAAGAATAAACGACCTTTGAAACTAAAATTTTTTAAGTACTAATAAATCAGAGGATAAGTTTAGCAGATGAACAACAGGCTTACAACCTTGCATGGCTCCTATAATCCTCAAGAATTCCTCTACAGTCGTCCCTATCCATCGCCTTTCTCCGCCAAGCACGTATTCCCATATTTCTCATGTCTTCATCGATGTTATCATGGAACCTTGTCCTGGGTCTTCCTCTTCTTCTCTGACTGATGGGTCTATTAGGAGCAATTTTCTAGCTGGGTCATTTTGTTCCATCCGCATTACATGGCCTATCCACCTCAGATGTCCTATCTTAATATGTTTTACGATATCAGGTTCCTGGTATATTCTATAAAGTTTGAAGTTGTATCGTCTTCTTCACACTCCATTGTCATTCACTGCTCCATAGATTTGCCTTAGTACTTTTCTTTCGAAACATCCTAACACGTTTTCATTATTTTTTGTTAGAGTCCAGGTCTCTGAACTATATGTTAGGACTGGGCGTATTATTGTTTTGTAGAGTTTTATTTTTGTATTTCTCGATATAATTGTGGATTTAAGGAGATTGAGCCCAAAATAGTATCTTTTTAGCCTTGCTAATTCTGCGGTTTATCTCTGCGGTAATATTATTTTCAGTGTTAAAGAGCGCTCTCAGGTATACAAATTCGTTCACTGCTTCGATGACGTCGTTTTCTATAACAAGTGGTCGTAGTATTTATGGTCGCGTGCTTATATTCATATACTTCGTTTTGTTGGTGTTTATTATTAAACCCATTTTTGTAGCTGATTTTTTAATGCTACATACGCCTCTCGTACAGCGTTTTCCGTTTTCCCAACAATATTGACATCATCAGCATAGGCTAGGATTTGCTTTGATTTATTATATATTGAACCAGTGGTTGTGATTTGTGACATACGTATTACTTTTTCAGAGCCAGATTTGTGGCATACTCTCTGGCGCAGCCCGTTGTTTGTTTTAAAAGATTCAGACTTCCCCCTGAATTCGTACTCTAAATTTAACTTTTTCAAGAGTTAATTTTGTTAAATTTATCAATTGATTTGGTATCTCTAGCTCTTTCATGGTTTTCAACAGTTCTCTTCTATTCACAGAGTCGTAGGCTGCTTTGTAGTCTATAAATATGTGATGAGTATCAATGCCACATTCCAATGTTTTTTCCAAAATTAGTTTCTGGATTGCAATCTGATGAATTGTTCATTTACCACCCCTGAAACCAGCCTGGTATTTTCCTACTATCAGTTCTGCATAATGTGCCATACAATGACATAGTACTGTTTAAAATATTTTATACGCTGCATTTAGAAGCGTAATTCCTCTGTGGTTAGAGCATTCAAAAATATCTCCTTTTTTGTGTATGGTGCAGAGTATTCCAATATTCCAATCATTGGGGAGGGATTTCTGTGCCCATATTTCTTTTATAAGCTGCTGTAATGCCATTATGGTATCGTGTCTACCTTTTTCATATAGTTCAGCTGAGAGATTATCTATTCCGGGTGATTTGATGCTGGCTAGTTTTTTAACTGCATCTTTAACTTCAAGAATCGTTAGTGGTTCCTCTTCCCTCTCGCCTGTTCCCCTTACCTCATCTCTTTTGTCTTTAAGGTTTTCTTCTTCTTCCTCTATATTAAGTGCCTGGCTAAAGTATTCCACCCATCTATTCAATACATCTTTCCTTGTTGTTAATAAGTCGCCATTCTGATTTCTGCATTGTCTTGTGGTTGCCTTGAATTCTTTTCTGTTGATGTTAACTTTCTTATAGAATGCTCTGAATTCTTTCTCTCTGTTGAGGTTTTCTATATATTTAAGTTCCTTATTTAGGTGGTTTCGTTTTTTTCTTTTGTGTATCCTCTTTTCTTCTTTTCTCTTTGTCTGGTAATTCTCTACAGTTGTTCTAGTTCGTCGGGCAGGTCATCTTTCTGTAGGCTTCATTTTTTCTTTTGTTGCATTCTTGCATTCATCGTCAAACCAATGATTTCTACGGGCACACATTTCTGTTCCTATTTCCTTTTTCGCTGCTGCTTTAATGTCTTCCTTTATTCTGGTCCAGTAGGAATCTATATCTGTCTGGTATTCTTCATTTACATTTTGATTCCTTAGCCTGTTGGTGATGTTTTCCGAGTACCGTTCTGCAATTGTCGCATCTCTCAACTTTTGCACATTCCATTTTTTTAAATCCATTTTATAGTATTTGAAATTCTAGCTCTTAATGTTGAGATTCTTCAGGTTCTGAATACCTATATTACTAGTGTTTGTGTATTTGTTCTAAATGTGTTGTAATTGCCATACGATAAATAAATAAATAAAATCTTCAGGTTCTGCAGAACCTATAGAAATAGGCAGCGGAATAAGACAAGGATTGAGCCCTATGCTCTTCAATTTAATCATGGATAAAATCATCAAAAGCGTTAACAAAGAAACAGGATACAGAATGGGAAACAAACAAATAAAAATACTTTGTTACGCAGACGATGCAATATTGATAACCTAAGATGAAGATAGTCTGCCAAAACTGGTCCACAGATTTAACATACGAGCAAAAGAATTTAATATGACAATCTCATCTCTGAAAACTAAAACAATAGTAGTCAGCAAAGAAACAACCAGATGTAAAATAAAAATTGATGGCATCAGTATTGAACTTCCATTGAAGTAATGGAAATAAAATACCTGGGAATTACACTGTCCAGCTATGGAGACCTGGACAAAGAGAAGTGATAGATCAAGTACAAAAAGCAAATAGACTGGCAGGATGCCTTAATTACACTATATGGCGAAACAGACACATTATCACTGAGATGAAGTCAAGAATTTGTAAAGCCAGTGTAGACTAATAATGACATATGCCTCAGATACAAGACCCGACACAGCCACAACGCAAAGACTACTAGAAACTGTAGAGATGAGAGTATCGAGAAGAATTACAGGAAATACGCTGAGTGACCGAAAGAGAAGCGAAGACATTAGAAGAAAATGTATCGTACAGTGTATAAATGAATGAACATAAAATAGAAAAAAGAATGGAATAACCACATAAGCAGAATGGAGCAGACCCGTGTCGTCAAAATAGCAAGAGATAAGTCACCGATCGGCAGAAGAAGTATCGGTCGACTGTGCAAAAGATGGTGTGACAACCTTCCATAGAAGTATTAATCCGCCAATCAACAAGCAAAATTGCTTATAAAGGGGAGAAAGAATAAGAAGACATCTAATAATACGCTATAAGAAGTATTCACTTTCGCGGACAGGAGGAGCTCTTTTTTTATTGTTAATAGATTTTAGAACACAAGATTTTTAGAAACAATCGTTATTAGAATTTGTTTAATTTTGGTTGGCTGAGAAATCTCTTATTTATAAGACGTATTGGCAGTACTTTCACTAAATAGATAATATGAAAACAGATAAATATAGAAATGACAACTCCCTAGAAATGTTACACGAAATTTGTATTTGTTGCAGAGATTTATATTTTCCATGGCATTTTAAACACTATCATAAGCTTGTCGAAAATCAATAAACAACTGGTGTACTTCTTTACTGAATTTTCAATTTTTTTTCAGCAGTTGCCTGATAATAAAAATCCCCGGTTCTCTTCTGTATTTGGGCTTATACTATTTCTCAATATAAAGGGTGTTTTTTTAGAGATATAGAAATGTAAGTTGGCAACACTTTTTTAACTGGCGGCCATTTTGACAGCTGTCAAGTGATTTATGTTTCGTTTGGTTTGGCTTTTTATCATGAATAGACTGGCGCCTGAACAACGCTTCCAAATTGTGCAAATTTATTTTGAAAATTATGGTTCTGTTCGAAATACGTATCGCGCACTACGTCCATTTTATGGTTAACATAATCGTCCTTTATTTCGATTAATTCGATTAACCATGGAGCGTTTTCGCACCACATTTACTCTAAATGATAATACAGTGTAGGTAAAAGTTTATGGTCGGTATGGTAAAATTTAACAGGATATCTAACACAGATATAAAATCATATTTTCAGCGAATAGACAAAGATAACAATCATATTTCCCCTTGGTATCCCCTCCCTATTTCTCATTGATAGCCATTGCCCATTAGTGAGACGATTAGTTCCGACCAGAGATATTTTACATTTCTGGTTCCGATCCTAATATAGCTAAGAAACTAGAGGTGGGTCGTTGACATTTTTATCGGAACCGTTTTTTGTAAACTGTAACTAGTTCATTGTTTACCAGTAGTTTCAAATAAGCCAGTACACAAATATATTGGCTATTATCATTTATGTGTATAAGTATTGAAGTGAAAGAAACTAACGAAGGATATATTTATTATAACTTGAAAAATAAATTAAACAATACAAATAGTACTTACATTTACATTACACATTATTACACTTTTCTTGTTAACCGTGTTCTTCTTTTCTTTAAAATTAAATCAGATTTTGAACATGTGTTCACAAGGAACAGATTTTGTTACAATACTACAATATTTTATGAATATAGTGGTTAAGTTAGGATATACCTGGCGATGGTTTTTCCACCACGGTAATGGATGGACAGTTCCAATCTCCGTTCGAAATTTTTTGTGGGTAATATATCATCAGACAAATACATGTCGACTTCTTTTATATCCCTCGATACAGGTGTATGTTTAGATAAGTCATGTCCAATTAATTCATCAAAATACACTATGGACTTAAGTCATCTTTATCATTTTCTTTCTCTTGTACTGGTTGATTTTCAATAGTACAATCTTCTTTTTCTTTTTTTATAGAAGTAACCAGCTTCTTAACTCTTTCTTTGTTTTTTATAACTAGGTATTCTGATTAATGAATGAGTTTCGATTTACGATTGATCTGCATTTTCGATTTCAAATATTTATTGATAGTTCGTCAAAGGATTTATTTATTGTAAATATTCTGACGCATTTCTGTCCGTTTCGAATGCTTCTACTACAAGTACTGACATACTGCCACCGCCACACAAGCGTCAATAGGTGATGGATACTTCCATTAATAAAAATATTAGTTTAGAACAAAAGAAACAAGTAGATATGGATTTACTAAACCTATATAAAGACTCGTTTCATCCGTTTTCCATAGTTGAAGAACGAGCTTTTAAAAAGTTTGCAGGGTGGATTCCTGGATATAAACCACCAACAAGAAAAACTTGTTCATTACGTCAGGTTCATTACTTCAGGAATGTTATATCAAAACTAAGCAAATTATTAGATCACAAGTTGTTAAAGAAGTAGAAAATATCTGTATTAATACTGACCTCTGGACATATGGAGTAACTGAGAGTTACATCGCATTAACACGACAATATTTAACCGAAAATTTAGAATTCAAAACGGTTTTATTAGGCCGCTGCCATTTTTCTGGAAACCATAATTCAGAAAAGATCGCTTTTGAAATTAGTGAAATTATTTCACTAATTTCAAATTTCACTTTCTTAAAAAACACATTTCAAAAAAAGTACCTTATCTTTATAAAGGCTTTTAAAGTATCAATTACAACATAACAAAGTTCCCAAACGGCCAATCCAAGACGTGGAAACTAGGTAGAACTTCACCTATGACTTGTTAAAAAGAATGACCGAGTTAGAAGAGGCAATCCGTTCCACCTTTGTATTAGTTAATACAGATTTAGACTTGGACCAAATCTAAATAATGAAAACTGGATTATTTGTTCTCAACTTTCCCAAATTTTACGGCTTTTTAAAGAAATAACAAGTACAATGAGTGGCCAAAAATACTTGAAGGGTAGTTCAGTGATTGTTATGGTACGCTGCCTGCAAGAATCTTGCAATAAAATTTTAGCAAACGGTAACCTTACATCCATAGTATCCGACGTAGTACAATTACTAATATCGGGTTTAGCAAAAAGATTTAGAGGGATAGAACAGAGTGGCACATTGTCATTATGTACATTTATGGATTCACGATTTAAAGTACAGGGATTTTCTGATAAAAATGCAGGTAAAAAAACAAAAGAAAGAGTTAAGAAGCTGGTTACTTCTATAAAAAAAAGAAAAAGAAGATTGTACTATTAAAAATCAACCAGTACAAGAAAAGGAAACCGATAAAGATGACTTAAGTCCATGGTGTATTTTTGAACAATTAATTGGACATGACTCATCTAAACGTACACTTGTATCGAGAGTCCATTACAATGGTGGAAAAACCATTGCCATGTATATCCTAACTTAACCACTATATTCATAAAGTATTGTAAATGTGAACACATGTTCAAAATCTGGTTTAATTTTAAATAAAAGAAGAACACGGTTAACAAGAAGTAAAGTAGAAAAACTTACGTTTTTAAATGTCAATTTAGACGATTCGCGATTTAATAATAACGTGTAATGTAAATGTAAGTACGATTTACTATTTGTATTGTTTAGTTTATTTTTCAAATTATAATAAATATATTCTTTATTAGTTTCTTTCACTTCAATAAATATACACATAAACGATAATATCCATTATGTTTGTTTATGTAGGTACTCTCTTATTTGAAACTACTGTTAAACAATCATAGTTATTGTTTACGAAAATCGGTTTAGTTGCATTAAGAGCGTAGGCGCAAAATTTCGGGCTAATGCTTTTTAAATGTATTCATTTTTTTCGAATCCTCAGAACACTAACAAATATTTTTGAAAAATTTAAACGCAGAATGAAAGGTGACATTATTGCTGAGGGCCTAAAGTCCCTTAGAATAAACAAAAAGTTTTTTTGAATGAGATACTTAAAATTCAAAATCACACTAAATTTTCTCTTTTTTCACCCCTGTAACTTATTAAAATAAACATTATAGAAGTTTTCAGAGACTTTCGGCCCTCGGTAATAATGTATTCTTTCGTTCTGCGTTTAAAATTTTCAAAAATATTTATTAGTTTTCTCAGGATTCGAAAAAAAGAATGCATTTAAAAAGCATGGGTCCGAAATTTTTCGCATGCGCTCTTAACGATAAAAACATCAAAGACCCACCTCTACATCTGATTCGGTGCTTTGACTACGCGACATGAGACGTTGCCAAATAATTTCGGATGAAGGTTTATTTATTGTGGAGTTATATTCATTTTATTATTTTTATTGGAAATAAGGCACAATGTGACTTTAAAATAAGCTTATTTTGATGTATAGATTTTTAATTCGGAAATCGTACTTAAAATACGAATAATTATTAATTTTATTTATATAAAACGATTTCCGAAGTGGAAATCAAATTTGATTATCTTAGAACATTGTTCAAATGCTAAAAAGACAACAGGTCAAATAAAACCAATAAGTGCGCAGCAGTTGGATATGGCGCAACATGTCACACAGCTTGTGCCACAATTTATTTATTGAAAGAAACGTTTGGTAACAGCATAGTTTCACGTTTTGGACCCATGAAGTGGTCTCCAAGATCGTGCCATTTAACACCGCTAGACTATTTTCTGTGGAGATATGTGAAGTCGCAAGTCTACGCCGATAAGCCTAAAACGAGTGACCACTTAGAGAACAACATTCGCAGCGTTATTGCCGATATATGACCACAAATGTTGGAAAAAGTTATCGAAAATTGTACCTCTAGATTAGACTACTCAGAGCCAGCCGTTGCGGTCATATGCCAGAAATCATATTTAAGTTATAATGCCAAAAGATTATCTTTCGAATAAAGTCAATTTCATGTCAATTGATAAAAATCATATTTGTTTTATTCCATTTCAAAGTTCTATACCTCTAAAAAAACACCCAATATTTGACAGCACCTCAAATATATTAAGAAGTAAGAGAAGAATGTATTGATAACTCAACAATCTAACTAATATAAATATATTGCTTTTGATTCTACTAAAATCTATAACACAAAATTTTGTAATACAAATACTTGCAGTAATTATTTTTCTTTGTTTTAGACCGCCATTTGAGGATACAGTTCATGCAACGCATTGTTTATTGGAGCAGAAAAGCGTTGAAAAATTCACTGATTATATTCCGTTGGCTAAACAGGGAATTTATCTTGTTAATACAGTGTACATTAGTGACCACTTACATAATCCAAATAAGGATATAAGAGACTGCATTTTACCATATTTTTCAAAATACTATGGAAGAAATTGAGTAAAGACTAAAATTGTGATTTGTACAACTAATTATTTTTATATAAAATACAAAGAAAAAAATAAAAGAATTGTTTATTCAAAATTATTTAAAAAATACTTCTTCTCTGGGTGCCGTACGCTATGCAGTATATAGGTTAATGTTGGTTGTTGAATGTATAAAGATACTTCTTCCGTTATTCTTATTATCGTATTGACATCAGGTATGCCGAACAAGATCTAACAATTCTCTTTGGACATTAGCTCTTCTTAGTACCGCATTATTTGTTACATGTCAATAGTTCTCCCAGTCTTGACAGATATATCCATCTAAGATCAACTCTCAATTTATTTAATAATCATCCTTATCCAATTCTCGATTTGTCGTAAATCCAATGGCCAACAGATTTTGGATGTGAGCGTCTCTATCTTTCCAATATTTTCCAGCCTTAATCAGTCTAAGATCAAATCGTCGGCTCTTGCGATAAATTAATTAATTATTTGTTCATCTTAATATTTCTTCATGATGATAATAGGTCCGAAAAACCTCCATCCTACATATCGACTCATGCAACATAAACTGTAGTAACTCGATTTTTGTATAATTGGAGTTACTACCTTCTTCTGAATTATTCTATACGTAGCTGTAACATAGAATATTGTGGTAACTCTAGCGGCTGTATAGGCAACTTAAAATACACAATTCAGTTTTATAGTATCTCAAATAACCTACCACATTTTCAACGATAACTGCGTTACTGTAATCTTCGTTGCATAATCATCATATTTTTTAAACAATATTTGTCGTATATTGAGTTACTAGTTTTCTTTGCAAAATGTCTGGATAGTGCTGTATGTTCTTTGAGTTACTATTGACTTGTTTGCATTTTCGTGAATAACTTTTTGAGGTTATGCACCTACATAAATATTTGCTTGAGCTTTGCGTGAAGTGTAAAATATGAATTGACTTAAAACGTATATTGGAGTTATCTAAGAAAATTAGTGAATAACCTGACCCTGGTAAGTATATATACAAAAGCAATAATATTATTACTTTGGTAACACTTCAAATTTACTTTTGACATCATAAAAGCTATTAATACCTAGAAGGTATTGTTTATATCTGAATTCTTATGACTATCATAAATATCATAAAATATAGTTCAGGAGCAATATAGCTTTAACTCTTGTTTCTAATTGTTACAGAGCTGTTTTCACCAATACCCGTGAAACCAACAGAAAAGATAGAAAGTGATTCTATCGTGATAAATGAGGTGTTGAATAAAATTATTAATCATGCAGAGAAGCAATTTCCTTTCAACTATCATGATATCATCGAGTTAAAATCTAAGGAGAAGCTATGAGGCTATTAAAATGAGTATTAAAAACGTCGTTAGTAGGCGTGGCTAACGATCATACCAATATGGCGGTGGGATCAGGGTTACTAGTTATTCAGAAGATTTAATCATAATATAAAAAAGTGCAATACATTTCTAATAAACTATGATATAATATTTTAATTAACGTACTTTGTAAATTATGAATTGCTCAGCTATATTTAAGAATATTTGGCCAACATGCTCCCTTGGTTTATATCCTCGTTATAAACTGTCATTTTGAAAACTTAAAATTATAACTTAACTAAAAATATGACTAATGTATTTATAGGATATATAAGTAGTGTTTTATGGTTATTGAATTTTTAATATGACAAAAATATATTCATACAAAATGTAATTCATGATTATTTACACATTATAAATTAATCTTAATTAAATTCTACAATTAACAATTTTCTTTACAGTTTTTAAGCATTGATTTTTTCTCTTGCATTCTGCTTTCATCGGATTTTTCTTAAGGGTCTCCAAAAAATTTTTTATATTTACAGATTTTTTGTTGATCTTCTTTGAAACGGTAGCTGCAAATACTCTCTTCCTATCTTCTCTGGAAATCGTCAAAAACTTTGCGGGATTAATAATAATTTCTTCGGCCTGACGTCTTTCAATATCCAAAGCATATCGAAGTTTATCCCTCAAAACGCAGTCGCTTAGGCAAATACTCTTGAATCTCACATCTGATCTTGCAGTTGCCAACAAAGATAATGGATCCAAAAACCTACAATAAAATATAAGACTATTAAATACAGGAATATTAAAAAACTAGTTAAAAATACCAAACAAAAATAATAAAAACTTACCTTAAAATCGTAGACCACATTTCCACTGGAAGTACACTCAACTCAAAGCAGGATGCGGCGATTACTGGCAATAAACGGAACATCTCGAAAACTAGCACTTAACCACTCGAAAAAACAAATTGAACTGACGGTGCTGACCAGATGCAGCCATTATATAGGCCGCTTCCGCGCTAAAAAAAAGCCCGCGCGCATTGGAACACCACGTCAGCCATTTGGCTCAATGCATGCAGTTAAAATATCACGCCTGCCAATTGGCGCGTTTGTTAAAGAGAGTGTAAGAACAGATTTAAGTCTGTTGGTCAATTGAACTTAAGATAAGATAAATGATTAAAAATAAATTGATCATAAGTGCGACAAGTTGGTCTCATTATATCTATGTCAAGAATAAAAGAAATTTTGAAATAAAGAGTCTATTTACATCCAAAACAGACAGATGGATGCAACAATAGACAGATGGATAGAAAATGGTATATATGAGATGGACTACATACGGATCTTCTAAACTCGGAAGAGATTAATTAATAGCTTTTTCTACGTTGTCTCAAAATATTTGAGTTAGTTTATACAGAGTGAGTTTTACATGTGGAACGTCTCTTTTGGTGAGGGAGAGAGTCAAAAGTTTTAATGCGCTCGAGAGAGACAGATTGAACAAACGCAAGAGATCTCGTCAGTACGCGCGGTCTATGTTAATTTAAACGACTATGTTTTTATGTGATATTAATTTAAAAATAAGTTATAGAAATTAGACAGTCAGAAATATACTTGAATGAAAGGAAGGTTGCATACAGTGCAGCATTATTACTAATGACGATACGTCATTGATTACCTATATTAATAATGTTCTTACTTAACAATAATGTTATTATAATTTATCCAGATATTGATATATTCATTGCTTAGAAATCTCTTAATTGTGTTTAAATTCCGTTATTGACCGAACAAGAGTTATTTGCAACAAAGTATGTGTACTTAATAGAGTTCATCAGATTATATCCTACACTGATTAAGTAAGCATTCTATTCCATATACTAGCTTTGCGAAGACTATGATAATGTCTTAAAATGTATATATTATTTTCTACCGTCTATTTATAAACATCCGACTTTGATATTTAAGATGCACTATTTTTGTATGTAACATCCCGCTTATTTTTATATTTCTCTCAAACTTGACGAACTCATCGCTCTTATGATCAAATTATTTTTTAATTATTGAACTTATTCGCAAATTCAATGACCAACAAACTTAAATCCGTTCTTACACTCTCTTTAACAAACGCGCCAATTGCCAGGCGTGATATTTTAACTGCATGCATTGAGCCAAATGGCTGACGTGGTGTTCCACTGCGCGCGGGCTTTTTTTAGCGCGGAAGCGGCCTATATAATGGCTGCATCTGGTCAGCACCGTCAGTTCAATTTGTTCTTTCGAGTGGTTAAGTGCTAGTGTTCGAGATGTTCCGTTTTTTACCAGTTATCGCCGCATCCTGCTTTCAATTGAGTGTACTTCCAGTGGAAATGTGGTCTACTATTTTAAGGTAAGTTTTTATTATTCTTATTTGTTTGGTATTTTTAACTATATTTTTAATACTCCTTTTTTAAATAGTCTGTTATTTTACTGTAGGTTTTTGGATCCATTGTCTTTATTGGCAACTGCAAGATCAGATGTGAGATTCAAGAGTATTTGCCTAAGTGACTGCGTTTTGAGGGATCAACTTCGATATGCTTTGGAGATTGAAAGACGCCAGGCCGAAGACATTGTTATTAATCCCGCAAAGTCTTTGACGATTTCCAGAGAAGGCAGTAAGAGGGTATTTGCTGCTAACGTTTCAAAGAAGATCAGCAAAAAACCTGTAAATATGAAAAATAGTTTGGAGATCCTTAAGAAAAATTCGATGAAGGCAGAAAGTAAGAGGAAAAATAAATGCTTAAAAACTGTAAAGAAAATTATTAATTGTAGAATTTAATTTAAGAATAATTTATATCGTGTGTAAAGTTATAATGTGTAAATAATATCAAATTAAATTTTATATGAATGTTTTTTTGTTATATTAAATAGTTTTCAAATTACAGTTTTAATGTTTCCCTTTAAATTGATAATTATTATATAAAAATTATACAGCTTTATGTAAAAGAATAAAGAAATATAATTAATACAGTATTTCCGTGAAAACCGGCAATATTTAAATGTTTTCATTTATTTTTCAAATTATTATATTTCTTTAATTACTTACTGCTAATCCACGAATAATAATAATGTAACTCCTTTATAGTTGATTACAGGAATATTTAAAGTATTTTAAACGTACATATAAAGTTGTGTAAAGTAGAAAATAACCGCATGTAGGTGCAACTAGATTAATAAAACTCAATAATAATGTGTTAATAGTAAGACTAAAAATAAACTCTAGTAAGATAGAAAGTAAAAAAAATCGGTTGCCTGTAAAGTCGGTTTTACGGGCGAAGATTTTACGTGACAACGTCTTTTTCTCGGTAGAATATTTATTGATATGAATATTGTTAAATTGCACAATAGTTGTTTGCAGTTGAAACGCGCTGTTTCTTCTCAATCTACTGAATTGCGATTGATTGCAGAGTGATTTAAACTAATAATTTACTTAACACTATCAACATTTGTCAATAGTATGACATAACCTATAAACTCAGTTTCTCAACTTTTGTGTCAATCTAACAATTAATCAAGCAATCATAGTTTACGATAATGAAATATTAGTGTACAATTATTTACCTTTATTGTTGTAGTTGTTGTAAATGACGAATCTAAGCACTCCACATTTTCACTACAGACACAGCTGACGATACTTTAACCACACGTGTGAACTTGTATTATGACGCTTTCTCGGTTTTCCAACGCTCGAGAAAGACAGAGACACAAGCACGCACCGATTCAACGCGCCTAATTCTCTAGTGCTGCGCGCGCAGCGGACCGATCATGTTTGAGTGGGAGAGAGACGCAAGGCATTCGCCGGTACGGCGGGCCTCTCTCTCGTTCGGTGACTCATCGTAACAGACGTGAGCGGGCGTTACACTTTTTCATGAGTGACTCCGAGCCACAACCTAATTTAAGACGTTGTCACGTCAAAAAAAAACAAAACAAGAATATAAGAATTACTAAATACATTGTATTCTTTATCCTTCGTTATTAATGCTTATATTTTAATTAACTTTTATTTGAAAGATACTTATCAAAATCAACGAAAGAAACACCTTTCCACCATCACTATCAGAAATGTTTGTCATTCTCGCCATGTTAAAATCTCTATCTCGATGAACTGATAGTTCGTAACGTTAAACTCAAATATGCAACTACGCAATTCGAATTTATTAGGTTCCGAACTATACTCGTATCTTGCAATAATACAAACTATTTTTATTATTTTCAAATTATTTAATGTTTTTGTAGTTTTTTTACTTTTAGAAATATACATATAGTTTCAAAAGTTATGCATCACCCCTCGTATTCCAGATTTTTACACTTTTATAAATCTGTATCCTTATCACATATTTAATAGGCGTTTTTCATATAAAATACACCTTTTTTTATTTTATTTAAATACCCATTTTTTTTATTATTTAATTAATGGCTTTGGATAACTTGATCCATTCAGCCACGATAATGTATTTGACTACTTGAATTTGTTAATGATGTATTGACCTATTGCATTTGTTAACTAAAATAGTACTTCGCCTAGAGGTAAATTAAAAATATAATGTAAACATCAGTATCACAAGAATCAGTAGATTGACAAGGAACCATACTTTCATTCGTTCCATTCAAGGCCCTATCCAACTTAAAGTGAATATTTAGAACCAACAAGGGATTACATAATATAGGGATACTTTTCACGCTAAGGTGCCTTTCATAGCTACTTTATTACAACACAAGACAGGCCACGGCTAGGAGGTAAATATATAACATAAGGATAGACAGAGGGAACAAAGCTAGATTTATACATTCACATTACCCATTCCACCTTAAATTTTTCTTTTAGTCCTTTTTAAATATTTACAAAAAATTTGGTTAAGCCTAATATTATGACGACATATATATATAAAATAGAAGATTGACACTGAGGAAGAGGTATTTGCTCTTTTATCAGATTTTCCAATAGATACTTAATAGCAGTATCATTATTTATGCACCCGAACATCCAATGATTGATATCGTCAGTGTTACTATTACAATCGCAAAGTTCTGTTTCACTTAAATTAAATCTATGAAGACAGGCTTTCACAGTTGCATGATTAACAAGGCATTTAACAAACATTGAATATACTCTTCTATTGAGATGGCTTCTTCCAGCAAAAGGTGCAGTAGGTAAAGCAGGGTGAATTTTTGTATAAAGGTTGTTACTTCTGTTACAAAAAGCATTTCTTTCAATTTCCGAGTTTTCTTTTAATTCTTGTTTACGCAGCGAGACTAAATCACTTCTATTGAGCCAACTAATTTTTAATCCTTTTGAAGCCGCTTCTTTAGCATGTCTTAGCATGACCCGAGATACCAGCATGTCCTTTTACCCAAATGAAAGAGACTGAATTATTTACGAAGACGGTTGCATTTCGACACATGCTGGTATTCGACATGTGCTATCGACACATTTAACTGAATTATTTATTTTAAGTCGCTTTAGTTGATTTTCTAAAATTTTGACGATAATACTGTTTTTGTATAAATGCTTATGAGAATTATCTAAAGCAGACAACGCAGATTTTGAATCCGACAGGATTACTATTTGTTGATCAGACATTTTTTTCCAAAATAGTCCATTCCAGAGCTTGATATATTGCAAACAGTTCCGCGGAATAAATGGAACATTGTTGGTTTAATTTAAACATAATGTGTTCTTGATTGTTTTGGATATATACCCCACAACCAACTCCCAAAATGGATTTTGGCCCATCTGTGAAAATCCTATATGGCTTATCAAATTTGGCAAGTTGTTTCTAAAGTTGAATGGCGTTGTTATCATCAAAAATAGGTAAATAAACTTTGGTTTAGGAATAAAGAATATTGAAATTAGATTGGAAGAAATTAGTTTCAGCTGGGATTTCTAAATAGGAAGAAACATTAGGAAATGCTATAGCTAAAGTTGGAGAATTTTTGTTATGCCACCATTTGTCAACTAAGTTAGACACAGATATGTCGGATATTTTTTTTTATTTTTTGCAATAGGTAGGTTTGGTTATTACCTTGACATTTAAGAATAAACTTTTCAGCTAAAAAAGACGTCTTAAATGTAATGGAGGTTCAATATATTCCGCTAATAGATTTTCAGTAGGTATAAATTTAAGTGCACCTAAAACCAAACGTAGAGCTTTATACTGTATTCGGTATAATTTTTTAAGTTATTAATATATTCTTCCCATGTTGATTTAGTATCAAGTGTGCCGCCAAGATAATTATAGTGTTTTTGGACAGATATACTTAGATTATCAATTCTAATACTGGATTTATTCGGCAAGCGATGACGAGTAAACAAAACCACAGCAGATTTATTCGAAGTAGCTCAGTTAGAAAGCCTAACTGAGCTACCTGGAATATGCTTTCTTTTTTACACCACCATACCAATCTAGTTTTAAGGATCCGTTCAAGTGTTTTTAGTCGACATGACATCAGAGAAATGAGTCTTAAAGAAGTACGATCATTTATTTTAGGTATAGGAAAGACCTATAGGAAGGAATCTGCTCAGGAAGATGCATATTGATGGCAAGGATCTACGCATAAGAACCAGTCTCTATTGGAACCAAAGTGCTGAGATAAAGATGGGCAACTTACACAGTGAGAAGATAGATATTAAAAAGGGTGTACGACAGGGATGCGTCCTCTCGCCGCTCCTGTTCAATATATACTCTGAACAAATCTTCAGAGAAGCGCTTGGAGAAGTTTCGGAGGGTATCAAAGTAAAAGGAGAGGTAATCAATAATATTAGATATGCTGACGACACAGTTATTATCGCAAATGACTGCAACGAGCTTCAAAGACTCATGCAAAGCATACACACAGCAAGTCAAGAATATGGTTTAGAACTCAATACAACCAAAACTAAATGCATGCTCATCAGCAGAACACAACAACCTCCGATGCAATTGACATTAAACAACCGAAAAATAGAACAAGTGGACACATACACATACCTTGGAACCACAGTCAACACAAAATGGTACCAGTCAACAGAAATAAGATCACGAATTGAAAAAGCGCGAAACGCGTTCAACAATATGAAAAAGTGGTTCACAAGCAAAATCTCAATGGAACTAAAATTAAGACTGGTCAAGTGTTATGTCTTCCCGGTCTTGTTCTATGGAGCAGAGGCATGGACCACAATGGAAGCCGCCCTGAAGAAACTAGAATCCTTTGAGCTGTGGATATATCGCCGTATTCTTCGGATATCCTGGACAGACCACATCACTAACGTGGAAGTAATGCAGAGAATAGGCAAAAGCAAAGAAATAATCTTCACCGTAAAGAAACGGAAGCTTGAGTACTTCGGACATGTCATGAGGCATACTAAGTACCGGCTGCTACAGTTAATAGTCCAAGGAAGTATCGACAGTAGGAGGGGACCGGGAAGAAGACGACACTCATGGATGCATAACCTGCGACAATGGTTCGGACTAACATCGACCGAACTGTTCAGAGGTGCCGTAAACAAAGTCAAAATAGCCTTGTTAATAGCCAACGTCCGAAACGGATAGGGCAAAGGAAGAAGATAGGAAAGACCAGACCTTGCTTAAGAGAATCATAATTATCTCCTTTTAGTAAAATGTTGTTAAATATCTTGCATAGATAGTTTATAGCAATTTTCGGAAGATTTTTTAACATGTTACATAACAACGTAAAGGCGGGTACACATTTGCGAGCAGAACTGTTCGCGAACCGTTTGTGAACGCTATATTCGTTAATATGTACGGCAGAAAAAACCGCTTGCGTACTGTTTCATCGTGACTCGTCGCGAACCAAATTGTTGCGGTTTATTTCACGACTTCAAAGGAAGCTCGGCTTTCAGTTTGGACGGCGCTTACTAGACGCAGCGAACATTTTTATTGTGTCATCAAATCGACATTGTGTAAATGACGTGTTCCTTCCTAGAGAGACGTGAGAAAACAGTAAACTGATTATTGTCATGGACGTATAAATAAAGATAAAATCTTTATTTATACGTCGATGATTACTGTACATAATTTTATTTTTGTTAAACAAGCAAAAACAGGAACATAAATCAGTACCCAAATTATAAATAAAATGAATCATTTCGCACATGTGTGTTCGTTGTTGGTTTGTGGCTTTCCATGGATCGAGATAAGTATGCGATCAGTACGATGTAGAATATTTTTCAAGGATCTGTACGCGTACTGTACGTATACCGTTCGGCTCGCATATGTGTACCCACCTTAATACCTATTTAATTGATCTGATTTTGTCAAGGTATAAATATTTAAAAATGTATTCTGGTAAAACATGATTTATAATGAATCGTGCTTTAATTTCCAAGTTGTATCGTACAAGAATTATCCCTTTTGTTAAAGGAGGTCATTCACAACTGTTCTTAACGGAAAGTGGGTGTTTCTCAGAGTGATGTCTCATGAAATAGGTTTCGGATAGACAAATTCGATACAGAATAGAGCTTCTTTTGGTGGACCCCGAGTTACCAATGAGCAACAGAACAGATATATCAGAATTTACATTCGGAGAAATTCTTCTATTGCTGTTGGCTACAATAATAAGAAGAATTTTAGAGTCAGGTTCGAGAAGTCTTCGATCAATACAAGTTACTCAGCTACGCCTCCAATACAGTTCCCTCGACAGTTTTGGAATTTTGCGCCTTTTTCAGATGAGAACAGAATTTGTTTAAATAGTGATAGCCGGCGAATTCGTGTTTAGCGAGAGCCAAAAAGAGCTGCATTACTAGCACATGCCCATCCCATACTTCCTTTCGCTGGTGGCAGTGTTATGTTTTGGGCAGGTATTATGGCAGCTGGATGCACGGTATTGGTGAGACTCTAACAGGGCAAAGGTACATGACACGGATTTTATAACCTCATGTGAGATTATGGCAAGACGCTATGGGTGAAAATATTTTATTTATTGATAACAACGCTTGTCCACATAGGACTCAAGCGGTTAATGAATATCTTGAGACAGAAGGTATTTGTAGAAGGGAAAGAATCTGTAGAAAAAATGGAAGAATCTGCCAAAGGAAATGGTTGACCGACCTGTTAACAGTATTAGGCCTCGAAATCAGGCTTACATCGATACCCGTGGTGGAAACATACGATATTAAAACTGTAACTTAAATACATTTTAATTAGAAATATTTTTAAGTTTTTAATTATTAAAAAAAAACAGATCTCTTTTAAAACAAAAAATACCTGTCAGCGTTATCATTTTTTTTTATAAATGAACTATACCAGTAGTTTCTGGAAATAGTAATAGCGAAAATTTTGGGTGATCCATAACTTTTGAAACTATGTGTAGTTTATAGCGAAAGGAGTAATATAAGTACAACATTTTTAATCAACTGTTTTTCGAACTGCTAATTCTTCATATTTATTAGATGATACTCGTAATTGCAATAAATGTATTACGAAATGTTCTTCATTTTTGCCTGCTATTAAATTCTAAAATTTCCAATTTATATACTTTGCAAATTATAAATTGCTTAACTAAATATAAAAATATTTTTTTATATTTAGCCAAAATGCTCCAATGGTTTATATCTCCATTATACACTGTCATTGTGAAAATTATTTAATATGACAAAATTATATTCATACAAAATTTAATTCAGTGTTGTTAACACATTATAAATTAATCTTAAATTAAATTCTACAATTAACACTTTTCTTTACAGTTTTTAAGCATTTATCTTCCCTCTTACTTTCTGCCTTCATCGAATTTTTCTTAAGGATCTCCAAACTATTTTTCATATTTACAGGTTTTTTGCTAGTCTTCTTGGAAACGTTAGCTGCAAATACCCTCTTACTGTCTTCTCTGGAAATCGTCAAAGACTTTGCGGGATTAATAATAATTTCTTCAGCCTGGCGTCTTTCAAATAAAAGTTAATTAAAATATAAGCATTAATAACGAAGGATAAAGAATACAATTTATTTAGTAATTCTTATATTCTTGTTTTGTTTTACTTTATTTCTATCTTACTAGAGGTTACTTTTAGTCTTACTATTAACACATTATTTTAAGCTTTATTAATCTAGTTGCACCTATATTATTCGTGGATTAGCAGTAAATAATTAAAGATATATAATAATTTGAAAAATAAATGAAAACATTTAAATATTGCCGGTTGTCACGGAAATACTGTATTAATTATATTTCTATATTCTTTTACATAAAGCTGTATAATTTGTATATAATAATTATCAATTTAAAGGGAAACATTAAAACTGCCATTTCAAAAACTATTTAATATAAAAAAAAAACATTCATATAAAATTTAATTTGATATTATTTACACATTACAACTTTACACACATTATAAATTATTCTTAAATTAAATTCTACAATTAACAATTTTCTTTACAGTTTTTAAGCATTTATTTTTCCTCTTACTTTCTGCCTTCATCGAATTTTTCTTAAGGATCTCCAAACTATTTTTCATATTTACAGGTTTTTTGCTGATCTTCTTTGAAACGTTAGCAGCAAATATCCTCTTACTGTCTTCTCTGGAAATCGTCAAAGACTTTGCGGGATTAATAACAATGTCTTCGGCCTGGCGTCTTTCAATCTCCAAAGCATATCGAAGTTTATCCCTCAAAACGCAGTCACTTAGGCAAATACTCTTGAATCTCACATCTGATCTTGCAGTTGCCAATAAAGACAATGGATCCAAAAACCTACAGTAAAATAAAAGAATTAAAAATATAGTTAAAAATACCAAACAAATATAACAAATAAATACAATAAAAACTTACCTTAAAATAGTAGACCACATTTCCACTGGAAGTACACTCAATTGAAAGCAGGATGCGGCGATCACTGGCAATAAACGAAACATCTCGAACACTAGCACTTAACCTTTTGAAAGAACAAATTGAACTGACGATGGTGACCAGATGCAGCCATTATATAGGCTATTTCCGCGCCAAAAAAAGCCCGCGCGCATTGGAACACCACGTCAGCCATTTGGCTCAATGCATGCACAGTTAAAATATCAGGCCTGCCACTTGGCGCGTTTGTTAAAGAGAGTGTAAGAACAGATTTAAGTTTGTTGGTCATTGAATTTGCGAATAAGATCAATGATTAAAAAATAAATTGATCATAAGAGCGACGAGTTCCTCAAGTCTGAGAGAAATATAAAAATAAGCGGGATCTTACATACAAAAATAGTGCATCTTAAATATCAAAGTCGGATGTTTATAAATAGACGGTAGAAAATAATCAATACATTATCATAGCCTTCGCAAAGCTAGTATATGGAATAGAATACTTACTAATCAGTGTAGGATATAATCTGATGAACTCTATTAAGTACACATACTTTGTTGCAAATAACTCTTGTCCGGTCAATAACGGCATTTAAAAACAATCAAGAGATTTCTAAGCAATGACTATATTAATATCTGGATAAATTATAATAACATTATTGTTAAGTAATAACATTATTAATGTGCAAACGAGCCAAGTGGCAAGCGTGATATTTTACTGTGCGTGCACTATTGTATCCATGCGCCAAATGGTTGACGTGGTCTTCCACTGCGCGCGATCTTTATTTGGCGCGGAAAGTAGCCTATATAATGGCGGCAGCTGGTCACCACCGTCAGTTCAATTTGTCCTTTCGAGTAGTTAAGTGCTAGTGTTACATTGTTTTCGAGATGTTCCGTTTATTGCCAGTAATCGCCGCATCCTGCTTTGAGTTGAGTGTACTTCCAGTGGAAATGTGGTCTACTATTTTAAGGTAAGTTTTTATCATTTTTGTTTGTTTAGTATTTTTAACAATTTTTTTAATATTCCTTTATTTAATAGTCTTATATTTTATTGTAGGTTTTTGGATCCATTATCTTTGTTGGCAAGTGCAAGATCAGATATGAGATTCAAGAGTATTTGCCTAAGTGACTGCGTTTTGAGGGATAAACTTTGATATGCTTTGGATATTGAAAGACGTCAGGCCGAAGAAATTATTATTAATCCCGCAAAGTCCTTGACGATTTCCAGAGAAGATAGGAAGAGAGTATTTGCAGCTAACGTTTCAAAGAAGATCAACAAAAAACCTGTAAATATAAAAAAATTTTTGGAAATCCTTAAGAAAAATCCGATGAAAGCAGAATGCAAGAGAAAAAATCAATGCTTAAAAACTGTGAAGAAAATTGTTAATTGTAGAATTTAATTAAGATTAATTTATAATGTGTAAATAATCATGAATTACATTTTGTATGAATATATTTTTGTCATATTAAAAATTCAATAACAATAAAACACTACTTATATATCCTATAAATACATTAGTCATATTTTTAGTTAAGTTTTCAAAATGACAGTTTATAACGAGGATATAAACCAAGGGAGCATGTTGGCCAAATATAGACAAATATTCTTAAATATAGCTGAGCAATTCATAATTTACAAAGTACGTTAATTAAAATCTTATATTCTTGTTTTTTTTTGACTTATAACCTATATGCGGTTATTTTCTACTTTACACAACTTTATATGTACGTTTAAAATACTGTAAGTATTCCTGTAATCAACTATAAAGGAGTTACATTATTATTATTCGTGGATTAGCAGTAAATAATTAAAGATATATAATAATTTGAAAAATAAAAAAACATTTAAATATTGCCGGTTGTCACGGAAATACTGTATTAATTATATTTCTATATTCTTTTACATAAAGCTGTATAATTTTTATATAATAATTATCAATTTAAAGGGAAACATTAAAACTGCCATTTCAAAAACTATTTAATATAAAAAAAAAACATTCATATAAAATTTAATTTGATATTATTTACACATTACAACTTTACAGACATTATAAATTATTCTTAAATTAAATTCTACAATTAACAATTTTCTTTACAGTTTTTAAGCATTTATTTTTCCTCTTACTTTCTGCCTTCATCGAATTTTTCTTAAGGATCTCCAAACTATTTTTCATATTTACAGGTTTTTTGCTGATCTTCTTTGAAACGTTAGCAGCAAATATCCTCTTACTGTCTTCTCTGGAAATAGTCAAAGACTTTGCGGGATTAATAACAATGTCTTCGGCCTGGCGTCTTTCAATCTCCAAAGCATATCGAAGTTTATCCCTCAAAACGCAGTCACTTAGGCAAATACTCTTGAATCTCACATCTGATCTTGCAGTTGCCAATAAAGACAATGGATCCAAAACCCAACAGTAAAATAAAAGAATTAAAAATATAGTTAAAAATACCAAACAAATATAACAAATAAATACAATAAAAACTTACCTTAAAATAGTAGACCACATTTCCACTGGAAGTACACTCAATTGAAAGCAGGATGCGGCGATCACTGGCAATAAACGAAACATCTCGAACACTAGCACTTAACCACTTGAAAGAACAAATTTAACTGACGATGGTGACCAGATGCAGCCATTATATAGGCTATTTCCGCGCCAAAAAAAAGCCCGCGCAGTTAAACACCACGTCAGTCGGTCAGTCATTTGGCTCAATGCACGCACGCACAGTTAAAATATCACGCCTGCCACTTGGCGCGTTTGTTAAAGAGAGTGTAAAACAGATTTAAGTCTGTTGGTCATTGAATTTGCGAATAAGATTAATGATTAATAATAAATTGGTCACAAGAGCGACAAGTTGGTCTCAGTTGAAATACAAGGCATATTTACATCCAAAAAAGTATATGAATAATAGTTAATTAGTTTTGCCAAGTAGGAAATCTTAGGATTCTTAGTGTTGTTATGAGATGGCGTTGTGACGTCTGTAAATAATTATTTTTATAATTATTGTCCTATGACGGGAGAGATTTTGTTTCGATTCAGAGCCACTGCATATGTCGCTAACTAGAAGAAATTGAGAAAAAATATGACTTTTTAACATGCATAAAAGAATTAGAGAATTAACAAGAATGAGAAAAACACTTCAAACTAGACAACTAAGAGATGAAATTTGTGTACTTATAACAGATATAAACAAAAAATGCAGAGATGAACACAATATATAGCACAACTTTTTGAAGACAAAGAGAGAACAGAAGCACCAAAAGAATTTAAGGATGATACTGGACCTGCCATTATACGAGAAGAAATTGAATATGCAATGAAACAAGCTAAAGGTGGTAAATCTCCCGGGCCTGATGAAGTTCCTATCGAATTACTCAAAATTGTGAATACTGAATCTATTGATCTTCTTTTGGATCTATTCAATACCATATATAGAACAGGTATAATACCTAAATAATGGCTCCAATCAACATTCATACTGCTACCCAAAAAAGCCAATGCAAATGAGTGCAATGAACATCGCACCATAGCCTTAATGAGTCATGTCTTGAAATTGTTTTTAAAAGTAATTCACAATAGAATACATAAGAAATTAGATGAAGGCATAAGTAATACACAAATGGGATTTAGGAAAGGACTGGGAACACGAGATGCACTGTTTGCAGTAAGTGTTCTTTCGCAGAGATGCTTAGATATAAATCAGGAAGTATATGCCTGTTTCATTGATTTTGAGAAGGCATTTGACAGAGTGCAGCATCATCGGCTTAAAGAAATTTTATTAAATAAAAACATAAGACAGTAAAGACATTAGAATCTAATCATATGTAACCTCTATTGGAACCAAACAGCAAAAGTGAAAGTTGAAAATGAACGAACCTAGGATATCCAGATTCGCCGTGGGGTCCGCTAAGGGTGTATTTTATCACCCTTGTTATTCAATTTATACAGTGAAGCCATCTTATAATTAGCGCTTGCCGAAGTCAGTGAGGGCCTTATAATAAACGGTGAGCCACTTAATAACATAAGATATGCTGACGACACCGTCCTTCTGGCAAGAACACTAGAAGAACTGCAACACCTTGCTGAACAACTAAATATATATTGCAACGATTATGGACTAAAAATAAATTTGAAGAAAACCAAGTTCATGGTATTTCCAAAAGCACAAAACATCAAAGTTAAGCTAGTACTAGATAGTACATAAATTGAACAAATATCTTCGTACAAATACCTTGGAGCATGGATCACAGAAGATACTGATCAGACAAAAGAAATAAGATGCCGCATTGAAATTGCACGGTCAACTTTTAATACAATGGGAAAACTTTTTTGTAATCGCGATATCAAATATATCGCTCCGAATAAAAATGCTTCGATGTTATATTTTCTCTACCCTTTTGTATGGAGTTGAAGCTTGGACACTTAAAAAATCCAACATTAAAAACCTGGAAGCATTCGAAATGTGGTGTTACCGACGTATTTTGAAAATATCTTGGATGTATCACAAAACAAACGAACAAGTTCTCGAACAACTAGGAAAACAATGCGAAGTTTTAAATTCCATAAAAATCAGGAAATTAGAATACCTGGGAACATCATGAGAGGTGAAAAATACGAACTACTAAGGAATATAATGCAGGGTAAAATCAAAGGCAGAAGAAGCGTAGGAAGACGTGGCTACGCAATCTCCGTGAATGGTTTGGATGCAGTTCAATTGAACTATTCAGGCGCGTAACCAACAAAATTATAATTGCCAGAATGATTTCCAATCTCCGATAGGAGCGGAACTTGAAGAAGAAGAATATGTCGCTCTGATGAGACCTAATGAGTTTGAAATACGTATAAGCGTCTTGCAGATACCCTGCATCGAAATTAAATTTAATACCGTCTTTCTGTTGTGGGAGAATAGTGATACCAAGCCAACGCCGGTGATTAGTATAATTCTAAACCCGGAAAAAAAACTTTACTGTCCCACAGTTCCTTGCGATTTTTACTTCTTCGCTTGAAGACCCTTCGATTTAGTGGACCATCCAGAGTTTCAGTAATTACGACTAACTGCTATTGTTAACGGACCACTAGGTACCCTGAGAAACCCTGTATTATCGTAAATTTTTATATTCTAATAGGACAACCTGTTAATCCAACAACAGACTATTAACTTTATGGTTACAGAACCGTAACATCTGTTATATATTTAATATCAAAGACTGCAGTAATAGACAGATGGGTAGAAAATGGTATATATGAGATGGACTACATGGGATTTTTCTACGTTGTGTCAGAATATTTGAGTTAGTTCATACTAGAGTGAGTTTTACATATGGAACGTTTCAATTAACTCTGAAACGGATTTCGATAATATAACTTTTGCTTTATGAGGGTCTTGTAATACTGCCAATCTTACGGTAGTATATATTTGCCGTTTTTATGGAAATCTAATGAACTGATATTTCAAATAGAACACTTTGCATATATTTTCTTTTTAAAATCCTTAAAAAAATCTAAATCAACATTTTTTAATATTCAGAATATTCTTCTCTGTAGACATTTACCATTAATTACTAGAATATCTTTTCTCAAATGTTAGATGTGGTCTATTGTGTTGTATGGGGACTCAACGTGGTCACGTAAAGTGAAGACTGAATAGGATCGTAGCCATCGAGCTGTAAGCCCTTCGTAAGCTGCTACGTATTCCGTATAAATATATCTTTATGGAGGATTAACACAATAAACTTAGCCAAGAAACTGTTTACTTACATTATTTCGTAAGCTGATACACTATTTTTATATGTAACATCCCGCTTATTTTTATATTTCTCTTAGACTTGACAAACTCGTCGCTCTTATGATCACATTATTTTTTAATCATTGAACTTATTCGCAAATTCAATGACCAACAAACTTAAATCTGTTGTTACACTCACTTTAACAAACACGCCAAGTGTCAGAGTGGTAGTTTAAATGTGCATGCATTGAGCCAAATGGCTGACGTGGTGTTCCACTGCGCGCGGGCTTTTTTGGCGCGGAAAGCAGCCTATATAATGGCTGCATCTGGTCACCATCGTCAGTTCAATTTGTTGTTTCGAGTGGTTAAGTGCTAGTGTTCGACATGTTCCGTTTATTGCCAGTGATCGCCGCATCCTGCTTTCAATTGAGTGTACTTCCAGTGGAAATGTGGTCTACTATTTTGCGGTAAGTTTTGTTATTTTTATTTGTTTGGTATTTTTAACTATATTTTTAATACTCCTTTTTTTAATAGTCTTTTTATTTTACTGTAGGTTTTTGGATCCATTGTCTTTATTGGCAACTGCAAGATCAGATGTGAGATTCAAGAGTATTTGCCTAAGTGACTGCATTTTGAGGGATAAACTTCGATATGCTTTGGAGATTGAAAGACGCCAGGCCGAAGAAATTATTATTAATCCCGCAAAGTCTTTGACGATTTCCAGAGAAGACAGTAAGAGGGTATTTGCAGCTAACGTTTCTAAGAAGACTAGCAAAAAACCTGTAAATATGAAACATAGTTTGGAGATCCTTAAGAAAAATTCGATGAAGGCAGAAAGTAAGAGGAAAAATAAATGCTTAAAAACTGTAAAAAAAATTGTTAATTGTAGAATTTAATTTAAGATTAATTTATAATGTGTTAACAATACTGAATTAAATTTTGTATGAATGTAATTTTGCTACATTAAATAATTTTCACAATGACAGTGTATAATGGAGATATAAACCAATGGAACATTTTGGCTAAATATAAAGAAATATTTTTATATTTAGTTAAGCAATTTATAATTTTCAAATTATATAAATTGGAAATTTTAGAATTTAATAGCAGGCAAAAATGAAGAACATTTCGTAATACATTTATTTCAATTACGAGATCAGTATCATCTAATAATGTGAAGAATCAGAACTTCGAAAAACAGTTGATTAAAAATGTTACACTTATATTACTCCTTTCGCTATAAACTAAACATAGTTTCAAAAGTTATGGATCACACAAAATTTTCGCTATTACTATTTTCAGAAACTACTGGTATAGTTCATTTATAAAAAAAAATGATAACGCTGACAGGTATTTTTTGTTTTAAAAGAGATGTTTTTTTTTAATAATTAAAAACTAAAAAAATATTTCTAATTAAAATGTATTTAAGTAACAATTTTAACATCGTTTGTTTCCAGCACGGGTATCGGTGTAAGCCTGGCTTCGAGCTGTAATAATACTAACAGGTCGATCAATCATTTCCTTTGGCAGATTCTTCCATTTTTTCTACAGATTCTTTCCCTTCTACAAATACCTTCTGTCTCAAGATATTCATTAACCGCTTGAGTCCTATGTGGACAAGCTTTGTTATCAATAAATAAAATATTTTCACCCATAGCTTCTTGCCATAATCTCACATGAGGTTATAAAATCCGTGTCATGTACCTTTGCCCTGTTAGAGTCTCACCAATACCGTGCATCCAGCTGCCATAATACCTGCCCAACCAAAACATAACACTGCCACCAGCGAAAGGAAGTATGGGATGGGCATGTGCTAGTTATGCAGCTCTATTTGGCTCTCGCCAAACATGAATTCGCCGGCTTTCACTATTTAAACAAATTCTGTTCTCATCTGAAAAAGGCACAAAATTCGAAAGATGTGAGATTCAAGAGTATTTGCCTAAGTGACTGCGTTTTGAGGGATTAACTTAGATACGTTTTGGAGATTGAAAAACGTCACGCTGAAGAAATTATTATTAATCTCACAAAGTCTTTGACGTCTTTGAAGATAGTATCTTTCTATCTTCTAGAGAAGTCTACTTCTCAGTAAATATAAAAAATTGTTTGAAGCTCCTTAAGAAAAATCCGATAAAAGCAGAGTGTAAGAGGAAAAATCAATGCTTAACAACTGTAAAGAAAATTGTTAATTGCATAATTTAATTTAAGTAGAATGTGTAAAGAATACTGAATTAAATTTTGTATGAATATATTTTTTGTCATATTAAATAGTTTTCAAAATGACAGTTTATAATGGGAATATAATATAAACCAAGGGAGCATGTTAACCAAATATAAAGAAATATTCTTAAATATAGTTGAGCAATTCATAATTTGTAAAGTACGTAAATTAAGAATTTTAGAACAGGCAAAAATGAAGTACATTTATTTCAATAAGCAAAATTTTTAAAAATGTTTCGCATGCCCAATGCCCATACCTTGTCTCAACCTTTTACTGCAAGCAACTGTATATTTTTTACCATAGGGAAGTTTTCTAGTTATTATTAACAAAGAAACATGATAAGCTATTTTGAATGTCCTTCAAAAACCCTAAGCATTGCATGGGTTAAGCGACGCCAAAACAAACTCAATTGGATTAAGATCTGGGTGACAGGATGGTAACCTTAAAAAATTGTGACTGTTATAGGATTTTATCAACTTCATTTATGTTTTTTTTAAACTTCAGTTAAACATTTTTATAATGTACAAATGCAATTTTAACTTATCTGAAAATGTTTTTATTTCGTAACCACTGTTTTATATCTTATTTTTAAGACACGGCTGTAATAGATTTTTCAGAATGTACATGATACGGTGCGTTATCAATATCAACAAAACTACGTGGTGGTAAAGTTCGACTTGGAGTATATAGGTATAAGATATAGCTCCTCAGTAAACTGTCAACAAAGTGAAATTTGTCAGTCTGTACATCCCTATTTTTCCGTTATTGCCAGAGTACCAAGCTCAAACCTATGCCCTACGGTAGGTCTGTAATTAATACTGTTTTTAAAATGAAACAGATATTTTTATACCAAGGTAACAAATAAAAAACTAATAAACTTTAAAAAGAACAGTTTATTGTGCATCGTTTAAAAAATAGTAAAATGTATTAAGGTTAAAAATGTTCATCCTTTGGTATTTTTTATACCAAATTTAGTTCTTAATTATGATAAACTGGAACTACTGTAAGCACTGCTGTTGTCGTCAACGTCATTTACAGTTAACTGTTTAACTGTTAACTCGTTTAAATCTTCATCTGAAAAAAATATGCAAATATAGTTTTACAAAATATTAAATTTAAAACACCAACACAAGCAATATACTGTTCTACCCACAAATGCTCAAATAATAGAGAAGTTATGTCCCGTAACTCCAATGAAACTGACTCCTGAGTGATAACAGTCCTGAAATTTTTTGAGGAATCCATAGCATCAGTAGCAGCAATGTGCCAGAATAAAATAAAAAAGAAGTAGATCATAAAAAAATGTAGTGACAGTAGATTCACAGGAAATGTAACTAGGCCAGTAAAGAAAAAAAGCTGAACAATTATGTGGTTTTTATGATTGTTAAAAAAAGCAAAATCAGCTGTATGTCTTCAAGGATTTGTTATCAGCTATCTCCCATATACCTTTTAGAACATTCAAAAACATGTGTAAGATTTTTTTGTGAAATCGATGATTTTTTCACATATAGATTAGGGTATATTTTGTGAAGGAGATGAAAAATACATCTTTCCACAAACTACCATGCTTTAAGACACCCTACAATATTTAGGGGAATATTAAGTAGAAAATAAATCCAAAACCATATTGTAAACTTCTTGTAATGAAAACTCGAAAGATAAAAATGTTAAATGTTTATGTGTCTCATTTACTAGAGAAGTTCCCCTAAATATTATAAGAACTATCGAAAACATCTACCAAAACAACAAAATGGAAGTCAGAATAGATGGACAACTTACAGAACCTATAGAAATAGGCCAGAATATGACAAGGGGACTCATTGAGCCCTATGCTCTTAAATTTAATCATGGATGAAATCATCAAAAGCGTTAACAAAGGAACATGATACAGAATGGAAAACAAATAAATAAAAATATTCTGTTACGCAGATGCAATTTTGAAAGCCCAAGATGAAGATAGTCTGCAAAGACTGATCCACAGACATTGAAACATAAGAGCAAAAGAAAATAGCTTCAGAACAATATTAATGACAATCTCATCTCAGAAAACTAAAACAATAGTAATCAGCATAGAACCAAACAAATGTAAAATAGAAATTGATGGCATCAGTATTGAACAAGTAATGGAAATACAATGCCTTGGAATTACACTGTCCATCTATGGAGACCTGGACAAAAAAGTGAGAGATCAAGTACAACAAGCAAATAGACTGACAGGATGCCTAAATTACACTATATGGCGAAACAGACACATTAACACTGAGATCAAGTCAAGAATTTATAAAGCCAGTGTAAGACCAATAATGACATATGCCTCAGAAACAAGACCCGACACAGCCACAACGCAAAGGCTACTGGAAACGGCAGAGATGAGAGTTCTGAAAAGAATTACAGGAAATATGTTGAGAGAACGAAAGAAAAGTGAAGACATTAGAAGAAAATGTAACATACAGTGTATAAATGAATGGACACAAAATGGAAAAAAGAATGGAATAACCACATAAGCAGAATGGAGGAAAGCCGTGCCGTCAAAATAGCAAGAGGTAAGTCACCAATCAACAAAAGAAATATCAGACGACCTCGCAAAAGATGGACGCAAACCTTCCATAGAGGAATTAATTCGCCAATGAACAAGCAGAATTGCTTATACAGAGGAAGAAAAAAAATGTTAAAAACTGAGAATTCAAAACTGAAATAAGAAACACGATTAATTATATCACATCCAAATAAAAAAACTTACCTGAGTCATAATAATCGGATTGAGGTTCTCTAGGTGAGAACTTGCATCCACGCGAAATATAAGCTTTCAGCCTATCTTTGGCAGCTAAAATAAGACCTAAAAATGGCGGTGACGGTCTCATGGGTCTTGATAAATATTCTGGGTGGTATTGCACGGCTACATAATAAGGATGTTTGTCTAATTCTAAAATTTCCATTCGCTTCTTGTCCATGTCGACACCTATAGAAATAGAATAAAATTTGTAACATATTCAAGACTATTCAAAACACAAATATAATAATCAAAATAAAAAGAAACAATCCTCGAAAAAATATTTCTAGATGTAGTAATGGCAATTATTTGGAGCAGAGATGAGAAACGTGGAACTTTTTTTTGATGCGAATAATACCACCTAATTAGATATACTTATAACAGGTCTCAAGCAGTGATGTAAGAAGAGAATATTCGCAAAAGAATATTCTTGGCAAAAAAATTCTCGACCAGAAAATTTTCGGTGGGAATTTTCTATATTTACAAAAATCAAAACAAAATAAAAACTAGGTAGATATGGGTCAAATTATTGTAATTTAAAAAATATGTATATTGTTTTTGCCAATTCACCTAGTATATTTTTTGCATCCCAAACATTATTATTCTTAAAACCCAAACAACTACTTGCCGCTCCGCTCCTGAGATGCTTTTTCGCTTTGGCCTGCTGGAGAATCGCTGACGCGATTTTAGGGGAAATCCCACGAAAGTAATATTTGGAATTACTTTAAAATTAAAAATGTACAAGGTAAAACAATGTCATCATCATCATCATCTTCTTTGGGTCGACAATCCTCTGTGGATCTTGGCCTGCTCTAAGATTCGTCGCCATTCTGTTCGGTTTCTGGCAACATGTTGCCATCTTCTGATTTTAATATCCGTAAGTCGGTTTCAACTCCATCTAACCACCTAATTCGCGGTCGGCCTTTGCTTCTTCTTCCTACAGGTGTTCCTGTGGTTAGCTTTTTAGCAATCGTATTTTCTGGCATTCGTATTATGTGTCCAGCCCATCTAAGTCGCTGTGTTTTAATGAACGTTATGACATCTGGCTCATCAAAGAGCTGATACAATTCAAAATTATATCTTCTGCGCCACTGCCCTTGGTCGTTTATAGCTCCAAATATTTTGCGAAGTATTTTACGCTCAAATAAAACAACGGCAAAACAATGTAGTTTTGCAAATTTTGTGATAGTCAATATGTGAAGAATGCAACAAATATTAAAGTGAAAATTGCTGAATCTACACTTCAATATTTGTATCGACACTGTCATGAACTGCATCTAGCAACTTGTTTAAAAGTAAATACCGTGTTGGCATTTTAAAAGGTGTTAATTGTTTGAAAAACAATTGCCAGTATTTATTTTCGACAATTGCAAATGGCGTAAATAGCGAAAAGCTGATCTAAATTTTCTTGATCCTCCTTAGATGGATTACAGCTAGATGGTTGGAGTAACCGAAGGAATGAGCCAATACTAAACTTTATTATCACCACCCCATATCCTGTTTTTTATAAACCTTTGTCTGCCGACACTAATGGACATACAGCAGAATATATGTCTGAAAAAATATGTGAAGTTTTAGAAGAAATAGGATCCCAAAAATTTCAAACTGTAGAAACTGATAATGCTAATGCCATGGTTAATGCTAAACTCCATTCGCTTAGCTCGGGCACATTTTGACAGATTCATTGTCGGAAACCTACAACACAACAATTCCTACTTCTCAGTATTAATAGCTCAAGTATGCTACTATTGCAGACTTCTTTCTTAAAAAAAGAAGAATTATTCTAAATAGTGGAAGTGTATACTAAACCCATCAAATTTTGGGTAGTATATATTTAAAAAATATATTTTAGTTGTTATAATTTAACATAACTATTTATTATATGGTGCAGATAAATAAATATTGATTGTCGGTAATTAGCAAAGTTCTATTTTATTTACTATTTAGTTTGTTTACTATTAATATTGGCTATGAGTATGTGTGCTTGGTTGTATAGTAATTTTCAGCCACTTTTAGTCTGTCAAAAAGTAACTAACTTCGCAAAAAAATAATTACTAAATTCACTAGACAGTTCGGACTGGGAATAGCGAACTGAGTTTAGGAACCTAATCTATGAGAAGTGCAAACATATATCTGTTTATGGGTGTATTGCTCACATCTTAAACTTGTTGATTTGTGACATTTTTAAAACAAAAACAATGGCTTCTTTAGAAGAAGAAATTAAAGCCATCATTAAAGAAATCAACAACTCTCACATTTTGTCAGCCACTTTTAAAAGAATGCAGCTTGAAAAAAATGAAACAAAGGTAGCACTTATTTTAAAACTGCCAGTTAAAACTTGTTGAGGATCAATTATTTGTAGATTAAAGAGTACTTGATACAAAGTATGCTTTAAAAGTGTTAGCGGTTTGTGAGAGTGTTGAAGATGTTCTCAGTAAACGAGTTGTAAAGTTGATTTTGGATGAGGACGTATTTTGGGTAAGGGTATCAAAATTATATCATCTCATAAATTCTATTGTTGTTGACTATATTTCTAAATTCGAGTCAGATAAGTCTCGACTAAGTCAGGTAACTGAGTATTTTTTTAACTTAGAAAATCATATGGACAAAGAACTATCTTCAAGTCAATTATGGAAACAAGAAGAAAAAGCAATAAACATATTTGTCTCTAAAAGGAAACAAATGGCAATAAATTCAATTCATTTGGCAGCGAATATATTGGATCCTAAGTTTAATGGTGTTCATTTAAGCAGAGAAGAACAAGTTGAGGGAACTGAGTTTATAGATAATTTAGTCACTTTAAAATATGGTGATGACTCGGCTGAAATGATGGCAGATTTGGTACTTTATCGGTCTAAGTAGGGATTTTTTGGAAAACTATATGCTGTAAAATCAATTGAAAAACTAGACCCAATCATATGGTGGAAATGTACATGTTTCGGAACAAAATTAACTAAAATAGCAGTGGATATACTAAGCATGCCTTCATCCAGTACAGCGACTGAAAGAAGTTTCAATACTTATGGTTTTATCCAATTCTCTAAAAAAAACCGGTTTACTGCTGAACGGGCTGGTAAGGTAACTTTTATTGCTCATAATTTAAAATTGTTAGACGTAGACCAATCCATGCTAATGATAGAAATAGATTCTGAATCTGAGACCTCATCTTTTTCACCACATCCATTATTTGCTTTTAAGATGAAAATTTAATTTTTTTTTCAAATAAATTTTATGTTTTCTGTTGTTTTTGTATTTTTTTTATGAACACTGTTGTTTCGCCCATAATTTTGTATATAATTTCATGATTCTTACTAACCTATTTTATCTTTAACAATATCCCTAAGCTCGTCATAGGGTTCATTCTCAGAAAATTCTACATATCGAGAATATTATCTGAGTTTTCATTCTCGAAAATTTTCCAACACTAAGCATGATAATTGTAATTTAAAATTTGCCCGTAAATAATAAATGACGGACATTGATATTATATTGTTTGAATTATACTTGCACTTACCTACAAACTGCATGCCGTTTTCCTCAAAAGACTCAATATATTCGGGATTTACTTCATACCTATGCCTGTGTCTCTCATCAATTTTATCTCTATTTTCATACAATGTTTCTACAAACAAAAATAATTAAGAACGACATTTGCCTCATAAACTTTAATACTGTCAAATATAGGATCAGATCACAAATTAGTGCTGGGCAGATTTCGGATCAAAATACCAATAATCAAGAAAAATTACCTAAATACTCTGAAAATCTAAACATAAGAGTTTCTAGACCGTAAGACAATATGGTGCGGCCCGCGTAAGTAAAGGCTGTTCCATATGAGGCCGTACCGCAGGAATTAATCAAAAACACTTATAAAAATAAGTTTTTTTTTTTTATTTTTCTTTATTGTTTGGTACCGGCGGAAGCAGGAGATTCAATTCAAAAGATCACAGTCTAAGGAGAACTGTCAAGACTGTGATGCGATAATGTTCTTTCGTTTGAAAAAGCGCGTTGCGAGCGCGAGGTAGTCAAAGCTAATGCGATGTTGCACCGATGATCATAATATCCAACCTAAGCGCGTGCGCCCCTATCCCAGTCATCCCACCCCTGCGCTTCCTCACTCCTACTCACTCCCTTTGTTTTCCATATCGTGCGGGTAACACATATACTTCAACTGCCAGTGTTTCTTTTGATCTTCCTGACGACGCACAAACCCGGTGTGATGTAGGTTATAAAATTTAATTGTTTGACCCTTTGAATGTGTACCTATTACTATTTCTTTATCGATTGCTTTTATCCTTCTCATAATTAGATTTTAGGTAAATATTGCGGAGCTGGGAATAGTACTCGAAGTTAGGTCTTATTTTTTTTAGAATAACATGCTAAGGGGATATGTTCACGCCGCAGTTAAAATGAATGGGATTTAAATAAACTAACATTTAATAATTTTTTGAGTAGATGGCAGCACATACATCATATTCTAATATTTTAATTTTCCCGAAATTTAATTCTCTGAACAGTGAAAGCCAATGATGCCAAGTACTGGAACTTACGATCGGTACAGTTCGCGGCCAATCGACAATATTCTTCAATGTACGTTGATATTAGTTATTAGTTGAAGTTTCACAAATTTTAATTTTCATTTGGATTGGATCATTCAATATAATTTTTGTATCGTGTTGTTGTTTATTTACCTTTGAGGTTAAGTTACTGGTTTGATTTTGAGTGTTGTTTTTTAGTTTTATAAACATTTTAAATGGCGTATACCAGTCTTGTTTCCTAATATTGATTGAGTTAATATTTTTTAACAATTCTAAGTATTGAAAATAAATGTAAACACTTAAAAGTGTATTTATTCTACCACATTTTTAATTAATTTCAAACGTTTACTGATTTTTCAAATTAAAATTTAGTAAAAATAATTATATTTTTCCTCATTCTTTTTTGTGTAGAAAAGTATGAGAATAGGAAAAGCTAATGTAATATAAAAAAAATTTTACTAATCTCTCTAATCAATAACAAATACCTTTTATAATAATTTGATGATCATGCTACTTCAACAAAAGAGCCTTTTTGATAATGTACCTAAGGTTAAATTCTCACTAATAGATTCAAAATGTTCATTCATTTGGAAATATTTTATTACTTATTGTATTTAGACAGCATTCAGACGATAATTCTTAATTCTTTACCTGCTCAAAAATATTTATTTCAAACTGATAAAGAAAATTGCAATTGTTTGAAATACAAGTAAATAATAATAAAAAAACAATAGATTATGCTAATTCTCAAGTGAATGAAGATTCAGTTACTATTTATTTATGAGAACAGTATTTCTAGAAATCTAAAATATGTAAGTCAGTTGAAAAACAGCGTCACTACAATAACAATTTTTTTCATATCGAATGTCAAGAGGGGAAATTTGTTCCTCAGAAAATTTCACATTTTCATCTCATTTCTAATTATTACTCAAGTAAATTCCAATAATTTTTTTCACTTACGGAAATATTTAAATGTACTGACAAAATCTAATCGATGATTACATAATATTATTTTGTCTATAAAAATTAAATTCTCCAGAAAGTGAATAAAACTAGAATTGTTTTTAGATAAGCTCCACGTGACATCCTAGAGCTTATGTAATCTATGTATTATGTAAAAAACCAGTATAATACCACAGTAAACATTTCGAGACATTTTGGGCCTTGTTTGATTTTCAACCATAATTATATAACGTCACGGTGCCAAGGATAAAAATGGTATAATTGTATTGTTAAGACGCTGTGACGTTATACGTTATTATTGAAAATCAAACGAGGCCAAAATGTTTACTGGGAGCGGCCGCTTTACTAAACAAAACCACGTGATTCGTATTTCCATGGTTAGTGCATAACCACAAAACTCGTTTTCAATGTTTTGCAGATTTTTCTTAAATTCGGCAAACGTGCATCTGTCTCCATTTAATACATCACTGCTGCCTTCTATTAAATGACACGTGAACTTATTTTCCATCTATTAAGTGACAGTCGAACTAATTTCTCACTACCAAAATGACAACTTGTTACTGTAATATCAACAAAATCGCTCGTTTGCAGATTTTAATTGTAATTTTATCTTTAGGTACAGTTAATTTAAAAATTACGGCATTATGGATAATTAACGTTTGCTTAAAATAAAGCTTTTTGGATAGTTAATCATTTAACATAGTTATGTTGCACCTAAGTTCAAAAATTATTACACAATAACAAATTTTAGGCAGGTTACCAAGGAAGTTATGACATGGATTCATTTAAGTACATTATGTCATAATCTTGGTGCTACAGCCCTTAGAGGGCCTCGACCTTCTCAAGCTTTCTACGCCATTCTATTCTGTCCCTCGCTTGCATTTTCCAGTTGCCGACTCCGATCTTCTCGGCATCTTGTGTTACCCCGTCCATCCACCTCAGCTTTGGTCTACCCCGTCTTCTCATTCCCACGGGTTGCGCTGTTAGAATATTTTTAAGTACATTATGTATATTATTTAAATAGGTTATGAAAAATGTACTGCTTTCTTTGGAAATTTTAACTACATAGATATCATTAAAATAGAAAGTTTACAGTTATAAATTGAAGATTTGTTTTAAAATAGTGACGATAACTGTACCTAAAAAGTAAATAAATTTTAACACTGTTACATACCACCTTAACATGACTTAAAAAAAAAGATTGTAGAAGAAAATAGATTATTTACGGAAGTATGTACAGATTTATATTTTTTTATCGAGTTAATGGTAATTCGTTATTCTTGATTTGTTAAAAGTATTGATTTCTGTAGTGAAAGAATAATTTCTAGTTTTGTAATCGTTACTAAAAAATCAACAAAACCTGGTAAAATATTGTGTCTTAGCAATCGCCAAAGACATACGACCGGAGAACAAAAAAAAAGTTTGAAATTCCCAGTCTCGCATTGAAATAATTCCAGGATATGGTCTACAAACCATGAAAACAATGCACCAACCATAATATTGTCTAAATAATAACAATATATAAAAAAATACTCACTGACAAGACTAGTCGTTTTATTAAAAACGGTAGTTCTTTTTCCTAACCTCATGGTACCACCTTTGCCGCCAGTATTATGTTCTGGCATATCAATAACCACAGGATATGGAGTGGTCTCGTTGACTTCAGTAGAATTGGCTCCTGCTAAATTAAGAACATTTCTCGCAAACTCTATCACAGCTGCTTGGAAGCCCAAACATATACCTAAAAAGGGTTTGTCATTCAGCCTGCACCATTTACAAGCTTCAATTTTTCCTTCAACTCCGCGTTTTCCAAAGCCTCCAGGTACAACAACGCCGCTGAAAATACAAGTCAAATAATAGTTTTTGTACTTCTCAGACTCAAATATGACAAGTCACTACGAATGTTAATCCCTTACCGCATAGTGGGTCATATATGGCACAATACTTAGTTTTGTACCTAACCGTTAGAGATTGAATCTTATTTTAAAGTATGTATGCATGACATCTATAAATGACATAAAGCGCAATCTCAATGCAGCAAAGTTGAGTATGAAAATTTGCAAATGGCTGCGGTCTGACAACTGTTTATAAGAATTGTGCAATTTGATATTCAATTATCGAATTTTCTACTGATTATTTTTGTACAAAAAAAATAGCAACATCAAGGAAATACCTTCAAGAAAGTATTTTCACGTTTTTCTTTATATTTTGGTATGTTTTGATCAAAAATATGCTTGTGCCATATATGCCACAATATGCACTGTCGTGGAAAACTCTCTTTCATATAAGGCACAATATGCGTTCTGAACTAGGTATTATTTTTTTTTGTTTTAGATAATGGATCCAACAAAAGTTTTATGGTGAAACTCTTGTGGTAGTGGACATACATGATAGTGAAGACGAAGGACTATCAGATGATGATATTTCCCCTATTATATTAGCCCCAGAGTCAGACTATGAGGATAATATAATAGATAATAATGAATCAGATATTGTTATCCCAGAAATGGATTTAGAAAGCAGTTTGGATAGCGAAGATGATATTTCCTTGCTTGGACCAATTACGACGTAATCTAATAAAGAATAGAAATAAAAATCATCCAACTTGGAAAGAAGGAAATTTGGTAACATCAGATGATGATATAAGATTTCTCGGTTCTACTGACCTGCCACCTGAGTTGCAACAAGCAGATTCCCCTGACGCATTTTTTAAATTTTTTTAACAAATGAGATGATCAAAGATACATATAGTTAATCAAACTATATTATATTCAGTGGAAAAAAGACCTCAAAAACCTTTGAAACTTTCTGAAAATGAGATAGAACAGTTCTTAGGAACCTGTATTTATATGTCAAGTCATTGGAATTCCAGCCTGAATCATCGATTGATCTTAGATGTTATGTCATGCAATAGATGGGAAGAAATAAAAGGTTTTTTACATTTTACGAACAATAACGATGCTATTGCTGCCGGTAATCCTGGTCATGATAAACTTTTTAAAATTCGACCGCTACTAAATAAACTAAGGAATCAGTTACTCAAAGTTTCGAAAAAGGAATTTTTAGCCATAGATGAGCAGATAATTCCAAAAAAGGCGCGTTCATCTATAGAACAATATAATCTGCAAAAACCCCACAAATAGGGATATAAGGCGTTTGTTCTTAGTAGTGCCAGCGGATTTTCCTACGATTATGAAATTTTTGTAGGAAGCCAAACTAATGTTGTACCCGATGGTTTTCCTGATTCAGGAATGATAAGTTCAAATGTGGTTCTTCGGCTAACACAAACAGTACTACTAGTAACGGTTAGAATAAACAGAGTGCCAAACAGTAATATGCCAAAAGAGGCTGAATTAAAAAAGAACGACCGAGGAGCTATGGTAGAGAAAGTCGCCACAATTGATGGTACAAAAATATCAATTGTTACCTGGTATGACAACAAGTTAGTAAACATTTTATCAACATATGCTGGGAGTATGCCAACAGTTGAAGTTAAACGGTTTTCGAAAAAGGATAAGACACATATAATGGTTCCATGTCCAAAAGCTGTAACGATCTACAAGTATATGGGGGGAGTAGATCTCCTGGATTCAATGTTGGGATATTATGGGATCAAACTCAGATCCAAAAAATGGTACATGTGTATATTTTTCCATATTATCGATTTGATGACTGTCGATGCGTGGATTCTTTGGAGAAGAAGTGGTAATGGGCATAATAATTTAGCTCTGGCAGATTTCAAAATGGCAGTAGCAGAGTGTTTATGCAAAGTTAATAAAGCTGGTTTTACTACAAAAAGGGGTCGTCCGTGTGGAGCAACGGAAAATTCACAAAACAAAAGAATGGGTCCAGCACCGATATTCCAATGCAAGATGTACGAACAGATGGATATGGTCATCTTCTATTGTAGTGTAGTGTAAGGCAAATATGCAAATATCCCTGTCGTTCAAAAATCTTCATAAAATGCGAGAAGTGTAATGTTTTCCTTTGCTTAAACAAAGATAGAAATTGTTTTTACAACTTTCACACTGAATAATTATTATAATTAAAAAGTAATAAACGTCATTTTTTAATAATTTTACTTGTTGAATCTTGTTTTAATGCACAGTGTGCCATATCTGACATACAAAAAAAATACAAAAAACTAACCAAGTAGATTTTTTTTTATATTTACATCGTAATCTTGAAGTCAAGTTTGTAATCGTAGATTTTTTTATAAAAAATAAAAAATCATGCAGTAAGGAGTAAATTGACCATACTTTTATTTTTAATAAAACCAGTTTAAAATTACAAAAAATAAATAAAATAACAGTCACTTACTCGCAAACGCATAAATTATGCCAAGCATTATGGTAAGAAGCCGGATCGTCATTCAGCATAGTAGTTTCCAAAGTGGAAGCTTCAATAAACTTCAAATTAACTTTAAATCCAGCTTTATTTCCCGCGTGTCTTAAAGCTTTAGTAATCGACGTATACGAATCTTCTAATCGTGTGTATTTCCCCACAATTCCTATCGTAACTTCGTTCTTGAGATTGGTCATTCTATCTCCAAGATCTATCCACGGTTTCATATACTTTTTTATTGGAGGTAAGGGGGTAATTCCTAAGTGTAGTCTTCTACATAAATATTCTGCCATACCGTGATTTTCCATGAAAACTGGAACTTCATATACTGATTTTAAGTCTGGAATACTAATAATCTGAAACAATAACAAATAGAAATTTTGTTAATTATATGTAGTTGAATATCAAAATTGTAGACACTAAATTCTGAGAAATGATAATTGAGCTTTAACAACAATGTTGCCAGATTGTGATTATAGACAATTTCTTCTATTATTCTGATGATTACGGATCACTAAAATTGTTATTTAAGGCGGTGGCTAGAATAATGGCCTACAGGCCTATGGACCCTTCTTCCGGAGAACACAGAATTGAACTCTTTATGTTGTTCTCTGTCATTCTACCAATTTTTTCTACGATATTACGGTTTTTTACGTTCTTTTTTAGTGAAGTCTTGGCACAGCTGCGAAATATTTGTGCCTCTAAATCAACTTTGTTTTGGTAAATTTCTGACAATGTGATTGAGGTTACGTTATATTTTAAACTGTAAGTTTAAGTGTATTTTAAAGAAATGGCTAGTCGTAAAGCTATTTTAGATAACGCGGTGTCAAAAGGTGCCAAAAAGAAAATTGTTCAGAAAGATCATTTTAAACAAAACGTGGCAAAATCTAAGAGAAAGAGTGGACAGGAGTATGTGTCAAAATTTAAGGGAAAAACTACTGAGTAAGGTATTTTCTGTTGTCCGTAAGTGTTGTGTATAATAATGTTTTGCAAAAATAACTTCGCAAGATCAAAAGCGTTTATTTTACTATTTTTATGATAATGATAAAAAAAGAACAAGCTCCTCTTCTAGCAGGTTGTATGGAATTAGGGAAGCCTCCAGAAAGATATAGAAAGATGGAAGATCCCAAAATTATCAGACAGTATCACTGGAAATACAAGCTTAAAACTTCTGGTTGTGATGTGCCCGTATGCTGTTCCTTGTTTGTTGACATATCAAGTAGGAGTGAAACGTGTAAGAATATTACAGAAAAAAATTGTTGAGAAAACTCCACTTGATGAAAAACGTGGGACACACGGAAACCAAAGAAAAATTTCAGATGATGTTTATTCGATGGCCTTGAGAACATTTAAAATCTATTCCACATAAACCAAGTCATTACACACCTGTAAAACCAAACAGATTGTACTTTGACAACCCAGACCTAACGATTAAGAACATTTTTGAGCAGTTTCAAAAGTTATTTAAAGACACTACTGGGAATAATCTTACCATGAAATACAAGACCTATTTCAAGTTTTTCACAGAAACTAATTTTATGTTCAAAAAACCGAAGACTGACACATGTGATTATTGTCGTGAGTGTGAAATCAAACTAGAAAAGAACCGGATTGATGAATGCCGCGTTGATTACAATCTCCATGAAGAGAGACTCGAGGCATATTCCAAGCTAAAAAATGATTATTTGAGAAAGGCAACAGATGGTAGTGGCATTCTTGTCCTGGAATTTGATTACAAAATCTACAGTTGCCAAAGCTCAGCATAACAAAACAGTTCAATAAAAGACTTTTATGGATGTACAGATTCAATATACACGTGCATAATGATGGATCATCATATGTATATTCCTTCCTAGAAGCTCAATGTAAAAAGGGAGCAAGAAGTGTTGCTTCATTCATCTTTGACTGTATTCACGTGCAGATTATCCTTATACCAAGCATATTGTTCTTCTATCGGATGCAGCTGGAGGCTAAAATAAAAATCAGACTTTGTTACGGTTTTGTTCTTGGAATCAAAACTATATCGAGTCAAAAGTGACACATATTTATCCTGTTCGTGGCCACCCTTTTAGTCAGTGCGACAGAAATTTTGGGGTTATAAGACAGGCCTTAAAAAGAGTTCACGATGTCGAGGAACACAAAGTCTACCTAGAAAAAATCGTACAGTGCAGACACCCTCCTCCTTTCTGCCTCAAACATGACTCCTCTATAATATATGACTGGGATGCAGCACTTCTTCCTTATTTTTTGAAGAAGCCTGTGAATGAAGATTGTGAGTTTAAAATACAACAGTATCGCGTGCCGAAGTATAAACCTTGTGGGACACTGGCTGCTTCTAAAACCTACTTTGAAATGTATACCCCTTTTAAATATGCCAAAACGTTGCCACTTGACCTTACTCTTACACCTTTGCCTCAGGTTTCTATTAATAAGTCTAAAATAAAAGATGTAGGAGACTTGTTTCAGTACTTAAGAGAAGAAAGTAGAAACTTCTACAAACTTTTATTTCAAGAAAGCACACTGGCTGAAAATGACAATGAGAGTACCTAGTGCTGATGATTCAGATGGTGAGGAAATTTAGCATAAAATTATATTAAATATAATGTAGTGTAAACAAAATAAAAGTTTTCTTGTTGTACAAAGACCTTGATTATTATTTTAAACCATTGTATACTATAATATTGTAACGAAATAGCCCATCTCCGATGCGTCACAATTCTTAGAAGGATAAATCTAGAAAATTCAAAAGTTGGCATTTCAATAGCACCTGTCTTCGATGCGCTTTCGAGGAGACGAATTAGAGGTGGGCTACTCCAGAATATTCTAATACATAATAACTTATATATATATATATATATATATATATATATATATATATATATATATATATATATATATATATATATATATATATATAAGAAAAAAGAAGTACTTGTGACTCGTTTGGAAAAAATATATAACTGTTTTGGATGGGTTGGAGTCAATAAAAGGGCTATTGGTTAACTATTTTTTATCTCGAGCTTTCAATTGTGTTTACAATTATTATCAAGAGCTGCTAAAAAAGAAAAATATCTTACAAAGTTGAACTAGAAAGAAAAAACAATTTTTGTTAACTCACCAAATAAAATTAGTTTAGAAATAAAAATTGCTGCTAATACATCTCAAAAATAATTAATATAAAAATGTCCTAATCTAATAAATGCTTCTCTGAAATTTTAGTATAATTTTGAAAACATTTTTTTTAATACAAAAACAATTGAATTTATAAATAAGTTAAAATAGCAACCAATTACAAATAAGCCTCAATGTCATAAATGCCAACTTAAAATTTTTATTTTTGACAATTATATTGCCAAAAATAAAATTTTGTTTAAAAATTCTTTTTTGTTTAGTAACAAAAAAGAAGAAGATTTATTCACCATTGATAGATGTCTGAAAAAATGTAACAGATATATGGAAAATTAAATCAAAATGTGACATTTTACAAGTTTTATATATAAATTATAAAGAAAGAATATACTTAATTATAAATTTTGCTTAGATTTTGAATTTCTGATCTTTTGTTTAAATTATTATCACTTTTGCTAATATAAACCATTTCCAAAGTTAACATGCTCCTTTTCTAACTTGGCTGCACCGTACTGAAGACGACCAATAGTCAGAAATACGTATATATGGTGGCCTTCCATCGATATACCCTTTTTGGTTTTCTGTTTTGCGAGACATGCCATTACATTTTACTTATAGTAACGATGATTGAGGTAGTTTTAGTTGATAAGATATAATCGGGTACAATATATAACTATAGTATATTATACAACAGTAAAAAGTTATAGGCCTTTCTTCTGCAGAAGACGTTTTAATCTGCCAAATGTGTTCTCCAGAAGAAGGGCTTATGCAAACTTGTTTTAATAAGCTTCATTTGAAAAGAAAAAAAGGACATATTTTATAAAGGTGTTCTCTATTATTTTATCAATGGATCGAAAATTCTTAAAACTAAAACACTTAAACAATGCAAGTGTTGGTTCGCCTAGGCATGGATGTTAAATCTTTGAATGCTTGTTTCTCAAAATACACTTTTAGCAGATGGGCCCTTCTCCTAGCTACCGCCTCAATTGATATTTCAAAAAATTATTGGTGTTTGGACGTTATATCTTACCTGCTCAGGTGCTACATGGCAGAAATTTGATATTTTTTCCTTAACGCTATGTCCAATGGGCTTCTCCGACCTACAAACGATAATGTCCGGAGACAATCCTAATCCTCTGAGTTCCCTAACAGATGATTGAGTCGGTTTGGTTTTATGTTCCCCCGTAGTTCTGGGTTGTGGAATGAGAGATACATGTGCCACACAGAAATTTTCTCTCTTTACTCTAAATTGGAATTGTCTAAAAGCTTCTACGAATGCCATACTTTCGATATCACCTATTATACCACCCAATTCTATTATACACACTTCTGGGATTTTTCCAGTTTCTGAAACTGGCTTTTGTGCCACACGCTCCACCCATTCCTGTATTGCGTCAGTTATGTGAGGGACAACTGAAATTAATAGTTAAAAAGTACATTATAAAACCAAAAAATAATGTTTACTAAACTCATTTACAAAGTTTGTTTGGTTAAGTAAATCTAAATGTTTGAAAGGGAATAATTTTTCTAATTCTAAAACTAGAATTTTGATTCTAGTACAGCTGTTGGATTACCCTCACATCTTTTCCATCAAGACCAATGTCTCTTACATTGTTAAAAGCTTTTTAGTAATCGATAAAACAAATGCCATTGCATTTGTTAGAGGTAATGGATTTTCTACGGAGCAATGAGTCATGACGACACAACACAAATTTACTAATCATCCTAAAAAGTTCTTCAATCAGGTTGTTTCTACTCCTAACCTTTTAATAGTGCAGTAAAATTTGCTTCTTTTTTAATTAATTATTATAGTTTTTAATTTTAATTGTTAGTTTAGTGACTTTTATAGACAATAATTTTTGAAAATATTTTGTGCAGTGAAATAATTTATTGAAAAGTAAGGTATTTATTTTATTACGTTTTTAATAAAATAAAATTTGATTTATGGTATTTAGTTAAATTTAATAACAATGGTACAAAAGGTCGACAAATTGTATACAGTGTAAATTTCACAATAAAAAAGTCTGTCCAAGCGCGATTACATCAAACGAATTCAATAATTACTTTACTTCAGTAGCTAAACATATTAGAAATTCTTTTAATTCTACAAATGAAAATGTAGCCATAGATTTTTTGTAAGATGTACACTCTCGTTGCGACTCTTCATTTTTATTACCTGTTAGTGATACTGAAATCAGGAATGTTTTGCACAGATTGAAAAATTCACACTGCATGGATTTTTATTTCTTAAACAAAAAAATAATTGTGGAAACTACTGACAGAATTATTGACAAATTAATTATACTTTATAATAATTGTCTTACTGAAGGGATTTTCCCAGATGTATTAAAAGTAACAAAAGTGCTACCAGTGTTCAAAAAGGGTGCTTAGATGAAATTGGAAATTATCGTCCCATCTCAATCAGTCCCATTTTCGGCAAAATTTTTGATAATATTCTAAATGTTCGTTTGATAGAATATCTAGAAAAACAGAAAATACTTCACTGTAATCAATATGGCTTTAGAAAAAGGTGTAGGACTACACTAGCTATACAGAAAATTGTGAGAGATATAGTTGATGACTTGAAGGAAGGTCATTTTGTGTCTTTGACATTGTGTGACCTATCCAAAGCTTTTGACTGTTTCGCATGAATTACTGTTGGAAAAAATGCATAAATACGGTATTAGGGGAAACACTCAATCTATTTAGATCATACCTAACAAATAGAAAACAGGCAGTTTTTCTTAATAACAGCTATTCTGAGTTCTGAGTAACACTGTCAAAAATGTGCTTGCTTCACAGATGATACAACTCTCATTAATACTGATACCAGCATAATTTAAAAATTAAAATAGATGGTGATACCCAGAAAGGAAAAAACTGGTTTGTAGTAAGAAATTGTATTAAACTATTAGGAATCTTTCTAGTTAATAATTTGGATTGGAATACTCATACAGATTACTTAAGTTCTAGACTTGCTACAAGTATATTTTTAATAAGCAAGTTAGTTTATATGACTCCTAAAAGTAACCTTATAATGTGCTACTTTGTACTATTTCATAGCCATTTACAGTATGGAATGAGGATACTTGCAAGAGCAGAGTATAGGGGACACTGTAAACCTTTATTTCTGGATTTAGATATTATGCCACTACCTTCACTCTATACATATGAGACACTGATTGAAATTCGTGCCAACAAAGGTAAGTTTAACATAAACTCCAACTTCCATGATCACGATACAAGATCTAGAGATGCTATTAGAGCACAACGTTTTAGGTTGACAAAGAGCATAAAAAATTCGACTGATGTTGGTTTGTATAACTTTTTGCCAGATGAAGTAAAAAGTCTTCACTTGTTATCGTTTAAGCTTAAAATCAAATCATACTTTTTAAAACATTGTTTCTATTCAAAAACGGAGTACCTAAGTACAGCTTTTACATAATAGTTCTAGTTTGGTCAGGATATTTGCCAATTATGATGATATTTCTTGTATTTATATTTTTATTTAGTGTGTTTGTAATTTCTTAAATTGTTATTATTAAATACCTGTTTGTAATGTGTAAATCGCAAAAATTGTATATGTATGTATGTAAATTATAACTATTAATTTGACTTGTCAAAAACAAAACTATTTTTGTATATTGACTAAATAAATTCTATTCTATACTATCAGTTTATGAAAAAAGAAAACGAGCAAGAATCCCTATCCCCATGAGGAATTTACGTGAAAGAGTGGCCAAAGCTTGTAATGCTTTTTTTCAACACTGTAAAAAATCTCCTGATCAACGCTATAAATCACCTCAAAAAACTATTAACAAACCTTTAACTTTCAACTTCGACGTTGTAAATAGTTGCCAGTTAGATCTACGCAACTATTTACAACGTCATAGCTCTTCAGAAAATCCATTACCTCTAACAAAATTTCACATTTTAAACAAACAAAAATATTTAGATGATTTTACAACAAGAAGTCAAAAAATTAACTAAAACCTAAAACTACCATTTATATCGAATTCATATTTTTATACTCACAACATACAAGTAATATTAACATAGCAAGCAAAAACACTCAATTAAAAAAAAACAGAAGAATATGTCAAGTTGCTCAACGCTCAATGTTACTATTCATGAAAACCAAAAAGAACAGTTATTCAAATGACTAAACCGTGACAAAAAATCTAAGAGACTAAAATAGTAACCCATCTCTATACACTACCTACCAGTAATTCCCAGGAACCTAATGAAATTTTAATATGACAGTGACAGATCATGTGTCAAAACTTAGGTCTAAAGAAAATAATTTACACTCCTGAATATATTATAACGTGTATGTGAAAGAGCGGCAGTCAACAGAGTCCGCATAGCCATGATGATTTCCAACCTTCGATAGAAGATGGAACTTAAAGAAGAAGTATGTGATTGGGGATTATTGCCTTCGGAGTCTATGTCCATTGTCCATTTTACCTTTATGGGATTATTTTTGTATTTTTTTATGCAGAAACTCTAAAGGAGTGCTCCTTGCTTACATTCTTGTTTGTTAGGTTCGTATACAATCATATTGCTGCTCTAATTTTACAAAGATATACAATTAGTTATTTTTTTCTTTCTATTATAGATTCATCATATTTTTTAGCTATAAAAGTGGAAGCTAAATATTTCAGCAATATGTTAGTGGAGTTTCTACCACTCCTGCAAATAAACACTCAATTGGTGTACTTTTTAAAGAACTACAAATAGTCTTAGACATTTATTTACTATGTGATCTTTGTTTTCTGGTTGACTTTTTGACACCTTGTCATAAAAAACAATCATAATGCAGTACCGATCTAGTGTATGATTTGTACATTTGGATCTGACCCTGATTTTGTTCCACATAATGACTGTAAGATGTTAATTCCTTTTCTTGAACACATAATCTGTTATTTTTCCATGCCATTTTAGTGAGTATATAATTAAACTAACATTTTAAAAATTAGAATTTAGCAACTAAAATGTGAAATTTACTCTGTGAGCTTCCCAAATCCATAACCTATAATAGAAGCCACAGCTAGAATGCTGTGCAGGTAAGATAGGCAATGTATTTCTTACGGGAGAACGGCCGACCACGTTGCCGGTTTACCCCGAGCGGTGCATTAAAACCGGATTTAAGAATCACAGCACTGGAATATACGCGCACATAACAATTGCCTACGGTTGTATAAAGGACTATCATTTTGTTTTAACTAAAGCATGATTCAATCATCGATGTATAAATAAGAGAGTTACATTACCGAACTAAACAATAACATACTATAAAAAGAAAAAAAAAAGAAAAATAAAATAAAAAAGTAAAATATATCAAAAACTCATTGTCGATAGCTTATCTATATTTATCCATTTTCAATAGTTTCCATTGTAAACACATTCTTTGGGAAATAAAGTCATTAGGATAAGCACAAATGTCTCCTTGTCGACTTGGGTACTAGCCATTAGACCAACAACTTGGCAAAAACTATGAAAGCTCAGTTCTATTTCATTTTCGCAAGTGGATGAAAGTACCTACATCATGGAGCCATTGCCAGTATCTGTTGTGAATTTCAAACAGGGTATGACGCTTAGTGTGCAAGTAAAACGTGTGGTGTTAAATGTATTGAACTATCATGGTGTTATGATTTTAAGACTGCCACCTTATCACTGCGAGCTGAACTCGATTGAGATGGTGTGGAGTCAAGTGAAATGGTATGTGGCTTCAAACAACGTCGACTTTAAAGAAAACACGATAGAACGGTTGGTAAAAGAAGCTTACCAACGCGTATCTAAAGAGCAGTGGCATAATTATGTGAACCACGTTAAGAAAGTAGAAGAAAAAGTGTTTGCAGTGGACAAGTTGCAGGAAGATATTGAACCGGTGATAATTAATATAGATAATGATTGCGATTAGTATTAATTAACGAGAAATATCTCAGATTTAATGCTCTTTTTTTAGTACTGTACGTACAGTACATTTCACTTATGTTCTTCTTATGTATTTTATGTATATAAATTTATCGTGTCGTATTGGGTAAACTACTTGCATTTTTTTTGTATATATGTATATAAGTACTTATAAATACGAGGTATTAGATATTTTATGTATACAGGCATTTTTTATAGAAATATTCTCTTAACTATCTCAGTTAAATTATTGAGTAAAGATTTTTGAAACGAAGCGCGTACGGTCCTGATTTCTCAGTATATCGGCAAACTATCACACACCTACCACTATGCCGAGATGAGCGGCATCGCTGCGCGCCGTAAGACTAACACTGCATTCTAATTGTGGCTTCTAGTACAGTTAAAAATTATTCACCACATGTGTGTGAATATACTGTTCTTATGATTAATAATATATATATATATATATATATATATATATATATATATATATATATATATATATATATATATATATATATATATGTATGTATATGTATATATATATATATATATATATATATATATATATATATACATATATATATAATGAATACAAAGTATTTAAGAAAAAGTAGTATAAGTAAATATACCATACATAGGATTATATCAAAATTGGGCATGAATATGTAAGAATTAACACTCAAATTAGTAATTGTAGCTAAAATACACCGAATTCTGTAATGCTTGGGTTCAATCTATTATTTAAAAAAAAATATATGACAATTCTCTGTTATAAAAAAAATAGTAATTTACCTTGCACAGTTTTTCCAAGATAATCACCATGTCTTTCCTTATCTATCACATGCTTATAAATTTTTCCTGTGGTGATATTGTTTTCTCTATGTAGGGTTACATTCAAAAAACGTTCATAATTTCCTAAATCTAGATCTACTTCTCCGCCATCATCAAGCACATATACTTCACCTAAACAAAAAAAAAGAAAATTCTCCATAAAAATGTAATATAGTGATCAAATTATACCAAGTAGTTAATGTTTGTTCAAAATGAATTGGAATAGAAATCAATAGAAACACAGTTCACAAAGAATATCTTTTTTATAAAGACACATTGTTATAGGGGTTATAAAATTAATTGCCTTAATTTACATTAATTAAAATTTTTAACTACAGTAAAACATCTAGTTGAACTTCAAGGGAGACGATAAAAAGTTCATGTTGTAAATATAGTTTTCAACTTATGGAGTATTTCAACTTAAGGCGGATTGTGATTTAACATAAAGAGGTTGAGTCATTTTTTACTAATTTTGAGTTAGAGGTAAAATAAATAAAAATTTAAGTTATATAGGTAACAAATATTTTTATTTATTATAAATCAACATTATTTCAAAACATCCTTAAAGTATATTACATTAAAAATAGTCAGTCATTTTTTCAGTCAGTCAGAGCAAAAATTCTTGTCCTTCAGAGAGCTGGTTTGCTCTATAAAAGTCCGTACAGCATTCAATACTATTCTTGCCTCTTTGATGGAAACCCATAGAACGCATGTCGTATTTTTCATGCCTTTAATGTTATCTAAATCATTAGTATTTGTTATCTGAGCTACTGAATCAATAATTTTATCATCAGATAATGTCCCAGCAGCCATAACTCCATCATCCCACGTAACAAAGTCCTCCAAGGATGTTCTTAATTCAGACACTGCTGTATTCCATTCTTCAGGAGGTGAAATAAAAAACATTTTTGGTTTCAGCTTCTTCTCTTGACGAAGCTGACGATGGAAAACCACAATGTAACAGTTTGTTATAGTAGTTATAGTTGCATTTCTCAAGCTGTATCAGCCATTCTCATGGCTTGCAATAGATCTATATATAGTAAAATTCTTTTTTTCTTTTATATTATCCAATATGTTCCTGACAACTTCTCTTTGATTTAATGATTTGAAGTTTTTTAAATTGGTGGGTAGATATTAGATTTTAACTGCTATCATTCGTGGAATATTATTATGAGCTGTACAATTATCAATAAATAACAAGATTTTTCTTTGGTCATTTACTTATCAATATTTATAAGTCATCATATGACTATAAGTCATCATATGTCAATCACTACCTTTGAAATATGCTTCATATTTCAAAGGTAGTGATTGACATGTTTAAAAACAATGTTTTTAAGATTTACTGATCACTAAGTGTGAGAGTTTTTCTGTGCCTGATTAAGGCATTTAAAAAACAATCCTGTTTTGTCAGCATTGAAAATATTATCAGATTCGTAACAATGTAACAAATCTTTTAATTTACTTTTCCATTCCATTCAAAAGTTCATGTCTTCTTTTGAACTTTTCTAACCATCCATCACTGGCCCTGAAATTAGCCACTCCCAATGCAGTAGCACTCCTCCAAGCCCAGAGATTCTGCAATTCATCTTTTACAGTACAAATTTTGACTGTTTTGAATTTTTTTCATGTCTAATTCATTTTTTATTATCATTAGCGGAGTACTCATTTTTAGGCCAAATTGTTCAGCAACATCTTTCTTCTTTTGACAGCTCATCACAGCTTACAGCATTTCTTACTTTTCAGCAAGACTTAAAGTTTTCAGTTTACGTTTCACTTGTTTTATTTGTAAACTATTGTACAAATTGATGTGTATTGCAGTAGAATGAAACTACTTCTGACAATTGTTCAATCAACAACAAAAGACTTGCTTCAAGTTCAAATGAAATCAAAAATAATAAAGTTAAATAGAAGATACCAATAATTGGTTAATGTGAATCCTAAATTCCTTAAGTGGTAATCCTATTTATTGTATAATCCCAAATTATTTTCTAAGAGACAATGGCTTATTTATATTGTCAGCAAATTCTTAAAGTTGGTAACTTATTTTTCTTCGAGCTATAGAAGTAATCAAAATAATCCAGTTGTACAAGGTTTTACAATGGTATCCTTACATTGTTGGTAAGTTTTTAAAGACGTTAACTTCTTTCTCTTGAAAATATTATAGAGGTAAGTAATAACTTTCAAATGATCAAGTTGTAAAGTTTTTAAAATAAAACATTGCTATGTTTGAGTTCAATTTATTTTTCAGAGTTATAGAGTGAAAATATGTACCAAAATGGCTTGCAGGAACTCACTGAAGTTCCAACTGAAAGTTCCAACTGATAGAGGGTTGAGATTTCGAGTAATAGAGGCTTGAAAGGAAAGAAACGAAACATTTTTTCGAGTTTTGGCAGTTTTTGACTTATCAAGGTTCAACTACAGAGGTTCTACTGTATCTTAAATATGTTAGAAAAAAACAACAATTAGCTGGCAACACCACTCAATAGAATGCAAATAAAATAAAAGGCATGGCTCAACCATACCTGTTTCTTGGTGGCTCAACATAGCAGTTAAACTCAGCTTTGTAGTATATGTGTGAGATAGAACTTTATTAAACTAGATTTTATTTATATTAGTGGTGATGTATTTCTTATGGCTATATATTTTTACATAAGTGAGGAGGTAACATATAATTGCAAACAGCCTTAAGTCACACAAAAATCAAAGTTGAGTTAGTTGTGCTAATGCATTGTTCTGTTGTAGCCAAAGTGGTTTATTTTATCGGATTCATGCAAAAAAATTATTACCAATGGTAAAAGCATGTTAAAAATCACCTTTACATGCAAAACCACTTATTTCCACTATACTGGTCCACCTTATTTCCAACCAACCAATAGGAGCTCTGCAACAGCCACTCAGCTGAGTCTTACAAATTTGAGGATACGTGAGGGTTTATTATCACAGTATTTAAAAACAATTAGTAATTACTTTATTATTTAAAGATTAAAGAATAAAGAATGGCAGATAGAAGTGTAATTGTTGGTGAAGGAAATGAAGGGACCAGAAAGAAAAAAATTATAGGAGGAAAAAGGAAAAGTGAACAAATTACCAGGTATGTAGCTCCTAAAAGAGCCCTAGTTTTTGTACTGTTTAAGTACAACAATAAATGTTCCATGTGCGTAAAAACAAGGCCCATTTACATCAACACTTTCAAAGAAGAGTTTTAGAAAGTTCCAGACACGAAAAAAACAAGACAATATAATTGCCAGTCTGATTCATATAATACAAATCAAAAGACATAGGCATAGGTTGGTAAACAAAAAGAAAAAACTTTGACCTGAGCGAAAGTGCTCAATACAATACTGTTTGCAACTGTATCTGGCTCTAAAGCTTCTGTATGTATAAAGCTTTTTCGCACTGTTATTGGTATTGGAGAAACTACAATGAAAACATAGCCAAAAAAACATTGCATTTTGGGTTTGCTGTTGAAGGGAAAGGAGAAAGTGACTACCAAAAATAAGAACTATCTGGAGAAGAAACAGAATCACATTACAGAAGATAGGAGTCCAAAAGATTATATCTGAGTAGTGAGTTGAGTATTAGTAAACTAAGTAAAATATTAACATAGGTTTTAAGTCACCTGCCTCCCATACTTACAGTAAGTGCTGCCTTATCAAAGAACAAATTAAAAGTGAACCAGCACACTCTGCTGAAAAAGTGCAGCTAATGGTTGAGAAGTGGATTCATTCAAGAAGAGCAAAGGTGTTTTAAGAGTACATGGAAATGGATGTTTTTTATTCTGTTAGCCTTTGCTTTGATCTTCAACAAATTCAGCCACAACCGAAAAGTCCAATTCAAGAAGCTTATTACGTGAGAGAAATTTGGTTTTATAACTTTTGTATTACTGATCTAAAAACTTAACCAGATGTTCTACACTTGTACAGAGAAGCAGGAAAAGGTAGTGTGGAAATATCATCAGCTTTCTTTAACTATTTGAAACAAGCTGATTTTTAGGGCTGTTCTGTACCAAGGTTGTTTAGCAATGGTTGTGTTTTTTTTTAATAAAAATAATATTGTCCTCACAACACTGATTAATTTTTTCGAAACACACAAAACATCAATCCAAAGAATTCTATTGTATTTTGCTATACACAGACATAATTTTTTTAACAGGAATACCATGACATACAGTGGTATAGGCACTAGGAGAAGATTGGCCACTTCTTGATACTAAGAAGCTAAGTGAATACTAGAAGGACATCCAATCAATTAGTGAACTGAAGAGAATTAAAATATTGTAGGTATCACAAGAACAAATTGAACACCTTCAAAAAAAAAGGGAACAGGGAAGTCTTACAAAAATATTGTGTTGGTAAGAGGCTTAAAAAACTACAAGTATGCAGGAAAAGGGTCTTTTATACCTTTGAGAAAAAAAGGGAAAAAGAATCTTAGACAAGTGAGATTGGAAGAACTCCCACTTCCTCATGTCCCACCAAAGAAAAGACAAAGATATTCACAAACATGAAAAAAATGTTTTTCTGACCCACACTTTGGTTGGTACAAAAGTTTCATTTTTGATGAACTGACTACAGCAGCTGCTGGTGAGAAGCAGGAAGTAATGAGTGACTGTCTCGATGATAAGCACTGTGACTTCCATATTAAAAAAACTGTTTGTTTGTTGTAGTAGCTACCTATTTTGACACTTATAATATATAATATAGTAAAGGCCTATATTATTATTTTACAAAAATAGAAGTTCATTCAGAAAACCATTGTTCCTTTACTTTAATACTTTTTTACTTTATTTACATGCAAATAATCTTATGTCCACAACATTTTACATGCAAAATGACTTATTTCCACTGAGTTTGTGCAAAAGGTCTTATTGCCAAAATAAAATCAATTGTTTAAAGTATTTTTTAGCTACCCTAACTGAAATAAGTGTTTTAATCTCATGTTTGGAACCAATACTATTGGATATAATCTTATGTCCACAACATTTTACATGCAAAATGACTTATTTCCACTGAGTTTGTGCAAAAGGTCTTATTGCCAAAATAAAATCAATTGTTTAAAGTATTTTTTAGCTACCCTAACTGAAATAAGTGTTTTAATCTCATGTTTGGAACCAATACTATTGGATAACATTGATTAGAACTCATTATCCTTTTTCAAAGCAAAGCTACAAGTTTTTGCCCTCCCTGAAAAATTACTTATTTGTGACTTAAGCTTGTTTGCATTTCACCTCAAGTACAGTTTATTGTAATATTAATAAAAATAATAATTCAACCTAAAATGCTTTGCCACTGTATGCTCTCCTTAACTGATGTAGCACTGTACGCTCTCACTAATTAATATATGAATGTAGACCCCTAAAGAAACTAGTTGCTAATTTATATTTATTTTGATTAATGATGCTTTTTGATGTTTTTGTTAGAAGATATATCTAGATACATCTATATATACAAAATACAGAAATATTTAATAAATTTGATGAAAAAAAAATTGAGCTAATAATCTGAATTTTTTTGAATTTCATTTATACTTTAGAGACATATCCCTAGTCAATCATCCGGCTGCTTAGAGAGATACCTCTGACTGCTATTAAAAAAATGTAGAAATCCATTTTTATAGCACTGACATTTTTACAGGGTAAGAAAAACAAAGAAACTTTTTTGAGTAGTTTCAAGTTTATTTTATTCTACATATTTTTAGAGGTTTTTGATTAGACCATCCATTTCTACTGACCAATTTGATATATTGAGAACGATGTACCTTTTAAGCCTTACTTTAGTTTAATATCAGTAATAGTTGTCCCTTAGTCTAAAGTGCACTAGCACACGATGTTCACAGGATGAATGTTAAATATATAAATGATATATCAGTTACTAATAACAATACGTAATTTCTAGTTAGTAACTTTGGGAATTGCCCGTAACTTTGTATTTGTAGTCATGTTTGTAAACATCGCCTAATGCCTATTTGACAAAAGAAAAACAAGTAATAAAACTATAATATATTTTTTTGTTTTTGTAAGATCAACTACAACGCGCAATAAATTCAATTGTTTTATAATAAAAACTAAAAAGGGCAGAGAATTTATTCAAAAGTAATTTATCACAAGGATTTTTTACCATGTTCGTAAGGTGAAAATGTTCCAGCATCCAAATTAATGTAAGGGTCGATTTTTATGGATGTCACTTCAATTCCACAACATTTTAATATAGCCCCAAATGAACTCGATATAACACCTTTCCCTACACCACTAATAACACCTCCCGTAACTAAAATATACTTCATATTTTATAAAATATTGGAATGGATGGAATGGCACGTGTGTAATGTCTCTACCGCCAAAACACAAATGGCCATTATTATTTGTTCTTGGCCATGTTGCCAGATTTTAGTAAAGAAAATATTTTTTATTGCAATAAAATTAAAGGAAGCGTTGATTGAAAGGAAGGTGTTCACTGCAATAAAGGGTTAACAAATAGTTTTATTATTGAAATATAGTCAACAGTGTCAACACATTATTATTCTTTTTTTTTATTCGAAAAATAACCATGAATTTAATTCACGTTTTCATTTTACAAATTTATACTGCATAGTTTTTCTATGCGGAATAAAACAAAATCCTTCTATAGCACCACATCTCAAATGGAATAATTGAGATGTGGTGCTATAGGATTTTGAAAATACCATGAACACAACGAGTTACAAGTGCAGAAGTGTTAAGAAGGCTACAAAAGGATTGCGAGGTCATAAAGCACATCAAAACAAGAAAGCTGGAATATTTAGGCCACATTACCACATGTGCGAAATATGAAATATTAAGGCTCATATGCAAGGTAAAATCAAGGGTAAAAGATCCATAGGAAGACGAAAAATTTCCTGGCTAAAGGCCATATGGCACTATGCATTTTCTTGTATCATTTATTATATCGTTTCTGATATAGAAAGTTATTTATGTTTTCTTGTATCGTTTCTTACACGTACATTTGTGGCTTTGTGCTCTGTATGACACTATGCAAGTTCTTTTGCCGGAAATTGTATGTGATTCGGCACATGATTGGTCGAAATTTTGGCACATATAAAAATAGAACGGCAGTACCTGAGGACTGAGGACGAGGACCCCAAGCCAGATGCTACTGATTATTTTTTTAAATACTGTGGTTCAAAAATGAAAGAAATAAAATGTCTCAATATTAAAACTAAATTGGAAACCACAAATTTTGAAGATATTCAACAGGCTGTAATGGAAGACAGAAATAATAAATAATTTGGTTGTAATAATTTGTTTTTTTTTTACATTTAATGTGTTTGAATGGCATGCTCTTGAAATTCTACTCTCTTATTTGGAGATATAAAATAATCTTTAAACTCATCACGAATTTTTAAAGGGGTTATGTATTGTTTTTAGTAATACATCTCCTCCTACTTTCAGTAGTTCCGATGCTATTGATCCAATCCTTGTGATTTATTGTTTTTCAATTTGGGTACTACTGTTCTAATCTTGGTTATTGTTGGTGGGCACATTTCTCTAATGTCTGCTTGATCTAATTGTATATCAAAGTTCTCCTCCAGCCGCTATTATGACAGAAGTTTTACGTTTTTGTGCACAAATTGGCGCATTTCTTGTACAAGAAACTGCAGCGGACACAAATTCTTGTATCGTTTCTGATATAAGAACTGTACGCTTGTATGACACTATCCATTTTTTTGTTATATCAGAAACGATATAAGAAATGATACAAGAAAATGCATAGTGTCATACGGCCTTAAGAAACCTAAGGTAGTGGTATAGTTGGAGCTCAGTGGATAGTAGATCTTTTCAGAGCAGCCGCCAATAAGGAACCGATAGCTATGATGTTAGCCAACCTCCAATGGGAGAAGGAACTACAAGAAGAATAAGTTTTTCTAGAAATAAAATGGAAAATTATATTAATCGGGCTTAATTGGTTTAGTATCAAACCTGTTGTATTAAACAATACCTTAATAAGTATAGGTATTTATGTTTTACAAAGTACTTTCCTTTCTAGGAGTGACTAAAATAATATTACACATTTCTAATGGATGTATTTTTCATGAATTATTGCCATAAACTTTCCGAAAATGGTGTAAAATTTAATATTTTTTTTACATCCATTATCATAGTGTTTTGTGGCATACATAGCTTACTGGCTTAGCGGCGCGGGTTCGATCCCAACACGCAAAACAAGAGACTTTTCAATTTTTAATTTAACAGCATAACAACCTGTATTTTACACAGGTTATAACAACAAACGACTTCCACAAAAAAGTCTGAAGTGATTTATAAAGTATTTAGATGAGAGACTTAGTATATTTATACCAAAAAATATAGACGCATTGATTATGCTATACGTCTATATTCTTTGTATATACTTTATACTTCACATTCTGGCAAGTGCGCCGCACTTGTTCTCCGAAAAGCTTCGCGAAGATGCCAGTTTTATCATTGCAGGTTTTACAACGTTGCAGCTAAAATCTTGAAAATTAGGAATGACGCAAATCGTAAAATAACGCGTAGTTTTTGAAAAACTAATGTTTTGCCAATAGCTATTAATATTATATTAATTTTTACAATAATATACGGCTGTGGTCATTGAATAGTGTAATATAGCTATAGAAGCTAGTAGCCGATTTTTTTAATTTTTACCACGTTTAAACAACATTTTACGTCAAAATGACGTTAATTAACAGGGGTGGACCCAGAATAGATTGATTACAATTAAAAAATCAAAATAAAATAAATCTATTTTAGAAAATGTAACAAAATGGAAATTATATACAGCTTTTTTGAATAAATGCTTTCTTAATAACGAAAATAAAGAAGTGTGTGTTAAAAATATACATTTTATTTTAAATCTATTTTATATTAAATAATAAAATAATGATAGAGTAACGATTATTATTTGGTCATTATTGTCAATACAACTGCGCAATCTTCATTTATAGATAGCACTAATCTCCTCATGTTATATTTAACAAGCTCCTCCCATGCCTGCTCAATTGCTTCCCATATTCAATTCTATTCCGTGGCCTAAGGTTTCTTTCATTTAATTTCTTTGTCAACTCTGCCCACACATTTTCGATGGCGTTAAGGTATGGACTCCGGGAAGGTCAAGGAAGAACATTAACATGAGTTTCTTCCAATCATTCTCGAACAATTCTACTCGTGCATGTGAACCGGGCAATTATCATGTTGATAGATGAAGTTGTTATTGGGGAATTTCTGGATCGCTGCTGGCAATATTATGTTCTCAAGAATATGTTTGTAATATAATCCTGTTTATTTTTCTTCTCTGTGAGAACAAATGCCCGAACCTTCAGAACTCATCCATCCTCAAACGTTGACCGAGATCCTCCATTATTTCTTAAATGATGAGTATACCGTTCATAAAACCTACGATTTCTCGGCCTATAAACTCTTATTCGACCATTGCTATATAATTATACGATTGCTATATATAAACGGTTGCCGGTTATCCAAAAAGTTTCAAAAATCCAAGAAAGGAAATCCGCTAATTAATAATATTAACTAAATAAACAAAATTTAGAAGAAATAAAATATTTAATAAATTTAAATTTCATACTCAATTATTGCTTGAGAAGTTCTAGAGCTTCTGACGGGTTGACCGGAGAACTAGAACTTACCGCTTGCTATAATATAGAGTAAAAAATACATAAAAAAAAAAAAAAAAAAAAAAAAAAAAAAAATAATAATGGATAGCGATGATGACTACACCTCAGAAGACAATAAAAAAAGAAGTCGAAAGGAAGATGATGAAGATATTTTCAACAAGAGCAAGAAACTTACCAGAACACCAACCAAACAACAGAAAGATGAAAACAAAATAGATCAGCTTTTAAAAATGATGCAAAATTTAACAGATCAAACAAAACATCTAACAACGGAGGTAAAAGGAATAAAAGAAGAACAACGAGAATATAGAAATGACCTCAGAGAATTAAAAAAAGAAATAAATGAATTCAAACAAAGTAACCAACAACTAAAAAAGGAAAATGATGAAATGAAGCAGGAACTAAAGATAGTGAAAATGAAGGTAGAACAGCTCGAGAAAGAGAGAAAGGCTAACAATGTTATTGTCCAGGGTCTACCGATGGATACAAATAACCCAAATGTAGTCAACGAGATTATGGCAAATTTCGTGGAAAAAGAATTAGGCATTAAAGTAGAAATAGAAGATGCTTATAAAATAGGCGACAAAACATGTCTTGTAAAACTAAAAAACAGAAATGAAAAAATTAAAATCATGAAGAACAAAAACAAACTAAGGGCATCAAAGCCAGAAATATACATCAATAACGATCTAACGCAAGAAGAGATGAAGATCCAACAAGAAATACGGAAAATTGCAAAATTTCAACAAGAAAAAGGTATGAACACCAGAGTAGGTTATCAAAAATTAAATATTGACGGGGCTATATGGAAATGGAACAAAGAGAAGAATGAACTGGAAAAGGCAAACCAAGACACGCCAAAAAACCGATAAAACAACAAATATCGTACACACAACAAAAAACGGAAACGAAAATGACAAAGGAAAAGGACATGAATAGATTAGATAAGATAAAACAGACGAGCAGGAAAAAATATAATAGAAAAATGAAAAAACGCGATGAACTAAAAATAAGTACGTGGAACATCAGAACAATGCTTGAACCAGGAAAAATGCAGGAGATTGTCTCAGAACTAGAAAGATACCAAATTGATATTGCAGTGATTCAAGAAATTAGATGGGCAGGTCAAGGAGAAATAAATAAAAAAAACTACACACTACAGTATTCGGGACATGGAAAACAAGGTCAATATGGAGTTGCTTTCATAATTATGGGAAAAATAAAAAATAACATTATGCAATTTAAACCAATAAATGAACGTATGGCTTACCTGAGAATTAACGCCAAACCATTTAATATATCAATCATAAACGTATATGCTCCAACTGAAAGTGCTGCTGCGGAGGAAAAAGACAAAATGTATGAGGAACTTGAACGAGAAATGGAGAATTTACCTAGAGAAGACACAATACTGGTAATGGGAGATTTTAACGCCCAAGTAGGTAAGGAAGACTACATTAACCAAGTAGCAGGTAAACACACATTACACGAAAAAACAAATGACAATGGTCAAAGATTATGTAACCTAGCAGCTAGTACCAATATGATTATCATTAGTACAAATTTCGAACATCCTAAATACCATAAAGTAACATGGATTTCCCCAGACCAAAAAACATGGTCCCAAATAGACCATATTCTGATTACAAGAAGGAAACAAACATCGGTTACGGACGTGAGAACTTACAGAGGTGCGCATGCAGACACAGATCATTTTATGGTGACTGCAAAGGTAAAACAAAAAGTCAAAAGAACTCTAAAAAACACGACAATGAAAGACAAATGGTACGTAGAAAAACTGAATGCTCCAGACATAAGGAATAAGTATGCTGATGACATGAACAAAAAACTAAAGGAACAGTGTAAATATACAAAGGATATAGAAACAGAATGGAGAAATTTAAAAAAATGTATAAATGAAACAGCGGATGTACACATAGGAATAAAAAGAAACAAAAAAAAACAAGAATGGTATAATGAAGAATGCCATAACATGCTAAAAAAGAAGATAGAAATTAGACAAATGTGGATAAGAACAAATAGACAGGATTATAGGGAAGAATACAATAGAATAAGGAATGAATGTAAGAAAAAAATAAGGAAAATTAAACGTGCCTGGTTAGATGATAAGATAAAAGAAATAGAAAAAGAAAGTAAGAACAGAAACACAAAAGCATTTTATAAGAAAATTAGCGAGCAAAACAAAACTTTTAAAGGAAAGATAAAAGGCATAAAAGATAAAAATGGAAAAGTATCAGAAAATGATGAAGAGTATAAAGAAATTTGGACTCACTATTTTAAAGAATTATTAACAGAGCAAGAAGATCAAGACCTAAATGAAAACGTAGAAGAAGAGACAATGATGTTAGGAAACCAGCTAGAAAGACCAACAAAAGAGGAAGTTGAGGAAATTATAAATAGCAGCCGTAATGGTAAATCTTCAGGATCAGACGGGATCAATATGGAACTTATAAAATATGGTGGTGAAGAATTAAAAGAAAAACTGTACAATTTAATAAAAGACATATGGGACGAAGAAAAAATGCCGGAAGAATGGAACAAAGGACAAATTATCACGATTCATAAAAAAGGAGACCAACAAATGTGTAATAACTACAGAGGACTGACGCTATTAAACACAGCATATAAAATTATGTCGACCTTAATACATCGAAGACTGACCAACGCTATGACGAATATCATAGGACACTATCAATGCGGATTTATTAAGGGAAAGTCTACAACAGATGCCATACATACAGTTAAACAAATTATGGAAAAAGCTCATGGATATAAAATAGAAATTGAACTGCTTTTTATAGATTTTCAGCAAGCATTTGATACAATAAAAAGATCAAAATTAATGGTAGCTCTGAAAGAAATGGGAATACAAAACAAATTAAGACGATTAATAAAAATGACAATGAGTAGAACTGTAGTGAGTATAAAAACTCAAGTAGGAGACACAGAAGAATTTGTCATAAATAAAGGGGTTAGACAAGGAGATTCGTTATCAGCAACCCTGTTTAATCTTGCCCTGGAATACATCGTCAGGAAAATAAACAAAGGTACCCTTAGAACTAGAGAAGGACAAATAATAGCATACGCTGACGATATTGTGCTAATAACAAAAAATAGAAAAACAATGGAAAAAATGTTAAATGAAATGGTAACAGAAGGAAAAGTAATGGGATTAAAAATAAACCAAGATAAAACAAAAATAATGAGATTTGATAAAAACTTCGAAAACAAAAAGGTTAGACTAGGCGAATACATTTTTGAAGAAGTCGAAAAATTTAAGTACTTGGGAATATTAATAACAAACAATGGAGAAAGAGAAACAGAAATCAAAGAAAGGATTATTACAGCAAATAAGACCTTCCATGCAAATAAGAAATTACTAAAAAATAAACTATTGAGTAAGAAATCGAAAATGAAGGTATACAAAACAATAATTCGACCGACGATGATGTATGCAGCCGAAACCCTCAGCATGACAAAAAAACAAGAGGAAAACCTTAGAATACAAGAAAGAAAAATACTAAGAGCAATACTGGGACCAATAAAAATAAATGAAAATGAATTTAGACAAAGAACGAACCTTGAGCTACTGGAAGAAATTAAGGAAGATATAGTGTGTAAAATAAAACAACAAAGAGCAAAATGGCTAGGACACGTATGGAGATCAGGATCAACTACGACGATATTCTCAATATTGGAATGGACACCAGCTGGCAAAAGAAGACGTGGAAGACCAAGATCTACATGGTTACAAGAAGTTGTAAATGATCTCAACAAGGCGGGCATACGACAGTGGAAAGGAAAAACCAGAGATAGGACACAATGGAGAAAAATAACTGAGAAAATTAAATAAGGAACATGAGGACTGATCTACCTCAAAACATAGATCTAGAGAGCGTAAGCGGCGTAACCCCTAAAGGGGTGTTTAGCCACATATATATATATATAAACACTTTTATCGGAAAATGCAACATTAGACCAAAATTTGTCTTCACGTTTTATAAACTCATTACAAAATGCAACTCGTCTCCTCTTGTGATCCTCAGTCAAAATATCCATATCAATTCACTTGCTTTAATCTTTCTACGTGCAGTACGAATGGTGCCCGGAAATTCAGTCTCTTTGCTAGCTTTTCGAGTTGTGGCAAAAAGAGCTTCGCTCAGATAATTTACTACCACCTGATTTTGTTGCTCTGTGATTTTCTGCCCTCTTGAATCACCCAACTGTACTATAGAGTGAAAATGATGCCATATTTGTTTTATTTTCCATACACACATATGGCTCCCACTCAAATCTACAGCAGATTTGCCTTAGTGACAAACCTTCTTTGAGTTTGGCAGTTGCTGTTGTTTTTGCGCGTCATTGAAATGCATTTTAGGCATTTTGGACGCGTTTAATACCTTTTTTTTTATTTTTCAATACGCGTGAAATTTTTAACAAGCAGTTTGACATTTAGCAAATCTGTGCGACACTGCGATTTTACAGTATTATGGCGGCAGCACATTTCGCTGTATTCGCCCAAATAGTATTTGTTATTAAAATGGACGTGGACGTATTGACAAAATATCAAAGCGTAATAGGTACGATAGTTGTATATAAACACACAAAATTGTCGAATTTATGGTTCAAGAATAACGAGAATTCCAATAAAGTTAGGTTAAGATAAACAGCGAGACAAACCCGTAGACATATAGTACAAATAGACTGAACTGAGCGTTGCTATACAGCCGCCCCCACTACGAATGTGACGCAATGCAGTCCGTGCATCTCTTTCTAATTTGCAGGGTCTATCGACCACGTGACCTAAATGACCAATGAGAAGGTCACGTGGTCGATAAACCCGGCCTATTAGAAAGAGATGCACAGACTACATTGCGTTACTTTTCTCTGTCGCACTGGGAGAACGGGCCAGGGCTGCCAGGTCTAGGGATTTATCCCGAATCTAGGGATATTTTAGTATAAAAGGGACAAAGGGATTTTTTTGATATTTAGTGTATAATCTAGGGATTTTTGACCGGCTCAAATATTTACCTACATAGGCCTATTGTAATAACATTTTCTTTAATTCAGGTATAAAACCACTTCGTATTAACAGTATTAAATAAGCGAACTTTCATTACAAATAATTAAGCTACCAGTAAACTACTTGTATTGAGGATTTTATTATCAGATGTCGCCAACTGTCCACGTTCTGGGAATCTTCATTTTATGCTACCAAATAGATTTCTGCTAAAAATAGATTCCTATATATTTTCAGAAAGGAGAAGCAAATTCTGGAGCAGGAATTAGGGGATTTACAAAAATCTTAAGTTTTATAAAATAAATAATTAGGGGATTTACAGTAGGAATCGGGTGAATTACAGGATTCGTGGGAATTCGTATTTTGTATTAATTAGATTAAGTGAATAATACATAAGAATATAATAAATAGAATATTCAAAGCCAAAAATAAGTACGTTATTCTGTTTTTGTTAAATTTATTCAAATCATCGCTATTGTACCGTATAAAAATTTAATGTTTTTGAAACAAAGGAATAAACAACAATTATTTTTTTATATCCATGTTATTATATTAGGCAACCATCAATACATCCCATCATTTTATTCAGAATTAGGCAACCATATATACATTTATTTCAATCGAGGGATTTCTAGGGATATTTTAATGTTCAATCTAGGGAGAACAAAAATTTTCACCTGGCAACCCTGGAACGGGCTGGTATGGCAACGATCAGTCTGTGTTGTATTACGTATTATGTTATGTCTATTGACAATCCACCGGTGCGACCGAAGTGTGGGGTGGGTAGTCGACTTTTTCGTGTCCTTTGAAGTGTGTCAAAAAACAGACAAGATGACAGATAGGCGTATTTGCTTTTGCATACGAATAAAGCAAATAATTTACGACTGTACTCTCCACACTTCGTCTTGTGCGGCTGAATATGGCGCATAAGTGTGGGTCCGCCATCACAATGTAAAAATGAAGATACATATAAGCCTTTCAAACGAATAAAAAATTCACATGCTTTCATCATAAGTGGCTCGACAATCCGTTGTGGATCTTGGCCTGCTCACAAAGAAGTCGCCACTCCCGTCGATTTCTGCCAACTTCCCTGCATCTTCTGACCCTTAGAATCTGTAGGTCTTCTTCCACATCATCAATCAATCTCCTTCGTGGTCGTCCTCTGCTTCTTGTGCCCTCTGGTTTTGAAAATGTTAATCTCTTCGTGTATTTGTGATCTGACATCCTAGCAATGTGTCCAGCCCATCTAAGTCTGCACCTTAACGAATTTCACAATATCTGGATCGGTGTATAACTGACATAGTTCAAAGTTGTATCTTCGACGCCATAGCCCATTTTCATTTACGGCCCCAAAAATCTTTCTAAGAATTTTTCTTTAAAAAATACCAAGAAGTCTTTCATTATTTTGAGATAAGGTCCACCTTTCGGTCCCATATATCAAAACCGGTCTTATTAAGGTCTTGTATATATTGAGCTTTATTGTACGTTTTATATTTTTATTTTTTAAATAAAATCCACAAGGAAAATAAATTCCTGCAGCTGGCTGTATACCATGTATCACAAAAAGAGGTTTAAATCTTTGTATGTAGATATATTTTATTTTTAAATATACCTACATACAAAGATTTAAACCTCTTTTTATTTTTTAAATGTTTCGCCGGTAGACACGCCGGCGTGTCCCCCTGTCTTAGACCATTATTAATGTCAAAGAACGTAGAGTTTTCTCCTTCAATTTTAACGCATGAGCTTACGTTTTGCATTGTTAGTTGGCTCAACTTAGGTGGGATCCCAAAGTCTATCTGCATTATATAATGTAGTTCTTTTCACATTGTCATAAGTTGCTTTGAACTCGACGAAGAGATGGTGTGTATCTATGTTATATTCTAGTGACTTTACTAGAATCTGCCTATGTGCTTGAATTTTATGTGTAGTTGACTTTCCAGCAGTAAATCCGCATTGATATCGACCAACAATATCCTTTGTAAAATGTTTAGGATTTTCAAACAATAAATTGCCGAAGATTTTATACGCAGATGCTAACAGAGTAATGCCTCTATATTTCTTACACTCCAGTTGATCACACTTTTTATGCAACAGACATTATTCCCTTTAGTCACTCTTCTGGTAGCAATTCATTTTGCCATATAAGTACTATTAGTTTATGGATTGGTGCAAAAAGTTGATTACCACCTTTTTTATACATTTCCGAACAGATTTCATCGATTTCTGGGGCTTTATTTTCGAGTTTTAGGACGGCATTTGACATTTCTTCTGTTGTTGAGTCTTCACTGTGTAGTTGACGTTGTAAATTTTGTTGATTTTCAATGTTGTAACCTCTTTCACATTCGCATGCTTTGTTTTATTTAAATTTAAAGATTCCTGTAAACCAATAAAGCTTGTTTATCAAAGCTAAACTAGACAAATAATTATTAATCCCAGAGAAACAATATGGATACATGAATCAATAAAATTTTTAAGCATATGATAAGCTTTACATAAACTATAAACTCGGATTTGGAAGTAAAAAATACTTCACATGAGTTTTATTAAATCTGTTGACAGTCTGCATACAGGTCTGTCCTTCAAAATAAAGAAAAATATCCATCAATATTTTTCTTAAACTATTAAAATCTTACATCACTAATATATCGGATTAGGATTTACTATTTTTATTGGGAATAAGCCAAATTTTACTTTAAAATAAGTTTATTTGCCGTTTAGGCTTCCACTTCGAAAATCGTTCTCAAGCCTTACAACAATATCAGAAAGTTAACAATCAACAAGCTTTTCTATAAAAACTGTTATTCAACATGGAAGTACCTTCGTACACTCCATTATATATTATGCTCTACAGATCTTATGTTGTGATCACAATTACAGTCACAAGAACCTTTATGCTATAGTATCATTATTTACAAAGCTCAACAGGTCTTGAAGGCTAAAGATACAATATACCACTTATACATTTCAAAACTTGTATCAACTGCTACCCGGGGTGGCTTATTGTCAAATTATGCTCCTTGCCTACTAAGTTGGCTTACTATTCTCCTCCATTCATCCTTGTTTGTTGCTCTTGCTTCCCAACCATCAATTCCCTCTTTTCTGAGACCTTCAAGCCCACTTTCAAATAATCGGAGTCACCATTTCCTTCTTTTCGTGATTATGCCCCGTTTTTGGCATCCTTTTCCTTTCCATTCTCATCATGTGTCCCATCCATTTCACTCTGTGATTTTAAAGCAACTTATGCTTGATTCGTTATACAGTTCCTGTAATACCCTGTTTGTTTGTCACACCCAACTCTCCATATAGAGCTCTGAGAATTTTTCTTTAAAATTTCTGCATATTTGCTTTTCTCATTGTCCATACTTCACTACCTATGTCACTGTGGATTACTGTTGTATATATCCTTTTGTTTTTCTAGATACATATTTGGAATTTATCAGTGGTTATAGGCTTCCCATTTTTTATTTCCCTTTGCCATTCAATTCCCAGTAGTCCTGACTTTTCTCTTTTATAATAACCCACAGATAAGTAAAATGGAGCACTCTCTCGCAATTATATAATCCCTATGATACTATAGTATCATATGATCCCAAAATGGCATCAAACATCCTACAGGATTGCTTAGAAAACTTTCAAACATGCTTTCACAAAATTAGAATGAAGTAAACTTCACTCATTGATATTCTGGATATCTCCACAAAATAGATACACTTATGGACAGTAGATTAACAGTGACATGTAATAAAAAAAAAAAGAAATAAATCTTAAAACGAAATAACCATACCAGTTATTTTGCAAAATTTAAGTTTATATATTATATATATATATATATATATATATATATATATATATATATATATATATATATATATATATATATATATATATATATAACCAAACCAATTTGTAGTTATGTACCTAATCGAAATTTGTGGTTGTACTAGCAAATCCAATACAACCATTATTTAGAGATAGTTTAAGATCTTTAGTATCAATGTTATGACAAACTAGAAAATCACAATAAAGACAAGTAAAAAATCACTTCCACAGAATAAATTTAATTTTTTTACTTTTTTCCCAAAAATGCAGGTCAATTTTTGTTAAAGTCCTCTGAATTTTTGAAGGTGATTCCAAATCTAGCTTTCACTATAGTACTTTGGTAGAATAGTCTCAGTTACAGGTATATAATTCACTATGTTCCCTTCAATCTTACTAATAATCCCTGGAATTTCAAGTCTGTTCTTAAACTTAATTATTAAAACAATGTGAACACATTGTCAATTTCACTGCTAGTGTATCAGTAATTTTCATGTATTCACTTATTCTTCTTTTTAAACCCCTTACAATCATGGTACCAGTTCAGTCTTTGAATTGTAAGATATAAGAATTACATTTTGAGGTCAAGCACCCATTACAACTGCTTTTAAACTAATCCCAGGCAGATCACCTTGTGAGCAAATCCCCCTGCATTTACACTAGACTCAAATGAGTAAAATTGGTTCCAGACTATAGTTTTAAAAAGGTTGTAACATGGCCGCTGAACCTTAGTTGTTCAGTATCTCACCATACTTATCATTAGATAGATTTCTTCTTTGGCAGCAATTACATTTTTTTCAATAAGCATCTCTGATCTGGTAAAAAAACAAGCAGTTTAGTGGAAATGAAGGTATTACAAAAAAACAAAGACCTCAAAGGTATAACAAAACACTGGATACATAAATAACAAGCTGCCAGAGAGGTATCAAGTCAAGAAAAGGTCTATGTTCTAGAATATTTAGTTTCTCCAATGTCAAAAAAGTTCCCCCACATATCACAGAATTCCTTAAATTTAATAATTTTCTGAAGATAAATCAATTCTCCTAATAGTAGTAATGTGAATCAATAGCACCAATCTCTTGAAAAAGGTTAATCCATTTTTTAATTAAGATTATGAAAAAGATTTTTATACAAAGATATTTCAAAGAATTCTTAATTGTTCATATCTCATCTTAATTCAAATCACAGAAACCCTAAACCCTATTCATTCTACAAATTCCCAATCGTCAACATAACCACGTGTAAGCCAAACAGGGTCGTACTGATGTACGACCTATGTATCATATGATTTTTAAAAATATTTACTTTTGAAACTGTTAGTGTAAGAATTTCTTGAAATTTAATCATTATATCACAATTAAACTAAACTCTAAAAAATAACACGACCTGTAAATAACTTAACAATAACTATAACATAAATATAACACAATATAATTAATTACTATTTAACTGGGAATAAGCCACAATTAAAGGTTAAAATACGTTTATTGACGTTTCAATTTCCACTTCGGAAATCGTTCTCAAAATACAAACATTAGTAAATTTACTAATGTTTGTATTTTGAGAACGATTTCCGAAGTGGAAATTGAAACGTCAATAAACGTATTTTAACCTTTAATTGTGGCTTATTCCCAGTTAAATAGTAATTAATTTAAAATGCCACAAGAAAATAGCTTCAGAACAATACAATATAATTAACTTAAAAATCAACACGATACAATTTGAATTTGGATCTGTAACATTAGAATATGTCTCGCTTACGGTAATAAATTAATTTTTATAGCCTCTTGACGAATGAGACGGCGAATATCAACACGTGCTCATGTTTACTGATGGGAATTTGGTAAACGAATATACTTTATACTTGTAATTCATAAGATAGTGTTCTTTGTTGATCAACCTCTAATCAGGTTGATTCAATATGTAATTTGGATGTCAATTTTTAAGTTTCATTTTTGATTGATAAAACATTTTATCATAAATAATTTCCAGCACAGGTTGTATCAAATTGTTTATTGAAATAAAACACTGTACAAAATTAGATGCTTAACACTTTATTTACAAATTAAAAGTGCCAAGCAAATAAATAAAAAAGTAACATTGTAATTATGATCTTGGCCTTTCCTTCTTTTCTTTATATAAAGCTAATAGTGACACATTAGCGACCTTAACAACCTGAAAATAAAAAAGGCACATTAACAACAATTATACAAAACAACATGAAATATAAAATATTTAATAGTAGTATAGACGAATGCAGACTTTAGTTCTTAGAATTCTTTCTTATATTGATGAAGGATTCATTTAAAACATAAATTATGGTAACATGCTTGGCTTTACTAATTTTTTAAGAGGATTGTAACTTATGTGAAATAAACTAAAATAAAAGTAGTCTAGAGGAATGCAGACTTTAGTTCTTAGAATTCTTTCTTATATCGATAAAGTATTAACTTAAAACAAATTATATATTATGGTAACATGCTTGGCTTTAGTAAATTTTGAAGAGCATTGTAACTTAGCTGAAATAATAACATTGAAATGCAAATTAACCACTAAATTGAAGTAAAATATAAATAGCTTTATGGTAGATTATCTATAAAACAGAAAATATATACCTTAAATCTAACTCCGGGAATATCTCCAACAGCATGACCTTTACGTCCAAAACCTGCAACTAGAACTTCATCGTTTTCTTCTATATGGTTTAAGCAACCATCTCTAGGTACGAAGGCTGTGATTTTTTTGCCATTTTTAATTAACTGTACCCTAACACACTTGCGAATAGCAGAATTTGGTTGTTTCGCTTCAACTCCCCTACAAAACACATTAAAATCAATTATATATACAATTAGCCAAACTGTAAATGATTTATAATAGATCTTACCCAAAGTTGATGCCTGTACGAAACGCAACGCACAGAATTTTCCTGTGATTGGAATGCAATAAGCCCATTCACGAGGAAATTCTGCCGGTTGAATTTCATGTAATCTTTTCCTGAAAATAGATGTAGCGCGCATATCAGAGTGTATAGTTGATTGAAACATCTACCCAATGGTTCAGAGCGCCTTTAATGTTGCATTGTTGTAATAATTAACATCATATACTGAAAATTTAGTATTGATGGTCTCACAATGCTATTCAAACTACAATAATTGATGTTAGATTTGAACATTTTTTCTTTTCTGTTTCATACTTTAATAACTACTATCAAACCTTAAACACAGGTACTAATCAAAATAATGAGTTAATTAAGATTTACTGCGTTAAAATTTAGTGACTATACAAATCTAACATCGTCTTAATTGAAAAACTAAAACAGTACATATAAAATGGACTTACACTTTTTCCAATACAATTCCTTTAGCATGAGAAGCACCTCCAAAAGGATTGGCCTTCCATCTAGTTCCTAAATGTGCCTTTTTATAGTCTTTATCTGCCCATCTTTGTTCACGACGGTGGTTCACATGTTTCCTAGCGGTTCTCAATCCACGGGGCTTACCTTGATAAATAAATTTATCATCAAATCTCTCATAATATTACTACAAAACAAATTTAGCAACTTCACTTAACGTATATAAGCTATCATTTTGAAAAATTATACTATAGAAAAGCCGATGATGAAGGATAAAAATATTGGTTGACAAATTTCATAAGGCGTTGCTACTACAAACACAAACTTATTTATCGAAAACGATTACAAACAGTAACGAATTAATGAAACAGAAGACTTGTTTTCGTTTAGTAATTTTAAAAAGTTTATCAAAAAACCATAGTTTTAAAATATTTCACTAAAAATGAAAAAAACTTACAGAACGACACTCACCCATGTTGACGGCTCAAAAACTTTGACCGGAAAGAAATAATAACTGTTACCAACAAAACAACTGCAATGGTTTTAGTAATCCATCAATCACTAATGCCAATATTAAAAAGTAAAACTTCAGTTGCGTATACAACCACAAATAAAAATATCAAATTTCTCTTTCGACCTCATTAATCTAAAAATCTCGTAAAATAGTTTCATTCTGCCTAGTTAACCAATTTTAATAGGATTTGGTATTGGAGTAAGATAATCTATAACTAACTATTCATGAATGCTACAGCATATATCAATCAAACTTTAGGGAAGAGTGAACTTCTAGAAAATTTTTAAGTTTTATTATAATTTCTTGAGCATTTAAATGTACCCATGATCATGATAAATGTGTATTAAAACAATTTGAGATTTATAATGATAACAATAATCATTTAAATAACTGTATAAAACTGTGAAACTTGGAAAATAAAATCATTGATTTAGTCATTACTGATTTCTACAAAATACTAATTTCATAAATTTTAAAATCTATATTATTATTTTTAATAATTTGATTTTGAATTTCAACAAATATTTTACTCTTCTTCTTTGCATAAAATTTTAATATTAATTGACAAATAAGGTTGGTACAACATACATCATGCTCTCAATCGATTAGGAAAGACAGTATTTTGACAGGAAAGCGGATTTTTTGTATATTTTTTAAGAAATGTTAGAATTTTGGCTTATGATCCGAATTTTCTGGATTTATTTTTAATCTGTAATCAAATTTTCATTCCTTTTAACATTACACCAGGAGTATAAAATATTCCTATAGGTATTTATTTCATTTTTAGTAATAATGTTCAGGTTAATGTGTTTGTTTATTTTTGTATTGCAAGAAAACAAAAATAAAAAAAAAATTAAAATTTAAAAGATAAATTCAATTTTCAGCTCTATATAAATATGGATATCAGCGATGATGATGACTTTCACTCATCTCTGGAACCTGTGGTGATAATAAATGATGAGGATGATTTGGAGGAGGTAAATAATTAGATTTTTGTTTGTTGTCTAAAAATGTTTATGCATTTTCATGATTGGATTGTGCTATATATTTTTTACCTATACGCACATTAATTTTCTAGGATTGTGGAAGTGATTCTGATCCGCTAAGAGGAGGTAATATAGAAAATGTAAGAATTATAAATTCAATTGGACCAGAGATTTCAATTATACCTGTTAGAAAGAAAAAACCACAGTTTAAGATAAGATTGTTTCAAAAAGAATTTTCTCCATCAAATGATGATATTAACAATAAAGTGCACAGCATTACTAGGTAAGGAAAATATTAGTTTTATTAAGTCATAGGGAACTTCTATTGAAAAATGTGCATCCTGATTTGTGAAAATGAATTTTTGTACATACATTAAGCATATTTTCTCCATTTGTCTGTCCTATATAAAATTAAAATTAAATTAAAAAGTTTTTCAGTAGACTTTGGTTTAGTATAATATTAATATGTATTGGCTTATTCTAATTAACATGTTCCAGTTTATTCCAATATAGCAATTCCATTTTGAATTTTATATACCTTTAACATTCTTCTATTTAATCCTAAAAACTATCCGAAATGTATAATTTCAATAAGTTTGTGTTTTTTTTTGTAACATCTTGCTTAATTGATTAAGTCCTTAGTGCTATACTTATCAAAAGCTTGCACAACTACAAGGAAGACAGGTGCAAACTTTCTTTTCTTCTAGTGACTTTTCTACTATATTATATATGGACTTGATCTATAGTTAAAAACTTACCTTTTAGAGTATATTTTAGAAGTTTCACTCAGTTGAATTTTGAAAAAAAAATCATATTTACATCTTACAAAACAAAATTGCACCTCAATTAATTCTTCGTTATAAATAACACACCTTTTTAGATCTCCAAGAGAAAAAGTGCGATTAGTGTCCCAAGATGAAGCTCAAAGTGCAGGTCAAACATATACCAAAAGAAAATCCAGTCCTTTAGAAAAATGTCCCATATGCAAAAAATTTTTCAGAAGAATGAAAACCCATTTACTAAAACATGATATTTTAACTAGAGCTCCAGAAGAAAGCCTCTATTGTAACTTGTGTCACAAAACTTTTAATACTGCAAGCAATCTCGCAATCCACATGAGAACTCATTCTGGGGAAAGACCACACACCTGTGAAATTTGCAATAAGTCATTTTCACAAAGTTGTAATCTAGTCAATCATATGAGAGTTCATACAGGTAAGTGAGTTTAAATCTATATTTTACCCAAACTGGATATTTATGATTCTTTTTCTGTTTTACCTAAGATAAGCCCATCAGAACATAACTAGACTTTTAGAAACAAATGTGATCTGTCTATATAAACCATATTTGCATTAAGTATGATTTTGTGATGTTGCTGCAGACAAGGCAGTAGTTTGGATACATTTTAGATATAGGTATTGTTCCTATAACATCAAATAGGTCAAAAATTTTGTGTTGTATTATATTGTGTTATATGAGATTTAAGAAAGTAACAAAAATAGGGAATAAGGTTAAAAATCTTTTTATAATCTAAAGTAGTTTTATTCTTATTTAAATTAGTAACCTTTAAATATTTATTTATAGTGTGCAGAATAGTCCTTGAAGAGGCCACATTTACTCTTTCTATATCGTGGCTCCTTCCAATAATCATCTATTTTGATTTTTTAATATTAATTTCCTACCATACTTGGTTATCTTTATAATTTTTTAAATAGCCTTATTAATTTCATTTTTGCCTTAGCCAGTAGTGTTGAATCATCAGCAAAAGCTAGGCATTGATGTTGCTTGCTGAAAATTGTTTCATTTCTTTCTAAATCATGCTTTCCAGAAGTAAATTGAACAAAGTGATCTGTAGTCCAACTTCTTGCCTTAGCTCTCTTTTAACTTGAAAAGTGTCTTTTATTGTAAACCATTTCACATCTTTATTTTTGGTTCTGCTTAAGGTCAGCTTTGTTAGCTTACCAAGTTACTTTTAGCTTTATTAGCTGATTTTTGTTACCAATATACTTGGAATACCCAGCTGACTCATTTAAAACTCTTTTTTCCTATTAATTCTATCATATAATAATAGTCTCCCGTTTTATACTGCTCGCGGCTTTGGGAGTATAGCAGGGTAGTCTGCTATATCTAGGGCCTACGGTATACAAGGAAGGTAACATGGCCAGTGCTACACTTCAACCGCTTATTATTACCCCTGGTTTTACCCAAGGTACTCATTTTATTCAGGCTGAGTCAACCTGGGGCCTATAGACATTTTTAAAAATGTCTAGTTGTTCTTGCCGGCGGTAGGATTCGAACTCCGGACCACCGGCATGCGAGGCAAGCATCCTACCCCTTGCTCTACGCAGGCCCTAATTCTATCATATGCCTATTTGAAATCAATGAATATTGTGTATAACTTAACAAGTAAGTGCCCAGCAAGTCAATTCTACTGACATCTTCTCTTTTTCCCAAATACACTCAATTGGACTAGTGGCTTTCGTAGTAGCTCTCCACCTGTCATATGAGAAGGATTTTTTAAAATCTGCTAACTTCACGTAAAATTAAAATTTAACTTAGTTTCTAAGTCTATATTTTAAAACTGTGCTTAACTGTATAATTTAGGAGACTGAGATGGTGTTTGTGATCTTTAGTCATACTAGAAAGAATATTTAATTTATTTGTCCTATACAGTTTAACAAACTCCTTGCATTACCAATTTCGTGCAAATCTATTATATTGTCTCGGAGAGAAACAAACTAATTAGTGTATTTTTTGTTTTCAGGTGAAAAACCCTTTAAATGTCCTCACTGTGACAGAGCATTTACGCAATCAGGTAATCTCAACAATCACATTCGTCTCCATACAGATGAAAAGCCTTTCAAATGTCATTTTTGTGACAAAGCTTTCGTTCAATCAGGAAATCTTAGTTCTCATATTAGGAATAATCATAAAGTTGTCAATGATGTCTCATTCCATTCTTTGGCTCAAGTATTGTAGTTATTTTAATATACTTTTTATATATATTTTTTAAAATGATGGTTTTACGATCAAAAGAAAATTCTTTTACCAAAACATCAAAAAATATATCTATGTTAGATATATCTATTTTACTTTGATGTAAGTTATTTCTTAACAGCTTATTGAAAATAACAGCACTTATTTTCATCTTTTACAGTTGTTGCTCACAATATATTCTATTGCAGACACTAATTACAGAGTAAACAACCCTTTAAATTTTAACTGCTATAAAAGATATGTATTAATGTAGTAGATAAGATTGTTATAAGTGGATAACATAATAATGTGACACAGCAGAGAGACTACAGAGAATTTCAGACTCATTCAATGTATACAATAAAATTTACTGAAAATAACATTCTGCTATAGGACAAGGAGAACCACTTTGGAAAGTCCACACAACAATATAATAACAGAATGGTGACCTATACAATATATGAGAAAATTACATAAAATAACTGTACAGCTGGTTCCTAAAAAAACTGATACAACTCTTAGTAAGATTTGATCATTTTGAGCAGTGTATTTGATTGGTCTGACATTATATTATATTTATTATGACAGACAAATAATAAAATAAACAAACAAACAACAATAAATTGATTACATATGTTAATTCATACATTGTAATAGTTATTAAGGTCTAAATTTTGATATTATTTTGAATTCCTGCAAAAATTAGTTTACGGATTTTAATATCAGATGTCGCTATTTGCGTCTATACAAAGCCATGTTAGAGTTGCTTCCTAAGAAAGAAAAGATTTATTTTCACTTTCAGAGCGACTGTGAATAGTTGTCTCTGAAGATCCCTATTAGAGTGAAATATGTATAAGCGGATAGATACACAGACGCACTGTACGTGAAATCAAATCTTGACTTTCTTTTTCGTTTTATTCCGATATAATCTGTACGAGTACTAGAAACCAAATTCGCTAAGGATTTTTGCTTAGTTGAGGAGACATGACATGGAATACAATTTTTAGATTCCCCATGTCTCTATTAACATCTTTATCAACGTCTGTTTTGCCTTGCAATTCTTAGAAGGCACAGATTAAAAGAATCAGAATCTTCAATTTACTTGTATATACTGATAACTTGATAACTTCCTTATATTTTTAATTGTGTACTGCATTGTATATTACACATGAATTTTATTTTCACAGAAATAAACAGAAGAAACTAAATATATTATATTTTGTTATTAAAAATGAATTATCTTCGTTATAAAAAAAATTTAGTTGATCTTAGAACCATCTTTATTTACTGATGATATTTATTTGCATATCAGAGACTGTGTCCCGGCGTAAGAGACGCAACGATAAAATTAGTTAGGTCATACATTTAAAGAAAGTAAGGAAACGTTTTTCCAACAATTAATGTGCATTTATAAACATCTGAATTATTTATCATTTCATGGTATTTAACTACCTGCATATTTGAGAATACATTATATACTTCTATACTTGATATTCCAATATTGTGATTGGTGGTTTTTATAACATAATTATATATATATATATATATATATATATATATATATATATATATATATATATATATATATATATATATATATATATATATATATATATATATAGTAAACTCTTAAATATTGGGGAAATCTGCAAGAAAGACTCTAATGAGTATCAATTGTTTCGCCGAACGTTTTCGCCAAAGAGAATTAATTTGGCTTCTTCAGGGCTGAAAGAGAATAAATTATAATTAGCTACCATATATTATCTATTAAAACATTATTGATCTTACCGTAACTTAGAATTGTAGAGTTAGAATATTAAAAAAACTTTGCTAGTAACATAGTGGTGTTTTTTGTTACTATGTGCAAAAAAAGTTTTTTTAAGGTTTTGAAATGTATGGTAGCTTTGAACTTAACGTGCAAAGGTTTACTCAAGGTTAATCGAAAAACCCAATGTAACTACATTTAAAAGGAGGTAATTCTTTGAATTGTCGGCAATAACTAAATTTTTGATTTTTAGAAAGTTTAAAAGTGAGGTTCTGTTTTAGCCAGAACGCAAGCGCTGACAAATTCAGTAGTTCTTATGAATCTTTATGTCGTTAAGGTTCATTGGTAAAAACGAATGAAATTAAATCCCAGTATAGGGAAATATTATTTTGATTTTCTTTATTTAATTATATTCTATTGTTCATGTATTATTATATCTTATTGAGATGTATCTAAGAAAAGCAAGGGAATGTTATCTTTTTTAGTTAATGAAAATTAATTATAAAGGTAGGTTAGTTGTTAATGGATATATCAGTCAAGTTAGTTATCTGTGATGTTGTATTGTTCTTTGTATCTGATTTAAGTAAGAAGTGGTATATATCGCTTAGATTCTTAATGTCACTCTTAACATTAATGGAGAAATCGTTAAGGAAAATATAAGACATTTCAATGAACTCTCTTTTAGATTTATTTTTCTCACGGTGGAGAATTGTACTGTTCGTATAGTCCATGAGATGACCAGTGGAATGGACATGTTTGGCTAATGCACAACGGTCAGGGTGAAATCGAGAATCACTTTTGTGTAGTGTAATACGTGATTTCAATAATTGAGATGTTTGACTGATGCAACAATTCCTACATCATATAATTAAATAAAGAAAATCAAAATAATATTTCCCTATACTGGGATTTAATTTCATTCGTTTTTACCAATGAACCTTAACGACATAAAGATTCATAAGAACTACTGAATTTGTCAGCGCTTGCGTTCTGGCTAAAACAGAACCTCACTTTTAAACTTTCTAAAAATCAAAAATTTAGTTATTGCCGACAATTCAAAGAATTACCTCCTTTTAAATGTAGTTACATTGGGTTTTTCGATTAACCTTGGGTAAACCTTTGCGTGTTAAGTTCAAAGCTACCATACATTTCAAAACCTTAAAAAAAACTTTTTTTACACATAGTAACAAAAAACACCAGTATGTTACTAGCAAAGTTTTTTAATATTCTAACTCTACAATTCTAAGTTACGGTAAGAGCAATAATGTTTTAATATATAATATATGGTAGCTAATTATAATTTATTCTCTTTCAGCCCTGAAGAAGCCAAATTAATTCTCTTTGGCGAAAACGTTCTGCGAAACAATTGTTACTCATTAGAGTCTTTCTTGCAGATTTCCCCAATATTTAAAAGTTTACTATATATATATATATATATATATATATATATATATATATATATTAGAAGTGATTATTTCGACAAAAAAATAATTTATAAAAACGTTCAAATTATCGGGTATAGTGGTCTATAATAAAAATCTTTCTTTTTTCTAAATTACTCAATATTTCGCTATTTATTTAAAAGCTTCCTCAGGAGTAAACTAAAAACAATTTGAACATTACAAAAAATGGCGTACAAATAAATTTTAAAACACTTACAGAATTTAAAAGATTTCGCAAATAAAAACTGACATTGAAGTATTTGAAATTTTGAATGTCAAAATTAAATTGTCTTAAGCACGTTCGTTACAGCTATACGATGAAAAATTAAAATTATTTCAAATGTAAAAATAAAAATAACAATAAAAGAAAAGTTAGAAGAATAATATTTATTTGATGAATTATGAAGGTTAAATTATTAAATTATTAAATTTTGTTCAATATGTTACAATATATGTTACTTAACTGTCCAGTGTCCGTTTTATAATTTAAAGTGTTTTTATTTTTATTAATGTAATACATTTCAAGAAATAATCTACTTTTGTAGTTATCAGTCTGTGCCAAAATGTGAGCTTTGTTATAGTCTAGCATATGACCAGTGTTTTCATAGTGTTCAACCACTGCGCAAGTATTTTTTCTCAAGCGGCAATCACTTTTATGTTGTGTGATGCGTTGTTTTAGCCATTGTGATGTTTGACCAATATAGCTATTTTGACATCCCAAACAAGGTATTTCATAAACGACATTACTTTTATATAAGGTTGGTACTGGGTCTTTGATTTTTGAAAATAGTTGTTTGCTGTTCATGGTATTATATTTAGCTATACTAATATTAGGAACATTTTTGAATATGGATATGACAGAATGAGTTAGACCATTAATAAAGGGAAGTTTTTTATATTTGATTGATTTGTTATTAGAATCATGGACGGGACCGTCATAGAAATTAGTGCTGTAAATCAGTTTTTTTAAAATTTGTTTAGGATATCCGTTGTTACGAAAAATTTTGTATATTATGTTCAGATTTTTTTGTAAAAAGTTGTCATCAACAATGGACATTATCCTGTTTTTTATAAAAGTACTTATATTATACATTACCCAGTACCAACCTTATATAAAAGTAATGTCGTTTATGAAATACCTTGTTTGGGATGTCAAAATAGCTATATTGGTCAAACATCACAATGGCTAAAACAACGCATCACACAACATAAAAGTGATTGCCGCTTGAGAAAAAATACTTGCGCAGTGGTTGAACACTATGAAAACACTGGTCATATGCTAGACTATAACAAAGCTCACATTTTGGCACAGGCTGATAACTACAAAAGTAGATTATTTCTTGAAATGTATTACATTAATAAAAATAAAAACACTTTAAATTATAAAACGGACACTGGACAGTTAAGTAACATATATTGTAACATATTGAACAAAATTTAATAATTTAATAATTTAACCTTCATAATTCATCAAATAAATATTATTCTTCTAACTTTTCTTTTATTGTTATTTTTATTTTTACATTTGAAATAATTTTAATTTTTCATCGTATAGCTGTAACGAACGTGCTTAAGACAATTTAATTTTGACATTCAAAATTTCAAATACTTCAATGTCAGTTTTTATTTGCGAAATCTTTTAAATTCTGTAAGTGTTTTAAAATTTATTTGTACGCCATTTTTTGTAATGTTCAAATTGTTTTTAGTTTACTCCTGAGGAAGCTTTTAAATAAATAGCGAAATATTGAGTAATTTAGAAAAAAGAAAGATTTTTATTATAGACCCCTATACCCGATAATTTGAACGTATTTATATATATATATATATATATATATATATATATATATATATATATATATATATATATATAGCATATATATAGTACCCGCCACGCTATTAGACACAGGGAATGATAGCAATAGACGTGAGCTGTGTGCGCTAACCAGTTGAGAGATGCAAAATTTATTTGTGGCTTAAATTACAGGGTTTTCACGGTTTCTGCAAATATTGACTGATTTCTTTATATGTACAGAAATGTTGTTTACAAAAAACATTGTTTTGAAAAACAATGATTGAGGCGGTAGCTAGAAGAATGGCCTATCCTTAAGTAGATGTAGATCCTAAGATCCCTTAGTTCCTAAGATGAATGAAGCAACACTACTTGCTCATTTTTTACATTGAGATTCTGTGAAGGAATATACATCTAATGACCCATCACTATGCACTTGTATATTGAATACATACATCCATAAAAGTCTTTTTTATTATGCGTTAGATTTTCTGCATAATCAAATTCCAGGACAAGAATGCTACTATCATCTGTTGCTTTTCTAAAGTAATCATTTTTTAGCTTGGAATATGTCTCGAGTCTCTCTTTATGGAGATTGTAATCAACACGGCATTCATCTTTCCGGTTCTTTTCTAGTTTGATTTCACACTCACGACAATAATCACATGTGTTAGTCTTTGGTTTTTTGAACGTAAAATTTCTCTGAAAAACTAGAAATAGGTCTTGTATTTCATGGTAAGATTATTCCCAGTAGTGTCTTTAAACAACTTTTGAGACTGCTCAAAAATGTTCTTAATCGTTAGGTCTGGGTTTTCGAAGTACAATCTGTTTGTTTTTACAGGTGTGTAATGACTTGGTTTATGTGGAATAGATTTTAAATGTTCTAAAGCCATAGAATAAACATCATCTGAAATTTTTCTTTGGTTTCCGTGTTTTCCACGTTTTTCATCAAGTAGAGTTTTCTCAACAATTTTTTTCTGTAATATTGTTACACGTTTCACTCCTACTTGATATAAGTCAACAAAAAAGGAACGGCATACGGGCACATCACAACCAGAAGTTTTAAGCTTCCATTGATACTGTCTGCTAATTTTGGGATTTTCTATCTTTCTATACCTTTCTGGAGGCTTCCCTAATGCCATACAACCTGCTAGAAGAGTGTCTTGTTATTTTTTTTAAACCAGTATCATAAAAAGAGTAAAATAAACGCTTTTGATCTTGCGAAGTTATTTTTGCAAAACATTTTTGTACACAAAACTTACGGACAACAGAAAATATCTTACTCTCTATAGTTTTTTCCGTAAATTTTGACACATACTCCTGTCCACCCTGTCTCTTAGATTTTGCCACGTTTTCTTTCCAATGATCTTTCTGAACAATTTTCTTTTTGGCCCCTTTTTTCACCGCGTTATCTAAAATAGCTTTACGACTAGCCATTGGTTTAAAATACATTTAAAGTTACAGTATAAAATATAACATAACCTCAATCACATTGTGAGAAATTCACCAAAACAGAGTTGATTTAGAGGCACAAATCTTTCTCAGCAGTGCCAACACTCCACTAAAAAAAGTGTTGTACCAACGTAAAAAACCGTAATATCGCAGAAAAAATTGGTAGACTGACAGAGTACAACATAAAGAGTTCAGTTCTGTGTTCACCGGAAGAAGGGCCCATGGTCTATAGGCCCTTATACTAGCCACCGCCTCGATTGAATATCGAGTTATTTATGGTTATTAAAAAACAACAAAGCAAAATTAGCTGTACGTCTTTAAGGATTTGTTATCAGCTATCCCTCATGTACCTTTTAGAACCTTCAAAAACCTGTATAAGATTTTTACATGAAATCGATGATTTTTCACAGAAAGACTGGGGTAGTAACTGAACTGACTGCACTGCCACACCATTGGGGATAAAACATTGTAAAAAGTGGGAACATCGAGGACCATATTAGCTCAATGTGCTCAATTGTGTATAGTAGCGTGGCGTATGGTTGCGCGCGTATATATATATATATATATACATATATATATATATATATATATATACATATATATATATATATATATATATATACATATATATATATATATATATATATATATATATATATATATATATATATATATATATATATATATATATCTTTTAAGCAGATATATTTTTTTCACTGCAAAATGTTTATAATCCGAGAACTAGACTAAAGGTAGATAATTTTGAGTACACATTTGAATAGTTTAAGAATGTTGTAATATGGTTTGTGCACCAATTTTCTAAAAAGTTATTTACCAGCTCTCGGTCTATAAACCATGGTAGATATTAGAAAACTAACATTTTTGCTCTTGTGCAAGATGTATCTGTTGTAATTTCATTTCTTAAATGTATATATATATATATATATATATATATATATATATATGCAAATTTTCAACTACTGTATACGTTATTCAGTATGTAGAACAAAGATAACACTTAATTGTTTGAATAGAAGTGAGAGGCAGTCACCATCTCGAAGGAGTAAGTATGACTTTTAAACAGTGTTGCTATATTTCTGTTACCTTTCCTTCTAAAATTTTAGTCCGATACATGAGTGTAAAATAATATTTAAATCCACTACAGTTCATTGTAGAATGAAAATTAACATTGTCCCAAAAAAAACTTAAATAAAATAGCCACGTAATTGTTATTTTCTAATCGATTCTATCAATTACTTAATTAGTTAACAAAGAACATTGATTTAAAGAATTGATGTGTGGCAACAACGCATTATTCCCCTAATGAGTCGTACAATTTTAATCCGACATTCAATAATTATCAGATACTGCCGAGGAGTGTGTAGTTCTTTGCATAAAATTATTTCGTCGCCAACTTTCAGTCGGTAAACCTTAAGAAAAACTCAAACACTTATATTCGAGGCTTAAATGCAATTCTTGTAGGTTTTAAGCTGTGGTAGCTTGGAAATTAAACAATAATTAACTTAACATTAACAAAACATAAATATTATTTTTATAAGAAAAAACCAACTAAAAAATTATTCTAAATAAATTAAAATGCATTTTAAAAAAAAATCTCTAACCAATTAAGTGTTCGAACAAACCACCATTTTGCGCTAAACAAAATCCGAATCTATCAACTAAAGCGAGTCTCATTGCATTCAGCTGATTTGGCTGTACCTGACTACAGAGTTGACAATTTTTTCTTGCAATTCTGCTTAATTTTTGGCTCGTTCGAATTCATGCCGATATAATTTTGATTGTAGCATTCCCCACAAATAAAAATCCAAAGGTGCTAAATCTGGTGATCAAGGGGGTCATTATATTGTTCGTCGTGTAGAAATTAATCGTCCAAGGAATGTTTGCAAACTTCGATTGCATATGTGCTGGGCAACCATCCTGTTGAAACCAGACATTATCGAAGTTGATCGCAAGGTTTCGAACTTCTGGAATAATCTGATTGCGTAATAAATCTAGATACTTACGTCCATTTAGATTTCCCGTAATAAAAAATGTACCAATTATATTATCGTTATAAAGTCCAGTCCACACATTTAATTTCTTTGGGTATTGTGTTTTCATTATAACGATCCGCACCAATAGTGGACGAAGGATGGATTATGACGTTTATGGATTGTGGGTGAAGATTCATCGAAAAAAAAAACCGTTTTTTAAAAAGTTATTGTTCTCATTCGATTTCTCCATCATAGTTTCACAAAAATCCATACGTTTAAAATGATCGTCTGGAAAAAGTTCTTGTGTGGTATGCACTGTATAGCAATTGTATTCATTTCGTTTTAAAATTTTCCTTACAGTTCTCTCCTTTAGGTCAACTTTGTCCGCAATTTGTCTACTCAAACCAAGCGTTTCTACAGCAGTTAAACAAACTTGCATTTCGCGAGCTTCGTGTTCAACAGAGATTTGTTTCGATCGTGGTTGATCCGTTGGACGACATTTCATACAGGTATTTATGTAACCGAAATTTTCAAGTTCTTAATAAACCAAAATTTTTAACAATTGATCGTACTGTTTTCTCTCTCGGAATTGGGCGATTTTCAAAAGCAGCAATAAATAACTGTATTATTTCTACAATAGAATGGCTCCCATAATACAATTTCACAATTTGAATCTTTTCTTCTCGAAAATATACGCTTGGCATATTAATTATTTGTTTTCAACCTTTTACCACCACAGCTAAAAATCAAATAGATAGGCCATAAACCTGCTCTACAGATAAGCACCGCCTATTCTTTTGAGAAGAAATCATGCACTCGTAGAGGGGAAACACCGTTTATACTACTTGTCTGTGTACTGAAGTGCGTTATTTATTTAGCTCACGCTGTTGTCACATATCAATTTCTCAATTCAGTGTTCTTTATTAATTAATCAAGTAATGATATAATCGTTTAAAAAATAACAGTTACATGATTACTTCATATAAGTTTTGTTGGGGCAATATTAATTTTAATTCTACAATGAACTGTAGTGGATTTAAATATGTGTAACAAAAATTTTGCAACACTGTTTAAAAGTTATACTCGCTACTCCAATATGCGTGGATTGTGTCTCACTCGTATTCAAACAATTAAGTGTTATCTTTGTTCCACATACTGAATAACGTATACGGTAGTTGATAACTTGCCATATCGATATATGTTAAAAATGTACATTGGCTTCATCTAGAAGGCGAAGTTCCATATAATAGTTACCATTAACAGTATTTTTAGAACATTTTAAATATATACTTAGTGATCACTAAAAACCAAAGAGTGCCAAATTACTTGTACTATAATATGTGTTGGTTATTCTAGAAGTGATGTAATATTAAATTAGGTAACTCCTTAATTCATACTCTCAGAGAGTTGCTTTAAAGGTGCCGTTAATATATATTTTAATTTTCTTTACTAGATTTTTTGGACCAGTTTTGTTAAGAGAAAAGTACAGTTAGTCTTACAGTTTGCAATTTAACGTTAGATTGATAGTTATGCGTTAAGTGTTAAGCGTTTTACATCGACATAACAACATTCAACAGTCTACATAACAACGGGTTCTTGTTACTAGGTTCCCTCGATATATGGAGAGCTGGTCGGCAAGTGTAAATAATCATTTAAATATAATATGTTCAATAAAATCGAAAATAAATACGCTAGATCATTTTAGTCATACTAAAATTTGCCTTTTTGAGAAAAGGTAATGTCTTTCTACTTTAAATTATGTTTTTGTTTGCACAAACTGATTGTGGTTTTATGATTTATTAGTAAAAATGTGTATTGTTTGTATTAACATATCAACCAATGATAGTAATAACGCTTGTACTGCAACACGTGTTTCAAAATTGTATGATCTCTAAAGATGATAACGTTTCAACTGTTACAAAATTTTCGTCTTCGCATTTGCCTTTTTTTATTTTTAATTATATATATATATATATAAATATATATATATATATATATATATAAATAATATATATATATATATATATATATATAAATATATATATATATATATATATATATATATATATATATATATATATATATATATATATATATATATATATATATATATATATATATATATATATATATATATATATATATATATAAAGTGGATGGACACGTATCTAACTGCTGTTAACGATGGCAGATAGACTGATTCGGGTCTTCCTCTATGCTACGCTCTACAGCAGTAACAACTTCTTCTGTACGCACTGTACGACGTGTCTGTGGATGCATATTATCATTTAGAGTAAACATGGTGCATAAACGTTCCATGGTTAATCGAATTACTTGCTCTGATGGACTATTATGTGGACCATAAAATGGACGTAGTGCGCGATACGTATTTCAAACAGAACCATAATTTTCAAAATAAATTTGTTCAATTTTAAAGCATTGTTCAGGCGTCAAGTCTATTCATGCTGAAAGGCCAAACCAAACTTAACATAAATTACTTGACAGCTGTCAAAATGACCGACAGTTAAAAAAGTGTTACCAACTTACAACCTCAAAAAAAAAACACCCTTTAGTATATATATATTGCTACACATTTCCAAAATTTGCTGTCCACGACGTTTTCTGTGACTATTTTCACCTTCCATATTTGATATGCGTTTATGACTTCATCTATAGTACTGGTGCACTTCAGTAATAGCCATAAAACACAGTTGTTGATAAAAAATATAATGGAAATTCCCAAAGAATTAAAGCAAGTGAAATTGCTTTTAGAATTATTTTTAATACAAGTAGCATTACCTCTATAGGGATTGGCATAATTATGTATTTGCAATAAGTGTTCAAAATGTTCACCCTTCATCTTAATACACATCATATAACGATTTTCAATTGAATTAATAAGGCGAGCAAGCATCGCGAGATCTTCATTGATGATATCTAACTTGAGTGTTATCCAATGTTTGATACTTTCGACGTCTTCGATCTTCGCGCAAAAACTCTGTTCTTAAGCATGTTCCAGATTGAGAAATCCATAGGAGTAATGTTTGGCGACTTTGGAAGCCACGGTTCGTTTCCACGTCTACCGATCCATCCAGGAAAATGCTGGTTTAGCTTAACTTAAAATTCTACTCGAAACACAACGACTAAACGCACGAAAATACCGGTTTTCGTTCATTTCGAGGTCGACTAGCATACTGACTTATGTCCAGCTGACCATGTTGCTAGATAACGCAAGCTGAATGCGTTGTTTTGGACGACGCCAGCTGACTCATGCCCACCACTATATTTCTTTGAATTTAGTGCCTCTAATTTTGAAACTATACTATAACTATTCCGCCTAACGCCTTTAACTATACTATACTAGTATACTATAACTATTCCGCCTTTGTACTTAAAATTCTACTATTAAAGTAGATAGTTTACATTTTTGCTAAATATAAATTCGTTTTATTCTGGTCACATTCATTACTTCACTTCAGTGACAATCGACACATATTACTATATTTACCAATTGTCTGTATTATAACCATGGCTTTGAAACAAACATTTACTCCAATATGAAATTTTAATTTTTTATGCTAGTCATTTTTATTAAAAAAAAAAATAAACATTTATTGGTGAGTTATTAGCGTTAAATTAGTCATTTTTTATTAATGATATACGAGCCCTTTCCCATATCAGTTGGTCCAGCGTTAGATTGGTAAGAAAATTAAATTTTAGAGAACAAAAATAAATGTGTAGTGTAAATTTTAGAAGTTTTAATGCATCGAACAACAATTTTGAATTTCCTAATTATAGAAAATATTTTATAACGTAATAAAAACTATTGATTAAACAGAATTATAATAAATTAAAAAAAAAAACGCATAGAATATGTAATATTAACAAAAAAAGTGAAAGTTTACCACTGAGTTACATCCCCTTTATTTTTAATGACATCCACAATTCTTCGAGGCATAGTTTTTACCAAGTTCTGACAAAATTCTAATGTAAACGAATCCCATATTTCTTGCAATTTTTTCTTCAATTCGTTGACGGACCTGGCAGGATATTTTTTCAAAGCTTTTTTCATTTCACCCACAAAGTCTATCGGGGACAAGTCGGGACTGTTAGAAACCCATTCCAGAAGTGGTATGCCATGGTCGTCATTATATTTTAAACTCTTTTTTGAGGTATGACAACCCGCGCCGTCCTATTGGAAGACAAAATCTTCCGCTGTTAAACAGTGTTCCATAATCGGTAAAAGAGATTCTTCTAAAATATTTAAATATTTGTCTATGTTTACAATCCCATCGATAAAATGTAAGTTTCCCATACCTTTACATACACGACATGCTGCTCAGATCATGACAGATGTAGGAAATTTTTTCTCTTCTCTTTTTTCTCTTCAGACAGTTGGGATGGAAAGCTTTATTTTTCCTGCGAATGACGCGACTTCTACTGTCTCCAACACACACTTCAAATCTGGACTCATCACTGCATTGTATTGAATCCCAATGCGACTGAGTCCAATTTTTATGCTTTTTTGTCCATCTCAGTCTATTTTTCTTTTTTTGTAAAGTTAAAAGTGGCTTTTCCTTAGCTTAAAATAAAATGAAATTTATTAAAAACAATTCGTACTAATTTCTTCAACTATAAAACTTACTTTTGTAAGTACCAAATCCTAATTTGTGGGCGTGTCGGTGACATATTGATCTAGAAATGTGTCTTCCAATAACGTCACTCCATAAAACGCTCAACTCCATATAATTTGTTCGTCGATTTTTCACTATAATGCGTGTTAATGCCCTTCGATCTGCTTAGACAGAATTAAAAAATCTAGTAATGGTTGAACAAATTTTCTCATCGGTAACTTTACTTCGACCCATTGTACAATCCACAAACGGCAAAAAGCTTTACAATACTACAAAATACATTTGACATTAACTGACAATAGTATTGTTTTGTAAACACGTATAATGTGTATTACGTTTTGTATAAGTAACGTAAACTTGAAAAAATCAACGTATGTTGAAATAAGTGAATGCATAGCCAGGGCACAGAATAATAAAACAATCAGAATGCCCACTCTGCTTGTCAAGATAAGTACGCTCATCTTGTTCGCGCAGACGGAATCAGCCATGTTTTAAACGGAACCAGTGCTGTTCAGTGAAATTTTATCTGGTGTGCATAGAAAAATTAACCCGTTTTAATTTACTTACGGCAACCATAGACATAATATGCAATATTTTATTCGTACTTTTAGGTCGTAGCTTGTCACAAATTTCTCAATCCGAGTCTGTGTTTCCGTTTAAAATATGGCGATCGCGTGCTGACACACTTCAAATGCGGCATCTGAGAGTGCGCATTCTGATTGTTATTTATTCTGTGGCCAGTGTTAAGTGAATTTTTTTTTATTGTTGAAAATAAATAAAAAACCATAAGGATAATGTTTTTAATAAATATTAGTAAAAATGCTATATTAATTAATATGGGAGCTTATAAAAACATGCAGAGTATAATTTGTTTATGGTAATCGACTGCAAATTCCATAGGTGGGCCAACTGATATGGGAAGGGACTCGTACATGTATAATATTGCACATGATCTTAATTATTAGTCATTAAGTGTCTGATATTTTCATAATGCACTAATTTTACACTCTTTTTTGGTAACGTCTATTATACCCTTCAAAAACGTCTATTTTTTTGAGCTTTTTCCTTTTTACTTTTTCATTTGTACCACAATATTTATAGAGTTGCTTAAATTCATACATGTCACAAGTTCTAATTTGTTTACTATGCCATTATTTACCTTTACCGAGACACTATTATATTATTATATATTTTAAGGAATATTGAACTGTTTCGTAACATAAAAGACTATTTTAATTGAAAGACTGTAATATTTATTTTATATTTACGAATACGAGTGTGTGCAATAGTATTCGATCTCATTTTTTAAATTAAATTTAAGGTTTTATTTAATATTTAAATTTATTTATTAATAATATTATTTTAATACTTTTACATTATTTTTCCGCCTATCTAATAAGGTATATATTTGTCAGAAACATATTGTCGTATGCACATATCAGGTAAAGGAAATACGTTTATTACATAAATTGGTATTTTTTCTAATATTAATATTCATAATAAATGTCGATATTTTACATCTGCCTGACATTCCGATCATAAACAAAAGCTAGTAACCTTGTGTAAGTCCTTATTAAAGTCGAATCAAAAGAGAATACTAGGTTTTAATGATCAAACGCAGTTCAATACTGAGGAAATAAATGCAGTACAGAAAACTTAACCAACCACATCATTTATTGCCGCGATATGAGGTACAATCCCAATATCGACGTCTTAAATTGTGGTTTATGCTGATGACAGCACGGATTAGCACAAATTTAAATTGTGTAAAAGGCGTCCAAGACAGGCTCAGATTAAATCAAAGCACCTAATATATCTCCCAGAAAAACTACTGCTCATATGTCAGATATAAAGATAAGAGAATACATGTTCGAAAAGTATACAATACTTTAAGTACCTAGCGGTTTCAGTTAATGGAATTATCACTAAAAGCATAGAAATTAACGAATGTAACAACAGTATTGTAATATTATTATTATTCTAATTTATTGTTTTTATTTATTATTAAAGGTGTTCTACACTTATAACACTTATAAGTTTATTTAAAGTCTTTATTTGCACAATATAACTAATTTATTTACATTAATAATTATATAATTTATCTACATTTCTTATAATACGTGCCTTACATTTTAAAACCCGACGCGATGTTCAAAAACTAACTGTTCTGATTACAACAAAATTCCTCTTTAAATATAAAATGCCGTTATTCTCGAACTTCCGCGAATTGCCGCGATTTCCCATCGAAGACCAAAGAAGGTCGCTCAGACTGGTTTTATTCGGCCTGCTTTGGAAATTTCAAGTCGCGGGTGACTCATCAGAATTCAGGTATACAGGTCTTTCAACTGAGCGCCGAAATAACTAGAATAGAAAAGATATTAGTAATAAATGTGTTTACAGTTTTGAGGGATATGATAACAATACTGTTATCTATCGTAACAGTGTATTCAAAAATAAGAAATTCATTAAAGACACAACGCTGAAAATTTATACAATGTGCTTACCACTGAAAGACTAAGAAAGATAAAGGATCCAAAAAAGAAAAATAACATAGTTGAACAAGCAACTAAAAAGGCTTGTGTAAAAGCAAACAAGAATATGTACTGTAAAATATTTAAAAATAAGTTGTCCTTTGTAAATTAGAGTCATTTGCAATATATACATAAAATCCACAATGAAAAAAGGTAATTTCCTGTAGTTGGCTGTATACCATATATCACAAAATGTTTTATTAAAAAAATCCTTTATAAGAGATATATTGTTTTAAAAGATCCCTTACAGGTTAAATCACAGAACTTTTTGGGAATTAAAATATTCCATCTTCAGTGCTGCTACTAGGTATACATGTTTAAAACCACCAAATATATGGCTGAAAACCCTCTAAATGTTATTTAGTTACTGGCCCGGAAACGTAATCTTTAGGCAGCAATTTTAAATAAAAAGTTGCTCTAGAGTTGCTACCTAAAGTCCATTTAGAGATTACGTTTCCGGGCTAGTAACCCTTGTTGGGAGTTGCCATGAAGTGAATCCGCTCAAAATTTTAACATCGTACATAATCATCAGCAGCCATGTAATCTAATACCAATAAAATGGCATTTAAAAGGTTTCACTCATATATTTGGTGACTTTAAACATGTATACCTAGTAGCAGCACTGAAGATGGACTATTTATTTCGAAAACGTTCCGTGATTTAGTCCGTAAGGGCCAAGAGTTCCATTTTTTTAATAAAATTTTTTTATATAGGTACATAAAAGGTATATAGGTATTTAATATATCGTATTTCCTTTACCTACTATGTATGCTTTACACAAAATTAGATATATACATATAAATAACAATTATACTTCCACTATATTAAAACACTAATAAATATCATTTTGTGTATACAGCGTGTTTAGTATTTTTGTTTTTTTTTCTTTCTTACACTCTGTATATACAAATGTGTACATATACTAGTCATAACCATTGCGATGAAAATATATACAAGAAGGTTCCTTTAGTGTGACGTGTACGTATATATTAATACATAAAATTTACTGTAAAAAATAAAGAATACTGATGTACTTTCTCATGATCAAGTATTGTAGTTTTATAAATATACAAATAAAAATTTGCTCTAGAAAATGTAGTTTATTTCACTCTACTAATTTCTTCACGATAAATTCGAAAATGTTTCTAGAAGATTCGACGAGACTTCTCAAATAATTAAAGAAGAATGTAGTCGGAACAATGAGAAATTTGAATAAATTTCTAGAACATTCGATAAGGTAGAAGAGAAGATCAAACAGTTAGAGAGCATGATAAGTTAGATTAAAGAGTTAAAAATAAGTTTGTTACAACACAACGAAAAACCGTTACATAACTTTTTATTATACTGTTACGAACATGCATTTGGCGTGGCCCGTGTAACGGTTGCATCTCGAAAGCGCCGAGAACTTTCGAGCGTTGTATCGAGCGCGGGAGGGATCGACCCGTCAAATAGGCGAATTAGAGGTGGGATACTCCAGAATGTTCTAGTACATAATTACTCTTATATATAAACATACCTTCTATGAGTTAAGTTAGTTGATAAGATATCGGTAGTGGTCTTTGTACGAAAGAACGTTTAAAAAAAAGTACGTGTGTGCCTGACCAAAGATGCTGCTAGTAGAACTTTCAGTAAAACAGTTGTGTGAGCAACTAGAAGAACGCGATGAAGACTGCAGCGGGTCCAAGAAGATACTCCAAGAACGACTGAAGACTGTTCTCGACAAGAATGGAGACGACCCAGAGACATTCCAGTTCCAGTCAGCAGAAGAAGCAGTTTTAACGAAAATAAAAAATGTGTCGCAAATGATTGAAGAAACTTCTAAAAAAAAATGATAATAAATTTGAAAACGTCTCGCAAATGATTTAAGAAACTTCTAGAAAAAATGAAAGATTCGAAGAAACGTCTCAAATTATTAAAGAAGTAGCTAGACAAAACGACGAGAAACTCGAAAATGTTTCTAGAAGATTCGACGAGAAATTTTAAAATATTTCTCAAATGATGGAAGAAACTTCTAGAAAGAATAATGAGAAATTTGATGAAGTTTCTAAAACATTCCATAAGATACAGAAACATGTAAACGACAAGATAGAAGACGTAGAAGAGAAGATCAAACAATTAGAGACCATGATAACTAACACGAAAGTGCTACCACCAGTAGCTAGTGCCAGTAGCTTTAGATCCGGTAGTGAAAGAAGAATCACCTAGAGACGAAACGACACATCATATGAGATTCAAATTGTCACCATTTGATGGAAAGTCTTCTTGGTCCATATATCTTAGACAATTTGAAGCTATTGCGACAGCCAATCATTGGACAGAACAAGAAAAAGTTGTTTCCTTGACTGCTGCTTTACGAGGTGATGCTGCGGATATCCCAAGATCAATTCCTAAGGGTCAAGAAAAATGTTACCAGACCTTGTTCACTCGACTAGACAAACGTTACGGAGATGCCCATTTACAGTAAGTGAAAATTTGCAAGAGTTTGAAGCAGATGTTGCTCGTATAGTGCGGTTGGCTTATCCGGAGGTACCAGACAACATTTTGGAAGAAATTGCTGTAGATACCTTCGTCAATGGGTTAAAAGAAAGTGAATTACAGAAAGCTTTACGACTAGCAAGACCGAAAGTTCTAGATGAAACGCTCGCTATTGCCTTAGAACATGAAACAGCTAGTCAAACTTCACGGAGCCATCGAGTAAGAACCATTAAAGAAGGTGACGAACCAAACGATGAACGCCTGGAAGAAATGGTACGAAAAGTAGTTCGTAGTAACACGATGCTGAAGAGACGCGAGCTCAGATGTTGGAATTGTGGTGACGTAGGTCACATTCGCCGTAATTGCAAGAAAATGATACAACAGTCGAAAACTAGAACGGGTCGACACCACGGGGCAACTGCCGACCTCGAGAAACATAGCCCCCATAGTAACTGTTAACATTACATCCTCCGGTTTAATTCATAGCTTGTACATCGAGGGTCGTATCAATAATATATGTAGATCGTTTTTGGTAGATACAGGTGCAACAAGAACTATTGCACGTCCAGAAGTTGAACGAGGCCATCTTAAATTATCACCTGCAACAGTAAAGCTTAGAACAGCAACTGGTGAGATAATTAATACATATGGCGAGGCTAATATGTCAGTATCCATTGGCCAGACCACAGTGAAACATAGAGTATTAATTGCAGAGATCTCCGACGAGTTCATATTGGGGATGGATTTACTAAGGAAAGTTGGGGCTGTATTGAATGTCAAAAATGGAGTTCTCGAGATCAATGGTGAAGAGTTGCCGTTTCATGAAGACAAAGAAGATGTTATCAGCTTAATAACTACTTATGACGTAACAATACCCTGTAATAGTGAGAAAATTTTGATGACCAGACCTAATGGTTACTGCCGAGAGGGAAGTTTAAGGATGGCCGAAGATGTGAACAATGCCGAGTTCTTAACGGCAAAAGCTTTGGTGAGAATTCGAGATGTCGTTCCTGTAAGAGTTATGAATTTAAAGGGAACTGCTATTAAGTTAAGTAAAAGAACTTTGATCGGACAGTGTGTTCCCGTGGCTTCGATTTGTTCTATGAATACTAATGAGAAACCATCGAAATCTAGGTATCCAAAGGAGCATGTTGAGATTGTGATTAAAACGTGCCAAGATCTTGATGGCGACCGTACTAAAAAAGTGAAGTCTATGCTCACAGAATTCCAAGATGTTTTTGCCATTGATAAGAATGATAAGGCAAAACAAGCATAGTAAAGCATAAAATTAATACCGGAGACTCTCGGCCAATCAGACAACAACCTAGACGACTTTCATTTGCGAAAAGAGATGAAGCCGAAGACATCATCAAAGATATGAACAAACAAGGGGTATTTGAACCATCAAACAGTCCATGGACATCACCAGTAGTGCTAGTAAAGAAGAAAGATTGTTCAACGCGTTTTTGTATTAACTACCGACAGCTCAATGCGGTAACTAAAAAAGATAGTTACCCTTTTCCCAGAATAGACGATACTTTGGATACTCTTTCTGGTTCTCCACACTCAATCTAAAAAGTGGATATTGGCAAGTAGACATGGAGCCAGCTGATCGGGAAAAAACCGCATTCTCGATAGGATCAGGGCTTTGGCAGTTGACAGTTATGCCCTTTGGTTTATGTAATCCCCCTGCCACATTTGAAAGATTAATGGAGGCAGTTTTAAGAGGTCTAACATGAAAAACATGCCTGATTTATTTGGATGATGTAATTGTGGTTGGAAGATCCTTCGATGAACATGCCAACAATCTGAAAGAAGTCTTTCAACGATTGCGGGCAGCGAATTTGAAGTTAAGTCCGAAGAAATGTCACATGTTTCGACGAGAAGTGAAGTACTTGAGACATATTGTAGCAAGCAATGGTGTAACAGCTGATCCTGAAAAACTTGCAGCCATTAAGGATTGGCCGGTACCAAGAGATAAACACGAAATTAGAAGTTTTCTTCTAATCTAGAAGTAATCCAGAGGGCCAGATGGCAAGATGGTTAGAACGATTACAAGAATATGATTACGAGATCGAACACAGGGCTGGCATAGTTCATTCAAATAGTTTCGAAACGGCTGTGCAGTGCAAATTGTAATCACTGTCTTAAATTAGAAGAACGACTTTGCCCATGAGACGAACCACCGTCATCGATGATCAATGGCAGCCTCAACAGCTACAAGACGCTCAAGCAGATGATCCATGTATAAAAAGAGTATTGGATTGGATGTGTCGAAGTGAAAGATCTTCTTGGCAAGACATTAGTGCATGTAGTCCCGAAGTCAAGTGTTACTGGAGCCAATGGAATTGCCTAGTGCTAAAAGATGATCTTCTGTATAGAACCTTTGAGAACGATGATGGTACAGAAACTAAGCTTCAGTTGATTGTAGCTAAAAATAAAGTGTCAGAAGTATTACGTCAGTTGCATGACGGTGCATCAGGTGGACACTTTGGTATTATGAAGACTCTGCAAAAGGTTCAAGAACAGTTCTATTATGTGAACTGTAAAAATGATGTACGATTATGGTGCCGGGAATGTGAACTGTGTGCGACCAGTAATGGTCAAGTTGGTAAAAAGAGGGCACCCATGAAACAGTACAATGTTGGTAGTCCTATGGAAAGAGTAGCAATCGACATTGCAGGTCCACTTCCAGAGACGAATGATGGAAATAAATATATCCTGGTAACTATGGATCATTTTACGAAATGGACTGAGGCCTATGCGATACCAAATCAAGAAGCTGCTACCGTTGCAGAGGTACTTGTTAAAGAATTCTTTAGCCGATTTGGTGTTCCCTTGGAGATCCACTCCGACCAAGGGCGAAACTTCGAGTCAACCCTTTTCCAAAACGTTTGTAAATTGATTGGTGTCAATAAGACCAGAACGACACCCCTGCATCCTCAATCAGATGGAATGGTCGAGAGGATGACCCGAACGATGGGTAAACACCTGTCCAAAGTTGGATTAGAACATCAAAGAGATTGGGACCAGCACATTCATTTATTCCTAATGGCCTACCGCTCGGCCGTGAATGAAACAGGCCAGACTCCAACTTGCCTGATGTTAACTCGTGAAGTTCGTTTGCACTGCGACCTAGAGTTTGGCTATGGACCTTCCGAAGAACATGTTGCAAGCGAAGATTATGTCGACCGCCTGAAGATAAGAATGAACAACATTCATAAACTTGCATGACAATACAGCCAGTTAGCCAGTGACAGAATGAAAGATCAATATGATTCTCGATGCAAGGATGAAAGCTATGAAGTAGGTGATCTTGTTTGGCTTTATAATCCACAACGTCGTCGAGGCTTGTATCCTAAATTGCAAAGATAATGGGAAGGTCCGTACGAAATTAAAAAGAGAATGAATGACGTAATATACCGAATTAAGAAGTTGCCGAAAGGTAATAAATCGGCTTGCACCTTATGCTGGCTCAAATGAAACAGAAGAAGCACGAACCCTTCAACATGAGATCAAAGATGACCGGCGACCAAGCTTTAATGAATTTATGTCGAATTACGCAGAAAGAAAGAGTGCTAGATTCGGCCTGACGACAGAAGTTCAGCAGGATCTTTTTAGTGTTCCGCATAACGTTTCTCTAGCCCACTGTGTTGCCCAAGATCTTGAGATGACTAAAGAAATCTCATCTGTATTTTATAAGAACTTCGGTCGTTTGGACGAGTTAAAAAACCAGCAGCTTAAAGTTGGAAGAGTACTGAGATTAGAAGATGGTTACTATTGTACAGTATAATATACTGTTGGAAGTGCATCATATGATCTTTTTGGTTCTCTGTAAATTAATGTTTTTTACTTAAGTTTTTTCACATATTTTTTATATACATGTACCATTACCACATGTCTTTTGCTGTGCTAAGTTGAGTTAATTTGTAAACTGTATTCAGTTCCAATTAATTGTCTATACAACATAATATTTAATGTCCATTATCATAAGCTTCTTCACACATTTTATATCTTTGACTGCTATATATCTTTTTAAGGTAACACACTTATAATAACTTTTCCATGTATGTTTGGTTTTTCATATTGTTCTTTTTAGATGAACTGATGATGCTTCCTGATTAGGAAGCGAAACGTCTTTAATAAATAGATGAAGTAGCCACCTTCACTGTCTTTTATTTCTCCACTTTGACCGAAAAACCCACCACTCTTCGAGTGTTCCTTAGTTTATATATATATATATATATATATATATATATATATATATATATATATATATATATATCTATTGAACCTAGATACTACCGACATTTGTTAAAATAAACGTTAAAGAGATATTGAAAAACAAACAAAGTAAAATAAAAATATATGAGAAATTATAAACGTTTTAAAGGTAAGAATAGTAGATACAAAGAACTCCTCTAAATTAAAAAAATTCGCCGCCTGTGAAACTAATACTTCGGGCATTTCCGAAGCCTTCTGAACTGTAAGTTCCAACTGTCTTCCCTCTTAGTAGAATCTTCTTGTTTGAACACAGCTAGATGTGCCTCACTTCCTTTTTGTTAGCGACTTAAAAGTAGATATGTCTACTCAACCTCAAAACCAACATAATTGCTTACTTGAATCTCAGAAAAGACAGGTAAAACAAAAAAAAAAAGGATTTAAAATCCAAAATTTAAAATTGAAGTTGGAATAATTAATTAAACAGAAATAAAACTGAATCAAAGTAAAACAAAAGCTGTGATAAGTATAAATGAACTCAGCCAAGAATACCTAGATCGAGAATAGTGCATTATCTGCTCAAATACAGAGGGTTTCCTATTTACAATTCAGGATCAGATAGTACCAAAAACAAACTACCTCACTTAGAATATCGCCCAAGAACCTCAAGTGCAAAATGACAAATGTTTACCCTTTCTAAACATTTCTAATTTCTCATCAGTTTTATTAGAAGTTTCATTTCTCTGTTTATTTTTATGTTGGGTCGTCTCCATTCTCGATTAGATCGTTTTTGACCTTTTTAATTCACTAGAATCTTCGTCAAACTGTTCGAGCAACTGCCTCACGGTAAAATGTTTTAGCAGCATCGTTGATAACTCACTGGCACATTTTTAAAATAAGTCATAAATAGTCTGCACCGATAACAGGATATCTTTTTTTAAAAAGACAAAGTTTTTTTACGTTGGCTAAAGTTCTAATCTGAGCCAAGTACCATCCTCCTTTATCCGGGCTTGGGACCGGCAACAAGATCATTGAAATAGTAAATCTACTCAATGATCATGTAGGAGGAGTTAAAAAAACTTGAATTATCTAGATGTAAAGCCAAAATTAAAATTTTCAACAAAAATTCAATAATTATGTTTTCAGAAAATCAAGTGAAAAATCAACAAAGGGTTATAAACCTGTCAATATGTGTTTAATTTATTAAGTAAAATAATGTAATTCGTATTACTTGAAACATATCATTTATCTACTAAAACAGACAAATCCTGCAATACTTTATCAAGACGCAACTGTGTTATAAAGAACTACGACATAAAAGATCTAGTTAAAATGCCACCAGAAAAGATATATCAAAGATATAAGATAAAAGAAAGAGAAATTACCAATCAAGAAAAGAAATTTACGTGCTTGAAAGACTCCATTCCATAACTTTCTAAAATTGCTAAAATTTTTGGAAGATTTTATTTTTCTCGGAAGTGAAAGACGCTACATAAAGAGATAACTGATATTCCAGAAGAAAGATTCAGTGTTATCTAGTCTTAGGTTTCTACCGAAACATTTAGGCGTCGAATATTACTGTGGAACGGGCGCCGGCGACTTGGTTATCACTAAAGGTTTTTTCTAGAATACCATTTACCAGCTGTCTGTGAGTATCTATGAGTGCAGATTTTTAATTTGATAAGGAAGACAAATTGAACCTTGTTTTATTTAATTGTAGATATGCAGTAGCTCTAAAACCACTTTAATAAAACCGCCAAGCACCTCAACATAATAATTTCCGATAATCAAACATAATAAAACACAAAATTTTTAACTCCCATATATTATATCCCTCGTGACAGCGTGATTAAAATACAACCAATGCCACCAGAAAAGATAAATCAAAGATATAAGATAAAAGAAAGAGAAATTAACAATCAAAAAAAGAAGTTTACATACTCAAAAGACTCCATAACTTTTTAAAATTGCTAAAATGTTTAGAAGATTATATTTTTCTCTGAAATGAAAGACGCTACACAAAGAGCCGAGATAACCGATATTCTAGAAGAAAGATTCAGTGTTATCTAGTCTTAGGTTTCTACCGAAACATTTAGGCGTCGAATATCACTGTGAAACGAGTATCTTACGAGTATCTTAGTCTTAGGTTTCTACCGAAACATTTAGACGTCGAATATCACTGTGGAACGAGCGCCGGCGACTGGGTTTTCACTAAAGGTTTTTTCTAGAATACCATTTACCAGCGGTCTGTGAGTATCTATGAGGGCAGATTTTTAATTTGATAAGGAAGACAAATTGAGTTTTATTTAATTGTAGGTATGCAGTAGCTCTTAAACCACTTTAATAAAATCACCAAGCACCTTAACATAATAATTTCCGATAATCAAACATAATAAAACACAAAATTTGTAACTCCCATATATTATATCCCTCGTCCCATATATTATATCCCTCGTGACAGCGTGATTAAAATATAACCAATGTCACCAGAAAAGATAAATCAATGATATAAGATAAAAGAAAGAGAAATTAACAATCAAGAACAGAAATTTACATACTCAAAACACTCCATAACTTTTTAAAATTGCTAAAATTTTTAGAAGATTTTATTTTTCTCGGAAATGAAAGACGCTACATAAAGAGCCGAGATAACTGATATTCCAGAAGAAAGATTCAGTGTTATCTAGTCTTAGGTTTCTACCGAAACATTTAGGTTTTTTCTAGAATACCATTTACCAGCTGTCTGTGAGTATCTATGAGGGCAGATTTTTTATTTGATAAGGAAGAAAAATTGAACCTTGTTTTATTTAATTGTATTTAAATTCCCAATAAAATAATAATTGCACTTAAAAAATCATAAAATCACACAAAAGACGAATATAAAATTCCCCAGATACCATATCTACAGGAACGACTACAGAGCAAATTTAGGAGGACTAGACATCCTAGTTAAAAGAGGAATGTAAACCATAGTATCCAATAAACACCAGCACTACAACAATTGCCTATGATTTTGCTTTAAATACCTACAAAATAAGTTCTTTATCATTTTCAAGGAATATATAGTGATTAGATATGTTATGTTCCAGCAATATACTTAAGCAAATGGAAACAACGACAATAAAAGTCCAGATGAGACAAGGAGATATAAGGATCACCTGAGCATATGTGAGGCCAAGAGACATACTATATGACGACGACCTGAATGTGTTCCTTAACACAGAAGAAAAATCCTCAAATTGGAATGATGAGTTACAACAGAAACTGGAAAATGGAAAGCTACGTAGAAAATCGATGTCAAAGAGTGCGGCTAGAAGGGAAATTGAGTAGAGCAAGAAGCATTAATATTGGTATACCACAAGGGACTGTATTAGGACCCATATTATTTCTCGAGCCCTTCGAGATGTAGTGGTAAGACGTATCTTAAAAATTTCATGGGTAGATCGTGTGACTACTGTTAAGGCCCTACGTAAAATGGGCAAGGAATGCGAAATAATTAACACAATCAAAGAGGGGACCAGGGAGAAGGAAGAACAATAGCTTGGCTTCAAAACCCGAGAGAGTAATTTAATAAAAAGTAGTTAAAGTAGCAAAAAAGATATAATCGACAAAATCGACGGTGGCATGGATTAAAATAAAATACCACCATCCTGCGTTTCTTGAGACATACACACACACACACAAACACACACAAACACACACACACACACATACACACACACACACACACACACACACACACACGCACACACACACACAACAAAGTACATCCTAACTCCAGGGGACATGAGATTCCCGGAGTAAAGTGTTCTTATGTCCATAGATCAAAGATATCACGTCTCGTGGAGACGGTACCTCCCTGACCACCAAGCTACCTCCTCCCCTCTCCAATCTTAGACGTAACGTTGGGGAAGCTTTACTAGTTTTTTTAATCTTGCATGCTCTTCTCCAAATGTGAGTCCGTACAGCGAGTCAGAGAACTTGGTTTTTAACCTTGGTCACTGGCTCTTCGTATAGGGGTTTGCTTAGCAAGCAAGCAATTTATTTGAACCCAGCCTTGGAATTACGTTCGGGTGTAACAATTCATTGGAGCTAGGTGTATTAAGTCGTGTGTCCAGAATATCCCTTTCTCCCCTCCAACACTTTGATGCGCGATAGGGGCACAACTATCAGCCAAATGCTCTTCATGTGGAAGTCCTGGGTAATAGAACTCCAACATGGTTTAACTAACTGATTCAAATTTAGGCTAGCGTTAATCGCTTTATTGCTGTTATCCTCTTGTGACTTATCCACGAAACTAAAATTACTGACTTAAGCATCAAGCCTCCACTCTGGGCTGCGTTCATTTCGGAGACTTGGTTCACAAGGATTTGGGCCCTACGTGCCCGGGTGTTAGGTTTAATTAATTTTTTTGGTGGTTTACGCCAGTTTCTTGTTAGTATTTTTTAATTTTTTTTGGTGGCCGAAGCCGTTTTTGTGTTTTTTTGTGATTTTTTTTGTAGAATGTCTGAAATGAAAGTCTTATTAGTGCATGTAAAATGTCTTAATAGCTGGGGTCTACACAGTGTTTGCTTACATAGGCAACCGACCATCCGGAGGATCTGGTCATCAAGCTCACAACAGCTAACGATGAAGTTCTCTTCAAGTGGCTTTCTTTAGGGTATAAACATCAATTGATGTATACATTAATGTAAAGAAAGATCCAACATGATGAGTATTTTATTTAATTTTAATTGTTTAGAACAAAAAATGTTACTGTCACATGCAAAATTTTGTAGAGCGTTTGTTGAAACAGAGTACCAGTCGTTAACTGCGTTCTACGCAGGTGTAACACTTAATTTGATTTTTGTGGCTAAAAAACGAAATTACAAAGCAAAATACCAGAAAAAAAACCAATATCTTAAATTAAGCAAAAACTAAGTTTATTCTATAAATATATATTTTTCCATATTTCCTATATTTTATTGCAAAAAATCAAATTATGAAGTTATCTTCAAGTGGCTTTCTTTTGGGAGTAAGCATCATTTGATGTATACTTTAATATAAAGAAAGATCCACCAAGAAAAGTACTTTATTAAATCCTAGAATACTAATGTGATGTTATTTTAATTTTATTTAAAGTCTTTTAACACTAACACTAAAAACACAATTTTCAACATTTTATTTACTATATGCTACATATATTACAATATATATATATATATATATATATATATATATATATATATATATATATATATATATATATATACAATATATTTATTAGACTAACTCTATACAATTTAATTTCTCTTATTTATACCGTGCGCCTATGCTTCTAGAGATTTCTGGGCGCTGGTTAATTGTCGCTTCGAACGCTTGAATCATTCCATGGGCTTCTAGACTGGAGGCGGCAGAAATATATTCACAATTAAAAAGAGGGACAGAAGAGACCAGACTAGAAATAAATATTCAAAAGACAAAAAAGCTAGCAGGCAAGGGCTAGGGGAAACAGACGCACAGTTGAATTAGAGCATGATATTGAAATTGGAGAAAGTTTCACATTAAACATGGATGAAACATAACCAGAAATTCAAAGAAGAATAGTAAAGGGAAACAACCTTACTTTTCACTCGCCCATGTGTTCCGCTCCAAAAACACACACTGGAGATCGAAATTCAGGGTCTACAAATTTATTACCAGACCAATAGTATATTATGGGTTCAAGACATGAGTTATGACAGAAGACACAAAACAAAAGCTGGAAGTCTTCGAAAGAAAAGTCCTAAGGAAGGTATTTGGACCCATTAAAGAAAACGGAGTATGGAGATCTAGGAGACAAGCATGAACTCTACCAACTGTTCAAAGAGGTACCGATCTCAGAATTCGTTAAACTTCAAAGACTTCGATGGGCTGGTCATGTAGTGAGAAAGGAGACCGAAACATTCATAAAAAGAGCCCTAGATAGTAAAATGCAGAGTGTAAGACCAAAAGGAAGGTCATGGAAAGGGTGGGAGAATGAAGTAGCATCGGACGCGCAAAGTTTGCTAGACGTGAGAACCTGGAAAAGATCGGCGCGGAACTGGCAAGGTTGGAGACACAGGTTGGAGGAAGCCATAGCTCGATTTAAGCTGTAGTGCCATTGGAGAGAGAGAGAAAACTTACTGACATATATCAATGAAATTAATGGTACTTAATCAAGAAATATCAACATCCTTGGAAACCGTAAATAAAAACAAAAAAGAATAAATAACTCACTCGCCGCCTCATCGGTCACACGTGACTCACCCATGACTATTTACTTCAACGTAAAAATAAAGACCTGTTGTAAAAAACCAAAATTGACTAAAAAACTTATTGACGCCAAACTTACTAGGGTTTCAATTCAACATGCTTATACCAATAGAAACGTAACAATAGAAAGTTTCAAATATCTAGTACTTTTTGTCCAAGAAAAACTAAATATAAAACAATATGGAAAGAAGAAAAAAAAAACAGTTTTTTAATATCACATTACGATAATCCAACTAACTGTGTTTTTAGTCTTCAGTTTAATGTACAAACTGACCTATAATCTATAATAATATAACAAAATTTGAAAAATTCACCTGAACAAAATCTAATTTTACAATTCTGTATGCGTTTCTTACGTACCAGCGGTACACATTAACAGAAGCAATGCAATCTCCACTGCAGTCCCTTTCCTGCCCGAGACTCGCCACTAACTGAAGGGCTTCTCTAAGGTCGCTGTATATATTCCTGATCTGCATGATACCGATACCGGATTTGTACCGGTTGGTTCTAGTTTCTGCCGGCGACTGGGCACTAACTGTGGGGCTCCTCGAAGGTCCGCTGTTTAAATTCTAGTTCGGTATTGGAATTTCCTGGGCGTCCGTGGAAAGTTTTGGGCTTTATTATTTATTGCTACTGGGAACAGCGGACGGTTCATTTAAAGTTGGCGCGAACATTTCTGACGGAGAGATTTTGATTGGATGGCGGAGCGGACTATATTTTCCTTATGAGAGGTCTCCATGTCGAAGGTAACCGGATGCCGTCATCTCTTTTATTGAGACAAATTGGCTCTTTTTTAATTTCTGCGGCTACTCGGACAATTCTTAGTTTATAGAAGCGTATGGGGGCTATGGTTGTGGAATTTTCAAAATCAATTTTGTGACCTGTATGAAGATGGTGTTTACCTAGAGCTGAATTGAGTCGGAATTTGGAACAGAAATAGAATGTTCTTAAATCCTTTTTTGGATTCTACGATTTGTTTGGCCTATATAAGATCGGGCAGTCTGCACAAGGAATATCATAAACTCCGTGTTGTTCATTTCATGATGTCTTTGATTGATTGGACAAGATATGAAAGTTTTTGTTGGGGGGTAAATATTCTCTTTATTATTTTTGATTTAAGAATTTTGTTGATTTTGTCAGTGACACCTTTGATGTAAGGAAGAAAATATTTTGTATGAGGATCTGAGTCTTTGGGTTGAGATTGAGTGGGAGATTGATGTCCGTGGATGCTCCCATTGATGTGATTTTCGCGGTAACCGTTTTGGATGAGGGCTTGTTTTAAAATAGAGGTCAGTGAGACTATTTGGATCATCACAAAGGCGTATTGATCTGGAGACAAGGGTATTAATGACTGATTTAATTTGGAATTGGTTTTTCTTTATGATAACGTCGAGATACGCCGTCAGAAATGTACCTCCACCCAAACCACGTCAGATCAGTGTAGTAGTATCTGAGAGCCCGAGAGCCAGACCTCGGAAGTCCTGTAGAAGACATCAGAGAGGATGTCGAAAGCTCGGCGTAGTGATAATAGATGCGGATCAACCCGGAAGCCTATTGAGTTTAATATTAATTCTTGTAATAGTATTAATTTTAGCTTTAGGTTTAATTATACTAACCGCGGAAATATGTCGGAATATAATATATATATATATATATATATATATATATATATATATATATATATATATTATACCAAAATTGTATATTTGTATCTTTTCACCACCTGTTCTTATTTATTCATATTCGTCTTGGTACTTTTCTTTCAAAGATGTCCATGCAGTTTACAAATTTTTTGAGTCAATATCCAAGTTTCCGATTTATAGACTTAAGGCTATCTACTTATTCTATGTTTTCAACTACCGTCAGGTAGGGTCGTGTTTCTCTCTTCGATCGGCTTTGTACTAAGATTTTAGTCTTTTAGTGTTTATCGACATACCTATTTGTTTAGCAAGTCATATATGTTTCGTATGCGTATTCTCGCCTGTTGATTTTTTTCTTATTTGTTTTGTATGGTGTTGCTGACAATGGCTGCAACGGATTTATGTAGTTACCGATTATATGTTTTTTTTTGTAAAACACAGAAAACGTACCACATATTTCTATTACGAAACTACAAATTACTGACAAACAGTATTTGGGTGTGCGCACACTATTTAAAATCTACTTGTTAAACATAGAATTTAACTACATTAACACCCAAAGTAGGTGGCCAAATTAGGAATAAATGTACGTAATGTAACTTTGTTGATTTCAAAAAAACCTGCTGTAGTAAATTTAGGAACGTATACAAAAGCTCTATTTTCAAAACTTCTTAATGCAGCCAGCTCTTCTGATGTGACTATCAATTTTTTCTCCATTTTCAAACAACGTTGTGGTATCTTTTGGGCTTCTTTTGTTGTTAAGTCACAGGAGAAAGTAATTACTAGAGGTCATATCTAAAAAAAAAAAAGATATAAAAGTGGTGTAAGTATTAAGGGGCAATCAAGAAATAAGAAATGGTACTATTTAGCGATCAAAAAACGGAAACCAACCTAACAATTCCCAATTTCTAGTTAGGAGACCATTGTAGTTGTCAAACTGCGATGGTCTCTTAACTTCTTCTTCAAGTGCCATCTCCGCGGTGGAGGTCGGCAATCATCATAGCTATTCGGACTTTTGAGACGGCTGCTCTGAAAAGTTCATTTGATGTACATCCGTACCACTCTCTCAGGTTGCGCAGCCATGACATTCTACGCCTCCCTATGCTTCTCTTTCCTTGGATCTTTCCCTGCATAATCAGTTGGAGCAAGGTGTATTTCTCTCCACGTGTAATATGTCCGAGATATTCTAATTTTCTTGTTTTTATTGAATTTAAAATTTCCATTTCTTTGTTCATCCTTCCCAGAACCTCTTTGTTTGTGACGTGTTCTGTCCATGATATTTTCAGAATTCTTCTGTACACCCACAGCTCAAATGATTCCAGTTTTTTCATTGATGTCGCATTCCATTCCATAAAATAAAGTCGAAAAAACATAGCACCTCGCCAACCTAACTCTTAGTACCAGTTTTAAATCCCTGGTACATAGAACTCTTCTCATTTTGTTGAAATTTGCTCTAGCCTTTTCTATTCTTATTTTTATCTCCTGATTGTAATCATTTGTGGAGTTAATCATTGTTCCCAGGTATGCATATTTGTCCACTTGTTCGACGTTGGTTTCGTTTATTAGAAGACTCTCGTTATTTCTTTGAGTTTTCGATATTCTCATAAATTTCGTCTTCTTGACATTCATTGTTAGACCATACTCTTTTCCATACTCTGCTATTCTTGTCACCAGTCTCTGAAGATCTTCAATGTTTTCGGCTAAGATCACAGTGTCGTCCGCATATCTAATGTTTTTAATGGGAACTCCATTTACCTTTATTCCAGCTGTTTCACCATCAAGAGCTTTTTTCAGGACCTCTTCGGAGTAGGCATTGAAAAGAATTGGCGACAATACGCATCCCTGTCTTACTCCACATCTAATCTCAATTTCTTCTGACAGCTGTTCGTTAATACGTACTTTTGCTCGCTGTTTATAGTATAAATTTGATATGATCCTAAGGTCGTTGTAGTCAATCTTCTTTGATTTCAGGACATTCATTAAATGTTTATGTCGTACTTTATCGAATGCTTTATTATAGTCAATAAAACATGAGTATATATCTTGATTGACGTCCAGGCATCTTTGTATTAGTATATTAAGTGAAAAAAGAGCTTCACGTGTTCCTAGGCCTTTGCGAAAACCAAATTGTGTATTATTAACGTCTATGTCCAGTTTGTGATATATTCGGTTATGGATGACTTTAAGTAGTAACTTTAGCGTATGAGACATTAAGCTAATGGTGCGGTAATCGCTGCATTCTCTTGCGTTTTTCTTTTTAGGGGGACAAATAAAAATAGATGTTAACCACTCTTTGGGTAATACGCCTGAACTATAAATTTGGTTCAAGAGTGTCACTAAAACATCAATGTGCTTCTCATCTAGAATTTTTAGGATTTCTATAGGAAGCATATCAGGTCCAGGGCTTTTCCCGCTCTTCATTGTTTTTAATGCGTGCAATATTTCTTCTTTTGTAATATATGGACCTATTTCTTCTGACGTAAGTTCTATGTGCTCCAGATCTCCTCTTTCATCATCGAACAATTCATCGATATATTCTGCCCATCTTTGTATTTTCTCGTCCGTATGTGTTATAGCAGTACCGTGTCTATCCAGAATTGCACAAGTGGGATTTTGTTTTCTTAGTTCTGCCAGTTCTTTGACTTTCTTGTGTAGGTTAAACAGATCATATTTATTTTGAAGGTCTTCGATCTCTTTGCATTGCTCTTCAAAGTATTTTTCTTTTGCCTGCTTTATCGTCTTTCTAATCTCGTGGTTTATCTCTCTGTATTTATTGTTATCCTTGTTTTTAAATTGTCTCCGTTGTTCCATCATATTGAGTATCTCGTCATTTATCCATTCCTTTTTTTTCCTTGAGGAAGTCTTTAGTATTTCTTTACAGGGTTCCAGTAGACAATCTTTTAGTCGATTCCAGTACTCGTCAATATCATTGGTGTTTGTGTTCAATTTGTTGCAGTTCACATGCAGTTCATGTTGGAGGCATTGTTTTACTTTAGGTTCTTTAAGTTTTCTTGTGTCTATTGTAGGGATTCTTTGATGTCTTTTAATATTGTTAAGGGTGAGTGTAATTTTGGCTATAAGTGGATTGTGATCTGGGGCCACGTCTGATCCAGGATATGCTTTCACGGCTTTAACAGCATTACGGTATCTTTCATTGATCATAATGTAGTCTATCTGGTTTCTGACTACTTTCTCCGATGTATCTGCGGGCGATCGCCATGTATACAGTCGTCTGTTTGGTAACATAAAAAATGTGTTTGTAATAATAAAGTTCTGCTCTTGACAGAATTGTAACAGACGGTCTCCTCTCTCGTTTCGATTTCCCAGACCATAGTTTCCTATACACTTTCCGCTTTGTCCCTTTCCAATCTTTGCATTGAGATCACCTAGGACTATCGTGATTTCTCTTGTTTTCGTTATTCTAAGTGCCTCTTCGATATCTCGATAAAATAATTCTACTTCTTCTTCGTCGGCAGTCGCCGTAGGAGCATAAACTTGTTGAAACAACTCAAGTTGCAAACGCAAAAGCGCCAATTGAAACCTAACCAAATTGCAAACGCAAAAGCGCCAATTGAAACCTAAATAAAATTTAGGGGTGGTATATGGAGAAGGAGATGATCAATTAGAGAAGAACTAGCAAAGAAGTTATAATAAAAAGAATGGCTTAGCTCAAAAGAACACAGAGACACAAAACCTCAAGCACGAATTCGGGCTAGCCTCACTACACTAGAATTTGGCTTTGAGATAAGGGGAAAAGAGATCTTTTAACCAAAAGAATACAATATAATAATGCACCGGAAAATCTGGAACTATAAAAGGGGTAAGATAAGAGAATATACGGAGATGCCTAGGAAAATACTAAAATGGGCGCCAGCTAATTTCTGAAGGAAATTAACAAAAAAAAATAAATGAAGTTATGAACAACAAGGAATAAAGTACTATTGGTTTAATACCCTGTAATAATGTTTAAAAACCGAAAAGACACTATTGACCTTGTTCTGCTATATTATAATTGTAAGCAGGAACTGAAATAAAAGCAAAACTACTTGTAACAAATATATTTATAATATTAATTTAAAAATTAAATATCCCCACTACTGGGCCAAACGAAAAGGTGTATTAGTAAATCTATAATCTAAGTCCATGGGAGAAGCGAGATCTTAACACTAAGGTTAGTTACGAAAGTTAAATCCTAGATAGGTAAGGTAGGGAATATAAATACTAAAAAAAAAAAACCGTGACGGTTATACAAAAGAAACTACCTTACCTAACAAATATACGACTAATATGTGTCGAAGCAGCTAAACACCAGATCTATGTGTAAGTGTTATGCTTACACACAGATGCTGGGAGATATCTAAAGTGATCAAGTGTGATGAGTATGGCCAACAGACTCGGAAAGATATATATATAATTTTTAAAAACCCTGATACATAAATTTCTTCCCTTCCCTTTTAAAAACCGCTATACAAAAATCATGAACCCCTTCCCTAACAATGAATCTAATTTAATTAATTAATAACTATTTACCTAACTTTTTATAGATGTTACAAAAACTGTAATAAGTACTAACCTTGGTATATGCATATACAAAGTTGTAAATTACAAGAAAAACCTTAACCCTGAGAAACTAGTTGTTACTGTCTGTCACAACACTACAGCGGTCCTGGATAAGTCCCCTTAAGACTCTGACGATCCTTGAGGCTCCGAAAAAAAACGAATGAAGAGGAACGCTGTGGTTCTGGAGACAATCGGTTCCTGGTTACCAATGGGTTGAATTAGGTGTTTGGTTAAACTAATTCTAGTATTAAACGTTATCCTAATCGGGTGAAATCTACAAAAAATAACATTTAGAGAAACATCAAGGCACCCAAAGATGACTGTCAACACATACTCTTACATCGAATTACCACAATAAACAAACATTTTATTTCATCAGCTGACTGTCATCCTGTCTATTTATTGCGTCTGCGCATTTAAAGAATATCTAGTAAATTAGGCATGACAGTTTTTATACCGAGTAGGTATACAAAAAAAAAAAAAAGAAAAACTAATTAGGTGTCCGATAAATTTATGATCTAGGCTCAAGGCCACATGATACATATGAGAAAACTCGGATTTTACACTTTTAATATTTCAAAAGACAATGAAAATATCAATAAAATGATAGGCCTATAAAACTAAATGATTTAATTGCTCACCTGGGTTTTAAATAATTATTTCAGTAGATTTGGAAGCCGGGTCTTAAATATTCATTTCTATAGATTTGGAAGTCGGTTTTTCAATCAAGATTCTTTATCATCTGTTCTAATTTCTCCCTTGATGTTCGGGGAAAATATTAAATCCAATCCCAGATTTTCTACCCGATTTAAAGACAAAAAAATGCCGGTTAAGGCTTGGAGAAATACCGTGAGTTGTTGGCCAAAACTGACTTTAGCGAGCGCCTCTTGACCTGTAGTTTGCGCATCGTACCGTCTATTGCCCATGAACGTTTCATAAACGGGATTCTGAGGGGTTTTAGGATTTCAATAATAAATTATATTAATTAATTATATGTTAGCAGTTGTGACTGCTACATTGTATCAAATTCAGTTTGGCATGAGATGTCACTAACTTCAGTACCATTACTCTTTCTGAGATAGGGAAATAGCATTCCACCGCTCTATTAGATTTTTTATTAACTATTACTGCCACGCCGTGTCTGTGTTGGTTATTCTCGCTACCGGAATAATATATTGTGGCTTCGTCTGTTGAAAAACAACCTGAGTTGGGCCACCTAGCTTCACTGATACCCAGTACATCGATATTCAACCTGTTCATTTTTTGAATAACATTGTGCATTTTACCAGGCTGAAACATGCTCTGAACATTCCATGTTCCTATTCTAGTGTTGGACAGTCTTATTTTTTCATCTGCGTTCTTTTGACAAGGAATTCGCTGATTAACGACCTGAGAGTCCTTGTCTTCTTCTCCCCTGCCGGATCTTGGCTTCCGAGGGCCATGATCAGTAACGCCGTTATTAGTTTCTAAAACCACGATGATTTTACTAGGGATATCCATGGGGATCTTTAATGTAGTGGTTTCCCCTTGCCTTCTACATCCTTATGCTGTTGACCAGTATATTGGTTCCTCCATCTTCGAGATCGATTTCTCAACCCCAGGACAAAAGGGTGCCTACCACCTACCAATTCTTCCGCCTAGAGCCGTTTATTAGTAAGTGTGAGATTGATTATACCGGCAATTGGTCGGTGAAATTTTCACCATATCTGGCTACCCTCACTTAGTTTAGCCTACAGACCAATGCAGTTGTCCGGGGTGTGGCACTTGGAGCCATAAGTGAGAGTTAGGTGTCTTATGAGGACCAGTTACCAAGAACCATCTCCCATCTATGATGCTCGATGTGGTCGTTCCGATAAAAGGTGCTACCTCTATAACACAACCCTACACCCCTCTTGGTCTCTTAACTAGAAACTGCTTAAACTGCTAATTAATCACATAGTCATTATCTTATTGCACTGGTCCTGCATTCCAACGAAGAAAAAACTTTTTGTATCTGGTGTATTTTAAAAAGTTTATTTTAACTTGTTTGTAAATCTAATTCCTACATTTGTGCTTAGTTTTAATGTTTCTTTCATTTGTGCATAAGTTGCACATATTTTTTAATACAGTGCTAGTCAAAAGTCCGTTCCCCCTCGTATCTTTTGATATTAAGTAAACATTATGCTTTTACCTGAATAAAATTCCAAGAAATAAAATAAAATAAAAAACACTGGCTTTACATACCTAGAAATTTGTAATTCTGAATTCCAAGTACAAATGCAATTAACTGATTAAATTTAAATAGGTACACAAAATTATGCTTAAAATTTTATTTACTAATCGTTAACAACTCAAAATTATTGAAATACGTACCTGGCTACATCTACTTTGTATCATTTAGTAAAGTATCGTTAAACTTTGGATAGAATTTAAAATTGAACCTAATATAACGAAAGACTAAGGGTGAATATTCGTTACAGCATTAAGGGAGTACAGTCATTTCGTGTTTGATATCGGCCCAGTCTCTTAATCTGGGGAATTCCATCCGAATTACCTTGCAACGATAGTACTTATTTTTTTTTTATTTAAAAATCCGAAATTATACTTCACAATTTGGAATTTTCAAATTGTAAAAAATAATTCTTTGGTGTATGTGCTAAAAAGCAATTGTAGCGTACTAACAAGATCAGGAATTGTTTTTTGATCGAAACACCTTACAATTTTTTGAGCTTTCTCTCCCGGTGATTGACTTTTGATTAATTTTATTTATAGTTTATAAGAAGAGAATTTTAATTATATTATTTGTAGATTTCTACATATTTAAATTAAAAATTTGAGTAATATTTTTGTAAAATAATATATAATATATTATATAATATTTTTTGTAAAAAGCTTCATTTATTAAAAGTTGAAATAATTTTTTTTTAAATTGTATAAAGCGCCAAAATTTAATGCTATTCTACGACCACGATGCATCTACATAATATATAAAAATATCTAAAGTTGCATTTGTTGCCCTACTCTTTCTTATTTTAGAAGCAGTAATAGCGCCGACATGACCGCTTCCTAGTGGTACAAATAAGGAACTAAAATCATGATCAACTTCTATTGTTTTGTGTATAACCTTTGCCGATGCTGAAAAATGACAGTGAAAACTCCTTCTATATGAGTCTATATTCTTTGCATATACTTTAGACCATTTAAAGCTATTGCGACAGCCAACCATTGGACAGAACAAGAAAAGGCTGTTTCCTTGACTGCTGCTTTACGAGGCGATACTGCGGATATCCTAAGATAGATTCCTAAGGGCCAAGAAAAATGTTACCAGACTTTGTTCACTCGACTAGAAAAACGTTACTGAGATGCCCATCTACAACAAGTCTACAAAGTACAAATAAGAAATAGAATTCAACGAGCAATTAAGAATTTGTAAGATTTTGAAGCAGATGTTGTTCGTATATCGCTGTTGGCTTATCCGGAGGCACCAGACAACATATTGGAAGACATTGCTGTAGATACCTTCATAAATAGGTTGAGAGACAGTGAACTGCAGAAAGATTTACGGCCAGCAAGACCGAAAGTTTTAGATGAAGCGCTCGCCATTGCCATGGAACACGAAATAGCTAGTTATGCTTCACGGAGCTATCAAGTACGAATCTCTGAAGACAGCAACGAACAAAACGATAAACGTCTGGAGGAAATCGTACGAAAAGTAGTTCTTAACACGATGTCAGAGAGACGCGAACTCAGATGTTAAAATGGTGGCGACGTAGGTCATATTCGCCGACAATTGTAACAAAATAATACAACAGTCAGAAAGCTAGAACAGATCAAACACTGGGCTGGAAACAGTAGTTCAAATGCTGATGCTCAGTCAAGACGGCCATGCAGTGCAAATTGTAATCACTCTCTTAATTTAGAAGAACGATGTCAATAGCCCCAATAGCTACAAGACGCCCAAGCAGATGATCCATGTATAAAAAGAGTTTTCGATTGGATGTGTCGAAGTGAAAGACCTTCTTGGTAAGACATTAGTACATGTAGTCCAGAAGTCAAGTCTTACTGGGGCCAATGGAATTGTCTAGTACTAAAAGATGATCTTCTGTATAGAACCTTTGAGATCGATGATGGTACAGAATCTAAGCTTCAGTTGATTGTACCTAAAAGTAAAGTGTCAGAAGGATTGCGTCAGTTGCATGACGGTGCATCAGGTGGACACTTTGGTATTACGAAGACTCTGCAAAAGGTTCGAGAACAGTTCTATTATGTGAACTGTAAAAATAATGTACGATTATGGTGCCGGGAATGTGAACTGTGTGCAACCAGTAATGGTCCAGTTGGTAAAAAGAGGGCACCCATGAAACAGTACAATGTTTAGTAGGTAGGTAGTCCTATGGAAAGAGTAGCAATCGACATTGCAGGTCCATTTCCAGAAACGAATGATGGAAATAAACATATACTGGTAGCCGTGGATTATTTTACAAAATGGACTAAGGCCTATGCAATATCAAATTAAGAAGCTGCTACCGTTGCAGAAGTACTTGTTAAAGAATTCTTTAGCCGATTTGGTGCTACCTTGGAGATCCACTCCAACCAAGGGCGAAACTTTGAGTCAACCCTCTTCCAAAACGTTTGAAAATTGATTGGTGGCTCACCTTAAAGTGACGAATTATTTTTCTTCTGGTGTTATGAATTTTCGTAGAATAGTGTCTTCTATCTTTTTCTATCGTAGGATAAATCATTCTTGCACAAACTTAGTAATTCGTCGAATGACGCGATTGACATACGCACATAGTTAAAACATTTGGTTGGAGACTTTCGCAAATCATCGTACAAGGTTAAAAATACTCCACTTATAAAACGATTAGCAACAAAAGGATGTATCCAAAATTTCCTCTTTTTTCTTATTTTCTCCAGCATTCTTCGTCGCACATATAAGTGCAGTGCTATCTCTTCAACGTCCATATTGAAATTGAATCAAGTGTTTCTTGGATGCCCAATTGGTTGTTCGGTTTGGTTACTGCGGTAACCATGGTGTCGCCACTGGTTGTGCCACCATGGTGTCCTAGTGAGATATAGCTCTTAACGTTCGACTTCGTAACTTTCAACTAGTATCAAATTTCCTTTCTAAACTTGTTACAGAATATAGGTACTAATACACCTAATATCGTAGTATTAAGTCTTTAGTTTTATTGTGTAACAAGAGGGAAATAAGGTTACCAATTTTAAACGTGGCTCGTAATATTGAAAAGTACTTACTAAACACCAACACTCAAACGCATGCCAACATATTTCTTCAAATGTTTTTACACGCAACAAAAATTTATATAATAAATATTTACAATTATACTCAGCGACATTAGAAGAATCACACCCAGAAGGAATAATTTCTTGAACTTAATTTTTTGGCAACATGGTAGATTTACATCAGGAATGAAACAATAACGTTGTCAAGAATTTTTATTAACAAGTAATAAAAAAAAAAAAAAATAATAATAATGTGTTTGGCGACCCCGTAGCTAAATACACTCCTGTATACATCTAGGCATTGTCTGCTTGTGGCACCTCGTTCCAAACAACTTGAACTTCATGTATTAACTGTGCCAGAGTCTGTGGAGGATGGTGCAAAGTGGACAGTCTCCTTCCCAACATATCCCATAGTTTGACAAACAATATGAGAAAGCGCGTTGTCTTGCTGAAAAACGACGTCTCGACGGCCGTCGAGATAAGGCAGTAAAGTGGTTTGTAAGATGTCAGCAACATAACGCGTCGCTGTCATATTGCCTCGAATAAACACAAGTGGTGATCGGTTACCATAGGCAATAGCCCCCAAACCATTACTCCAACTGTCCTGTGTACATGCCTCTCAACAGCAAACCCGATATCTCGTCGCTCTTCACGGCGGCGTCTTACCATCCTACGACCATCATGCATTCCTAAACAGAATCGTGATTCATCGCTGAATGCTACATTACGCCATTCTACCACCTAATGCTGCCGTTCTCTGCACCCATTCAAACGTTGATGACAGTGGTCCGCAGTCAAAGGAAGTACTAGTCGTGAGCGGAATGAAACCAGTCCAAAGGCTTAAATGCGACGGTATAGTGTACGCATACTAACAAGTCTACCTGCTACTCCAAACCATTTGTTAGCAATTTGACGCGTAGTAGCAAAACGATCTCGCAGAGCCAGTAATTGAAAGCACCTATCTTGACGCTCTGAGGTACGCCTCGGTTGACCAGTTGGTCTTCTTCGTGTTCCTCTACCTTCTTTTGTCCACATACGACAGACACGCATAACCGTCATTACCGTACATCACGGCAAATTTCGCTTCACGATAAATCCATGTCTCTATACCCAATAATTCTACCCCTGTCAAAATCGCTAACATCGAACTTGAGGCATTTTCTTACACTGAATACATTTAGACTGAGGAATATTAACTAAAAATTTCTATACTAACCGGTTTTCACAAATCGGTCTCTTCACAAAAAAATTTAAAGATAAAACTTTATTTTTACAAAAAGTAGAAAAGATAAAACATTGATACTGTTATCATAGCATATTTTAAATATAGTCATTCTGTTGCCAACAAATTGAGTTTAAGAAATTATTCCTTTTGGGTGTAACACTTCTAATGTCACTGAGTATATTATAAATGAGAAATATGAGCTCAGCCATAGGCATGAAATAAAATACATAATATACCATTTGGCAGCATATATTAAATAATATAAAGTAACGAAGGTTCTGCGATTACATTATATTTAGTAGAACACGGCAACGCTGCCGCATTTAAAATACCCGCATCGCGCAGATATATAGAGCGCAGCACACGATGCTCTAATATTGTTTCCTTGTCTCTTCATTCCGCGAATGTCAGAGTTAGAGCCGTCCGAGATAACCGCGCGGCGAAAGCATCCCGTGATTCTCTATTGGAATCGCACTGTCAAATGTTTCCCTGTCTAGCATGAACTTACGTTAATTTTATCAAATAAAAATATGTTGTGTCATATCGGTTTATCGGTTGGGGTGTAAGAAAAATATTCGGAATTTCATCGTCGGGATGAGGCTGTGCCTCTTGCTGATGGAGCATGGAGCTGCCCCGAATAGCCTCACAGACCTCTATTTGCCCGCCAACTATACCCGGCATCCAATTGATGACCGGGTATCAAAAGCCGAAAACGCCGGTCAGCAAACAGCTACTCACAGCTGCCAAACAGCCAGCTGAACCGCAGTTTGCTATTCTTCCTTCTTCAGCTTCATATCAAGTAAGTATTTACTTTATTTTACATATATTTTTTAAAAATATTTAAAAGTTTATTCAATAAGTTGATGTAGGAACAATAAAGGTAAACCAAAATGTTAAACAATTTACACACGCACAAAGGCTTAGTATTATAACATATCAATGTATTATGGTTTTATTTTGCTTTTATACAGTAAAAAATGTTTTCTTTGTTCAAAATAAAATATTTTATTTTTTACAAAAAAACAGTAAACAAAAATAATATAAGAAAGAAACAATACTTAATGATTGTAACATTCAGTACAGATATTTTTTGCATGTTCAGAGCAGTTTAAACATATTTGTTTGGAATGCCGATTTCTTGATCTGAACATATTTATGTAGTATCTTTTTCTTTGACCTGTGGTCTGCAGTTTATCTACTTTCGGCTTAATCTCTAAGCGTTCAGAATTTTTTTGTTGCTCTTTTACTAGCTTCTTTCACAGCTGCTTTGAATTATAGGATTGCTATCATGACTGTCTAAACTTTCATGATCTGATTCTAAATCACTTACAGAATCGACTTCGATATCACTAAATTTATCGTCGTCGCTCAAATGCAAAAAAAACGCAACGTAGAAAATTTTGGTCAAATTCAAAGTATTTCACTTTTTTTATTTTTATCTCTATTTTGATGATTTTTTTAGCATACTGTGTAAAAATTTATAAATTTTAATCAAGTATAGTGAGTTTTTTAATCAAATTTGTATTTGACTTATTGGGTTAATCGAAAGATAGTTTTTTATCCAAACTTTGAAACATCCTGTGGAATAATTCCGTTGGCGGATTTGCGTAAAACCTTGTTTTTCGATTGCAACAATGTCTTCTAAGTATTATGTTTTTTGTTTCATGTAAAAATATGGATTGGTTTATTTTTAGGAGCGAAATGACTTTGCCACCCACAATTTACGACTTTTTCTTAATAATCTTTTGTATTAATTTGTAATACGACGATGGGGGCTTTGGTGACTAATATCGAAGGAATGTCATATCGATACCCCAAAAGCACTGCACTTAAATAATGATTAAAAGCAACGACATGATCTTGGTTTTAATGAACAATGATAACAATAACAAAACATAAAAAAAACAACTTAAATGTAACTTAACCTAAGTACGCAAATAACAAAGAAACACTACTAAAAAATAACTTAATACTTTGTATTGCCTCCACTAGCCTCTATAACTGCCTGTACACGTTGGCTTATGCTGTCTATGAGGTTGCGAATATCGTCTTGTTGGATGTTTTGCCATTCCTCTTCTAGAGCCAAGCGAAGTTCGTTAATTGAGGCTGACGCGACTTTGCGACCTCTAATATTTCTACCAAGCATGTCCCAAACGTGCTCTATTGGGTTCAGATCTAGCGAACACGCTGGCCAGTTCATTTTATTAATACCAACTTCCTCTAAATATTACGTAACACACATTGCAGAGTGGTGTCACGCATTATCTTGCATTAATAGAAAATCATCGCCGATATATTGAGAAAAGGATACTCTACGTGAGTCGCTAAAATTTCCGCAATATACCTGTGTGCAGTCAACGAACCCTCAATAAATACTAATTCAGTGCGCGCCTCTAGGGATATTTCTGCCCATACCATCACCGGACCTCCTCCACGGCTAACGCGGAGACTGAAAGCGCACTCCACAAATCTCTCTCCAGTTCGACGCCATACTCGTTCTCTCCCATCTGATGAGTGAAGACAGTATCTCGACTCATCCGTAAAAAGAGCATTACTTTATTGTCCTAAATTCCAACGTAAATCATGAATGTGTTGCTTGTGTGAGTCCATTTCAAAAGGTAAAAGAAATAATAAGTTAGACTTACTCACAATCAATTTAATTTAACTATCCAGACGACCGGTTTCGCTTTCTACAATATGCAAAGTATCTTCAGGTCTCGATACAAAGTTAAATAACTGCTGAAATAATAAACCCATATTAGGGTGTTGTCTAATAAAGATAAACAAAGATAGATGATATAAATTATATAAATTACAATAATTATGCCAATATTGCATGTCTGGGTTTTCAAAATGAATAAAATGTTTAAGCAGACAAGGTAAGACCCACCAATTGGTAAAATAGTCTATTAAACTGTAATAAATTAATAAATGAACAAATAAATAAAACATTACTTACATGCCGGTACTCTATAAATTGATGGTTGAAAGAACATGGTTCAAACTATCCTGTATTGTTGATTGGAGAACTCAAGTCTGCTATTGTAATTGTTTGACAGTAAACGGGGAAGTTCTTGAGGAGACAGATTGTATCCAATGCAGTAGAGATAGATGTAATGTAATTGTTTGTTTGATGAAAGTAATGTTCTATACCATTGATTTATTTAAAAGTTATTTATATTTATTCCAGAGATATATTTATGAAATGTGTGTTATTTATTGAGATTTTATTTTTGAAGGTGACAGTTGTGAGACAATGAATGAAATTAGATGTACAAATTGTGTGGGTGTGCAACTCTATCAACTTGTAATTATCAAATTTCTTTGATAAAGTTCTGTCGTAATATGTGGCAAATGGTTGTAAAGTCCAACATTTAAAGTTAAAAAATTAAAATTGAGGACACTTTAAGACACACAGAAAACACACATCTTTTACTTGGAGAGAGAGACTACAATAACATAAAAAACTCATTGTCTCCAAGTAAAAGATGTAGTGCTTTCAAATCCTCCCCCTTTTTTAAATTTAATGTCTGTTTCGTCCACCCCCTTTTTTTTAAGTGTTTTCTGTGTGTTTTCTGTGTGTCTTAAAGTGTCCTTTTAACATTACTTACATGCCAGTACTCTATTAATTGATGGTTGAAAGAACATGGTTCAAACTATCCTGTATTGTTGTTTGCAGAACTCAAGTCTGCTATTGTAATTGTTTGACAGTAAACGGGGAAGTTCTTAAGGAGACAGATTTTATCCAATGAAGTAGAGATAGGTTTAATGTAATTGTTTGTTTGATGAAAGTAATGTTCTATACCATTGAGTTATTTAAAAGTTAAATAACGCAATGACTTTTTATTTATTTATTTTTATTATTTATAACTTTTAAATAACTCAATGGTATAGAACATTACTTTCATCAAACAAACAATTACATTAAACCTATCTCTACTTCATTGGATAAAATCTGTCTCCTTAAGAACTTCCCCGTTTACTGTCAAACAATTACAATAGCAGACTTGAGTTCTCCAAACAACAATACAGGATAGTTTGAACCATGTTCTTTCAACCATCAATTAATAGAGTACCGGTAGTTAAGTAATGTTTCATTTATTTGTTCATTTATTAATTCATTACAGTTTAATAGACTATTTTACCAATTTTTGGGTCTTACCTTGTCTGCTTAAACATTTAATTCATTTTGATAAACCACAGACATGTAATATTGGCATAATTACTGTAATTTATATAATTTATATCATCTATCTTTGTTTATCTTTATTAGACAACACCCTAATATGGGTTTATTATTTCAGCATTTATTTAACTTTGTATCGAGACCTGAAGATGCTTTGCATATTGTAGAAAGTGAAACCGGTCGTCTGGATAGTTAAATTAAATTGATTGTGAGTAAGTCTAATTTATTATTTCTTTTACCTTTTCCAACGTAAATGTTCCCTGGAAAATTGTAGTCTAGCCACTTTGTGCCGTGGTAGTAATTTGGGCCCAGTTGCTGGTTTGCAAAATTACAAACCAAATTCATGTAATCATCGACGAACTGTAAATACACTTACATTATTGCCTCGAACCTCTTGAAGCTGATTTCTTGTTTGCACCGCTGTTAAATGACGATCCCGTAAAGCGTTGACTCGTATATAACGATCATCTAAAGCGGTAGTTTTGCACTTCCTGCCACTTCCCGCTTTACGTTTGTTTGTACCAGTTCGTATACAACGTTCCACTACCCTTTGGATGGTAGAACGACGGCTTTCACACAATCTGCGACACTAAGAACCATGATCAATCCTAGGTAAACAAAATATAAGTGTCAATATGACATAATGATAACAGTCAGCAAAGCCACCTCGTCGTATTACAAAAGACCTTCAAAATAATCATAATTAAAAAAAGTCCTAAATTGTGGGTGGCAAATTCATTTGCATCTAAAAAATAAACCAAGGCATATTTTGACATGAAACAAAAAACACAATGCTTAGGAGACATGGTTGCAACCGAAAAATAAATTTTTACGAAAGTTCGCAAACGAAATTGTTCCACAGGATGTTTCGAAGTTAAGATAATAAAACCACGTTTTAATTAACCCCGTACAATAAGTCAAATATACAATTTTATCAATCACTGACTATACCAAATTAAAATTTGTAAATTTATACACAGTGTGCTAAAAAAATCATCACAGTGGGGCTTAAAACAAAAAAACTGAAATACTTTGAATTTGACCAAAATTTTCTCCGTTGCGTTTTTTTTTGCATCTAAGTTTGTATTTGAATCTGAGTGTATTTCTTCTAAGTCCGCATCAAGTTAGGAAACATTTACTTGAACTTGCCACTTTATTTTAATTTATTCATGCTTATATAATAGCAAAACACTACTCTGACGCCACAGTACGTACTATGATAAATCACTGTAACTGAGAAATATTTAGTTGAAAATCCCATGGCAACAATGGATGACAAAAGAAATACTACTGCAGATGGAAGAAAGAAGAAAATATAAAGGAAAAGATGTACAAAAGCATAAACCTAAGGAAATATATTTGATGAAACAATGTAAAGAGTTAAAAGAAATACAAACAAAATGTGATATGAAAAATATGTACAAAAAAATAAGTGACCGGAATGGGTCAAAAAGTCAATAAGGACACATAAAAGACAAGAAAGGAGTACTGCTAATAGATATAACTGAGAAATTAAGAAGATGGGAGAAGTATTTTAGAGAACTTTTCCAAGATGAAAGAGGTGAAATGCAGGAGATGCAAGAATTAAATCCTTTAGAGAGACAGAAGATCATGAAAGATGAAATTAAATATGCTATCAAAAACAATAAAGATAATAAGGCAGCTGGGTTAGATGAAATACCTGTAGACATTTTAAAACAAGTGGAAGGGGATAACTTGGAAGTATTGGCAGATTTGTTCAATATGATGTACGATACGGGAATAATAACGCAAGGGAGTCATACTTTAAAAGTACTGCTCAAACTAATACATAAGAGAATCTATGGGAATATTTGCCATCAAAATACTAATTCAGCGATGTCAGTGATGCAAACATTAACCTACACTTATGCTTTGTAGATTACGAAAAAGCTTTGAATATAGTAAGACATGAAAACTATTATCAATGAAAAAGCACATTGACAGTAAAATCATACACATAATCTAAACATTATATTGGAATCAAAGTGCCATAGTTCAAATCGATGGGCAACAGAAGAAATGGAGATCTGTAGAGAAGTTAGACAGGGATGCGTTTTATCGCCACTTTAGTTTAACTTATATTCTGAAGAAATTTTCAAAACCACGCGCAATAATATCAAACCGGGAGCAACATGCTAATTACAAAAAGACCATCATACTTAAAAGATTAACAAACAAGATTGAATTTCGAGCTGGTCAAGCAGGCTTTAGAGCAGAATCATTCTGCATAGAGTACATTAATACTGTGAGGGTAATAATGGAACAATCGGTTGAATGGAACACACCTCTACACATGATTTTTGTTGACTTCGAGCGTGCCTTTGACAGCTTATCTCATGCTGCTTTATGGAAAATTTTAGAGCTAAGAAACATCGAGCATAAAATAATTTCCATTATAAAGTCACTGTACACTGATGCGAAATGCAGAGTGACACACAATGAAATCAACAGCGACGAATTTGACATACTTACTGGAGTCAGACAGGGATGCGTGCTTTCTCCGTTTATTTTTAACATAGCAGACTATGTACTCTCCAAACTAGACTCCGACACAAGAGGGATACAATAGACGTTAACCTCACGCCTAAGCGATCTGGAATACGCCGACGATATCTGCCTGTTATGTCCAAGGTTTCAAGATGTGGCTGATCAATTGAAAACACTTTACACTGAAGCCAATTAAGTAGATTTGAAAATCAACATTGGTAAAACCAAATCCATGAGAGTAAATACAAGAAACAACACGCTATTTACTATCAACAGCATTCACATTAAAAATGTGGAAAACTTTACGTATCTTGGAAGTGTCATAACAGAAAGCGGAGGTACAGAGGACGATATTCGTATAAGGATACGAAAAGCTCAACAAGCACTGTTTGCAGATTCGGCGAGTATACTACAAGGACAAAGATCCGCATATTTCAGTCAAATGTCATGTCTGTTCTACTCTACTGATGTGAAACCTGAAAAGTGACAAAAACCCTTACAGATAAACTGCAGACCTTTATTAATAAATGTCTACGACGAATTCTTAGTATTTTCTGGCCTAATATCATTAGAAACGAAGATCTACTACACCTGACCGAACAAAAAAGAGTAGATCACCAAATAAAGTCCAGAAAGTGGAATTGGATTAGTCACAAACTCAGAAAAAATAATTCCAGTGTTGAAACGATTGCCCTAGAGTGGAATCCCCAAGGAAGAAGACAAAGAGGTCGCACAGTACAAATTTGGAGAAGATTCATCATGGACGAGACAAGAGGTCAAGGAAAGTCTTGGAATGAGGTGAAAGTTTTAGCGCAATATAGAACCCGATGGCGCGTTTTCACTGAAGCTCTATGCTCCACTTAGGAGTTGTATATATATATATATATATATATATATGTATATATATATATATATATATATATATATATATATAAAGACCACAAAATATACACCACATATTGACAATTAATGGTAACGTGATAGAACAAGTAGAAAAATATCAGTACGTGGTAACTTTGATCAATGAAACCATTGCTCATACTGTAGAAATAAACAGGCGAATAGAGATTGACATATGTAGCATTCGATGTTATATACACTGACCCGCAAAGGTAACCGGTCACTTAAAATTTCATCGTTTTTTTCTTTTAGTTTTGTTAAATTGCTCTGTATAAATGTATATTTTTGTTTAATATATTTATCAAAACATAAGTTGTTTCTATCCATGAGCTTAATATTTTACACATTTATTTTTTGCAACTTAAAAGAAAGTTCTTGTTAAGGTGTCCTAGATAAATCGAATAGTTTCTTAAAATAATGCTTATTAAATTAATTGTATTCCTTTTTCGTGGATTTTGTTCGCTTTTTCGGGAAATAAAAGCATTCTTAATAATAATAAAATAATTTGTAATGAGACCAGATTAAGTAGCGCAAGCACTTGCTCTTCATAATGATGGGAGCTCCATTCGATGTATCGCAGATATGGTTAGCTTTCCGCAAATCAGAATATACAATTTTTTACAAAGAGTTCAAGAAACTGGTTCTTACTCAAGAAGACCAAAAAAAAGAGCAATGAAAGTACAGGAAAGACTAAAATTAACAAACACCGAGGAAGATCAGTTTCTTAGACGTCAAGTGCTTCGAGAACAGACAGCTACTGCTACAGCTTTGCCTAGGAGAGTGCTATATGCTCATGGTATCACAGTTTCACGTGACACCGTATACAGAAGATTAAGCGACAACTGTATCATCTTATGTAACGCTTGGAATTCTATCTTGCTCATTCATATTGGAATATAAAGAGTGGACAAACGTTCTGTTTACAGAAGAATCTCGTTTTACGATATATTTAAATGATGGCCGCCAAAAAGTGTGTAGAAGGACAGGAGAATGCTATGCCTAATGTTGCTTAACTCCTAGAATACAGTTTGGTGGTGTAGTTATAATGGTATGGGACAGCATTTTTTTGAAGCACATACAGATATTGTTATGTTAGAAATAGGTGGCCTTAATTCTGATTGGTTCCCTAGGGAATGTCTGGAAGAACATGTGTTACAGATGTTGGTTTTCAGTAACTAGCTTGGCCACATAAAAGCCCAGATCTTAATCCGATAGGATAGAGCCTTTGTGGGGCAGCTTGGAAAGAGTATTTAGGCAAAATTATGGCGACTTTACAGCTGTGGTAGCATTAGAACAGGCGCTACTAAACGAGTGGGAACAAATAATGCAATACGAGATTGCTTCTTTGATCCAGTCTATGCCAGAAAGGATGAGAGCTGTTATTCGAGCACAAGGAGGAAATACTTGATTTTAGTATCCATATTTTAGAAATATTTTATAATTGTGATTTGAAAAATATCTATCTCAGGAATAAAAAATTGTAAATTTTTATTTGTTGCTACATTAACAAATATTTTCGAATTTGTTTTTTATTTTATGGTTTGTTATTGAACATAAAATAAAAATAATTTATTGGATTTTAAGTTTTTCAAATACCTTTTATTAAAATAAACTTGTTAGTGTTCGGTTACTTTTGCGGGTTAGTGTATTTTCAATATTATTATAGATGAAACCTGTTCATTAAAAATGCAATTTAAAAAGAATCGAGGCTTTTAAACTCTGGCTTTTCGTGGGTTGACGAACAGCATATGAATTTCTTGATTCCGTGTCATATTTTTTTCTATTATTTGAGTTAAGGAGAAAATGTGGTCAATTCGTCAATTGTAGATTATTCGGTACAAAATCCTGCATATTCTTCTGCTTCAGAATCTAAATATTTTAATTCTTTCTCGATTCTATTCTTCAAAACCTTCCCACAAATTCCACTCACAGATCCGCTTACAGCTATTCCTCGGTAATTTTCACAATTATTCTTTTCATTCTTTTTATGTATAGTAATGAGATATGATGTTTTTCATTTCTTAAAGATTTCACTTGTGTCTAAGCGTTCTTGAAATAGTTGTCGAAGATGTTCGTCTAGCTTGTTCGTTCAGTACTTAAACAATTTCCCGTGTATACCCTCTGATCCGGATGCTTTGTTCGTCTTCAGATATTTAAATACATTTATAATTTTTTATGCATCGAACAACTCGATATCGATGACAATCAAAAAATAAATCCATGCAACGAATATAAATACCTGGGCGTCATCTTCGACCGTAGTGGAAAAGACGAACGAGAAATAGAACATCGAATTGTACAAGCACGAAGAGCTATAGCATGTTTGAACGAAATTCTATGGAGTAAAGAAATATCAAAGAAAAGACAATGGAACATCTATGAGACAATGGTTAAAACTAGCCTACTTTATGGAGCTGAGACATGGAGAATAACCGAAAAATATAAGAAAAAGGTCGAAGCCACGGAAATGGATGCCATCAGAAGATCGATGAGAATATCAAGAGCCGACAGAATACGGAATGAAGTGATAAAACAACAAATGGGTATAGAGGGCACTATAGTTGAGGATATTGAGAGAAAACAGCTCATATGGTATGGGCATGTGAGCCGAATGGGGGACGAAAGATTGCCTAAAAAAACGATGGTGTGGCAACCCCCAGAGAAGAGGAAACGAGGAAGACCACCGCAGAGCTGGAACCTGGGAGTTAGGAAAGCGATTAGCGCTCGAAATCTGGACGAAAACCTAACTCAAGACAGAATACAGTGGCGTTTGGGAGTCGGACAACGTCGTAAGACGTTATAAAAAACCGAATATATATATATATATATATATATATATATATATATATATATATATATATATATATATATATATATATATATATATATATATATATATATATATATATATATATATATATATATATATATATATATATATATATATATATATATATATATATATATATATATATATATATATATATATATATATATATATATATATAATTTTTTCTGGTCGGTCAGATAGCCGAAGCGGACTAGGCGGCCGATTCTCATTAGCTTCACTGTCGAATGGTTCAGTGGATGTGGGTTCGAGCCCCAGCTCGGCGTACAGAAAAAAAAAGACTAACGCAGCAGTTTAAAATTCTAGATGAATCTGCGGCTTAGACTAGAATATGCTGGTGTCTGATCGGCCTATGGGGGAGCAGTACGGCAAGAGATAAGGGCTCGCGGCTCGGTGATACTTTTCCATAGATCCCTACCGGAAAGGCGTGGCGCCTAAATACCGGTATATATATATATATATATATATATATATATATATATATATAATCTTTTTTATTGTTAATCTTATTGGTGAGCCTACTATTACAGTTCTAACTTGTTTTTGGTTTCCACGTTCTTGAAATTCTACCCTATTCTACGTATTGGTACAGCATTGGTAACCAGAGCCTACTATATTCTATTGATGTGTTGGTTACATATCTTTCTTCATTGAGTAAGACGAGGAATGTTCCTTTTATTTTTCTGTTTTTGCTGTCCGTTTCTTCAATTGCTATTGATGCATATTTCCAATGCCCTCTGTGCTCAATATCCCAGGTATGTTTGAAAATCTGGAAGCTGTCACAGTCTCTGTTTTTAATGTATCATCGTCAGTTCATCTACAAAATTATTTAAATAAGCAAACATTTATAAATACAATATATATATATATATATATATATATATATATATATATATATATATATATATATATATATATATATATATATATATATATATATATATATATATAAGTAAAAAGTAATGGCATGTCTCGCAAAACAGAAAACCAAAAATGGTATATCGATGGAAGGCAACCGTATATACGTATTTCTGACTATTGGTCGTCTTCAGTACGGTGCAGCCAAGTTAGAAAAGGAGCATATTAACTTGGGAAAGGATCAATACAGGAACAATGCAACCAATTTGTGGCATTAGAGTTAGAAGACCCTGATGGTTTCCAGGGCAACAACTAACACCAACCACGGAGGAAGCTACAGCTACCTGAGGAAAGGAATGCCAAACGTTGAAACGTTTAAAACAAATGGAAAAGGATAATGCGAGTGAATAATAAAAGTAAAAAGTAATGGCATGTCTCGCAAAACAGAAAACCAAAAATGGTATATCGATGGAAGGCAACCGTATATACGTATTTCTGACTATTGGTCGTCTTCAGTACGGTGCAGCCATGTTAGAAAAGGAGCATATTAACTTGGGAAAGGATCAATACAGGAACAATGCAACCAATTTGTGGCATTAGAGTTAGAAGACCCTGATGGTTTCCAGGGCAACAACTAACACCAACCACGGAGGAAGCTACAGCTACCTGAGGAAAGGAATGCCAAACGTTGAAACGTTTAAAACGTTTATATATATATATATATATATATATATATATATATATATATATATATATATATATATATATTTTATATAGAAATGTTCGAAAATTAAAAGTTACAATTTTGAAAATACCACAAACTACTACATTTAAAGATTTAAAATTGACTATTGAAACATAATAATTACAATAATAATAAAAATATTGATTTCTTCCTTTTTATAACTTCGGACATCAGAATCTGCTGAGTCTCAATAGTAGGGGAGCTTATATTGGTACATATATCGTCAAGAGGCTGTTTGAATTGATTTCTATCTGCTGGATTCTCATCGGGTGAACTATTCCCAGCAATATGATTTTGCTGGTCTCTTGGAAAAAGTTCTCTGTGATTAATGTTTTCGTGCAATTATCTACATTGGGTATGTTACATTGGGATTGTACATGGTTGGAACAGACTATGTTGTCGCCTTGTCCTATACAAGTGTCGAACCATTTATTATTTGTATAGTAGCTTGCAGGTGGAAAATCATAACATGATCTTTGTGTGGAATAGGGTAATGTGTGAGTTGCGTAGTTTATAGTGGCATTGAACATTTTTAGGTCGTGGTTACCTAGCAGGATATCAAAGTGCTGGCTAAAATCAGCAATTTTTACGTCGAATGTTTGAGGAATTCCATATTCTATAAATAGTGGCGTCTTAATGTTTAATTCATGTTTGGAACTAACTTTCATCGATGTTAGCAAAAAGGGTTTTCGATAAATATGGTTTTTATCAAATAGTATGGGAGCTCGCGTATTTATAATCGAATGGGATCCGCCGGTGTCAATTAAAACGCTCAGATGTGTTTTGGGTGTGACGAAGTAGGGCAACCCAGGGGAACTTTCTATATTATGTAGATTTATACAAAGGGTGGATGATCGTCTAACGGGATGGCTTGAAAATCCTGATGATTTTCATCAAGAAAATTGGGCTCTTGTTCGGATTCAGAATTTTCGAAATCGTTTTCGAAATATTGGATATCATTTGAATCTTTATTAGAATTGTAGCTTCTATTAGTGGTAATTGTCATGGGCTGATGGTTTCTGGTTGTGGCAGTTTGAACACTGCTCACTGGAGTGCCAAAATTTGGTTGGGATCGAGGAGTTTTATATTTGTTTATTCTTTGTTGGACATTTTTCGGGACATTGTTTCCTTGATAGGTTCGTTGGAAAGATTGATTTTGTTCGTAAAAACCGAAATTTTGTCTTTGAGGAAAATTGTAGTTCTGTTGTGAAGTGAAGTTAAAGTTGGGCTCTGTGTTACGGAAAGGTGTGTTGTGAGTCGAAGGTCTGACAGAGTTTGAGTGCGTGGGTTGGAAGTTTGTGGATCTTTGATTATTTGAAGATTGATAGGGTTTATTTTTCATTGGGTGCTTTTTGTTTTGTTGGCTCTTCAGGAAGTTCATGCATTGTTGCTGATTTTTGTGGTTATCATATGTAATACACTTTTGAAGGGCTTCCTCTAGGGAATTTAGTGCAAAATGCGATAAATATTCGCAATAAGGCTCATTGATTCCAGTGCAGAAGGTCTTAAGGGCAATTTTTTTTAAAATACGGGGTTTTAAAAGTTACTGTTGCGAGATTGTCGTTTAGGGTGATGTGTTGGAGTAAGTCGTTCAGATTTGTAGTTATTCTTTGATGATAAGTGTCGTAAGATTCGCTATGTTTTTGGACGGTGGTGGATAATTGTGTTACTAATATGTCTTTGGAACGTCTGTCTCCGTAATTTATTAATAAAGCTGGACAATTATCTGTCCAATTAGTTTTATTTGAATAATTTAGGAAATTTCTACGTTCTCCCTTAATTCGAGATACGATGTGGGAATTTAAAATAAACTCTTGGGACGGATTTAAGTCTTGGGTGCCTAACAAAAATATTAAATTATCTACTGCTTTGATCAAGATGGAGAAGTTGTCTCCAGAAGATAATTCGGGCAGAGTTGAGCAAAGACCAGCAATATCGCTATTGGTCATCGACATTTTGGAACGTAATTTAGATGCAGGCTTGGATTTAGAGGTTTGTAGATTTTTTTTTTATTTTTAAATTTAAATTATCGAATAGTAAACCTGAATTTTCGATACTATTTTGGGAAATATCATTCAATGTACTCATAAAATATATGCAACATGTAAAATATAAATGCAAATATATATAAAATTTGTAGAAGTAAAAATGTTTCAAATAATATAAATAAATTCAATGTAACTGTTTAAAAAATTCAATAAAAATAACAAATGCTCATAACCAATGGTAAAGAAAGGAAAAACTTACGCAAGTTTGATCGTGATTGATTTCCAATACATTTTTTTCTTTTACCAGGTTCTTCAGGATTTCATCGAACTATTGTAGACCAGGAAACGACTAAGTTTCTGTATGAAATATCCTGTGGTTCGCAGCGCCAGAAATGTTTCTTCTACGTTAAGTTCTATGGCTATGGTTTTTTGCATTATATCTTGACATTTTGTAATTAAAATGGACACGTTACTTTCATGAAAGCATTTTTTATACAAAAGAAACAACAAAATCTAAGCGCACAGAAAAATTTTAAATAGGGGGTGTGCAAGCCTAAATCCTCCCAAACTTGGAGAATTGGTAAACGAAAAGAAACCGACCTTTTTTAAAAAAGGATTAATTTTTTCTTAAGAAAAAAAAGAAAGAAGGATAGGAATGAAGTTATTGGCTTGTAAGGGTTATTTTTGTTAAAAAAAAAATAAAAAACCCTTACAAGACATTACCTTTATTCCTATTCTTCTTCTTTTTTTTTTAAGAAAAATTGAATCCTTTTTAAAAAAAGGTAGGTCCATTTTCGTTTACCAATTCCCTCATAATTGTACCTCCTTGCATTCCAAATAAACACATGTACGAAAACAAGCCACATGTGAAATTATAACATCCTACAACGGATAGAAAACAATCAAAACGATTAGTGTAGTTTGACCCTTGAAACATGAATGAGCTTAAACCAACATTCAAATGAAGCTATCGGTCAAAATTAAATGAACAATAGTACTCTTTTACAGTTTTTCTTGTGTTTTTTGTTTCTTTTTTCTCGTTTAGTTAGTAAGTTTTAATGTTAAGTTATCGTAGAGTTTTTATAACATATAGAAAAAACATAAAAATTGTTTTTGTAAGTATGCACCCTGTTCGTTGTTTACCTATATTCTAAGATCTTTTCTATTTATAGTGAACTGAAGATGCTTTTAAAAATAAAAGCGAAACGTATTCAAATAAATCAATGAAGTAGTTGACGACTTTCATTTGCCAATTATTGACCGATCAAACCTCTGCTATTCAACTATTGAATATATTTTAAATATATATATATATATATATATATATATATATATATATATATATATATATATATATATATATACCTCTTCTATCATTATTTTTGTAATATTCAAATGTGATAATATGTTTTATTTACTTAGACGTATTTGTGCCCATATTGCCTTTAATTTACTCTTTTTTTGTTAAAGTATAAACAAATTGCAACTCTATTGCGTTTAATTAATTTCCAGGTATATGTGCCTTTATTGCTTGAATCGTATATTGATTTTTGCTACCACAATCAATGAATAGTGCTTCTAACAGATATGTTCAAAAATAGTTAACACCGATTTAGTAAATAAAGCTGACAGTACAATTTTAGACTTGGATTTGATAGGATTTGTAATCAATAAATGGTGTACCCGTGTTTCGAAATGTATAACAAACATTTTATATTCTTTTGCGTATTCACTATGCGGGAACATTCGTTGATAACATAGTGAATTCAATCTTTTAGTATAATAATTCAATTCAAGCCTGAATTTGGAATGACGTGAAGTAAATATATATCTATACATTTATATATATATATATATATATATATATATATATATATATATTATATATATATATATATATATATATATATATATATATATATATGTATATATATATATATATATATATATATATATATATATATATATATATATATATTGTTTATTTTGACTTTAATCTTAGTTTATTGAGCCAATAAAAAAGAATTATAACTTATTTGTTATCAAAAGTAAAATAATCCTTATATTACCTGTGTTCGATGGATTCAAAAGATTTTCTAGTTGTCTTTAATCGGGAGAGAAGAAAAGGATAAGAATACAAATATATTATATTACAAAGATTTACGTTTCTTTATTTTATATGAACGAATAAAACAATTATTAAATTCTGTCGTTATCTTATCAATCAGCATACAAGAAAATAAATCAAATTTTTATAATAATAAGATTATAAAGCTACATACATTTATATTACGTGAAAACCAATTTTACTTAAATTTTTCTTTACTTGAAACAAGAAACAACAAAACTTTAAACTTTTGATTAGCCTAACAAAACCTCAGTTCTTAAATTTGAATGCTAATGACCATGATGTCAAACCGATCCTTCACAGATATAAAATTCAATTGTACAAACACTTACAGCTTATGTTCTTCTTGAGTTGTATGTTGGAACATACCCAGAAAAGTCCAGTCTACTCAACGATGTGATTTCTCCTCTTTGGCACCTCGGCTCCCTCTTAACGTCTCTGCAAACCTCCTGAAGACTACACAAAAAACACCTGATTCACTTCTCCAAACTCAGCTACTTATTTATGACACCAGTACCTCCTTTTGTCAACTTGATGCCGTAAGAATACTTTCACATATACTTTATAAAATGCCCACGGTAGATACAAGGACCTCTTTTAATCTACTTGTTATCTTCTTCTGCAAACTAAAAACTTCTTTTCGTTACGCCGGTATCCAAACTCACGAACCACACCATATCTTGAGACAAACGACTGTTTCTGTCAATGACCAAATTATAACTAGCTTCTCCGGTCTCATGATCGGCTCACAAATCCCCATTTAAAAACGACCATCCAATCAAAAGCTCAAATTGTGTTTACCATGATTTTGGAAAAGCCTAATTTCGGTTTCAGAGAAAAACTAAATAGCTTACTTTAAAATTGGTTTTGTCAATACACCATTTATACATATTTCAAAAGATTAGAATATGGTCATTTAATACTCGACTATATAAACAATGAAAAGATTAACTTACAGGTAAAATGTCTTCTAATTCTAAACAAAGGTTTTTTGATAATTTTGTTTGAAACGGAAAAAGGTCGTTTGCCAAACAAATTTCTATTCTTATCTACACTAAATCTTATCTTAAATTACTATATACATTTTTGTTTATAATGATATCTTAAAATTTTATTTCGATGGATATTTTTATTTATTTTTCTTTGGTTGGGAAAGAAAAAGTATGACAATATATATATATATATATATATATATATATATATATATATATATATATATATATATATATATATATATATATATATATATATATCTTTAAGGAATATGACCGTTTAATTTAATATAAAAAAATGTGCACTCGTAAGTGAATGGGATATTTTCGGTCAATTTGGAGATAAAAAAGACAAGAGTTGTGCTACTTTATCTATTTATTGAAGACGTTTCGCTCAATGTTCATTGGGCATCATCAGTTCATCTAAAAGAGTATCATAAGCGATACATCTATATGAAAAACAATTAAGTAAATGATCTTACCTTTAAAAGATCTGTAGCATTAAAATGTTATTATTGTGAAGAAACATCAAAAATTAATCTATTAAATAAATCAGCAAAAAACACAGAAACACAGAACGCCGGAAGATTCCCAATTAAAGTAATTTAAAATATAAATATAAATTAATATAAAATTAATTAGTGCACATTTTTATATATATATATATATATATAATATATATATATATATATATATATATATATATATATATATATATATATATATATATATATATATATATGTACATATATCTATACACTGTATATATATATATATATATATATATATGTACATATATCTATACACTGTATATATATATATATATATATATATATATATACAGTTTGAGTTTAGTTCTTGAACCTGAATATATATTTTTTTAGTGGATTTTCTTGGGCTTAGGTTCATAAAAAATAATTTTGATTTGATACTAAGACATTTTCATATATTTTTTCGACGTTTCGGCAGGAAATCCATGCCTTTTTCAAGAAGTAATATTGACTAAAAAAACATTTTATGACAGACATAATACGGTTTAAAAGTTAAACTTTTGACTTACCAAGCATGTAAAAATTCGGTACTAACAAGTAGACGTCACAATTAAAATAATATTAAAAACACAGGACATACCCACTAAGTCACTACATGTAAAATATATTTTAAATCTATTGTGTTGTTTATTGATGTTAGTTTATCGTTTAAACAATCAGTTATTTTAACATCATAGGCGTTCTGAGATTGTCTTTTTATGTGTTTTTAAATTAAGTTAAAATATATTTTGTTCAAATTTTTGACATCTTTTTTATCATTTATTGCATTATTATTTTTTTTATTTGTATAGACTCTAGAAGCTTTCTCTTCTTCTTGTTGGGTTCACTTCCCAGGATCTTGGTTTTCTCAAAATCAAATTTATGTTTTTTTTTTGTTTTCATGTTTTGTGAGGGCGGTTGAGTTTTTTTTTTGTCATATTTGTGGGAACGTATTCTTGAGTTAAGTAGCTGACTGGTTTGTCCAATATAAACTCCATCACAATTCGAGCAGGGAATTTCATATACAACATGCGATCTTTTTAGTAGAGGGGTTTTGGTTTTTAATCTTGTAAAATTCTTTTTCAAAAGATTGTGCCCTATATGAGCAACCGTAATATTATGTTTGGACAGAAGATTTGCAATTTGTTCTGATAATCCTTTTATATAGGGAAGAGACATACAGTTTTTCTTACCGTGTTGGTTTCTTTGTTATTATTGTTATTGTAAAGTTTATGCAGTCGCGATTTGAAAGTGTTGTCGATAATGTGGTGTGGGTATGAATTAAGTGTTAGTGCTGTTTTTGCTTTTTTAATGGCCTGAGGTCTATTGATAGGATCGGAAAATCTAATAGCTCTATCGGCGAGTCCGATAACTACTGATTTCTTTTGAGACAGAGGATGATGAGAGTTGAAATTCAGATATCTCGACGACCAGGTTTTTTTGGTGTACCATGAAGTAGTTATAGTACTGTTTTCTCTATGTAAGGTCAGGTCCAGAAAATTAATTTGATAATTTTTTTCAATTTCTACTGTGAATTTTAGTTTTTGGTGAAAGTTATTGAATTCATTTAGTAAAATATCCATTTTATCCTCTGGTGCTGCGCTCGCTCAAGCAGTCATCTATATAGCGATAGAAAAAAGGTATATCAAAATCTATTTTATTTAAAACATATATATATATATATATATATATATATATATATATATATATATATATATGTATATATACAGTGGCTCACAGCTTAAATAATGCAGTCGCTATTCAATAAAACTAGCTTGTGTCAGTGGCTTCTAAGTCTTCTAAAAGAGCATAAGCCTTTGTTGGGTTTCAAATATACCATACTTAAATAACAATAAAAATTTATTTTATGCATAATTTTGATATCAAAGCTAAAATAATGCAATCTTTAAAAGAAGCAAATTAATAAAGAAAACAAACTCGACGCTTTGAAAAATGATTGCTAATATTTTGTAAATTCTCCTTCATTATGAATTACAGCCTGTAGTCGTCTAGGCGTTGATTCGACCAACTTTCTAGTATACTCTGTGTAAATTGTATCCCAAGCTTCAGTAATTTTTACGTTAAACTCATTTCTATGTGATATTGTGGTACTATTTACTTTATTTTTTAATGACAACCACAAATTTTCAATACCATTCAAATCTGGTGACTGGGCTGGTGTTTTAATGAATTTTCGGCAATAATAAAGCAACCAAGTACGAACCCGATATGACGTGTGTTTTGGATCTTTGTCCTGATAAACTGGTAATTGTTATTGATACCTAATTTTTGCGCACTAGCGGCGAGATGCTGCCTTAGTATATCGAAATACATATACTGGTTCATATTTTCTTACATAAAATGCATGTTACCTACTCCCGCGAACGACATAAACCCCCACATCATAACCCCACCTTCACCGTGAGTTACCGTAGCTTTCATTTTTTTAAATTGTAGTTCTTCATTTGGCTTTCCCCAGATCGATATGTTTCCATCGGACCCAAACAAGTTTATTTTGGTTTCATCAGCAAATATTACTGAATTCCAAAAGGTCAAATCTTTGTTAATATGCTCCCTGGCGAACTACAATCTAATACGCCTGATTTTTATCTAATAAAAGGTTTATTTCTAGCAGTTCGACCATGTAAATTATTCTTTCGTAATATCCGTCTAATTGTTTCGGGGTTACATCTTTTTCTCTGACAATCCATCCTTCCTCACGTTCGGTAAGAATCTCATTAGGAACTAATCTTGATTGACTGCCAACTCTACATTCATTTCGATAACGTTCAATTCAACGTTCAATGCTGAACTGTTGGTGAATATTTATTTACCATTTTGGATATGTCTGTTTGGCTATATCCATTTCTATGGTGAGTAAACATTAAATTTCTTTCACTAATCATAATTCGGCGACCCAATCTTAAATAATTTTGTTATTTGCCGATTAAATACTTATAAATGTCAAATGAGACATCAAATGAACTGCAATATGAATTTAATGCAACGCCTACTTCGCAAATTTCAAACTGATAAGTTGAAAAATGCTTCATATTATCTGCATCATTTTAACTGTGACATCAAAATCATACATAAATTAATTAAATATTTATTGTTATTTACGTCTGGTATATTTGAAACCCAAAAAATAGCTTATGCTATTGAAGATGACTTATAGTAATTTAATTTTAGTATGTAATTTCTTTTTAGTTAATATTGAGCCACTGACTCAACCTAGTTACAATTACAGTAACATCAATTAGTGGAATGAATTAGCAATAAATCAATCGCAACGTTTCAAGAACAAAATATGATTAAAATGCCAGATGTCGGTAGATTTCATTCCTAGGTGGCGTAGTTACCTTACTGGACAAACAGTGTGACTTGTCATCCTAGCTTTTTGTATAAATAGATAGTTATCTTTGTTTCACACCCTTAAAGACAAAGAGAAACCGTGTAGCTGGTAACTAATGTGGTAAATATATTTATGTTTTTTATTTAGCAACAGCGCTTTCTTGCGAAACTTGACAGTAGCGAAAAAACTAATATATGAGGAAAAACTTGTTGAATTTGTTTGCCATCAAGTTTGTATCAGTGGGTTATGATATCATTAAATCTATGACGTGCACATCTAATTGTTTAAATGTGGGTTTAGCATTTTTCTTTCTATGTTTTTGTAAAGATTAAAAGACACATTTATTCTGCAAAAAATTATTGACTAGGCTACGTTGTTTCTCTTTGTTGAACTTTTGTTAATTTGCTTTCGTTGGAGAGTTGATTAGCCAGAATTATTTAGTAATAACACTACTTTTTACTTGAGTACCTATATATGCCTGCAATTGCCTTTATCGAATGTACCATCATGTGATCAATTTAAAATATTTACATCACAGTATACGTGTATGTTGTTTGATTTAAAGCAGTAGATCCTGTCGCATTTCCTTTATTTTGTTTACATTAAATAAAACCTTAGATATTTTTATATTCGTATTCATTAATAATGTTCCATGTTAAATATTCCATGTCCTGGTACATCAGCTTTTTAAAAAGGAAGAGAGGATAATAAGAATATTGAGCAAGAGTAAATAAATTTGTTTTTGTGAACAAAGTTTTGCGTGTCATAACATATGCGTGCGCGTGTTCCTTTTTTTATTTCACTACTTGGACAACTACCGATTTTTTGCCAAAAAAAAAATAATTTACTTTATTATTTAGTAGCGTATTAGATTATATCTTTATTAGAAATATTAATAAGTTCTTTAACAAAACAACACTCCAAATGGAATGTGAAACACACAAAAAACATTAGTCACTAATTCAACAATGAGCAAATATGATTTCTTATCTGATTCAATATTGTAATTAGTTTTTTTGGCAAATTTCAAAAGACTAAAGACTGAATATAAGACTACGTTATTTTTGTATTCAATTTTTAAATTCAAGCTTGGCACGACATGGTGCTAATTTGCATTAATCATATAATCGGCACGCAAAAGACTCAGCGGTGTCTATGAAACCTCTATTTTTCTATCAGAAATTTTAGCTGATTAATCTATAATATAATTAGGTAGGTAGAAAATTAGAATTTGTCTTAACGATAGTTTAGCGACAGACGTTTTACAATATAGTACTTGAATTAAACGAATAATCAAACAAATAGATGCACTAATAAAAAAAATTGAGAAAATTAAATGTTTAGTCATGACATTTGACAACAGATTATTCTGGAATCACCACATTCATGATCCGAAAAGTACTTGTCAATCTGCACTTAATATTATAAAAACTGTTGCACACAACACTTGGGAAACAGATAGTAAAACTCTTACTCTTATGTACAAGTTATTGATCAAGTTCAAACTCGATTACGCTTGTATTATTTACGATTCAGCAAAACCATATTTGATTAAAAAAAACTCGATCGAATACAAAATAGTGCTCTGCGAACCACTAGGTACCTTTTATACTAGCCCTATTTTCAGGAGAGACAAAAAACATTCCTAAAAATATATTTCTAAACACTTATTTTTACCTTGTACAATATGAAATAAAAGAAAAATAATTTAATTCAGTATTTATATATTTAACACCACTTTTGTAACTTAGCAGGTTTTCGAAATCAAATATTCTTTTATAAAACAACTTAGCAGGTTTTTGGTAAACAAAAACAGAATTTTATAACAGCATTCATAAAACAACTATGTTTCTTTAATTGAAGGGCTTGGGGGAAAAAGGTAACAAGCCATAAAAGTAGAAAATGGAGAAAACCTCTTAACTAAAAGAGAAAAAATATTTTTCTTGAGCAACGTGGCTTACTCCTTTTTTACAAAAACATTGTTGTAAGATTTTCTTATCTAAGACGATGTTTCTATTTTACTCGTCCAAGTCAAAATTCTCCGTTTCCGGATCTTCTGTGAGGTCTGTTGACTGTTGTCGAACGCCCAGCTCAACGTAAAAGTCATGATAAACTAAAGGAATATAAGGCATGAGTTCCCTTAAATTTTTTAGCTTATTTTCGTTAAGAGGTACAGATGTGGTATATTTTGGAGGAAGATCTCTTAGATTTTTTATTCGATTTCCATCCTTTACTCCTCGCTTACCAACATTGACCGATTTAAACCCTTCATTTAAAAAGTGTTTCACAAGCATTGTGTTGGGTTTTTCCGCCTCAAATCTAAAACATCTAACTTGACTAAAACGTAAAGGTTCTTTTTCGTCTGTCGTCTGTTTTTTGTTAGTTTGCCTTTGCAGCTCGTCAAAGGAAATACAATCTTTTTGTTGCATCTTCATAACTTCAAATGGATTGGTTTTTTTGGCTTTTCTTATAACGTCGCACCATTGATTGGGATCTGAGGGAAATCACGATCTGAGGGTAAGCGCGTATGCCCACTTACAAGAAAACGATGTTCGATAGCCAAAAACTGTTTTTCTCTGACTAGTTGCATATATACTGACATCAGAGCCCAGTTTTTATTTTGACCCCCACAGTTATCGGTGTAAATGATAAGCTCTTTATTGTCAGTATTTGTTAGGAACGTTTCGATATATTTCAGTAGTGCACTGGCAATTTCATCATTACCCCTCTTTGCCACATTTTCGGTCCAAGTGAACATGTACCCCTGCTCTCTGTTGCAGTTATGGATGCCCAAATTGTACATACATGCCTTTCTCAAATAAAATGCTTTTCCCACAGTCAAATTCGGCACTGGCAATGCCCGTTGTAAATCAAATGAAATTACTTCCTTTTCTTCTGTTAATTTGGCATGTGCAGACTCTTTTATCAAGTCCTGTTGCATTGCCTCAGCCCTTCTTTGATGCAACTCTAACTTTAACTTAATTTGTTGACATTCTTCAGCATTTTCTTTATTTGATTATTATATTATATATTGATTATTAAATCGTATATTATATTGCAAGCAAAAAACTCTTCTGTAATCATTTTCTTTCACTGGGACAATATGTTTGGCATTGCACCAAGGTATATAATAATCTGTATATAAAGATGATATGGACAAATCGTGATTGATGTAAGTGCGATTGGGGTTATCTTGCCTGCTATAATGGCTGGAATATTTGGGTATTGCTTGGATATGTCGATGGATGGACAGAATTCTTTCTTCAGATATTTTGTTTTTTCTGTTCGTATGTTTTCCTCGCTTATCAGTTTTTGGAGTAGACTTTCCTTCCTTTATTTGGCAAGAGATATTATATATCCGCTTTTTTGACTGCTGGAGACCATGAACTGCCAAAAATTCAGATTTGCATACTTCTTTGTCGGTGGCATTAATCTTTATATAATATTTAAATGATACACTTCTACAAGATGTTTGGCGTTTGATTTTTTTTGGGTAACTTCTTTTTTTGGGAATGCATTTTATTCTACCAAATAAGTAGTTATTTTGTTGCTGTCGAGTAACCAGATTCCAAAATGCATGAAAAATTTCTTCTTCTTTCCCCATCAGGCTTATTCTACATTTGTGTTTGCATTTACATGGTTCACCAATAGCTTTAGGTTCCATTTTAGTCCCTTGGTATGTTTTGTACCCATGGAACAGATTTCTTCGCTGGATTCTTTGAATTTTCTGGAAAACTTAGATAACCTCTAGAAATATCTTGTTTCTGATCCGAGTGATAGTTGGACTCATTTTCGTCCTGAAAAAAAAAAAAAGATGTAGTATAATTTTTTGCAATAATTCTGCTAGGCATATGAACAAAAATACTGCAGTCGGAGATATAACGCAGTACACATCGTAGTTACATAACATTACTGCGTTATGTATACGTATGGTACGTAAAGGCAACAATACATATTTCGATACATAGGTAAAATATGAAATTTTATATTAAGCTTAAAAATAACAAAATCTTTTGCTAAAAAAGGGAATAAGTCACATAGAAATAAACTTACCAATATATGTGTAACTCCTTCTGTTGAACAGTCACTCAGTAACACTGTAATCTTTATCATTCAGATCGTCATCTGAATAAAATTCAGAGAATTCACTTCCACTACTACTCTCAAAATCAACTTTTCTTTTAGCTCGGCGTAATTTATAGTCATCCATCTTGAAAATCGCCTGTGGCATGTTCCTTTTCTAACCAAAAAGGTTCTGAATTTTGGCAATTGTTAAGAAAGAAATTTGCCGTATAGAGGTCTTATCAATAGCTGAAATAATTGATCAGCAGTTTCGTTGCACACTTGCAGGTATCTTTTAGAGGAAATCTAATTTTTTAGATTTATGTGGCTTGTTACCTTTTTCCCCCAAGCCCTTCAATTGTCACATAAAGTTATTGGAGCTATACCTATTTATGTTAAATTCACCATTTTACATTTCGGATTTTTTCCAGTCTTGATACTGACAGGAACTTTGATTTAGGATCTTAACAAAATCACATTATTTATATTCTTACTAATATAAAAAAAAACTCTTCAAAAGTTCTAAATTCTTACTAATACTAAAACTCTGAAGTTAACAAAAAAAATATTCTTTTTATCCTTAATCAAAAAACATATTATTTTCTTTTTAGAACAAACTAAATTGAACTGTTTTATTGTTATAATTAAAGGCATGACATTTTCAGTCATAAACTTAAAATTTAAGAATTAAAAATGAATTAAGAATTAAAATAAATTTAATTCTTAAGTATTTTTTTAACTAACTACATAGTAATTTACACGAGGTACGCAAATATTACTCAGTCAAACACTACTAATAAAACATGAATTATTTTTGTTTCTAGAGGAATTAGAATTTTCCCCAATAGTTACCGAGCAGTGGCTTGAAGGCAACGAGTCTTTTTTTGTAGAAAAATATACCACAATTGGTAGGTATGATCGTCCAAGTTCAGCTCATGGTGGTACAATAATTCTTTCTAGAAATAATGATTTCTCTCCTATAACAAAATATGACTTTCTGTTGAGTGAATACTTTTTTGAGTTTTCATTGGTTTATAACAAGAATCTTAATCTATACATTCTTTGCATCTATAGACCACCTGATTCTTCAACGGAATTATTTTTTCAGAACCTGTTAAATTTGTTAGTAGACCTGCTCAATAAAAGCAGAAAGATTCTATGCGGTGACTTGAATATTAATTACGGTGTTTCTTGTGCTACCCAATTATCCTTGGTCAATATATTCGAATCTTATGGTTTCACAATGCACGTTAATTCTCCTACAAGAATTACTAAAACAACAACTACCATAATTGATTATATTGTCTCAGATTTTTCACTCCTTGATGTACGCTCTACAATTATTAATGCAGGACTATCTGATCATAAAAAGAATAGATGCCTTTGAGATGTATATATACAGACGAATGTTGAGAATTCCATGGGTACAAAGAGTTATTAATGTTGAGGTACTTCGTCGCATGTGTAAACAAAAAGAATTACTGAGAATAATCAAAGAGAGGAAAATGTAATACTTGGGTCACGTGTTGAGAAGCGAAAGATACGAATTACTTCAAGTTATACTGGAAGGAAAAGTACAGGGCAAAAGATCAGTAGGAAGACGCCAAAACTCGTGGGTGAAAGACCTGAGGAGATAGTTCGACCACTCATCCACAGAAATCTTTCGCGCAGCAGTTTCCAAAAATACAATTGCCATTTGGATCGTAAACCTTCGAAAGGAGACGGCGCCATGAGAAGAAAAATCTGATCATGAAGCAGTATATACCAAGTTTAACACTTTTAACAAACAATCCTCGAAAACCCAACGTTTAGGTAGGATTTTTTCCGCTCAGAACTTTCGTAAATTCCAAAATTTGTGCTTGACTTCAGGGTGGCATTTTCAGCAAAAAACTAAAAAATGTACTATCAGAATCATCTGGAAGGCTCTAAAAATGTTGCAAGAGAAACTTGGTCCATAATAAACGATCTTCGAAAGAAAACTAACACAGCTCAAACATTTTCTCTTCCAAACCCTGAAAATCTAAATGAATACTTCGTTAATGTGAGTAAAAATATAACATCAGCTAGTTTGCCACAACAAGATCCTATTTCCTATCTCTCCAATTCACAAAAGGTCTCGAATTCATTTTTTATAAGACCAGTTGATAAATCTGAACTGATCCAATCAGTAGATCCAAACAATCAGTAGTATCAAAGGCAAATTTTCCTGTTGTACCGATGAACTATCCACAAAAATTTTCTTAAATCTCCCAAAACATGTGTTGGAAGGCCTGGTCTCATTAATTAACGATTCCTTTGAAAAAGGTATATTTCCAGACTGCCCAAAGACAGCCATTATTATTCCTTTCCATAAGGGTGGTGAAAAATCTAATGTCTGCAACTATAGACTTATTGCCTTACTACCGCTCCTATCTAAAATTATTGAGAGACTTATAAAAGCCCGACTTATGTCCTTTCTCTATGGATAAGACAGTAGCATTATCCTATAAAGGAGCTCTTTAACCCTTGCTTTTTAATAACAGCCAGATGAGTATCGTTGATCTTGTAAATTTCTTGGTATTTTTATAGACAGCAACCTTAAATGGTCCCTTCATATCGATTTGTTAAGTAAGAAACTAACCTCAGCCTGCTATGAAATAAGATCTGTTTCGAAGGAAATCAATTTAGCATCTTCCAAAGTAACATATTTTTCTTTGTTCGAGTCTCATCTTCGATATGGCCTTCCTTTCTGGGGTTCTAGTACAGCTGCACAATCTGATGTTATTTTTAAATAACAAAAAAAGAGTAATACGATATCTTTTAGCCTCAGTAGAATAACACATTGCAGAAGCTACTTCAAAAATCACGTGATTTTAACTCTTACCTCTTTATATATTCTAGAAACTGTTTGCTTAATTCGTAAACACCTACATGTTTTTCCAGCAAGACCTAGTCATGACTACTCCACTAGAAATTCAAGCTTTGATGTATATTTACCGATCCCATCCACTGTTGATAAATTTGAACTGATCCAAACAATCACTAGTATCAAAAGCAAATCTTTCTGTAGTACGGATGGACTATCCATAAAAATTTTCTTAAATATCCCAAATAATGTGTTGGAAGTCCTGGTCTCACTAATTAATGATTCCTTTGAAAAAGGTATATTTCCAGAATGACTAAAGACAACCATTATTATTCCTCTTCATAAGTGTGGTGAAATATCTAATGTCTGCAACTATAGACCTATTGCATTACTACCGGTCCTACCCAAAATTATTAATAGACTTAAAAAAGCCCGACTTATGTCCTTTCTCGTTGAAAACAACATTTTATCACAAAGTCAGCTCGGCTTTTTATCTAATAAATGTACCAGTGATGCTATGTTTTCTGTACTACATGAGGTCTATCAAGCACTAAACAATAATCTTTATACTGTCACTGTTTTTTGTGACTATGCCAAAGCTTTTGATTGTGTAAATCACGACATTTTGATAAAAAAACTTAATTTCTACGGAATTCGAGGTATTTCCTTGAATCGGTTCCAACCTTACTTAAGGAATAGGAAACAATTAGTTAGAGCAAATGATAATGACTCTAGTCACAAAAGCATTGTATGTGGAGTAGCACACGGTTCAGTACTGGGTCTTCTACTTTTCCGTATTTTTATAAATGACATCACTAACTTAAAAATCGATGCAAAAAATTTTCTTTTTGCTGATGTTACCAGTATTACCTGGAGGAACTCTTCATGTAATTATAACTTCTGATCTACTTAAAATAAAAACCTGGTCCGACTCTAATTTACTCTCTTTTAACGTGGATAAGACAGTAGCATTATCCTATAAAGGAGCTCTTCATCCCTTGCTTCTTAATAACAGCCAGATCAGTATCGTTGATTCTGTAAAATTTCTTGGTATTTTTATAGACAGCAACCTTAAATGGTACCTTCATATCGATTTGTTAAGTCAGAAACTAGCCTCAGCCTGAAATGCAATAAGATCTGATTCGAAGGAAATCAATTTAGCATCTTCCAAAATAACACACTTTTCTTTATTTGAGTCTCATATTTGATATGACCTTCCTTTTTGGGGTTCTAGTACAGCTGCCCAATCTGATATTAAAAAAGATCTGAAATTACAAAAAGAGCAATACGGTATCTTTTTGACCTTAGTAGAATAAAACATTGCAGAAGCTACTTCAAAAATCACAGTATTCTAACTCTTCCCTCTTTATATATTCTAGAAACTGTTTGTTTAATTCGTAAACACCTACATGTTTTTCCAGCAAGACCTAGTCATGACTACTCCACTAGAAATTCAAGCTTTGATGTATATTTACCAATCCCATCCACTGAGTTGGTAAAAAAGTCTATATTATATTCGGCAAAAAAATTATACAACCATCTCCCTTTGCAACTTAAATCTACAACTTCTTTCCTTAAGTTCGTTAAACTGACAAAAGCCTATCTAGCTGAAAGACCATATTATTCGGTGGAAGAGTTTCTTAACGAATAACTAAGAAATTATAGTACGTTTAGGTACAAGCAACTAAATTTTTATATATATTTGGGTATCACATACAGCAACTTAAACTTATTCGTAAACTAGTTCGTAAGGTTTTATTATGCAATTTGCAATTTAGTTAAATTTTGCAATTGATTGTATATTTTATTATCTTTTATTTTGCGATTCTGTGATATTAACGATTTATGTAATTTTAGTAAATTTTAATTATTTTTTTTTACTTTTTATAAGCTTTGTCCATAAAATTGTACACTTTTCAGTGACAATAAAGCATATTTCTATTCTATTCTATAGTATCAACTTTAGTTGATTACTAGTCATGAAGTAAATTATCATAATAATGACGGTAGTCTTCGGGTAAGGTATTTTTAAGATAAATAGAGATATTTATCTGTATTTATCTCCCAGATACTGCAAGTCATCGAATTTTCTTTTAGTTATATTCCTTCTAGTAAGGTGCTGATTTCGGAGAAAATCAAAAGGCAATGCAGTAACTGCCGGTGATTTTCGTTGTGGTAGTATGGTCCATTATTCTGTGAATCTTAATTTGAGGTATACATTACCATCTGGAGTGTAACGAAGAGCTTTAAAGTCAGTAGCTTTAGAATCATCTTTACCACGCCCAGGACGAATGCTTTTGAAAAACCCAACGTCATCAAAGCTTTTAAAAAACTATGGTTTAAGTAAGTTATCGTAAAGTCTGTGGTGTTTTCTTGCTGATTTGCAAATAGTGATGTACTCCACGGGCACATTGATATTCTTGTTGTTAAGAGTCCGTTCAACAGAAGAATGAATACAGTCGGCTTTTTTTCTATAATCATGTTATTGTTTATAGCCATGCGTAGCAATGCATTAGACATTAGACATTACACAGTTTCGGTGGTTTTGATAGGTACAACTCTCACCAAAAATTATTTTATTTGGCTTTTCTGACTCATTTTGCAAAATCTTTTTTTCAATTAAGCTTACCCAAACACTTCTCCCTCGGTTCCGTTCCATAAATAACAATAACCATCTTTATTGAATAAGTTAAAAAAAGACAAGATTGTGTATTTGGAACTTTGTTCTATAGTACAAACTACTAATATTTGATTTAGGTGCCATCAGAACTGCCTGCAAGTTAACAGTAAAAATAAGATTTTCTTCACGTATGTCTTTCCCCTTCTCAAATCTAGATTCTTCTGTCTTTTTTAGATGTTCTAAATATTCTTCTTGAGATTTATTTTCAACTTTATAGAGAGCACATATTTCGCACTGGTCTTTTTACTAGAGGTTTAGTAGCCTTTTTGAGTTTCTTTACACAAGCATCTATTCTTTATAATTCTAAATTGTCTTGGAACTTCATAATTCCACTTTCCTTCTTTTGTTGTTCCATAGTATTCTTTTTCAGGCTCTCTCAACTTTTTGTTACTTTCAGCATACCAGGTTGATTTTTTAATCTTACTACTTTTCCTTCTTTTATTGCTTTTCTGTGGATAGTTTTCGTAGTCAGACTCAGAGTCAGAATTAAATTTGTATGTTACCAGACTTTCTTGCATACTGTCATCTGATATCATATCGTCTATATGGATGGATGGTCTAGTGAAAATAGGTTGGTCGAGAGTACCTGTAGAAGAATTTCTAGGACTATTTTTAATTTCTTGCAAAGTGCTCTGTTCGATCTTCGAAAACCAAACTATTGATACAGTGGTGGTCATCAGTCATTACTTCAACCAAAGGAAATTCATCTAAAGTCATTCACCTCTAGTATTATTATTTTGTGGTGAGAGTATACTAAAAATATCTCCTATATGTACATTATCCAAAATGGTAGGTGAGAGGGAGTCATAAATTGTTGTAAGGACAAAAGTTGGGTGTCTCATCACAGTAAAGCTACCCACGAAAAATTAGCTTGTAAACAATAAATTGTGAAAATGGTCCTCGGATCCCTGATTATTACATTTACTTTATATTTTAATATTTAATTAAGAATCAATGTAATCGTGAAAGATCTAAATCTTGTCTACTTTTCTTTATGTTTTTTCTGTTTTACATTATTATTTTTTTCGCTACGTTGGGGTATTAGCCAGTCCCATATAAAATAAGTAGGTATTTTGAACCCTTACATTTAATGTAAATTTCTTACAAACAAACAAAACAGCTAAGACTTTATACGCATATGTGATATATTACTTTTTGTTACTTGTATCGATAATCTTGCTATTTCGCCGACACGCTATTTAATGACGTTAATGGCACGTCACAAAATCGTCAAAATAAGACATCAATGCCGTCAATTTGGCACAGTTTATTATGGGTTAATCGATATCTATAACATATACAATTAGGGAAGATTCCAAACAGTACGTCTTAAATCTAGTTTTATAACTTTACCCAAAAAACGAGCATGTTAGATACGAGGAAAATAATTTTTTAAGAGTAATTTCTCTACAACATTCCTAAATAGTATAAGACAATACTTAAAAATGTAAAGGACAAATAAATTCTTCTCAGTTAGGGTTGTAAAAATGGTAATTAGGGAAGTTCTCTTTTAAACCTTCTTTGAACGTCACCAAAAGATAATTCGCGATAATGTGCTATGTAAATAAGTTTTTTAGCTCTTAAGATATCTCAGATAAAATAAAAATTGTCAACCTTGTGTAAATCCTTCAAGTAGATGAAATTGATGATAAAGATCTTCTATTTAAAAATAATTTAAATATTAAACATATTTTCTTTAGCAAATCAACTGCTACTAGAGTAAAAAAAGTGTATTTTTACATTCTGCCCTGCCTTTCTTATAATATGAGAAGCCAGCGAATAGATGGTCACTACTATAGTAGAAGCCACAGTTAGAATGCAGTGTTGGTCTTACGGCGCGCAGCAATGCCGCTCATGTCGGCACAGTGGTAGGCGTGCGGTCGCTTAGCGATATACTGAGAAATAAGGACCGTACGCGCTTCGTTTCAAAAATCTTTACTCAAAAAAATAACAAATTAATTCTATAAAAATGCCTGTATACATAAAATATCTAATACCTCGTAAATATTTATATACATATATACAAAAAAATGCAAGTCCTTTACCCTATACGACACACACACACACACATATATATATATATATATATATATATATATATATATATATATATATTGTGACGATTGGGGTTTATAGAAAATAATTTATAAGTTATATACTACATAATATTAGATATAAAAAAGTATTTGATTATTTTAAATAAGTTATATACTAGAGAATTCTCTCGGGGGAACCTGTAACCCTAGAGAGCGCGTCCCCAGGTGGCGGATAGGGGAATGCCCTCACCGGCCTGTTTGCAGCTAGGCCGGCGGGTAGGTGGGAAATAAAATACCACCCGCGGACCAACAGGTGGGGTAGATAGGACTCCTAAGCCGTAGAGAAGGCAACTTATCTAAGAGAAGGATACTCTGATTTAAAACCCTGGTCCTCCAAGTTGGGGGTTGAGGCATCGGGCCAACTCCTCGATACTCGGAAAAAATGATCAAAGTTAAAAATTTCAGCAAAAAGCCTTGGAATTCGGACGGATTAAACTACAAACGAAATTCGCAAAGAAAATGGATTATGAATTTGGGTGCTTGGAACATACAAGGAATAAGGACAAAACAAGAGGAGGTCTTCCGTGAACTGAGTAAAATGAAACTAGACATCTGTGTATTAACTGAAGTAAAGAAAAAAGGAAGAGGAAATGAAAAGATAAACGAATACCTGCATTTCTATAGTGGCGTAGAAAAGAGCGAACGAGCTAAAAGGGGAGTGTCTATAGCAATACATCAGAAACTGAAAAAATGTATTAAATCATGGCAAGAAATAGATGAAAGAATTATCCTCATGGAAATTAAGAAAAATGGCCATGAAATAGTGGTAATTGGAACATATGCACCGACGGATGACTCAAGGGTTGACAGCAAGGAAGAGTACTTTAACAAGTTAACAACTGTTCTAGCCACAATTAATAAGAAGAAAGAAATTTGGATCTTAGGTGATCTTAATGCAAGAACCGGAAAGAGCTCCAACAGTGAAATCATAGGGAGATATGGAGAAGACATTCTGAACGACAATGGCCAAAGATTAATAGATTTTTGCGAGGCACATTCTTTGAAAATATTAAATGGTTTCTTCCCCCATAAGAATATACATAAATTTACATGGACGCAGCCTACCAGGAATTTAAAATCAATAATTGACTATTTCATTCATCGTAAAGATTCTAAACTAAAAACGAAGGACGTGAAGGTGTTTAGAGGGCCAGAATGTGGAAGTGACCACCATATGATTATTGCAAAAGTAATGGTGACATTTAAGAGAGAACAATCAAGTCACAAAAATGATGAAGTAACAGACATAGGAACAACCATAGAAAACATAAAATATAACCTGGAAAGCTTTAAACAAGATTCGACAAAGTTCTTATATAAAATTAGAATAGCTCAGAAAATAAAAAATATAGAAACAAAGGACTTAGACCCTGAAAGTCTGTATGAGGTAATTAAAAAATATATTCATGAAGCGGCAAATGAAGCACTGGGAAAAGTTGAAAATCGGAAAAAAGGAAAACCTGAATGGTTGTCAACGGAACTAGAAGAGAAAGTTCTCAAGAAAAAACAAGCATATCACATATGGCTTCAATCCAAAGATCCTCAAGACAGAGAAATATACGCTAAATGGAATAGAGAAGTTAAAAAAGACGTGGATAAGGCGAAAAATATAAACTGGGAGGCTAAGTGTGATGAACTGGACAGATTTATGGGTGGAACAAAAGTGGCGCAAGCTTGGAAAACATTAAAACAGTTTAGGAAAAATGAGAAAAATGAAGACAACATTTCTCTCATAAAGTTAAATGAATGGGAAGAATATTATACGAAACTGCTGAAAGAGGATAGAGTAGAGTACAGATGGGAAAAGATAAGGGAATTAATAGACAACAGAGACGAAAGACAGGAAATCCCTATAATAACATTATCTGAATTGACGGAAACCTTAAAAGAGGTTAAAAACGGAAAAGCCGCAGGGCCTGGAGACATTCCCATAGAGCTGGTTAAATATGGGCCGACTGCACTTTTAGAATTAATAGTAGACCTTTTCAATAAATGTATGTGTGGAGACCAGGAAATTCCTAGAGATTGGAATAAATCTTATATAAGCTCCATATATAAAAGAGGGAATAAAAGAGACTGTTCCAATTATAGAGGTATTAGTGTGACGAGCTCTGTGGGCCGGTTGTACGGCAGAATATTAAAGAAGAGGGTTGAAAGACAGATACAAGATATTGAAGAACAAAGCGGCTTTCGTACCGGGAGATCCTGCCTTGATAATATATTTATCCTACGACAAATAATTGAAAAGCGTGTCGAAAGAAGTAGAGAGACCCATTTGGTATTTATAGACCTTGAGAAAGCATATGATAGTGTCCCGTTAAAGAAAATGTTTGAGGTCCTCAAAAGGTCCGGATTGGATTCGACGTATATCCGAGCGATATATAAATTGTACGAAAATGCAGTTAGTTGTGTAAAAATTGGAACCAGAACCTCAAATGAATTTAAAGTCACTAAAGGCCTAAAGCAAGGATGCTGTTTGTCACCGACACTCTTTAAAATATACGTCCAAGAAGCATTGAGGAATTGGAGAAATAAATGTAGATTTATGGGCATCGAAGTGGGACAAGAAACTCTGTATACATTGTTGTTTGCAGATGATCAGGTGGTGGTTGCAACCGATGAGGAAGATATAAATTATATGAATCGAAAATTATTTGAGGAATATGCCAAATGGGGGCTTACTGTAAACATAAGCAAAACAGAATATTTAAAAATTGGAGGAAATACCACAGATCTAAGGCTTGAAAACGCAGTCATAAAAGGCTGCAACCAGTATAAATATCTAGGAAGCATCATATCAGCAGATGGCAGAGTTAAGATAGATGTACAAAACCGAATAACCCAAGGGAAAAAATGCATCCGAATACTGAATTCATTACTGTGGTCTAATAAAATAAAGATGCATACCAAACTTCGCGTATACAGAGCAATTGTAGAACCAATTACCACATATGGTGCCGAATGTTGGACGATGACAAAGAATGAACGAGATAAAGTAGACGTTGTGGAAATGGATTATCTTAGAAGGTCATGTCGAGTATCGAGAATGGAAAGAATCAGGAATGAGGAAATACGAAACCGTACAGGAATTAGAGATACTCTTTCAGATAGAATACAAGGAAGGCAATTACAATGGTATGGTCACGTGATGAGAATGGAGGAGGAGCGGTGGCCAAAGAAAGCCTTAATGTATGTTCCGCCAGAAAGAAGGAAAAGGGGAAGACCACCAAATTCCTGGAGAAGACAAATTACAAAAACAATGCAATCTAGAGGCTTAGAAGAGGGAGATTGGAGAGATAGGAAAAGATGGAGGCTGAAATGCGGGAAGCGGCAATCGCCGTAGGACCCCCGTTATATGATGATGATATACTAGAGAATTTTATAAAAATATATTTATGTGAGGGCATTTTAAGAAATTAGTATATAATAATTGTAAAAAGTTGTATTTTAGTAATTATAATGTGGTAGATAGATTTAAGTGAGCCATGTGCATAGGCAACCAAAAATACTCTCGAGTGATTGACAGATAGAAATTAATCATAATTGGGAATATAAAGTGGGGTTATAATAATATATTGTTTGAATTGTGTATTTTATTAAATTAGAGTGTTAGTTACTAATTTGAATGTTTATTCTGATCTGAAAAGCCTAAATGTCAACAAATTTATCAATGGAACATTAACGAATTCTCTAGAGTGCAGAGTGTGACCATTGTTTACAGTCGAACATTCTCGAAATAATGATTATGGCGGTGGATCGAACAGATATTTTTTTCGAGAACATCTATATGGAAGTAATGGAACAAATTGGAACATGATCTCTTACCAGATGGTTCTGGAATATCAAAAAGGATATAAATACCCGTGATTTGGATTCAAGATGGCAGTTTTTGGAGTTTTTAGTCAGAAGTCAAGCAGTTTATTATGAAAGTTAGTAGATTAGTTAGTGAAGTCAATTGTTCACAGTTTTAGTAAGTAAGTCAAGCAGTTTAATAAGAAATATGAAAGTTAGTTGGAGATAGTCCAATTGTTTAATATAGTGAGTTAAATGAAGATTAAAAATTATGCATATATTTAATGCACATTTATAATTATACACAAATAATTATTGAAGATTATAAAAGTATATTAGAAGAATATTGGATGGACATTGGAAGGAATTAAAATTATATTATGATTGGAGATTAGTATAAATCAACGTATAATAATTGGATATTGGTATATTGAAAAGAAGAATAAATATAAATGGTGTTTGCTAGTGGTGTATAAATGCTGGTGAAGAAAACTATATCTTAAATTGGTAGAAGCTGATAATTGGAAAAAGTAATTTCACAAAAAACAAGGATAACTGAAGTACGAAGACATTCAGTGGTGATTAGAATCTATATAGTAGAAAACAGTTCATTTAGGCATTCAGTGAAAGAAAGGTACAAAATTTTGTTAATATAATTTAGTTAGTGTCATAACAATTTCAATTTTGAAGATAGTTTTGTTTAAATTTTAGATTGTCTATAGAATTTAATTAGTTTTATAAGAATATCAATTTAAAGATAGTTTATTTTAAATTTACATTGGCTAGGTTAGATATATATATATATATATATATATATATATATATATATATATATATATATATGTGTGTTTCATAATAGTTATAATAAAGATAATTTAAAAAAGTACTTACAAACTAATTCTTTGAGAACCGCGATAAAAACCCTATATATTATATTATTAAAAATACTCATTGCTCATCATTCAAACAAAAAACACATCATAACAAATTGGCACCCAACGCGGTGGCTCTCTATTTAAAAGAATTAGTTTGGGAAGATAAGTGCTCTCATATAATTAAATTAATTATCAGTAGAAAGAAAAAATTATAGATTTTATTTTTAATTATATTTGAACAAGTAAAGTCTCAAAATGTCTCAAGGAAAGAAAGGTACAAGAAGCAAAAAGAATGAAGAAGATGTGGAAGTAGAAACACAACCTATACAAGAGGAGAGTTTAGTTCAAGTTCCACAAGATACTGCAGAAATGAATCCAGAAAGAGAGGAAAATGTCAATATGGCAGCTTTGATGTCATTAATGATGCAGATGAACAAGACAATGGAAGAGAATACAAAAAAAATGGAAGAGAATACAAAAAAAATAGAAGAGAATTCAAAAGAAGTCAAAGAAGACATGAAAAAAATGGAACAGAAAATGGAAGAGAATACGAAGAAAATGGAAGAGAATACGAAAAAAATGGAAGAGAACACGAAAAAAATGGAAGAGAATTATAGAAAATTAGAAAAGAAAATAGAAGAGAATAATAATAAAATTGTAAAGCAAATAGAAAAACAAATGGATAAAAAACTTGAAGCTGCAGAGAAAAAAGTAGCAAATGAAATAAAAATTATACGGAATGACTACAAGAAAAGGATAGAAAATGAGAGGACAGAAGTAAAGAGGATTATTCAAGATAGTAAGATAGATATAGAACAGAAAATAGAGTTACAGAAATGTAACTTAGAAGTAAAAATTAACGAAGACAGGAGAAACACAGAAGAAAAATTAGACGATATACAACAAAATATCCAAATAAATAGTAATCAAATAAGAAATGTGGAACAGAGAATAGATGATATTTCACAAATGAGAGACATAGGGAGACCTTACTTAAATTTAACAAATGAGACTGGGATTAAATTCTCTGGTAATATAAAAAATTTGCATCCTAGAGTATACATAAATAGTTTAAAACATAAATTAAGATTGGTGAATAATATTAATGATATTAAAGATTATATTAGAATGACATTAAATGACAATGCAGCAACTTGGTTTGCTAGTATTGAGAATGATTTAGATAATTTTCAAACATTTGAAAATAAATTTTTAAATTATTATTGGGGTGAATTAGAGCAAGCCAAGTTTAGAGAAATTCTATATTTTGGAAAGTATAATCAAAATTTAAAATCAAATATGGTAGATTATGCATTGAAATTGATAACAGTTGCAAAATATTTAGAACCACCACTTAGAGAGGATGAAACAGTCTTAAATGTATCTAGACATTTTGATGCTGATGTTGTGCAAACCGTAACTGTACAAAATATTCAAACAATAGATAGTTTTATTAATTTTATTCAAAGAATACAAAGAGGCAATATGACAAGTAATAATAACAACAGAAAAAACAATAATAACTTTCAATATAATAAAAATGATAATCAACAATATAGACAATCATATAATAGATATGGTAATAATTTACAAAATTTTAATAATAATAACAGTAATTATAATAGACAACATTTTAATAACAGTACTAATAATAATAGACAAGATTTTAACAATAGAAGAAATACAGAGCGACCTAACTATAACAGACAGGTAAATTGTGTTCGAAGGAATAGAAGTTGCGAAGACAGGGAACGAAGTAGTACAAGGCAGGAAAATGTGAGTAGAAGTCATAGTAGGGAAAGACATAGGACATCAGATCCAAGTGGTCAGATACAATCTGACAATTCTAATAATCAAAATTTTGTGCAGTAAACTTTCTGAATTACAAGTTAGGCCATTGCTATTATGAAAAACCTTCTGAATTTATTTCTTTAGATGAGGATAAAATTATTGACTCTATTAATTTAATTTATATAAATGCTTTGGCCAAAAATAAAATGATTAAAATTATGATAGATACTGGTTCAGAAAGTACTTTAGTCTCGGAGAATTTTATTTTTAATACATTAAAACTATCAGATATAATAAAGATTCCAAAAATTAAAATTATTGGTGCAAATAATAAGAAGTTGGGTGAAATTGATAAACTAGCCAATTTTAAAATTAATATTCTTAATAAAGAAATTAATATGCAAGGATTTATTGTCAAGGAGTTATGTGTTGATATATTAATGGGAAATGATGAATTGGAAAAGAAGAAAGTAAAGATAGATTTTGAAGAAAAAAATGGTAACTTTGGAAGGGCAAATAATTAAATTTATGCAGAAAGATGAGGTGGAAGAAGGAATAAGAGTTGATAGGATATTATTAAACGAAAATAATGATGTTTATGAAGAAGAAATGTATTTTGATGATAGGGAAATATCCCAAAAGAATGTAAAGAATAATTATTGTAGTGAATATTTAAGGAATGGAAATTTTAAGCAGATGGATGCCTACGAGGCGGAGTGCGTAAAATTGGAAGCAAGGAATAATGAGTACATAATGAAGAATAATTTTATTTGTAAAGAAGAAGATATGATAAAAGTTTTAAATTGCCCTGAAGAATATAAATCAATAGTCATTTCCATATTGCAGCAACACAAGGGACTTGTCAATAAAGAAAATAGAATTGCACAAAATTATATCCATAGTATAAAAGTTAAAGAAGAAAAAGATTTTAAAACAAAATCATACCCAATACCATATAAATACAGAGAAGAAGTAAACAAAACAATTAATAATATGTTAGAAGATGGAATCATTGAGAAGGCAGACACACGTTTTATTAACCCCATAGTAGTAGTACGAAAGAGATCAGGTGAAATCAGGTTATGTTTGGATGCAAGGAATATTAACAAGATTACTGAAAAGCAATTTGAAGCACCAATGAGTATAGATGGAATATTAGGAAGAATTACAGGAATGTCATTTTTCACTAAAATCGATTTACAGCATAGTTTCTGGTTAATACCTCTAGAAAGAAAAAGTAGACAGTATACAGGATTTCAGATAGATGGAGTAGTATATCAATTCAAAGTAGTACCATTTGGACTTCAATCATCTTGCAGTGCTCTATGTAGATGTCTTCATGATATTTTGGATCAATATGAACATTTTGTAATTCACTACATTGATGATATATTAATTTTTTCTAAAACGGCTGAAGATCATGAGAAACACCTAAAAATTATAATAAACAGATTAGATAAAGTTGGACTTAAAATAAATCAAGAAAAATGTACATTTTTTCAAAAAGAAGTCATATATCTAGGTTATAAACTTAACACTAATGGAATCGAAATGGATCCAGAACGGACACAAGTCATTCAGGAATATAAAACACCACACAATTTAAGAACTTTAAGAGGATTTATTGGAATAATTAATTATTATAAAAGGATGATACCAGATCTAAGTATAAAAGAAATTCCATTACTTGAACTACTGAGAAAAGGTGTAAAATGGAGATGGGATCAGAGAAGAGAACTAGCATTCCAAGAGATTAAAAACATTTTTCTGTCAAATTTGAAAATATACTATCCTGACTACACACAGCCATTCATATTAAGAACAGATGCATCAATAGAGAGATTATCAGGGGTATTATTACAAATACATGATGGGGTCGAATACCCAATACAATTCATTTCAAGAATTACAAAGCCACATGAAAAGGGTTACTCAGTTTCAGAATTAGAACTAGCAAGTATAATACACTGTGTCACAAAATTAAGATTTTATTTGTTGGGTAATGAATTTACAATAGAAACAGATCACCAAGCTTTAACGTCTATATTAAATAATAAATATGGAAACAGTAGAATACATCGGTGGAGTCTAATACTTAGTGAATACTGCTTTGAAATTAAATACATTTCTGGAAAATCCAATATAGTGGCAGATGCTTTATCAAGGTTAGAAAATACACCACAAAAAGGGCAGCGAAAAATAAAAATTGGATTAAATCAATTAGTAGAAAGTACTGGATTATATTCTAAAGAAGAAATTATAAGAGATCAGATCAATTTGAGTGAAAAACAAAAAGTCCTTAGGAAAGATGGAGTATATTATAAAATAATAAATGGCATAGAAGTATATGTAATAACTAGAACTTTAGCAAAGAAAATATTGAAAAATTTACATAACAATTATATGCATATTGGTTCAAGAAAGCTATGGATGCTATTTAGGGACAATTATTTTGCAAAGAATGACCTAAGTATAGCAAAAGAAATTACTACCCAATGCACAATATGTCAACTAAACAAAGAAAAGAATTTCAAAAAAAAAAACTTACTGATAGATCCATTTCATAGATAGATGGAAGATTTCTTTGTTGTGAATAAATTTGACATCATACTTGTTGAATTTTGTGCATATGGAAATTGTTTGGTACCCTAAAAATCATAATTTGGGGTTAGATACAGAATTGATTGTGTAAATGTCTTTATAAAAAGTGTAAAACTTACCAATTTATATTGATGAAAGTTATTTTGAATGGAAATAATTCCTAGATTTTGTCTATAAATAAACAGAACACCATATCGATTATATTTTTAATTAAGGTTATATTTTATTCTCTGATATCGCATCCATTGTTCCATTTGACATGACAGTTTGACCATAGAATAGCCGAACTGTGATCCGTTGTTCTCTGCTTTGGCATAGACAGCGAACAGGGATGTATTTAACACATTTTAAATAAATAAAAAAAAATTTTGAATTATTAAATTTAATAAGGTATGAGAAAATTAATATTTAAAAAAATAATAAGTAAATTATTTATTTTAAATATTATTTTTGGGGTATTGTGACGATTGGGGTTTATAGAAAATAATTTATAAGTTATATACTACATAATATTAGATATAAAAAAGTATTTGATTATTTTAAATAAGTTATATACTAGAGAATTTTATAAAAATATATTTATGTGAGGGCATTTTAAGAAATTAGTATATAATAATTGTAAAAAGTTGTATTTTAGTAATTATAATGTGGTAGATAGATTTAAGTGAGCCATGTGCATAGGCAACCAAAAATACTCTCGAGTGATTGACAGATAGAAATTAATCATAATTGGGAATATAAAGTGGGGTTATAATAATATATTGTTTGAATTGTGTATTTTATTAAATTAGAGTGTTAGTTACTAATTTGAATGTTTATTCTGATCTGAAAAGCCTAAATGTCAACAAATTTATCAATGGAACATTAACGAATTCTCTAGAGTGCAGAGTGTGACCATTGTTTACAGTCGAACATTCTCGAAATAATGATTATGGCGGTGGATCGAACAGATATTTTTTTCGAGAACATCTATATGGAAGTAATGGAACAAATTGGAACATGATCTCTTACCAGATGGTTCTGGAATATCAAAAAGGATATAAATACCCGTGATTTGGATTCAAGATGGCAGTTTTTGGAGTTTTTAGTCAGAAGTCAAGCAGTTTATTATGAAAGTTAGTAGATTAGTTAGTGAAGTCAATTGTTCACAGTTTTAGTAAGTAAGTCAAGCAGTTTAATAAGAAATATGAAAGTTAGTTGGAGATAGTCCAATTGTTTAATATAGTGAGTTAAATGAAGATTAAAAATTATGCATATATTTAATGCACATTTATAATTATACACAAATAATTATTGAAGATTATAAAAGTATATTAGAAGAATATTGGATGGACATTGGAAGGAATTAAAATTATATTATGATTGGAGATTAGTATAAATCAACGTATAATAATTGGATATTGGTATATTGAAAAGAAGAATAAATATAAATGGTGTTTGCTGGTGGTGTATAAATGCTGGTGAAGAAAACTATATCTTAAATTGGTAGAAGCTGATAATTGGAAAAAGTAATTTCACAAAAAACAAGGATAACTGAAGTACGAAGACATTCAGTGGTGATTAGAATCTATATAGTAGAAAACAGTTCATTTAGGCATTCAGTGAAAGAAAGGTACAAAATTTTGTTAATATAATTTAGTTAGTGTCATAACAATTTCAATTTTGAAGATAGTTTTGTTTAAATTTTAGATTGTCTATAGAATTTAATTAGTTTTATAAGAATATCAATTTAAAGATAGTTTATTTTAAATTTACATTGGCTAGGTTAGATATATATATATATATATATATATATATATATATATATATATATATATATATATATATATATATATATATATATATATATATATATATATATATATATATATATATGTGTGTTTCATAATAGTTATAATAAAGATAATTTAAAAAAGTACTTACAAACTAATTCTTTGAGAACCGCGATAAAAACCCTATATATTATATTATTAAAAATACTCATTGCTCATCATTCAAACAAAAAACACATCATAACAATATATATATATATATATATATATATATATATATATATATATATATTAATAAGGTTCCATATTTTCAAAAATCAAATAGAAAATATTAAGACAAAAATCAAATCACCGACCAACAGAAATCGCAAACACCCTGTATATTATACTGTTTAGCATTAGTTTTAGAAAGTGTTTTTTTTTTCGAAAAGTGAATTTTATACGTTCAAAGACATTCCCAGAAAATAAGAAGACCATATATTGGTTTTTCTAACGGTTTAGTTTTAAATAGACATTTTTGTAAACAGTTCTACCTTAAACTTTCTATTGTATGGATTACAAAGAATTATACAATAGGGTAGGTTTGTAAATAGTTTTTGAGAGGTAATTAGCCTTCTTTCTCTAGAAATTGAAAATGTTTATTAGATGACCGACGGATTATTGGATAGGAGAAAGTTAGCTTTTTTTCTTTAAAGAAAGTAAAATTTGTTTGGATGGAGATACGTTCTGATTGGTTCAAGGAAAAAGAGAAGGGATATGGAAGGATTTTGGATAGAGTTTTGCAAGAGAGAGAAAAGCATTGTGAATTGAATATCGGGCGAGTATACTATAGTTTTTTTTTGTGGAGACGACGTTGCTAATTAGCCAAGCTTTTTAAAAAAGTCTAGATTGTGAAAAGTTGTATTTGTGTTTGGTGGAAAGAGTTCCAACTGTGGTAGCAGACAGAAGAAATAACTGACATGCTGTAAGTAATAAATAGATGTATAGTTTTATACTGAACCAAGTCGATTAGTTGAGATATCCTTGTGTCTGGAGAGGAGGAGTTTATTCATGTAGTAAAGATTTGGAGCAGAGGAGTTTAGCAGGAGTATTCTGGAGAAACTGAAAGGTATGAGCAAGGTGGACAAGGCACAATCAAAGGAGAGAGAGGTGAAGTCATCAATTTTGGGAACAAAAGGTTAGTTTCGTCATTTTTAGAAACAGAGACTTTCAATCACGACCACCTATTTAAATTAGAGTTATTCGTTTTTTGTTGGTTTTAGTGAGAATTATAATACATGATAATTTATCGGGAGTCACTAAAATTAAGAAATTTTAGATTTGCATATAAGCATAATTAATTTGTATTGATAATTGTGGATGTATGATTTGATGGGTGTTTAAGATTTTTATTCTAATCATTGTATACGGTATATTTATGTTTATTAAAAATCTTTACTTTTAATATTTGATTGTTTTTTTTTATATAACATTTGCTTTGTAAGTCATAATTGTGCTGTAATTTTATTTTCCTATTGTCTATCCATTTTTTCCTCAAAGGCAACGAGCAAAAAAAAAATTTTGAAGCCACGTTTTGTTTTTAATAAGTAAAAGAGCCCTTAGATATCATATTAATTTGTTAAAAAAAAATAAATAATATAAACATACAGTTTTAGCAAATCACAACAATATATACATAAAATACTCAAGATCATAACTGAAATGTAGTGTACGTACAGTATTAAAAAACAAATGAGCATTAAATCTGAGATATTTTTCGTTAATTGATACTAATCGCAATCTATATCTAAATCATCCTCATCCTCTAAATTATCTCTTATATTAATTATCACCGGTTCAATATCTTCCTGCAAATTGTCCACCGCAAACATTTTTTCTTCTTTTTTCTTGACGTGGATCACATAATTATTCCACTGCTCTTTAGATACGCGTTGGTAAGCTTCTTTTATTAAACGTTCTATCGTTTTTTCTTTAAAATCGACGTTGTTTAAAGCCACATACCTTTTTACTTGACTCCACACCACCTCAATCGTGGTCAGCTCGCAATGGTAAAGCGGCAGTCTCTAAATCTTAACGCCATATTTTTCCGCAATTGTTTCAATTTTGTACTTGTCGTACTTATCTCTAAATGCGGCCGCAGTAAAAAGTAATTCACTTTTTAGGTAATCTAACGCACCGCTTGGGGCAAACCGGCAACGTGGTTGGCCGTTCTCCCGTAAAACATACATTACTTATCTTACCTGCACTGCATTCAAACTGTGGTTTCTACTATAGTAATGTTTACTACTCTCTCCTACCTTTAACCACAGATTTAGATGCAGTAACGGTTACTGTTTGGTGTCCATACAAACTTACCATTTGCAGCATATACATCCCTTATAACTACACTTACAATTAAGAAGAGTTATTCGATTAGTTATTTCAACGTATAAATATTTTTGTTGGTGACTTTAATGCCCAAATTTGGGGATGAGCACCAAGAATTTGGTGCTCATCCCCAAATGCTGAATGAGGCTTCATGCAAAACGTTGTCGTTTTGGATAACGCGTCATACCACTCCCGCAAATTTGATTTCCCGAAAAAAATGTGGAACAAAAGGCAAACCAAGGATTGACTAATCGAAAAGAAAATTTTCTTCGAGGAAGATTACGAGGTATTAGATATTTTATGTACACAGGCATTTTTTATAGAATTTATTTGTTTTTTTTGTTTATTCTCTTATTTAACTCAGTTAAATTAATGAGTAAGGATTTTTGAAACGAAGCGCGTACAGTTCTGATTTCTCAGTCTATCGCCAAACTACCACACACCTAACACTGTGGGGGCATTAGTGGCATC